>NC_091986.1:128300188-128900188 GCF_044704955.1 Pristiophorus japonicus
GGGAGGAGAAGTGGAAAGGGGGGAGGAGAAGGGGAGGAGGGGGAGGAGAAGGGGGAAGGGGAGGGAGGGGGAAGGGGGGAGGAGAAGGGGAAGGGGGGAGGAAGGGGAAGGGAGGGAAGGAGAGGAAGGGGAGGAGAAGGGAAGGGGAGGAGAAGGGAGGAGGAGGGAAGGGAAGGGGAGGGAGAAGGGGAAGGGGGAGGAGGGAAGGGAAGGGGGGAGGGGAAGGGGGGGGGCAGAAGGGGAAGGGGGGAGGAGAAGGGGAAGTGAGGGAGGAGAAGAGGGAGGAGAAGGGGAAGGGAGGAAGTAGAAGGGGAAGGGAGGTAGGAGAAGGGGAAGGTGGGGGAGGAGAAGGGGAAGGGGGAGGAGAAGGGGAAGGGGGGAGAAGAAGTGGAAGGGGGGAGAAGGGAGGGGGGAGGAGAAGGGGAAGGGAGGGAGGAGAAGGGGAAGGGGAAGAGGGAGGGGAAGGGGAAGGGGGAGGGTGGGAGGGGAAGGGGGAGGAGGGGAAGGGGGAGGGGAAGGGGAAGGGGGAGGAGGGAAGGGAAGGGGGGGAAGGGGGGAGGAGGGGGGACCGAGGGGAAGGGGGGAGGAGAAGGGGGTGAGCGAGGGGAAGGAGGGAGGGGAGGGGGGGAGGGGAGGGGAAGGGGGGAGGGGGAGAGGGGGGGGGAGAAGGGGAAGGGGAAGGGGAAGGGGGAAGGGGGGAGGGGAGGGGGGGAGGGAAGGAAAGGGAAGAGGGGAAGGGGAAGGGGGGAGGGGAACGGGGGGAGGAAGGTGAAGGGGGGAGGGGAAGGGGGAGAAGGGGAAGGGGAGAGGAAGGGGGGGAAGGGGAAGTGGAGGGGGGAAGAGGAAGGGGGAGGGGGAAGGGGGAAGAGAGAAGGCGAAGGGGGAGGAGAAGGGGAAGGTTGGGGAGGAGAAGGGAAGGGGAGAAGGGAGGGGGGAGGAGAAGGGGAAGTGAGGGAGGAGAAGAGGAGGAGAAGGGGAAGGGAGGAAGTAGAAGTGGAAGGGAGGTAGGAGAAGGGGAAGGTGGGGGGAGGAGAAGGGGAAGGTGGGGGGAGGAGAAGGGGAAGGGGGAGAAGAAGTGGAAGGGGGGGAGAAGGGAGGGGGGAGGAGAAGGGGAAGGGGGGGAGGAGAAGGGGAAGGGAGGGAGGAGAAGGGGAGGAGAAGGAGAAGGAGAAGGGAGGGAGGAGAAGGGGAAAGGGGGAGTAGAAGGGGAAGGGGGGAGACGGGACGGGGGGGAGGAGAAGGGGAAGGGGGTAGGAGAAGTGGAAGGGGGGGAGGAGAAAGGGAGGAGGGAGAAGAAGGGGAAGGGAGGAGGGAGAAGGGGAAGGGAGGGAGGAGAAGGGAGGGAGGAGAAGGGGAGGAGAAGGGGAAAGGGGGGAGTAGAAGGGGGAAGGGGGGATGAGAAGGGGAAGGGGAGGAGAGGGAAGTGAGTGGGGAGGA
This sequence comes from Pristiophorus japonicus, assembly GCF_044704955.1. Taxonomy (NCBI): domain Eukaryota; kingdom Metazoa; phylum Chordata; class Chondrichthyes; family Pristiophoridae; genus Pristiophorus; species Pristiophorus japonicus. The sequence goes on from NC_091986.1 coordinate 128,301,626, forward strand.
GAAGGGGAGGAGGGGAGGAGAAGGGGAAGGGAGGGAGGAGAAAGGTAAGGAGGTAGGAAAAGGGGAAGGGGGAGGAGAAGGGGAAGGGGGTGATGGAGAATGGGAAGGGGGGAGGAGAAGGGGAAGGGGGAGGAGAAGGGGAAGGGGAGAGGAGAAGGGGAAGGGGGAGAAGGGGAAGGGTGGGAGGGGAAGGGGTGGGGGGAGAAGGGGAAGGGGGGGAGGAGAAGGGGACGTGGGGAGGAGAAGAGGGGAGGAGAAGGGGAAGGAGGAAGTAGAAGGGGAAGGGAGGTAGGAGAAAGGGAAGGTGGGGGGAGGAGAAGGGGAAGGGGGAGGAGAAGGGGAAGGGGAGAGAAGAAGTGGAAGGGGGGGAGAAGGGGAGGGGGAGGAGAAGGAAGCGGGGAGGAGAAGGGGAAGGGAGGGAGGAGAAGGGGGAGGAGAAGGAGAAGGAGAAGGGAGGAGGAGAAGGGGAAAGGGGGAGTAGACGGGGGAAGGGGAGAGAAGGGGACGGGGGGGAGGAGAAGGGGAAGGGGGGTAGGTGAAGTGGAAGGGGGGGAGGAGAAGGGGAGGGGAGGGAGGAGAAGGGGAAGGGAGGAGGAGAAGGGGAAGGAGGGAGGAGAAGAGGGAGGAGAAGGAAGTGAGGGAGGAGAAGGGGGAGGAGAAGGGGAAAGGGGGAGGGGAAGGGGAAGCGGAGGAGGGGAAGGGTAAGGGGGGGAGGAGAAGTGGAAGTGGGGGGAGGAGAAGGGGAGGAGGGGAGGAGAAGGGGAAGGGAGGAGGGAGAAAGGTAAGGAGGTTGGAGAAGGGGAAGGGGGAGGAGAAGGGGAAGGGGGTGATGGAGAATGGGAAGGGGGAGGAGAAGGGGAAGGGGGAGGAGAAGGGGAAGGGGAGAGGAGAAGGGGAAGGGGGGAGAAGGGGAAGGGTGGGAGGGGAAGGGGTGGGGGGAGAAGGGGAAGGGGGGAGGAGAAGGGGAGGGAGTGGAGGAGAAGGGGAAGGGGGGAGGAGAAGGGAAGGGGGGAGGAGGAAAGGGAGGGGGGAAGGGGGGAGGAGAAGTGGAAGGGGGGGAGGAGAAGGGGAAGGGAGGGAGAGAAGAAGGGAGAGGGGAGGAGAAGGGGAAGGGGGAGGAGAAGGGGAAGGGAGGGTGGAGAAGGGGAAGGGGGAGGAGAAGGGGAAGCGGGAGGAGAAGGGGAAGGGGGGAGGGTGGGAGGGGAAGGGGGGAGGAGAAGGAGAAGGGGGGAGGAGAAGGAGAAGGGAAGGGGGGGAGGAGAGGGGAAGAGAAAGGGGGGAGCGAGGGGAAGGGGGGAGGAGAAGGGGGGGGAGCGAGTGGAAGGGGGAGGGAAGGGGGGAAGGAGAAGGGGGGGAGCGAGGGGAAGGGGGGAGGGGAAGGGAGGGAGGGGAAGGGGAGGGGAGGGGGAGGGGAAGGGGGAAGGGGAAGGGTGGGGAGTGGAAGGGGGAGGGGGAAGGGTGGGGAGGGGAAGGGGGAAAGGTGGGGAGGGGAAGGGGGGGAGGGGAAGGGGGGAAGGGGAATGGGGAAGGGGGTGGAGGGGGAAGCGGGGGAGGGGAAGGGAAGGGGGAGGAGAAAGGGAAGGGGGGAGGAAGGGGGAGAGAGAGGAGGAAGGAAAGGGAAGGGGGGAGGAAGGGGGGAGGAGAAGAGGAGGGGACAGGGAAGGGGGGAGGAGAAGCTGAAGGGGGGGAGAAGGGGAATGGGGGGCAGAAGGGGAAGGGGGGGAAGAAGGGGAAGGGAGGAGAAGGGGAAGGTGGGGGAGATGGGGAAGGGGGAGGGAGAAGGGGAAGGGGAAGGGGTGGAGAAGGGGGGAGGAGAAGCGGGAAGGCAGGGGGAGGAGAAGGGGAAGGGGGAGGAGAATGGGAATGGGCGGAGGAGAAGGGGGAAGGGGAAGGAGAAGGGGAAGAGGGGAAGGTGGGGAAGGAAAGGAAGGGGAAGGGGGGAAGGGGAGGCAAGGGGGGAAGGGAATGGTCGGGAGGTGGAGTGAATGGGGGAGGGGGAGGAGAAGGGGAAGGGGGGAGGAGAAGGGGGAAGGGGGAGGAGAAGAGGAAAGGAGGAGCAGAAGGGGAAAGGGGGAGGAGAAGGAGGAGGGGGAGGAGCAGGGGAAGGGGAAGGCGGGAGGAAAAGGGGATGGGGAGGAGAAGGGGAAAGGGGGGTGGAGAAGGGGAAGGGGGCGAGGAGAAGGGGAAAGTGGGGACGAGAAGGGGAAAGGGGGGAAGGAGAAGGAGAAGGAGAAGGAAAGGGGGGTGAAGGGGAAGGGGGAGAAGGGGAAGGCATGAGAAGGGGAAGGCGGGGGAGAAGGGGGAGGAGAAGGAGAAGGGGGAAGAGAAGGAGGAAGGGAAAGGGGGGAGAAGGGGAAGGGGGAGAAGGGGAAGGCATGAGAAGGGGAAGGGGGAAAAGGCGGAGGAGAAGGGGGGGAGAAGGGGGAGGAGAAGGGGGGAGAAGGAGAAGGGGGGAGAAGGGGGAGAAGGAGGGGTGTGCGACAACGGGCCAGTGCTGAATTCAAGAATTTATGACCCGTAACGGGATCAAACATGTCACATCTGCCCTGTTTAAACCAGCATCCAATGGTCAGGCAGAGAGAGCAGTGCAAACCATCAAGCAAGGCTTGAAGAGGGTAATGGAAGGCTCACTGCAGACTCGCCTATCCCAAGTCCTGCTTAGCTACCGCATGAGACCACACTCACTCACTGGGATCCCACCTGCTGAACTTCTCATGAAAAGAGCACTTAAGACAAGGCTCTCGTTAGTTCACCTTGATTTACTCGATCAGGTAGAGAGCAGGCGGCTTCAACAAAGTGCATACCATGATAGCGCAAATGTGTCACGCGAGATTGAAGTCAATGATCCTGTATTTGTATTAAATTATGGGCAAGATCCAAGTGGCTTCCCGGCACTGTCGTGGCCAAAGAGTGGAGCAGGGTGTTTCGGGTCAAACTTTCAAATGGATTCATTCACCGGAAACACTTGGACTAAATCAAACTCAGATTCACAGACTACCCTGAGTAACCCACCTTGGACCCTACCTTTTTTGATCCCCCAACAGACACACCAGTGGCAACCGACACCACGGTTGACCACGAAGCGGAACCCATCATCCACAGCAGCCTTGCAAGGCCCAACACACCAGGCAGCCCAGCAAGGCCAGCTGCACAGCAGCCCAGCGAGGTCCCAACAAATGGCTCAACAATACCAGCCTTCACACCGAGATGATCAACCAGGGCAAGAAGGGCCCCAGATCGACTCACATTATAAATAGTTACACTATTGACTTTGGGGGGGAATGTTGTTATGTATCTGGACTTGTATATACTTTGTACAGTCACCAGAGGGCTCATTCCCCGGAGTCCCAAGAGATCTCAAAATCTTTTGGGAGCACAGGTATTTAAGGAGGCTTCACAGGTTGGAGAGGTACTCTGGAGACCTGCAATAAAAGGCTAAGGTCACACTTTACTTTGAACTCAGTTTTCAGTCTCTTTCTCCATACACTATTGCATGAGCTGTTGGTTTCTGAGAAGTCTCAGTTACAGGTGTATTTACTTAGTTTGTACCCAAAGAAGTCATATGTAGCAAATAAATGAAGCCTCTAAAAACTTTTTATTTTCCTCAAAGTGAACTTTCTGAAGCCTGCGTGCCTGCCTGTTATCTAATTATAGAATCACACAATGATACAGCACAGAAGGAGGCTATTTGGATCCTCATTCAATGCTGATTGCAGTCGTTTTTTGAGATAAGATGGATGCACTCAGGTGTGAATGAAATAACTTGATTCCTATCACTGTACAAATATAAACTTCCAAATTAATAAAATATAGCGTTCCATGCAACAAAATGGAAATGGCGCAGTGAAAATGTGCGCACGCCTGCTTCGCCAGGTAGTGTTTGATATCGGCTCGCGTTCAGTTTGCCGGTTAGTTGTGTTGATTCAGGTGGTGTCTGTTGCGGTCCAGCTGTTTCCCGTCTCATGCATAATGTGATTGACAAGTGAAGCAAAGGTACAACTACATCAGATATTTACACAAAGACAGAGGAGTACAGGTCACCCTCACATTGCACTACTTCACACGCCAATTGCTATTTTTAAATAATGTGATTCAGCCTTGTTGTGTTGCTTTAATAGTGTGAATACAAACACCGGGGATCGCCTTGCATTCCTAGAAGCGGCTCTCCGGGGGAAAATCTGCCTAAAAGGTTACCTGGATACCAAAAAGTGAAACCCTCATTTCTTATTTATAGTCTTGGTGCCATTTTAGAGTCTTGTAATCGGTGGAATAACACTTCTTCTTTTGATCTGCAGTCACGTTTTAATTGACTGGTGCAGAGATGAAATGTATGACCTATGCTACATTTTATGTTATCCCCAGCTGTGATTAGGACCCTTTGCCATATCCAAAACTCTATGAGGACAGAGCAAGGAGTGTGATGGGATCACCGTTTGAGTTCTGATGTTTCCTTTGGTGATAATTAATGAAAATATTAATAATTAATGCCTCTATTGCAAGCCACCAAAGTAAGTGGAAAATGGACTTCTGCTTTAAAAACCAAGTCATTTGGTGTCTGATTTACAGTTTAGAAATTTACAAACAACCCACTCAAAACCCTCACTATCCAGTCCAAAGCAGATGGGTGTCAACCCTGTCCCCGGCAGTCTCTTTGATGTACCCCGCTAAAAGAGAGAATATAGTTGAGAATTCTGCTAAAGTTTGGTTTTAGACTTGGCATAAAATGGCAACTGTCATGTCACTCAGCACTCAGGTTGGCTTGTTGACATTGCATTGCATATCAATTCCTTTTGCATTTGATTTTGAAGTAATGTTAGCTTCATGGTTAGGAGAAGGGCATTATCATCTTTATGATGGTATCATCAAGCAATGCATTTGGTACAGATTTTGTTGTACCCAAGTGTTTGGAAAAACTTAAGAAGCTTTCTGTATTCATGCTTTTACAGATTGTGCTCTTGAAGTAGGTGCCTGCATGTCCCATTTTGAACGATATTCATTGTTCAAGGGGTAGCTACCGGGCAATTTTCACAACTGAAAACTGGGCAGCAAAAGCACATATTTGAGTTGCTTGATTTTAAAAAGCTGCTCTGTCCACATTTCTGCAGCCTATCTGGGCTTGGGGCAAACAAAAGGTGGCAGCCCAACTTTAAATATGGAAAGCCGTGCCTGACTTGGGGCCCAGCATTATGCCTCCCTCCATTTTCTTTTCAACTTTACAGTGAGCCAGAAGATCAATGTTAATGAAGAAAACCTTTGGGGTTTTGTACAACAGGCACCAAATGCCCACTGGTACATCACCCCAATGGCTATTTTTATTTGGTGTTCCTGATGTGTAAATTAGTCACATTGCATTTTTTTAAAGTTTTTAGATTTCCCAGCAAACTTTCTCTTTGCGTGCTCGCATGCTGATACATTAGGGCCAGAACTTCAGTGTGTGATTCCAGTTAACGTAAGCAGGCTTTTCAATTGGAGTGACATCTTGGCCATGCTTGATCCTATCATTGCTCAACATCCATAAACATGGAGTCAGAACCTTGGCTGATTTACTCCACCTTGCACCCCTCTCCCCCCCCACCCCCACCCCACCCCAGCCAAGGAGCACTAAGGCCATTGTAGCGTCCACACTGCCACCAGAGTAGTTTGCCGCACACTCCATAAATTTGCCATATAACAAGCTATCAGCATGGACCGCTCAGAGGACAAGGGTGTTGAGCCTCATCATAGAGATGTCTTACAGGACACTGAGGAGGTTAACGGTGCTGCTGGTAGGCCACTATCACCAGCTGCAAGAAACATTTGGCAGGATTTCATTGAGGAGACCTTATAACTAGCCTTTCCACCCCTTACATGAATGGTCCTCCCTATACCTTCATTGTTTCCTCAACAACTGCATCTTCAACTACATTTTTGCCAGCTCCAACAGAACTATCAGGCATATCACTTCTGTCACCTGATATAGTAGCCGATACCATAACGACATACCATAATGAAGAAAACTTGTAACTGCCGATCAGTAGGCAGTAATGTCATACTTAGTTGTTGGTAATAAAATGAAAGAAAAATAAAATAAAAAACCTCATATTCACACTAAACATGACAGAACTCAAGCCACAATGTAATCAGCTAATCGATGTTCCCAAAAAATATACACAAACTGTCTGGGACAGGCGCATAGCTGAAGCATGTTGTAATCTCATACACCTGCCCTTCTAATCCCTCGGGACCTTTACTATGCTTTACACTGTCTTCCGTCATTCCCTTAGCTTTGGGCTTCGTTTTTTTGACAGATCGGCTCCAAAGCAGACCCACCCCACCCATTTCCCCCCCCCCCAATACCACCTCCCCTCCCTCGCCATGTCTTGCTAGCTGCCGTGAATTCAGAGACACACTGAACTCGGTGTTTGCTGAACGATGCTGCCTGGTGTATTTCTGATTCCGCAGAAAACGGACGCTCCCTCTCGAAACATTATTTAAAAAATAAACCCAATTGGATTGCAGAGGATTGGATTGGATTGTTTCACGTCTGTTTGACTGGAGTAACTGACCAGTACCTGTGTAACACGCCGATGGCTAATTTTATGGGTGGTAGGAAATTAATTTTGTAACATATGTAACACCACTCAGGAAGAAGCCATTGGAGTCATGCCCACTTAGCTATTCATTGCTGAACATGAGTTATTTCTGGGAAATGTTCCCCATCGCCCCCCCCACACCCCCCTTTACTGATGCTGGCAGTAGCTGGGCCGTGGTGGGGGGGGGGAGGGGTTGCGTCTGTGCAATGTGGTGTCACTGTGTGTACAGAATGACCTGAAGGGTGGGGGGGGAAGAAGGGAGTCAGTCACTGTTGTTTAGAGCGACCTGAGGTGGGGGGAGAAGGGTGTCAGTCACTAGGTGGACATCCAAGTAACCAGAAGGCTTTCGACAAGGTCCCACACAAGAGATTAATGTGCAAAGTTAAAGCACATGGGATTGGGGGTAGTGTGCTGACATGGATTGAGAACTGGTTGTCAGACAGAAAGCAAAGAGTAGGAGTAAATGGGTACTTTTCAGAATGGCAGGCAGTGACTAGTGGGGTACACTGTACATTAATGATTTAGACGAGGGGATTAAATGTAGTATCTCCAAATTTGCAGATGACACTAAGTTGGGTGGCAGTATGAACTGCGAGGAGGATGCTATGAGGCTGCAGAGCGACTTGGATAGGTTAGGTGAGTGGGCAAATGCATGGCAGATGAAGTATAATAATGTGGATAAATGTGAGGTTATCCACTTTGGTGGTAAAAACAGACTATTATCTGAATGGTGACAGATTAGGAAAAGGGGAGGTGCAATGAGACCTGGGTGTCATGGTACATCAGTCATTGAAGGTTGGCATGCAGGTACAGCAGGCGGTTAAGAAAGCAAATGGCATGTTGGCCTTCATAGCGAGGGGATTTGAGTACAGGGGCAGGGAGGTGTTACTACAGTTGTACAGGGCCTTGGTGAGGCCACACCTGGAGTATTGTGTACAGTTTTGGTCTCCTAACCTGATTCTTGCTATTGAGGGAGTGCAGCGAAGGTTCACCAGACTGATTCCCGGGATGGCGGGACTGACCTATCAAAAAAGACTGGATCAACTGGGGAATGTATTCACTGGAGTTCAGAAGAATGAGAGGGGACCTCATAGAAACATTTAAAATTCTGATGGGTTTCGACAGTTTAGATGCAGGAAGAATGTTCCCAATGTTGAGGAAGTCCAGAACCAGAGGTCACAGTCTAAGGATAAGGGGTAAGCCATTTAGGACCGAGATGAGGAGAAACTTCTTCACTCAGAGAGTAGTGAACCTGTGGAATTCTCCACCACAGAAAGTTGTTGAGGCCAATTCACTAAATATATTCAAAAAGGAGTTAGATGAAGTCCTTACTACTCGGGGGATCAAGGGGTATGGCGAGAAAGCAGGAATGGGGTACTGAAGTTTCATGTTCAGCCATGAACTCATTGAATGGCGGTACAGGCTAGAAGGGCTGAATGGCCTACTCCTGCACCTATTTTCTATGTTTCTATGTTTCCATGTAAAGGGAAAGGAACATATAGGAAACAAATATTTTCCCAAATAGGTGTTTCATTAATCTTAATAATTCAAATAAAGCAAATGATAAGGGAAAAAAGGCTTGTTGGACAAAAACTCTAAAGCATGAAATCCAATGCTGGTTATCTAGTTGCTAGTTTATTATACTTACTTAACGTGGTTTGCTAGTTAGTCATGGAAGTGATCCTTAGATTTAAAAAAAATGAAGGTAAATTGATTTTTGTTTTTAAAGGCTCCAAGGCAAAAAAAGGATGTTTATGTGGGAAAGCAGTCAATTTGTACGCTTTCCTTTCCTTTTAAACTCAGCGGAGCAGAAACTCACAGGGAAAAAAAGGTGGTTAAATAATGTCAAGGATTACATAAATGGCAGTAATTCTGTCAAATGGTCCTGATGTATTTCTGATAATGAACATCAAAATCCAAATAATGTCACTGCCAGCTTTTTGTTATTTAAAAAAAAACGAATTTGTAATCGTATTAGATGAAAAAATGGTGGCTTTTGTTACTGTATTCCTGACAGCTAGATGAGTGCAGGCGAGATAAAGATTAAAACAAGAATAAACTGACAGGCCATAGGTGCTCAAATAATGTTCTCACTAAGCATGTGAGGCGAGGGCCCAGGGGCAGCACGGGCCAGCCCACACTATGATATGTGTGCGCACTAGGTCCGTGCAGCAGAGCTGGGCTCCAGTCATCTTGGTTAATCCTTGCTACTGGACCAAGACCTAGCTCTGTCAAGCCCGTGTGGTGGCTGGTGTGCAACAGTCAGCACACGTTAAAAAAATCCACACACAGGCACCTTCCACCCTTCAGCATGTAGTTCGGGACCTGGAATTTTAGGTCCTTCATTGAAACATCTGTGAACTTTTTGACGTGGAAGCAAGTCATCCTCGATTCGAGGGACGCCTATGATGATAATGATGATGATGACTTTCATGGAATTGTCACAGTTTAGGACTAAAATAGTGTGTAGGGTTGGAGTGATGATATATTTAATTTAATTAAAATAATTATGCTGAGATCCACATCAAAAATTACCAAAATGCCAAATCAGGTGTGAAAAATCAAAATGTTCTGAAGGACATATACGACCAGACAAATTAATCCTTATGGCATAAACACTCACATCCCGATTAAAAAAATGTCTAAATCACTGCAACTGTTAACTGTGCTTTTATGTACTGCAATAAAATAGGTGGAATGTTAAGTATATCTGCAGCATTTCAGTCCAACTTGTCTTGCTGTGTCATAAGTTTATATTGAGAACAACTTTTGAGCCATCAGCTTTTTGGAAAGGGACCAGCATTTTTGAAGCTTAGTTAGCTTTTGCTAATTTTCTAGGTTGACATGTACATGTAAGGATTTTATTTGGTGAGTTTGAGCAGTCTAAACCCGGTTCCCAGTCAATATGCGGCCAATTCAGAACACTGAACCAATTTGACACAAAGTTGTCAATCACAGATTCCAAAGGATAGACTGTGTGAGAAATGAAGATGTCACACTAATATAGAATGCTCTTCTGAGATTTGAACCTGATATGTCCTTACTATACAGTATAAATACACGAGGCCCATACTTGAGAGAAGGTCACTCTGTGACCAGTTACCTTTATTACCAAGACCTCAAGGTGTACAACTTAGGTCAGATTATACATGGGTTACAATGCTGGTTGAATACATGACATCACCTCCCCCCTCCCCCCAAAGTCTTATTGGGATCACAGGTTAAGTCTCTCTGGTGGTTTACGCTCCCTTGTAGAGCGCCTGAGTTGGGGCTCCAGTTGTTGGGCGCTGGCCTGAGTGTCTGCTGTTTGCGGTGCCTCAGGCCTGTCCGGACTGCCCACAGGGACTGGGCTCTCCTCCACTTGGTTCCGGTGTTCGGTCACCTGTGGTGGAGTAAACTCTATGTCGTGTTCTTCCTCTGCTTCTTCTATGGGGTTGCTGAACCTCCTTTTAGTTTGATCCACGTGTTTGCGGCAGATTTGTCCATTGGTAAGTTTAACTACCAAAATCCTATTCCCCTCTTTGGCAATCACAGTGCCTGCAAGCCATTTGGGCCCTGCAGCGTAGTTAAGGACAAAAACAGGGTCATTAACATCAATACATCGCGCCCTCGCAATCCTGTCATGGTAGTCACATTGTGACTGACACCTGCTCTCAATAATTTCTTTCATAGCAGGGTGTATAAGGGATAACCTGGTTTTGAGCGTCCTTTTCATTAGCAGCTCTGCGGGTGGAACCCCTGTGAGCGAGTGTGGTCGGGATCTATTGGCCAACAGGAGACGTGATAAGCGGCTTTGTAGGTAACCCCCTTGGATTCTGAGCATCCCCTGTTTGATTATCTGCACTGCTTGTTCCGCCTGGCCGTTTGAGGCCGGTTGGAACGGTGCCGTTCTGACATGGTTGATTCCATTGCCTGCCATGAAGTCCTAGAATTCAGTGCTTGTGAAGTACGGGCCATTGTTGCTGACCAAGACATCCAGTAGACCATGGGCGGCGAACATTGCCCGTAGACTTTGTACCGTGGCAGAGGATGTGCTAGAATTTAAAATGGCACACTCAATCCATTTGGAGTAGGCGTCTACTACAACCAAAAACATTCTTCCCATGAAAGGACCTGTGTAGTCCACATGGATGCGTGACCATGGCTTGGCGGGCCAGGACCAGGGGCTAAGGGGGGCTTCCCTGGGTGTGTTGCCCAGCTGAGCACACGTGTTGCACCTGCGAACACAAAGTTCCAGGCCTGCAACTATCCCTGGCTACCAAACGTGTGACCTGGCAATTGCCTTCATCATGACAATGCCCAGGTGCTCATTGTGAAGTTCTCTGATAAACACCTCTCTGCCCATCTGGGGCCTGACTACTCGGTTTCCCCACAGTAGGCAATCGGCCTGAGTCGAGAGTTCATCCTTGCGCCTATGAAACGGTTTAAACTCCTCAGGGCATGTCCCGTACATGGCTGCCCAGTCCCCATTCAGGACACATTTCTTAATTAAAGACAGTAGCGGGTCTTTATTTGTCCAGACTTTAATCTGACGGGCTGTCACATGTGAGCCTTCGCTTTCAAAAGCTTCAACAGCCATGACCATCTCAGCATCATGCTCAGTTGCCGCCTCAGTGGAGGCTAGTGAAAGCTTGCTGAGTGCATCGGCGCAGTTTTCAGTGCCCGGTCTGTGCCGAATTGTGTAGTCATAAATGGCTAACGTAAGTGCCCACTTCTGTATGCGGGCCGATGCGTTTGCATTTATGGCCTTGTTGTCGGCCAAAAGGGACGTTAGGGGTTTGTGATCTGTCTCCAGCTCAAATTTCCTGCCAAACAGGTACTGGTGCATTTTTTTTACTGCATATACACATGCTAGCGCTTCTTTTTCTACCATCCCGTAGCCCCTTTCTGGCTGAGACAGACTTCTGGAGGCATAAGCTACCGGCTGTAACTGATCATTGGCATTCACATGCTGCAACACACACCCGACACCATAGGACGACACATTGCACGTTGAAACAAGTTTCTTACACGGGCCATATAACGTTAACAGTTTGTTGGAGCATAACAAATTGCGTTCTCTATCAAAAGCCCTTTCCTGGCTGTCCCTCCAGACCCAATCGCGACCTTTGCGTAGGAGCACGTGTAGCGGCTCTAACAGGGTGCTCAATTTGGGAAGAAAGTTACCAAAATAGTTCAGGAGCCCCAGGAACAAACGCAGCTCCGTCGTGTCACAGGGTCTGGGTGCTCCCTGGATCACTTCCGTTTTGGATGCAGTAGGTCTGATCCCGTCTGCTGCTACCCTCCTCCCCAGGAATTCTACCTCTGGAGCTAAGAAGACGCACTTCGCATTTTTCAGTCGCAGCCCTACCCGGTCCAGTCTGCGTAGCACATCCTCCAGGTTGTGGAGATGTTATTCAGAATCACGACCCGTGATGAGGATGTCATCTTGAAAAACCACCGTCCTTGGAATCAACTTGAGGAGGCTTTCCATATTTCGCTGAAAGATCGCGGCGGCCGAATGAATCCCGAACGGACATCTTTTATACTCAAACAACCCCTTGTGTGTCGTGATGGTGGTCAGCTTCTTCGACTCACTCGCCAGCTCCTGGGTCATGTAAGCTGAGGTCAGGTCCCATTTTGAAAAAAGTTTGCCACCGAATAGTGTCGCAAAGAGGTCCACCTCTCTCGGTAGCGGGTACTGGTCTTGGAGCGACACCCAATTGATGGTGGCCTTGTAATCGCCACACATCCCGACTGACCCATCCGCCTTGAGCACTGGCACAATCGGGCTCGCCCAGTCACTGAATTCGACTGGCGAGATGATGCCTTCCCTCAGCAGGCGGTCCAATTCACATGCTATCTTTTCCCGCATCACGTACGGCACCGCTCTGGCCTTGTGGTGTACTGGCCTGGCATCCGGGTTAATGTGAATCACGACCTTGGCCCCCATTAAAGTGCCAATGCCGGGTTGAAATAACGAGTCAAATTTGTCCAGGACCTGTGAGCATGATACTCGCTTCACATAAGAAATTGCATTGACATCGCCTCATTTCCAGTTCATGACAGCCAGCCAACTCCTCCCCAGCAGTGCGGGACCGTCCCCCAGGACAATCCAGAGTGGCAACCTGTTCTCCGAATCTTTGTGGGTCACGACTACCATGGCGCTGCCTAGCACCGGAATGATCTCCTTTGTATATGTCTGTAGCTGTGCATCAATTGGCAATAATTTTGGCCTCCTGGCCTTGGACACCCACAACCTTTCGAACTGTTTGATACTCATCAGGGACTGTCTGGCCTCCGAGTCTAGCTCCATTAATACTGGGATGCCATTGAGGAGCACTTTCATCATTATCGGTGGCGTCCTGGTATGTGAACTGTATATGTGCTCCACATGAACTCGCTGAACTTCAGCTTCCAGCGATTTCCCCCAGTATTCATTTGGCCTCATAGGGCTTTACATCGAGCCCGTCCTTCTCGTACATCAACCTGGCTGCAGGCTTCCTGCACATACGCGCCAAGTGACCGCTGATGTTGCAGTTTCTGCAGGTATATTGCTGATACCTGCAAGCTCTGGCTGGGTGTTTGCCTCCACACCTCCAACATGAGCTGGAGGCCCTGTTATTGGAAACAAAAGGTCCATTACCAGTCGATCGTCTCTGACTGTCTCTTTAACTGTCCTTAAGCGCACCATTAACAGGTGTTGATGGCCCCATTACTGGCCGCATTGTCCATTGCGATGGCATGAATCGCCGTTCAGCTAGCCATTGTCTCTGTTGAATTCCCCCTTTGGTTTTGACTACATGCTGGGGCATGTCCGATTGCCCTTGTGTGCCTAGAGAAATGTGTGCCGCATTAACAATTGATAGAGAATTCAAATAGGCTGCATTTAGATAGGCTGTGAAAATTCACAAACACCAAGTCAGTGAGTGGGAGCATGTTGCATTAAATTATCAATCAACTTGACATTTTAGGACCTTGGGTAGCGAGCCAATTAAAAGGTTAAAAGACTATTAATTGAGCCAATAAGGTCAAAGAAGGCGAGTTCTTTTCTGTAAATTGATCCAGGTATAAGTACAGCCGTTTTGACCATGTGGTCTCAGAAGGACAAAGACCTGGCTTAAAGCCCAGAGCTTGTTACTGCGGCCAAAATAAAGTGACATTAAAACTACAATCGGAGTTCGTATTTCATTGGAAATTAAGAGATCTAACAATTTTGGTGTCACAAACACAATCGCTGAGGAAAGAAACTGAATTTTGGACATTGGACCTACATACTGAGGTAAGGACTCCTCTTTATAAAAGTTCTCGGTCAAAAGTCTAAATTCGCCTCTCCTTCTACGCGATTCCGAAAGCCTCCGGTTTGTGAACCCTCAGGTTGGTAGTCGGCTCGAGGTCCCATCGACGTCTAACTTCGGTGGTGTGTTAGTTAATTAATCACCGACCCACTGATCGGCTAGAAAGCCTACGACTCGAGACCTCAGTAAAGAAATCAGTATTATGGCAGCGGGAGATAAGAGCAAAGAATTGCCTACAACTGTTAAAGGTGGGCAGGCACCACCTGAGGTTTCGCTAGATGAGATTCTCGAACAGTTGAAAGAATACATAGAGCAACAATTCAATTCATCTAAAACCTGTATTAAGATCGAACAAAAGTACGGAACCTCCAAAGGACAATGGTCCTTGGACGAGATTAAAAGGGTTTGGCGAAAAACGACCCATACGAAAAATAAAGAGCGAACTAGATGGTCCTTAGCCGTTATGGGAAAGATCCGAAACCGGAATGAAATTATAATGCGTTCCCAACATGATCGAGAACTGACCAGTACAAAGGACCAATTGCAAGCAGTTTGTGCACAGCTGCGACAGAAAAAGCTTGAACTTGAAAAGCTGGAAGCGGAAGTTAAAGATCTTAAAGGTGAAATTAAAGAATGGAAAAAATCATTAGGTCAAGAGACAGTAATAGGAAAAGGAAAATGTATCGGTCAATTCCCAGGGTACCCATGTTTGGATAAATTAAAAGCGCAAACCCGAAGACACGGCCGAGGAATAGATACGGATTCTGAATCCTCCGATGATACAGGGTCGGAGGATGAAGAAAAAGGGGTGCGCTTTGCCCCGTTTAAAAAAAGACGAGTTGTAGTCAAATCAGAAGAGACTGCGGATGAAGGCATAACCAAAAAAACAAAGAAAAGGTTGTATGGAAAATACTTATTTCATGCTCCGGCAAAATATCAAGGACCATTTTTTCCTTGATAAATGGTCCAAGGAATTGCCCAATCCAAAGAAAGGGGGAGTGAAAACGTGGGACCAATTGGACCGCTTAAGAAATATATATCAACTTCATCCCTGGGACGGAGTGCAAATTTTGACCATAATGGTGCCAAAAACACAGGGAAGAAAATTGCACGACAAGGTAGAAGAAGCTTTGGGGCATGATGAGCAAGAATTAGACGCAGGATGGGAGGCGATTAAACACTGGCTGCGAGCCTTCAGTCCAGCTAAGACAGACTGGGGAAAAATTGCAGCCTGCCAACAGAAAGGAACAGAGGAGGTCCTGGAGTATGACGAGCGGTTTAGATGCACGTGGCTAGAACATTCGGGTATGAATAATACGGATGAGGAAATGGATGAACAAGTGTTTGGACCCCTGAAAGCAGCTTTCGTGGCAGGTCTGAAGCCAGAACTGTCCAAAATGCTTAAGGTAGTGTTACCGGACTGGGAAGGTAGAGGAACTACCTTTGCAGCATTGGTGGATCGATGTAACCAATTAGATCGGGATATGGGAGCTAAAGTCCGAGCTGTACAGGCTATGGGATGGAAATCCCAGGATTCCGATAAACAGTCATTAGGAAAATTACCTGGAAAATGTCATTATTGTGGGAAAGAAGGTCACTGGGCCAAGACGTGCAGGGCAAAACAGCAAGGTCGTGGCTGGGGAAGAGGACGCAGCCAGGGATACAATTCAACCAACAAGCCAGGCTTGTCACAAGATAACGACCTCATAGAAGCATTTAAGCGACTGACAATACAACAACAGAAGGAGTTACTTGGGATAGCAAAAAACGATTAGAGCCCACCCTGGCCCCCCTCCTCGCACTAATACAACAGAGGGGAGATGGGCTATGTATAACTGTGAGGGTGGGTGATGAGGATGTGGACTGTCTTTTAGACACAGGGGCGGAATTAACATGCTTACCCCTACAATATGGAGACTTTTTGCCGTTGGATGGTAGGGCACGTACAGCCTATGGAGTTGGGGGCCATAAAATGGAAATTAAAAGGACAACACCGGTATTTATAGGGCCGGGTCCACATGAACTAACCACGCCGGTCTGGATAGGCCCAGTAGATCAACCCCTTTTGGGAATGGCCGTTCTAATCCAAGTAGATTCAAGGTTGCATTTCGAGGATGGCCGGGTGACATGGTCAATTCGAACTTTGAAGAAAGAAGAATTGAAGGAACACCCGATATGGGCTAAAGATAAGAATGATTGTGGCCTACTCCAGATGGAGCCTGCGTCATTTACCGGGACCAAGCCTCCATGCACTAAACAGTATCCCATCAGTCCAAATGCCATCGCGGGAATCTTACTGGTTATTCAGCAATTGGAGAAACAAGGGGTGCTTATTAAAATGCATAGCTCCTCCAATAGCCCCGTGTGGCCGGTACAGAAATCTAATGAGACTTGGCGTTTGACTGTCGATTATAGGAAAGCTAACCAGTGTATTGATCAAAAAGCTCCTTTGGTCGCAGATCCCTGCACTATTTTTAATGCACTCAAACCGGAACATAAATATTTCTCGGTTATAGATATGGCCAACGGATTTTGGTCGGTGCCTCTGGCACCGGAGGTTCGACAGTGGTTTGCTTTCACGGTCCAAGGACAACAGTATACTTGGACCCGGTTCCCGCAGGGTTTCCACAACAGCCCTATGGTATTCCACATGGCTTTACAAAGCCATTTGCGAGAATTATCTCCCCTGTCATCCAGTCATCCAATATGTAGATGATATCCTGCTAGCTTCAAACACAGAAGACCAGCGTGAACAAGATTTACGAGCTTTGCTGGACCACCTCTGGCTGAAAGGACATAAAGCCAGCATCGACAAAGCACAAATATCCCAAGAAGAGGTTGTATACCTGGGACAAAAGATTTCACAAGGAAAGAGAGAACTTACCCAGGATAGAACTGCAGCCATTCAGGCTGCTAAAAAACCCACCACTATTCAGGAACTAAGGTCTTTTTTGGGATTGTGTAACTTTAACAGAAATCGGATTGACTCCTTCACACAGCTTGCTCAGCGACTGAATGATATTTTAAATGGAAATGTGCCTCTAAAGAAGCCATCACCCTCACTAAGGAACAGCAAGAGGCCTTCCTGAGTTTGAAAAAGGCTTTGTGTTCGGCACCGGCTCTGGGAATCCCCGACAGTGGTAAGCCATTTACCCTGTTTGTCCATGAGAAAGAAGGATATATGACAGCTATACTGACACAAGACCACGGGGATCGGCAAAGACCTATTGGCTAATCTTCGGCAAAACTGGATGTGGTAGCCCTCGGATGGGGAAGTTGCCTAAGGGCCATGGAAGCTACATGTCGAGCGGTAATGACCACTGCGGGTCTAGTACTCGACCAAAAGCTGATTGTCAAGTGTCCCCACACCGTACACGCTTTGCTGTCTTTGAAAAGAATGTCTCAGGTGACGGCAGCTAGATGGACCCGCTGGACAGCAGTTTTGGAAGCTCCTAATCTCCATATCGTCCGGGCCAGCCCGGTTAATCCCGCAACTATGCTCCCGATGTCAGAATCGAGGGAGGAAGAGGGGGGAGAATGTGAAGAGCATGACTGCATGGAGATTTTAAAAGAAACAGAAGAAGCAGCCTTAGCAACAGAGGAGCCTCTGCACAACCCAGACCTCATCCTGTTACAGATGGTTCCTCCTTTGTTGACAATGGTACCAGAAAAGCAGGATGGGCAGTTACAACCTTATATGAGGTAGTGGCAAAAGGATGTTTACCCTCAGGAACGTCAGCACAACAGGCCGAGTTATGGGCCCTGTCAGAAGCATGTCGAATAGCAGAAGGACAGACAGCTAATGTCTACACAGATTCGCGTTATGCTTTTGGAGTCGCTCACGACTTTGGTCTGTTATGGCTGAAAAGAGGATTCCTCATTGCTGCTGGTACACTTATCCGAAATGGAAAAGAAGTCCGAGACTTACTGGAGGCCATACAATTACCTCAGGAAGTGTCCATCCTGAAGTGTAAGGCCCATACCAAGGAAAATACCACAGAAGCTCAGGGAAATGCCCTAGCCGACCAGGCAGCTAAAGATGCCGCTTCACAGGGCGTTCCCCCAGAAGAACCAACACAGATGTGCAGATTGAAAGCACTCAGGACTCTGACACGAGACCTTCAAACAATGTAAGGCGAGTGCTCCCAAGAGGAAAAATGGACATGGATTGAGGTAGGAATTAAGCTATGTGAAGATGGTGTCTGGAGACAAAGAGTTACCGACAAGCCAGTCGCGCCACAAGTGCTTATGCCTTTTTTAGCCCAACAGATCCACTCGTGGGGACACTTGGCCTCACAACAGATGACGGCACGGTTCCAGAAAAGCTGGTGGGGTTGGGGATTTAAAAAACATGCCCAGTTGGTAACAGACCGCTGTGTGGTCTGCCAGGAAAATAATTCTGGACCCATCACGGTAATGCCCCAACTGAGGCCCCCTGCCCCTGTTGGACCATTCCAGCATCTGCAGGTTGATTATATATCTCTTCCTTCATGCCAAGGATACACTAACATTCTTGTCATGGTCGACAGATTCTCGAGATGGGTAGAAGCTGTCCCAACTAAAAGAGCCACAGCCAATCACACTGCAAAGGTCTTATGTAAGGATTACATTCCCTGATGGGGAGTCCCGAGTACCATTGACTCAGATCAGGGAACACACTTCACAGGTGCTGTCTGCCAAGAAGTCTGTAGGTTACTGAACATTATGTGGGATTTACACTGTCCTTATCACCCACAATCATCAGGACAAGTAGAACGAATGAATCGAATTCTGAAACAACGGCTTGCCAAATATCACCAAGAAGGAACACCATGGCCCCAGGCACTACCAATAGTGCTATGTAGCATTAGGGCAACCCTGAACAGAACTACAGGTCTAAGTCCATTTGAAATTATAACAGGAAGACCCATGTCGCTGCCAGGAACTATCGATTTACGGAAAGCTGATGTTCACTTAATGAGTGACACTTTGTTATCATACTGTCAGAACCTAACCAATGCTATTAGTTCTGTTTCCCGACAGGTATCGGCAGCTTGGGGTAATCCACCCGAAGGAGGACACGACATCATCCCGGGAGTCTGGGTGTATGTGAAAAAGTTGCATAAAGAACTTTTGGGTGCCAAGTGGGAGGGACCTTATCAAGTGTTATTGACCACCCAGGCAGCTGTTATAGTCCAAGGAAAGAAAGCCTTGATCCACGCTTCACACATTAAACGAGCACCCATAACTGAAGCTGAAATCTAATAAGGACAATTACTTTTTGCGAAAATGTATAAATTTACTGTATTATTGATTGTAGGTATTATAGGCATAGGCCTACTTCTTACTAGCCGACCCTCTGCACCAAAGGGAAATAGTAGGGTAACAAGGGAATTACATGTAAATATCTTTTTATATATGTCATACATTTATGCCAAACAAGGTAACATTTCTAGTTGTGGGTATGTTCGCATATTCCTATTCACTCAAAGGGAGGGATTCCCTTGAGGCCAGTTCCCTTGAATATCTCGGAAATGGTTGAATGGATAATTAATCAAAACAAAACAGGCAATGCGTTTCAGGATACGGAAAACTGGGCACGTAAGTGGAAGTCAGCAGGTTACAATCTGACTACCTTTGAAGGGGGATACCAACCGTGCTACAATAATTCCAAACGGCCCCCATTTTTTGTGATCACTAATACAACGGGGATAGGAAGACCGGGGGAATCAGTCTGTCTGATTAGAAACATCAAAGGAGGCCAAAATATGGGGTATAGTAACTGCTCCTAGAATTATAATATAATCAAGCCACGGAACCGTCCAAACTGGGCCGATGTGGGAATTTTTAACGTAACGGGGATTCTGAATAAAACAGATGGGAAAGCCTGGACAGGCCCCGGAGTGTTGCTGACAAAGAAACAGCTAACATTCATTGCCTATAATGGCACCTATTAGGTTTGTGGCCACAAGGCCTACCCTTGGCTGCCCCAGAATTGGACGGGATCCTGCTATTTAGCCTACATTGTGCCTTATATGTATCATATAAAGTCACTGTCGGAACATTTACACCGTCCTAAGAGAGCTATCACAGAAACAGAGAGGTTCTTTGCCATTCTGATCCCCAGGTATGGGACCGACAGACTGGCAAGGGAATCCATTAACATGGCATCCGTTGTGAAACGGGTAGCCAATGATACCTTAGAGGCTCTAGTTAAAATCAATGCAGAAATGGTAGCAATCCGCACAGCAGCCCTACACAATAGACTGGCCCTTGATTATATCCTGGCTGAAAAGGGAGGTACTTGCACCCTACTCGGAACTGAGTGTTGCACATATATCCCAGATAGCTCCGAAGAAATTACCCACTTAGCGGAGCATATCCAAAAGGAGGTAGAAAAACTTAAGCAACCCCCATCATTCACTTTGTGGAACGGAGCCACTGAATGGCTAGGTTCAATAGGAACTTCATTGGGGGAAGGTTTCATTCTATTTGTTGTAAATGTTTTACTTTTATATTGTTTGTTTATGTTGATTAAATGTTGTTGCGACCAGGCGGCTGTAGCTGCTGTCCCGCAGGTGAGACACCTTGCAGGTCCCAGCAGACCATCTGTAAATGGCACAGGGGTATGTTATGCTTAAGCGAAGGTTGTTTACTGATTGAATTAAGATATTAATTTGGATCAAATTGGAATAAGGTGAATTAACCTACTAAAACCAGACTTCCATTGTGGCCACGATGGAACTCGGGTTGGTGTAAATTTGTGTGGAAGCTACTAGTCTGGACATGTGGTGAAACACATCAACAAATTTTAGAAGGAAACTCTATTAACATGTATGAAATTATTTTGTAGAATGTTTAACCAGTGATACCTGATGTTTTATGATTCAGTTTGTGAAAGAATCAAAGGGGGGATTGATAGAGAATTCAAACAGGCTGCATTTAGACAGGCTGTGAAAATTCACAGACAGCAAGTCAGAGATGCTACATGAGTGGTAGCATGTTGCATTAAGTCATCAATCAACTTGACATTTTAGGACCTTGGGTAATGAGCCAATTAAAAGGTTAAAAGACTATTAATTGAGCCAATAAGGTCAAAGAAGGCGAGTTATTTTCTGTAAATTGATTCAGGTATAAGTACAGCCATTTTTACCATGTGGTCTCAGAAAGACAAAGACCTGGCTTAAAGCCCAGAGCTTGTTACTGCGGCCAAAATAAAGTGACATTAAAACGACAATCGGAGTTCGTATTTCATTGGAAATTAAGAGATCTAACAACAATGTTGACTCCTTGGTCGTTTGCTGCATTTGAGCCAAGGTTTTTGTCATACATCATTCTGGTCTCTTCCTTCCCTGAGATAAATGTCTGGGCTATCAGAGCCACCGCTTCCAAGGTCAAGTCTTTGGTCTCAATCAGTTTCCTGAAAACCCCAGTGTGCCTGATGCCCTCAATAAAAAAGTCTCGCAGCAACTCCGCTCTGCATGCATCTGGGAATTTACATAGGCTTGCCAGTCACCGGAGATCTGCCACGAAGTCTGGAACGCTTTGCCCTTCTCGCCGCCGGTGCTTTTAAAACCAGTGTCTCACCATGTGCATGCTGCTCGCTGGTTTATGGTGTTCCCCGATCAACTTACTGAGCTCTTCAAATGTCTTGTCCACCGGCTTCTCTGGCGCTAGAAGGTCCTTCATCAGGGAGTACGTTCTGGATCCACAAACCGTCAGGAGATGAGCCCTGCGTTTGTCGGCCGAATCCTGTCCCAACCATTCCTTAGTGACAAAACTTTGCTGTAGTCTCTCAATAAAGTCGTCCCAATCATTACCAACACAGTACCTCTCTTCTGTGCTGCTAGTGGCCATGCTCGCGTGGTTTAAATCCGAGTTTCTCTTCGCCAATGATATGTCCTTACTATACAGTATAAATGCACACGAGGCCCATACTTGAGAGAAGGTCACTCTGTGATCAGTTACCTTTATTACCAAGACCTCAAGGTGTACAACTTAAGTCAGCTTATACATGGGTTACAATAATAGTTGAATACATGACAGAACCGAGCAGAAGAAGCATTACTCAGCAGTGCTATGTTTGCGCAAGGAATGCCTCATGTTGACACTAGATGCCTGAAATGGGACAGTAGTCCATTCCCCAGCATTAATATCCATTAGCTTGATGATCATAAATTTCATCAGAAACACTTTTTTTAATTTTCAGAAGTGGGATTAAGAAAGAAAACCTTGTATTTAAATAACGCAAAACATCTCAAAATGCTTCATCTATTTGGGTTATTTTCTATATCATTTTCATATTGGGATAAATTTTACTAAGTAGGACTCCTGGAGCACAGCTTCGTGCAAAAGAAGTGCATATTGGGAAGTCAGACATGAAGGTCAGCGCGCTCCACATGATTTTCCATTAATTTTAACAGATAGGAAATTGTGTAAGGTGCACTGATGCAAATTCCTAATATCGGCTTCCATCATGCAAAGCTCTACTCCAGAAGCAATTATACCCCATTAAATAGGTTTTTGATAAAGTTAAAACTTACCACTGTCAAATAAAATCAAATAAGGCATGCTGTTACTGATCACTGAACCACATTATAGTGATACAAAAGTAAATTACTGCGGATGCTGGAATTCTGAAATGGAAACAGTGAATGCTGGAAATACTCGGCAGGCAGCATCTGTGGAGAGTGAAACAGAGTTAACATTTCAGGTCGATGGCCTTACATTCTGATGAAAGGTCATCGACCTGAAGTATTAACTCTGTTTCTCGCGCCTCAGATGCTTTGCTGCCTGACTTGCTGAGTATTTTCCACATTATAGTGATCTTTGGTTTCAAGCTTAATTATGAGAGCATACTGAGATACATTGCAAGTGATCTTCCACCTTCAGAAGATCAAAAGCCTTCTCTAAAAGCCAACTCATTTGCTTTACTTTTAGTTGCTTGAGAACTTGTTTACTCAAGAACATAAGAAATAGGAGCGGGAGTAGGCCATTTGACCCCTCGAGCATGCTTTGCCATTTAATAAGATCATGGCTGATCTGATCTTAGGCACAGCTCCACTTCCTTGCCCGCTCCCTATAAGCCTTCACTCCCTTATCGTTCAAAAATCTGTCTATCTCTGCCTTAAATATATTCAATGATCCAGTCTCCACAACTCTCTGGGGCAGAGAATTCCACAGATTTGTAACCCTCTGAGAGAAAAAATTCCTCCTCATCTCAGTTCTAAATGGGCGACCACTTATTCTGAAACTATGTCCCCTTGTTCTAGATTCCACCACGAGTGGAAACATCCTCTCTGCATCTACCTTGTCGAGCCCCCTCAGTATCTTAAATAATAAGATCACTTCTTCGAAACTCCAATGAGTATAGGCCCAACCTGCTCAACCTTTGTTCATAAGTCAACCCCCTCATCTCAGGAATCAACCGAGTGAAACTTCTCTGGCCTGCCTCCAATGCAGGTATATCCCTCCTTAAATAAGGAGACCAAGAGCTTTATTTTCGCCACCACTGGGCGCCATGTTTTTGGCGTCCACTAATTTATTTTGAGCAATCTTGATTGTGCAACTTTCCTCAAAGTTTGTACACCGACGGCAACTATCAGCGGCGGATTTTTTATACGCAAGATTTATTGGCGCAGGTCTGGTTGAAAACTGATTTCCGTGCCGTTTTTGGCCCTTTAACCATTTTTCAGGACGGCGCAGAGTGGCCTTAAGTACCGATCAGAAAAACCCTACGTTAATGTTATGTATGTAATAACTCAATAGACTGAATACTGTAAACTAACACAGGTACAAACCTGGCTCTGCTTTATTAGGGCCCAAAGTGATTACATTCTATGATGGCTTGCCTTATATACCTGGGCTGCACACACGTGCGTACAGCCCAATGACTTCCGACAGTGGCTAGTAACCTCAAGCATACATACATGACAATATCCGTATCAAACAGTTCGAAAAGTTGTGGGCGTCCAAGGCCAGGAGGCCAAAATTATCGGCGATTGACGCACAGCTACGGACTTACACAAAGCAGATCATTCCGGTGCTAGGCAGCACCACGGTAGTCGTGACGCACAAAGATTCGGAGAACAGGTTGCCACTCTGGATTGTCCTGGGGGACGGTCCCGCACTGCTGGGGAGGAGTTGGCTTGCTGTCATGAACTGGAAATGGGGCGATGTCAATGCAATTTCCTCTGTGGAGCGAGTATCATGCTCACAGATCCTGGACAAATTTGACTCATTATTTCAACCCGGCATTGGCACTTTCATGGGGGCCAAAGTAATGATTCAGATAAACCCGGATGCCAGGCCAGTCCACCACAAGGCCAGAGCGGTGCCGTACGTGATGCGGGAAAAGATAGAAGGCGAATTGGACCGCCTGCTGAGGGAAGGCATCATCTCGCCAGTCGAATTCAGTGACTGGGCGAGCCCGATTGTGCCGGTGCTCAAGGCGGATGGGTCGGTCAGGATATGTGCCGATTACAAGGCCACCATCAATCGGGTGTCACTCCAAGACCAGTACCCGCTACCGAGAGCGGAGGACTTCTTTGCGACGCTATCCGGTGGCAAACTTTTTTCAAAATTGGACCTGACCTCAGCTTACATGACCCAGGAGCTGGCGAGTGAGTCAAAGAAGTTGACCACCATCACGACACACAAGGGGTTGTTTGAGTACAACAGATGTCCGTTCGGGATTCGCTCGGCAGCCGCGATCTTCCAACAAAATATGGAAAGCCTCCTCAAGTCAATTCCAGGGACGGTGGTTTTTCAGGACGACATCCTCATTACGGGTTACGATACTAAAGAACACCTCCACAACCTGGAGGAGGTGCTACGCAGACTGGACCGGGTAGGTCTGCGACTGAAAAAGGCGAAGTGCGTCTTCCTAGCTCCAGAGGTAGAATTCCTGGGGATGAGGGTAGCAGCAGACGGGATCAGCCCGACTGCGTCCAAGACGGAAGCGATCCAGAGTGCAGCTAGACCCCATAACACGACGGAGCTGGGTTCATTCCTGTGGCTCCTGAACTATTTTGGTAACTTTCTTCCCAAATTGAGCACGCTGCTAGAGCCGCTACACGTGCTCCTACGCAAAGGTCGCGAATGGTTCTGGGGGCAGCCAGGAAAGGGCTTTTAATGTGACCAGGATGTCACCTTGGAACACAACGGTTCTCGAGACGAACTTCAGTAGACTCTCCATGTTCCTCTGAAATATGGCTGCAGCCGAGCAAATTCCGAAAGGACACCTGTTGTAGATAAACAGTCCTTTATGAGTGTTGATGCACGTAAGCTTCTTCGATGTCTTGACCAGCTTCTGTGTCATGTAGGCCGACGTCAGATCCTGTTTAGTGAACGACTTCCCCCCGGCTAGCGTTGCAAACCGGTCATCAGCCTTCAGTAACGGGTATTGATCCTGTTTCGAAACTCGGTTGATCATAACCTTGTAGTCTCCACAAATCCTGACAGTGCCATCACTCTTCAACACAGGAACAATGGATCTGGCCCATTTGTTAAATTCAACTGGTGATATGACCCCTTCACATTGGAGTCTGTCCAGTTTGATTTCGACCTTCTCCCTCATCATGTACGGAACCGCCCGAGTTTTATAATGGGTGGGTCTTGCATTCGAGTCCACGTGGATCTGCACCTTGCCTCCCGTGAAATTGCTGATGCCTGTTTCAAACAGCGAGGGGAACTTGCTCAGCACTTGAGCACATGGAGTATCATCCAACGACGACAACGCTTTGATATTGTTCCAATTCTATTTGATTTTTTCTAGCCAATTCTTGTTGAACAGCATTGGACCATTGCCTGGAACAATCCATAATGGTAAATCATGAACCGCACCATCATACGACACCTTGACTACTGCACTGCCAATCACCGTTATGAGTTCTTTAGTGTACGTATGCAACTTGGCATTGACTGGACTCAGCTTAGGCCTCACAGCCTTAGTATCCCACAGCTTGTTGAACGTCTTCTGGCTCATTATTGATTGACTCGCACCCATGTCCAATTCCATTGGTACCGGCACACCATTATGTTTCACATTAATCATTATCGGTTGGCTTTTCGTTAGGAACGAATACAGTCCATACACTTCCTCCTCTGTTATCTCAGATTGCATATCCGGATCCGCACTATACTGGTCATCATCCTCCACGTGGTGTGTCGCAGCACGCTTGCGGACACATGCGCTGGAGATGCCCCAGTCTTGAACAGCCTTTACAAATGTACTGTTTAAACCGACACTGATGAGGCCGATGATTGCCCCCACAACGCCAACACGGTGAAATCGGATTCATTCCCGTTGGCGGACTTTGGGCAGCCACAGGTTTCGCATACGGAGTTGAGTAGGCCCTGCCATATGCAGCTCTGCCAAACGACGATACAATCTTGCTTATAGTACTTGCCGAGTTCCAATTTTTCGATGATATCTGCTTTAAGTTTTTGTCCGTAGTCATACATGCCTGGGCAATCGTGATGACCTAGCTCAAATCCAGTCCAGCATTTCCGCTGCCAGTAGCTTACGCAGGATCACCTCGTGGTTGATGCCGATTACAAAGAAGTCCCGCAGCATGTCTCCCAACGCGTTTTCGAACTTACACGGTCCAGCTAGACGTCTTAGGTCGGCAACGAATTCCGACACATCCTGGCCCTCAGAACGAACGTGCTTGTAGAATCGATATCGTGAGATGATGATGCCTTCTTTTCTGGTTTGAGATGGTCATGTACCAGAGCACACAATTCCTCATAGTCCTTGTCCATTGGACTTGCAGGCGAGAGAAGATTCTTTATGAGTCCATAGATTTTCGGACCGCAAACAGTGAGGAAGACCACCCTGTGCCTAACTGCGCCAGTGGGTTCCTCCATTTTGTTGGCCACGAAGTACTGGTCCAGGCGATTGATAAAATCGGACCAATCCTCTCCCTCCAGGAATCTCTCTAGAATTCCAATTGTACTTATTTTTGCATGCAAAGGTTCTTAACTTACCTCGTCGCCAAATGTATGTATGTAATAACTCGATAGACTGAATGCTGTAAACTAACACAGGTACCAACCTGACTCTGCTGTTAGGGCCCAAAGTGATTACATTCTATGATGGCTTGCCTTTTATACCTGGGCCGCACACACGTGCGTGCAGCACAATGAACTCAGACAGTGGCGCCACCTGGTGGCTAGTAACCCCAAGCATACATACATGAAACTTAACTTAAGAAATTCGGTGCAGAGTATATTTCTGAGTTTTTGGAGCGAGGGAAGAAGACAATTTGAAATACAAATTCATCATGATTTTTGCAGAGGGAACTCGGAAAATAACTTGGAAAGTTAATTTTTCCCCACAGAATGTTAGAAATTAAATTTTTTCCATGTTATGTGAGAAGACAAATTGTGACTCCACCCCACCACAGAATCTCTGCTCATGGGGCTCCAGGCACGGGTCGGAAGAGTGCCGGCCGGCTGACGGCAGGATCGCTCCGTCGGCCGGACATAAGCACAGGAGTTCGGTGCTTGGATGCCACCTCGCTGCCCCCACCGGCTCAACTTGTAAAGAAGCTCGGGGGGTGGGAGGCAGGTGGAATACAAGCACCGAGTTCATGTGTTTCTGTCTGGTCAAGGGAGCGATCCTGCCAGCATGCACTCTGAACTGTGCATCGGAGATGGCATAACACAGCAGCAAACGTATGCATATCGGCAAAAAGCTCTGCGTCGCGTCTCCATAGAGACAGAGTTTAGTTTTGCGCATTCGCGCAGACCAGGGTGTGGTCCATTCTGCTAGTGCATCACCCAGCAAAGTTGGGTGTGCTGTGCTTCAGTAAGTACTGTCTCACATTCAGAATTAAGAATAATAATTATGGAAGCAAATATTACTATGCCTCATGTAGTAACGTTGGTTTGCATGCATGCCATGCAGAGGTGACAGATACTATGACGCCACCATCGCAGAAAGCAGATCGCTCGGGCATTAATGGAGAAGAGGCCATACCCTGATCGA
Source organism: Pristiophorus japonicus (assembly GCF_044704955.1). Classification (NCBI taxonomy): domain Eukaryota; kingdom Metazoa; phylum Chordata; class Chondrichthyes; family Pristiophoridae; genus Pristiophorus; species Pristiophorus japonicus. The sequence continues at coordinate 128,329,447 of NC_091986.1, forward strand.
ATCTACAGGGACAGGTGCTCATACCTACACCTGAGTGAGGCAGACTGCATTCGCAGGCTGCAATTTAGAAAGGAGGTCATCACCGAGATCTGCCAGCTAGTCAGGGCAGACATACAGCCAAGAAGTGGAGGTCACTGCAACACTTGCCTTCAATGCTTCTGGCTCATTTCAAGCAGCAATTGGGGAACAAGAAATTAGGGATGCGTGGAATAAAGGTACAGCAGTTATCATGGGCTACTTTAATCTACTTAAAGATTGGGCTAACCAAACTGGTAGCAATATGGTGGAGGAGGATTTCCTGGAGTGTATTAGGGATGGTTTTCTAGACCAATATGTCGAGGAAACAATGAGAGGGCTGGCTATCCTAGACTGGGTGACGTGTAATGAGAAAGGACTAATTAGCAATCTTGTTGTGTGAGGCCCCTTGGGGAAGAGTGACCATAATATGGTAGAATTCCTTATTAAGATGGAGAGTGACAGTTAATTCAGAGACAAGGGTCCTGAACTTAAGGAAAGATAACTTCGATGGTATGAGACGTGAATTGGCTAGAATAGACTGGTGAATGATACTTAAGAGTTGACGGTGGATAGGCTATGGCAGACATTTAAATATCACATGGATGAACTTCAACAATTGTACATGCGTATCTGGAGTAAAAGTAAAACGGGGAAGGTGGCTCAACCGTGGCTAACAAGGGAAATTAGGGATAGTGTTAAATCCAAGGAAGAGGAGTATAAATTGGCCAGAAAAAGCAGCAAACCTGAGGACTGGGAAAAATTTAGAATCCAGCAGAGAAGGACAAAGAGTTTAATTAGGAGGGGGAAAATAGAGTATGAGAAGAAGCTAGCTGGGAACATAAAAACTGACTGCAAAAGCTTCTATAGGTATGTGAAGAGAAAGAGATTAGTGAAGACAAATGTAAGTCCCTTGCAGTCAGAATCAGGTGAATTTATAATGGGGAACAGAGAAACAGCAGACCAATTGAACAAATACTTTGATTCTGTCTTCACGAAGGAAGACACGAATAACTTTCCGGAAATACTAGGGGACAGAGGATCTAGCGAGAAGGAAGAACTGAAGGAAATCTTTATTAGTCAGGAAATTGTGTTCGCGAAATTGATGGGATTGAAGGCCGATAAATCCCCAGGGCCTGATAGTCTGCATCCTAGAGTACTTAAGGAAGTGGCCCTAGAATAGTAGATGTATTGGTGATCATTTTCCAACAGTCTATCAACTCTGGATCAGTTCTTATAGACTGGAGGGTAGCTAATGTAACACCACTTTTTAAAAAAGGAGGGAGAGAGAAAACGGGGAATTATAGACTGGTTAGTCTGATATCGGTAGTGGGGAAAATGTTGGAATCAATTATTAAAGATGAAATAGCAGGGCATTTGGAAAGCAGTGACAGGATCGGTCCACGTCAGCATGGATTTATGAAAGGAAAATCATTCTTGACAAATCTTCTGGAATTTTTTGAGGATGTAATTAGTAGAGTGGACAAGGGAGAACCAGTGGATGTGGTGTATTTGGACTTACAAAAAGCTTTTGACAAGGTCCCACACCAGAGATTGTTGTGCAAAATTAAAGCACATGGTATTGGGGATAATGTATTGATGTGGATAGAGAATTGTTTGACAGACAGGAAGCAGAGAGTCGGGATAAACGGGTCCTTTTCAGAAAGGCAGGCAGTGACTAATGGAGTGCCGCAGGGCTCAGTATTGGGACCCCAGCTATTTACAATATACATCAATGATTTAGATGAAGGAATTGAGTGTAATATCTCCAAGTTTGCAGATGACACTAAGCTGGGTGGCAGTGTGAGCTGTGAGGAGGATGCTAAGAGGCTGCAGGGTGACTTGGACAGGTTAGGTGAGTGGGCAAATGCATGGCAGATGCAGTATAATGTGGATAAATGTGAGGTTATCCACTTTGGTGGCAAAAACGTGAAGGCAGAATATTATCTGAATGGCGGCAAATTAGGAAAAGGGGAGGTGCAACGAGACCTGGGTGTCATGGTACATCAGTCATTGAAAGTTGGCATGCAGGTACAGCAGGCGGTGAAGAAGGCAAATGGCATGTTGGCCTTCATAGCGAGGGGATTTGAGTATAGGAGCAGGGAGATCTTACTGCAGTTGTACAGGGCCTTGGTGAGGCCTCACCTAGAATATTGTGTTCAGTTTTAGTCTCCTAATTTGAGGAAGGACGTTCCTGCTATTGAGAGAGTGCAGCGAAGGTTCACCAGACTGATTCCCGGGATGGCAGGACTGACGTATGAGGAGAGACTGGATCAACCAGGCCTGTATTCACTGGAGTTTAGAAGAATGAGAGGGGATCTCATAGAAACATATAAAATTCTGACGGGACTGGACAGGTTAGATGCAGGAAGAATGGTCCTGATGTTGGGGAAGTCCAGAACCAGGGGTCACAGTCTAAGGATAAGGGATAAGCCATTTAGGACCGAGATGAGCAGAAACTTCTTCACTTAGAGAGTTGTGAACCTGTGGAATTCTCTACCGCAGAGAGTTGTTGATGCCAGTTCGTTAGATATATTCAAGAGGGAGTTAGATATGGCCCTTATGGCTAAAGGGATCAAGGGGTATGGAGAGAAAGCAGGAAAGGGGTAATGAGGTGAATGATCAGCCATGATCTTATTGAATGATGATGCAGGCTCGAATGACTGAATGGCCTACTCCTGCACCTATTTTCTATGTTTCTATGTGCTGCATCTCGCAGGCATTGCGAGACATGGCTGTGGGGTTCTCCAGAATTGCTGGCTTTCCAAAGGTACAGGGTGCGATCGACTGTATCCACATCGTCTTGAGAGCACCTTTGGATGACTGAGGTTTGTCGCAACAGGAAAGGGTTCCATTCCCTAAATGTGCAGCTCGTCTGCGATGATCTGGATGCCAAATACCCAGGGAGCATCCATGATGCTTTCATCCTATGTGAGCGCGTTACAGCTACATTGTATCAGGAGCTGTCAGAAGAGCATAGCTGGTTGCTCAGGCTTGCCACCTGGCTTATGACCCCACTATGCAATCCCCGCACTGAACCAGAGCGTCGGTACAACATGTCGCACATAACACGGAGCATTATAGAGAGGACAGTTGGCAGACTGAAGCAGCATTTCCAATGCCTGGCCCACTCTGGAGGCTACCTGAAATACACCCCTCACCACGTCTGTCAGTTCACTGTCATGTGCTCCATGCTGCACAACTTGGCCATCATGAGGGGCCAGGCACTGGACATTGAAGATCCTCCTGAGGGGAGGCGGGGGGCGGGGTGAGAAAGAGAGGAGGGCGAGGAGGCTGACAATGAGGATGAGGAGGAGGAGCAACAGGAGGATGAGGAGGACCTGCAGCAGGAGGAACATGCACCTCAACATGAAGGACGACGGCGGAGGAAGCGGCCTCTTACACCTATAGTCATAGCTAAAGACTTGCATCAGCAGCTAATCCGTGATCGCTTTGCTGCCTGAAGGCTAAACGACCCAACAGTGTTGACTCTTTGCACCTGTTAGTCTGAAAAAAATAATATACATAATAACGTACGTAATGTTGTGTTAGTTTATGTTGCTTTAATTCAAAAAATAATGTGCAGGATTCTGCTTAAATTTAAAAAATAATTAGGTTTATTAAACATTTGTACAATTTTACTTAACTTTAATTAAAAAAATTGTATCAAACTGTAAACTTTTCAATGAAGAAAACAACAAGTAGCAGCAACAAACAAACAAACTCTAGTTGCAGCCATCTCTCCTCCCCCTTATTCAAAGACCTTTGCACTGTGCACCCCTCTTGCCCCGGTTGTTGCCTCTACCCCTACCCGTTGTCTCAGACTTCTGCTTCCTCACCCTGACCCCAAGGATTTTTCTGCTTTCTGCACGAAGGCACATTTGTTGTTGGTGGGTTTGGATAGGGACAGACCTAACAGACAGCATTGTGGAAGGGCCAGGTTCCTCTTCGGACTCTTCTTCAGTCTTTGGATCAACCTGCGGCCTACAACCTGAGGTTGGTCTGGGGATTGGAATATGAGTGGCACCAGTTGATACTGCCAATTGCTGTTAGGCAATGTCTGCCTGGGTGTATCCACTTATTGCAGCGGCTATCTCCGACATTCCTTCCCTAATCTGACCCGACACTGCATCAGCTGCCTCCGACATTCCCTCTCTAATCTCCGACATTCCCTCCCTCATCTGTCCCAACACTGCTCCCATTCCTCCAGACAGTGTTGCTACTTCTACTGCCAGTCCCGCTAATTCTACCTTCACCCCACCCATGGTGTCCAGGAGCGATCTCGTTAGTTCAATGCTCTCGCCTTATTCATTCCCATGATCTGTCCTATGTCCCCTGCATCCTGCATTTCAGGTTGAGCTCTCCTTCCCACCCTCCTCAGCCGTCTCCCAGGTGTGGCTTGCTGCGACACTGGGACCCGCAGCCTCAGACTGTACGCCATGAAATGTCGCGTCGGCTGTATCTCTCAGCAAAGGGCTTGGCACCCTCAGGGGGTTCACCAGCTCCAATTGCAATGTAACCATCTCATTATTGGGGTCTTCCTGCTGCCCTTCATTGTCCAGCACATCCTCATCCTGAAGTTGATCAAGAATATTCGGACTGACGGCTTCCTGATCTGCTTCAGCTTCTGACTCTTCCTGATGCGCAACATCTGCAAAACATAACAGAGCAGATGTTTGGTTAGCAGCAGAGGAAGGGGCAGAGGGGGCAGGGTGACATGAGTACGTGGGTCACACAGCGCAGGCTCTTTTCAAAGAACACAATGGCAACCCAGATTGCAATTTGCAGGGCTTACCCTCTGTCGATAACCTGGGCACAGTATCCACATTGGTAGTTGATCTTCTATTGCAAGATTTAATCATATCAGCGATCCTCTGTTCCACGGCTGTTAGTTGTAGCCTTCTTGGACATATTAAGAAATTGTTTAAAACTGGGGAGAACAGCTAGTCCTTGGCTGAGTTGGTACATGCCATGATCCTGTTGGCACATTATCATGCCTTGGCAAGCTTTGTCTTTGTAAGTGGCATTAATCCAGAAACTGATCAAGATAGCAGTCACCACTTCAGAGCACCAGCTATCAGCAACTTGTGTGTGTGCAATGTCACCAACGAGAGTGTTGTAGGCATTAGGCACCCTTGGGCAATGGCACCTGTAGTATAAGGTTAGAACTATATGTAACTTGAATCATAAAATGGCTACCAGTGAAGCCTCAAGGGATTTCTGTTAGCTGAATTAGACCGCATTCCTGGAAACTGATAATTGTTGTTTCCCACACACAGGACTAACAAGCAAATTCTGCAGGTGTCTTTAATCAGCCAGGCCTCAGGACTAAATGTTCTGGTGGAAGTAAGGACAATACGACTCTGTAACAGGATTAAGATAAGGAGGCTACCAAAGACAGCACCCAAGGACAGTAAGATAAAGGGGAGCCTGGAACATGAGTCGTTCCTAGCAACACACCTCTTAGCAACACATCTTTGAGCAACACATCTCTTGGCAACACATGAGCCACTTTACGTTTAGAGACTAACTCTATCCATTGGTCTAATGTAACTGTAGTAAACTGTTGTATGTAACTGTAGTAAACTGTTGTAAAACATATAAAGCTCCATGAAACCCTTTGTTCTGCGGAGTGAAGTGCCTGGATCCAGTCCCGAGGCTTCCTCCCCGCTGGCGTTAATAAAGGCCGCATTGGCGTTGGAACCGACTCTGAGTGTTGAGTGATTCTTCTGATAAAACACTAACACTAACAAGAGCAACGTGGAAGATGTCATATTTATGTACAGCAGTCCTGGGGTTAGTGCGGGCAAATAAAGATTATAATTCATTTTAATCAGCAATATAATAAATGTTTGAATAGGCTAATGAAGTTATATTCATTACTTTGGGTTTTATTTTTTTAATCTTTGGAGTCATAAAAATGCCTCTTTAATGAGAGGATTATTTCACTGCATGGTGAAATGTTATTTTAACCTTTTACTTAAAACAGCTGGAGAAGTGTTTTCAGAATGCACAGTTCCTGGTGTGATAAATTCACAGAGCACAAGCACACACAGCTTCCTAACATGAATGCAGCTTCGGAAGTCTCTGGAACTTCCTGTTTCTTGTAAGCTGACTATTTATTCCCTTTAGTTGCAGTAACATCCACAGTGTGAAGCTACAACATTACAAACTTACAGACATTACACCTGGGTTGGATTCATTTTTAATTCTGCCACTGGGGAAACCTAATTTGCAAAACCACCTGCATGGTAAACTTGAGTATGCAGTTCCTTAGCCCAGAAACTATTGGGACCCCTTGGATGCATTTTCTCTGCCTCATTCCTGCTTCAAAAGGACGTAGACAGGCTAAGTGAGTGGGCAAAAATTTGGCAGATGGAGTATAATGTTGGAAAGTGTGAGGTCATGCACTTTGGCAGAAAAAAATCAAAGAGCAAGTTATTATTTAAATGGAGAAAGATTGCAAAATGCTGCAATACAGCGGGACCGGGGGGTCCTGGTGCAGGAAACACAAAAGAATAGTATGCAGGTACAGCAAGTGATCAGGAAGGCCAATGGAATCTTGGCCTTTATTGCAAAGGGGATGGAGTATAAAAGCAGGGGAATCTTGCTACAGTTATACAGGGTATTGGTGAGGCCACACCTGGAATGCTGCGTGCAGTTTTTTGGTTTCCATATTTACGAAAGGATATACTTGCTTTGAAGGCAGTTCAGAAAAGGTTTACTAGGTTGATTCCGGAGATGAGGGGGTTGACTTATGAGGAAAGGTTGAGTAGGTTGGGCCACTACTCATTGGAATTCAGAAGATTGCGAGGTGATCTTATCGAAACGTATAAGATTATGAGGGGTCTTGACAAGGTGGATGCAGAGAGAATGTTTCCACTGATGGGGGAGACTAGAACTAAGGGGCATAATCTTAGAATAAGGGGCCGGCCATTTAAAACTGAGATGAGGAGACATTTCTTTTCTCAGAGGGTTGTGGATATGTGGAATTCGCTGCCTCAGAGAGCTGTGGAAGCTGGGACATTGAGTAAATTTAAGACAGATATAGACAGTTTCTTAACCGATAAGGAAATAAGGGGTTATGGGAAGCGGGCAGGAAAGTGAACCTGAGTCCATGATCAGATCAGTCAAGATTGTATTAAATGGCGGAGCAGGCTTGAGGGGCCATATGGCCTACTCCTGCTCCTATTTCTTATGTTCTTATGTTCAGTCTCTATCCTACTCACCATATATGTTTCATTCTCACTTAAGGTGTTAAAACAGGATATACTATATTTCCATTTTGTTGCTGATATGAGTCTCTGTACCAAGTCTCCTCTCAAATATAGAGAGAATGATGTAAAATCAGATAGAAATATGATGGGACAGTGATGAAAAATGAAGACTCAAAATTCTAAGTAACAAGACTGAAAAAGTTGACCAACAGTAGAGAGATAATACATTTGAATGAGGCAATAGTGCGGCCATTTTACAAGTGCTGCTGCACACTGCATTATAGATAGATTCATTGTGATGATGATGATACCAGGGATAATAAAAACTAAAATTGAGGAGATGCTTGAAATTTTTACTGGAGCAGAGAAGGCCAAGATGAGTTTTATTGGAGGATTTAAAAATTATGAAGGGTGAATATGAAGTATATTTTCTCGGGTTGGGAGAGTCAGTTACAAGTAGTCATCAATTTATAATTGAGAATGAGGAAGGTGGTTAGAATAAATCTCTTTACATAATGTGCTGGGAAGATGGAATGCTTTCTTACAAAGAATAGTTGAGTCAAGTCATTTTGTTTTCTTCTGATGAGCTGAAGTATGTTTTCAAAATCTGAAAGAGTCCCAGGAACAAAAAATTCCAGCTGTAGGGATCGGGGTGGGGCTGGGGGGGAAGGGGTGGGAGCCGGAGAATTGGGGCCTGCCTTATCATCGTTTGGGAGGGGGAGGCCCGGGAATGCGAGCGGAGGCCGCGTGGAGAGGTCTCCGATCGGAGGGGTTGGGTATGGTAGGGACCCTGGATCCCGAAGGTAGGTATAAAGCCACTTACTTCCTGGATGTAGCAGTACCCGCCTCTGTTTAACTGCCGGGTTTCACGAGTTGTGGGACAGTTAAAAACAAAAAAAAGAGGGAAAAATAGAGCCTCATTACTCGATTTAAATTGAGGTGATGCACCCTGGTAATGGGCTGGCTGCCCACCCTGCCTCTAGGGAAACCGGACGTGGGTGGGTTGGAAGCGGGATCAGGTCAGGATTCACATTTTTAACAATTTAACTACCCCCACTTCCCGACCCACCCATTCTGAATGGGACAATTCTGTTTTTAATCACTTGGAATGTGTTCTGGCTCTATGCTTCTCTCCCAAGTGTAGAAATCTGTTATTCATTGGCCTCCTTGTTGAAATGTGCAATTCTTATCCCAAGGAAACTTCCTGCTGCTATGGTTTATGGCCTTTTTGGTAGACATGATTCAATTTCTATAGTAGAGCCTTCTTCTGTAGTGGGACCGCCTATGATGATGATGATTATGTGGTCACTGGTCAGCTACATTGAACATAAATAGAGCTGGACTGCCGGGCCCTGGAACATTGTGGGCCGCCCTGACCTGTGTGAGAACACCACCGCAGGTCGGGGCTATAAATAGAGCTGGAGCGCCGGGTCCTGGAACATTGTGGCGGAGGTGCGGCGAATGAGGATACGGGGCTCAGAAGAGTCGAGGGCCCAGGAGCAGCACGGACCAGCCCACACTGTGATATATGTGCGCACTAGGTCCGTGCAGCAGAGCAGGTCTCCAATCGGCCTGGTTAATCCTTGCCACTGGATAAAGACCATGTGGCAGCTGATGTGCAACAGTCACCACACGTTAAAAAAATTCACGCACAGACATCTTCCACCCCCTCAACTGGAGTTCAGGACTGGAACATTGGGTCCTACATTGAAACATCTGTGAACTCTCGTGGAAGCAAGTTGTCCTCATTTGAGAGATCGCCTATGATGACGGTGATGATAATTTGGCACACCTCCTCCAGTTTTTGACCTTTCTCGGTTGATATGTGAAACCTTCCTCTGCAAAGATGAAAATATAACTTTTTAAAGAGAGGGTGCTTCTGCTGTGGTGGCCACACAGACACACACACCCACACACACATTAGTCACATTTACAAATGAAATTGCAGAGCATAAATAAAAATATTATTTACAGTAACTGCTTGGCCAAGGTCCTACCATTTTTTTTTGATCTGTGTGCCACTTCTCAGGGTCATGGCCACCGCATTGAACTCTTCTGCAACTTGGTCCCAAAGTTTTGCTAGTAGAGAGGGTTTCAGTTTCTTTTGTTCCATTCTCCCTTTGTTCTCAAGCACATCCCATCTCCTCTCAATGATGTCTACCAGGGGCTCAATTTCTTCTGCTAGAAATCATTTGGCCCTTCCCCCTATCCCCTCTCCTCTTGGATCCATCTTTTGCAGCTAAAATTTAAATGTCCAGATCCAGCTCCGATTCCAATGTGTTCTCACAAGCTCTTGATCCATACCAGGAAGTTCACCTTGGATGCGCGGACACACCCCTCACGTGGCAAAAGTGTTTTTTTCCCGGCGCATAATATTGACGGTGCACACTTGAAGCTCCACTCCCAGATTTAACTTCGGGTACCGCAGCGCCAAAATTAAATTTTACTTTGGCGCAAGTTGAATTTTTTGTGGGGGCGCAATCGGGCACAAAAAAAAACCCGGCCATACATCCTCCTGGGCGCCAAAAATCAGCAAAGAGGAAAATAGAGCCCTAAAACTGTATGCAGTACTCCAGACAGTGACTTTCAGTGAATATCAAAACAACATTTCAAAAGTGAGGAAATAGAGCTGCAACTTATTCCTTTATATGTTGGAACCCAACTTTGAAGTGACTAAAATCATTAGAATTACTTATATAATACTTTTGTGAAGAAACAAAGTAAACAATTATATTGATGTTTATAAGCTAGTTCATTACTTAACATCTACAATTTATGCAGCTCACCCCCACATGATATATTCTTATGTATTTGAAACTCACAAGATCCCATTGATGATGAAAGAGAATAGCCCAGGCAACCACATGCAATTTTCATTACAATTACATTATAACACAGTGGCATGGTTTGATTTCTTAACAGTGGTTGGGAAACTTATTCTGTGATACAAAACATTTTCTCATTCAAAGACAGTGACTTTCAGTGAATATGAAAACAAGATTTTAAAAATGAGGAAATAGAGCTGCAACGTATTCCTTTATATGTTGGAACCCAACTTTGAAGTGACTAAAATCATTAAAATTAGAGATTTAATGGGATAGAATTTCCCCGAGGATCGCTCATTTAATGCCCAATTACTGCCCATTTTGGTCAAAAATGTAAATCAACTCCCTGTACCGCACGTTTTACCTCCCAATTATTGTTGGCTGTAATTTCAGCCTACGATTACGACCAGTGTTGTTGCAAATCACCCGCCCACATTTGCCGCCCAGAAATCACCCAAAATTCCCCCCAGCGCTAATTTCCATCAAAAAGTATTTTTTAAGGCCCGCTACCCCCCGTTATCGCTCCGATCTCAACTGCCCATTTTTAAAGTACCTACCTGACTTGAGCCCAGCGTTAGGCACGGTTAAGTATTGGCAGCTGGGATACAAACTTCATTCAGAGTGGACATTACTACTTTTCACCATCATAACAGGCTGGCTGATCACTCCAGCTGTTCCATCTTCTCCAAAGAGCCAGAGAGGAGAGAAGATTTTTAAAATATATATATACAGGGAGTACAGAGACCTGACCACTGCTGGTTCTGTCACCCAGTGTGGCCGTGACATGGGGGGTCGTCATCGTGCTCGTGCTCACTCCATTCAGATCATGAAGGTACAAAGAATTCTATCGAACAAGTGTCGCTGGCCTGCTATGATTTTAGATTTTAGATACTGAGTAAATCTCCCTCGAGACTGTCCCATTAAACACTCCTAGGGCAGGTACAGCAGAGTAGGGCTCCCTTTAAACTCAGGCACCATAGGTCAAAGGCCAGTATCGAGCCTACTCCTCAATCATTACCTCTCTATACTTCATGTCGGCACTGGTCTCGTCCTTGGTCTTCTCCATCCCGAGGGGCAGCAGTCCCAACACGCAGGATTTGATCAGATTGAACATGTCCGCCTCGTTTAGAAGAGGATCCAGCTTCCTGCTGCCCAAGTGAAGGAGAACAGGTTGGACAGCCTCAGATAGGGAACGTGACACTGACCTCCCGGGAGTGGGAGAGGCGCGCGCTCGTTCTGAAGCTTCCATCTCCCACCGGAGTGGGGACTCTTTGAGCCCAGACAGTGAGGGTCAGCAGGTGGTCCCAGGGGTCAAGGAATGGGTGAAGGCCCGGAGGGAGTGCCTCCCATTCCCTGACCCGGAGGGATGCCTCCCATTCCCTGACCCGAAGGGGGAGCCTCCCATTCAATGACCCGAAGGGGGAGCCTCCCATTCCCTGACCCGGAGGAGGAACCCCCCCATTCCTGTTCTATGATTCCAAGATCAATTTCCCTCTGCCACACAGACTCCTGCGTCACCTGCACAAGTCATGCTTCAGCACCAAGAGACCAAACACTTTCGTCTAAAATATATTGATATACTGTTGGATCACCTAATCGGGCTCGGCTGCAATACACTCATAGAGCCAAGAGCTGGATAGTGGGATTAGGCTGGATAGTTCTTGGTCGGCCGGCACGGACATGATGGGCCGAGATGGCCTCCTTCTGTGCTGTAAATTTGATTCATTGCCAAATAGGCCAAAATTCGCTAGGCTCAAAGGGATAGCCACTTGGGTGAGGTGCTGGAGAGCTGCTGTGGATCAGAGCTCCAAGGAGAAGCAGTACTTCTAGAGAAGAAAATAGGCTGCCACCCCTTTTCAATCTCACTATCCGGTGATATAACAGTCTGGGGAGATACTCCCCACCTTCCCAACAACTTTTGCTCCCCATTACATCCAGCGAGGAACAATCTCAGCATTTGTTCCATCAACATCATGAGTTGAACTTTCATCAAGCTCCTGGGCCAACTTTAGTTACTGGAGCAGTTTGCATGGAGAGGAAGCAACATTTGCAGAGGTTGATACAAACATTTTGAGCTTGGGACGCATTACAGCTCGTTAAGTCTTTAGAAAGAAAATCTGCATTTATTATTACTTTTCATATACAATAAAATAATTTTTGGAGTACTTGTTGTTATATATGTGAACTTGTATTTACTCTGTACTGCCACCAGAGGGCTCATTCCCCGGAGTCCCAAGGGATCCCATAATCCCTTGGGAGCACAAGTATTTAAGGAGGCTTCACAGGTTGGAGAAGCACTCTGGAGACTTGCAATAAAAGACTAAGGTCACACTTTACTTTGAGCTCACTGTGTTCAGTCTGACTCTTTCTCCATACACAACACTTACAACCAGGTCTGGGCTGATCTAATTAAAGCCAGTCGCAGTAATCACCACCAATGAAATATTTTATGAGCGGTTACATGTGTGAGTGGGATGGGAAGAGGGAGAGGAGTGGTTCATTTTAATGCTTGAACTTTTTTTAAACTGAGGAATTCAGGTTGGCGAGGAATGATGCCTCACTACTGATTTCACGCCATGTCTTGCTAGCTGTCATCAATTCAGATACACACTGAACTCCGGGTGTTTGCTGACTGATGCTGCCTGGTGTATTTCTGGGTCCGCAGAAATAGACGCTCCCAATCGAAACATTATTTAAAAAATAAACTCAATTCGTTTGCAGGTGTTTCGTGTCTGTTTGACTGGAGTAACTGACCAGTACCTCTGTAACATACCGAGGGGTTGATTTTGTGGATGGCGGGAAAGGGATTTTGTAACATATGTAACTCCACTCAGAAAAAAGCCGTTGGAGTCAGCCTACTGAGCTCTTCATGGCTGAACATGAATTATTTGCTGGAAATTTTCTCCCTCCCCCTTTATTGATGCTGGCTGTCGTGGGGTCGGGAGGGGGTCCGGGGGGAGGGGGGGGTGTTGGAGGGGGGAAGGGTTGTGTCCAAGCACTGGGGCCTCATCCAAGTAACCATTCTTCACGTGGCTTGACAGTGTGGTTGTGGGGCTATTCAACTGCAGCATGCGTCACAACTGTAATTTATGCAACTGTGAGGATACTCACAGGTTTGTAGAGCTGTTGCATTGTGAGTGGCTTAGCCAGTTACGTGATGTTCACAAGACTCAAGAAAACCCCACCCAATTGGGTCTAGGTCATCCAGATGAGGTCTGAGTTTACAAGGGACAGTGTCAATCACACATTTAAAGTTGTATTTCCTAAAAGTTGTCAAATGGGATATATTTTCCCTTTCCCAGGAGTGAGTGAGACACAGTACAAGAATGGTTTAGTCAAATAAAATTTTAAATAAAACTTATAATTTGTATTAAACTTTAACAATGTAATAAAATAAAAAATTTTATGAATACAAATTTTGACAACAAGAAACATTGCCATATTGCCATAAGATTGAATTACATGACCGCAGTACAGTCCAGGGATTATGCAGACTTACCCTCCAGGAGAACTGGTTCGGCACCAACACACGGGGCGGTGCGATCATACGCTCCCGTCAGTGCTGCAACACGTTCCTCGAGGTCCCTCAGACGAATCTTCGACGGACCACCGCCCGTTTTGCGGGGCTCTGCCATATTGCCAGCAAAATTTTTCTGCAAAGGTGACAAAAAAATGTGTGAACTAATTTAACAGCAACTAATACAGAACACACACATACATACATACACAATATGTAGGTACTCATCCCAATTAACCGTCCCCCAGTCTTTTTGTCAACGAGTGCACAATTTAAGTTTTGTTAGCAAGTGTTGTATGATGAACACATGAAAATACCGAGGACTAGCAATAAAGAGATCGATAATGGGAAATAAAAATTATACTAAGTTTTGCAACATAATTAAACGTGGCACGACTTAAGAGTAAATCATCAATGCATGATAAAAGTTAGTACTTACTCTCACAGACCCAACAATGTCATTCCACCATTTGCGGCACTGGTTCGGTCCCCACATCACGGATGCGATGGAGGTCACCGTCTCAGCGATCTCTCGCCATAACCGCTGATACACGAACGGTGATAGTTTCCCTCGCCCACCCCGTGTTAACTGATTCCAATGGGCCTCCACTTTGTTCACCAATGACTCCTGGGCTTCCTCCGAGAAACGAGTGGCCCTTTTCCTCCTACCTAATGCCCTCTCCACTTCCATGGCTTGATTTTCCATATTCTTTATATTTATTTGTATATATATATATATATATATATAAAAAATATATATATTTACACATGAGTCTAATTAATTAATTAATTCATATTACTCTTATTTTTTAAGATTTTAAGATCTAGTGTTATTATAATAATGATTACTGGTTATATTATTAATTATATTATTTTATATTATGATATCATTGTAAATATACTGAATATAATCAATGTACTCACAAAACCTCACAAATCCTCTCTCACTGACCTCAACCAACCTCTGCAGCTTCAAGATGTCCAGTGCTGTCCTACTCTTCTCTGCGCATGTGCAGGGTCACCCTTGACCCCGAAATCATGGGAGATTGACCGCGCATGCGCAGAGAAGATTTTATGGCCATGTTCTGCAGTGGTTCTGCTTCCCTTACTAAAGGTAAGATCGCCAACTTTTCTGTCGTTTTCGCCGCCCGCTCCAGTCCGCTATCGCTAGGCTTCGCCACCGCCTACATCGAGGACCCGAAAACCACGGGAGCGTGCACTAGCGGTTAAAAAGATGCAACCGCTGGAATACTGCTAAGGATCCGGCGCAAGTGATCAGAGGGGAAATTCTAGCCCAATATAAAGAAGATTACAGATGGATAGGTGACATATAATATCTGGCTGACACTCTGTATGACTTGTTTAATAGTACAATAGTATTCTACATTGACTGTTATAAATATTTAAGTACCTCTTACATGATTCGCATAAACAGCCATATAATCAGTAATATAATGATAAATCAATTTTGATAACTTTCAATTTTTTTTTACACATGTATAAAGCCAAGGAACAAGTGAAAAACAAAAAAGTTTCATTATGAATTGGCTTTATATACCCAGTATATTATGTTGCTTTTTCCTGTTTTAACTTCTTCATTGTTTTATTCTGTCATCACACTTTCTCAATGAAATAATGAACACCTGCTCTGAATAAACCTTGAGTACTGAGTTCCGGTCACTGAGAAACAAGGGAACCATTTTAATGCTGGAGGCAGTGCAGAGAAGAACCAAAGGTTGATCGCTCGTATTAAGGGTCTGAGTTGTGAAGGAAGACTTGAAGGACTTGGGTTTGTCAGCCTGGAGTGCTGTTCCAGCGCCACAAAAATAATCTGGGCCGCTGTTGCCTCCCCACCCGCGAACACAACCACCCTGGATGTACCTTGCTGCCAGTTTAAATTCGGGGAGCTGCATCGGTACAGTGGTTTGGTGCCTGCAGCTCACAGGTTCTAGTTAAATGAGGCTTGGGCCTCAAAATAACTCTGGCCTCTTCACTGCCAAAATGGCCGAGATGCAAGTGTATTTCACCGGTTGGTTGCCTAAGAGTTAAAATCGACCCCATGATCTTCGAATAGCACTGACACTTGTATTCAGAAAAATTCATCCAAAACAATATATGGCATCAAATGATTTAGGGAAGATATGAGCAAATATTTGCTATATGTGATATTGTTTTTCAATTAGAAAGCAGTACAATGCCTTTAAAATGATAGATTTATTACATTTATGTTGCCATCACAATATTTCTTTTATATTGCCTATAGCAATTAGAAAAAAGTTTAAGCTTGGCTTATTTTAATTTGAATTGGAAACCAATATTTAATCACTTCAAATGAAACAAGTTTTTGTTGCAGATAGACTGGATAGATTTCCAATGTTTTATTTCACAAATTGTACCGAGTGTTAGCCGTAGCTCAGTTGGTAACACTCTCGCCTCTGAATCAGAAGGTTGTGGGTTCAAGTCTCACTCAAGAAACTTAAGCACAAAAATCTATGCTGATAGTGCAGTACTGAGGGAGTGCTGCACCATTGAAGGTGCTGTCTTTCAGATAAGACATTAAACTGAGGCTCCATCTGCTGTCTCAGGTGGACTGTAAAAGATCCTATGGCACTATTTCGAAGAAGAGCAGGGGAGTTATTCCTGGTGTTCTGGCCAATAATTATCCCTCAATCAACATCACTAAAACAGATTATCTGGTCATTCTTCTTAGACAGTCCCTCGGAATCGAGGATGCCTGCTTCCACACTAAAATTGTGTTCTCAGGTGACTGATGAGTCCAATGCAGGACATACAGTGTCTGTCACAGGTGGGGCAGATGGTGGTTGAAGGGATGGGTTGGTGGGGTGCTTGGGTTGTCATGTGCTCTTTCTGCTTGCTCCCAGCGAAGAGACTCGAGGTGTTCGGTGCCTTCCCGGATGCTTCTCCTCCACTTTGAGTGGTCTTGGGCTAAGGATTCCCAGGTGCCAGTGGGGATGTTGCACTTTTTCAAGGAGGCTTTGAGAGTGTCCTTGAAGCATTTCCTCTGTCCACCTGGGGCTCGCTTGCCATTTTGGAGCTCCAAGTAGAGCGCTTGTTTTGGGAGTCTTGTATCGGGCATGCAGATGATGTGGTCTGTCCATCAGAGCCGATCGAGCGTAGTCAATGCTTCGATGCTGGGGATGTTGGCCTGAGCAAGAGCCCTGACATTGGTGTGCCTATCTTGCCAACAGATTTGCAGGAACTTGCAGAGGCAGCACTTGAGGTACTTCTCCAGTGCTTTGAGGTGCCTGCTGTACATGGTTATCATGTATCTTACATTATTATATATAACTGTATCCTAACATGCTATACATGACTGTAATAAGATATGACCTGAAACCACCAGAATACCTTACCACCAGGGGTGCACTTGCAAGAGACAGGTATATAAGGACAGGTCTCAGGCAAGTGCAGCATTCCAGAGCTGTGAAATAAAGGTGCAGGTCCAGAGTGACCTTGACTTCACTACATGCCTCGTGTGAATCTGTACTGAGGGGACAGGATTTTACAGTGGCGACGAGTTACGGGATTACAGAATCCACAGAATGGCGAACAACGGATCAGATGAAAAGTACAATGCGGGAGACAATTGGGAGGACTTTATAGAAAGGCTCCAGCAAAGCTTTGTAACCAAAGACTGGTTAGGCGACGATAAGGCAGACAAGAGAAGAGCCCATCTCTTGACCAGCTGTGGCTCGAAAACATACGCTTTAATGAAGGATCTGTTGGCACCCGAGAAACCAGCAAGCAAGTCGTTTGAAGAATTGAGCACACTGGTAAGAGACCACCTGAAGCCAGCGAGCAGCCTACACATGACCAGACACAGGTTCTACAACTACAGACGCTGTGTGGGCCAGAGCATACCCGGTTTCGTGGCGGAACTTCGGAGGTTGACTAGTTTATGTGAGTTCTCCGATGAACTGAGGAGAGAAATGCTGAGAGACTTTTTCATTGAAGGAATAGGCCACGCAGGCATATTCCGAAAGCACATAGAGACCAAGAACCTGATCTTAGAGGCAGCAGCACTGGTTGCACAGACATTCTTGGTAGGGGAAGAAGAAACGAGGTTGATTTACAATGCAGGTACGACAACTAACGAAATATCTGAACAAGAAGTACACAGCACTAAACAAGCTGCTACCCCAGCACACAGACAAAACCGGGAAAACAGGCTCTCGACAGCAGGCAGAAGCCATCAAGGGTTCACACCTCATCAACCCACAATGCGAGCAATCAACTACAAACTGAGAGAAGCTCAAGAGAGATCAGCCAGACGCAGCTCATTCTTTGGGAACACTTTGAACAATGGAACAGGTCTGTGCTGGAGGTGTGGGGGTGGGCACTCCTCAAGGGGATGTCGATTTCAGCAGGCTGTTTGCAGAAATTGTGAATATACAGGGCATTTGGCCCACATGTGCAAAAAAACGGCAGCTTGGCTGGTATACGAATTGGATGGGTCGGAAAGCAGACCAGAAGATGGTGGGGACAGTACCCGGGACACTGAAGTACAGCGGGTCAACACGATTAATGGCCGCTGCTCCTACAACAGGACGCCTCCTATAATGATGAGGGTCCTACTCAACGGGATATCTGTCAACATGGAGCTGGATACGGGAGCGAGTCAATCTCTCATGGGAGCTCAACAATTTGAACAACTGTGGCCGCATAAAAGAGACGGACCAAAACTCACAAGGGTCGACACCAAACTAAGGACCTATACCAAAGAAATCGTACCAGTCCTCGGCAGCGCCATCCTCTCTGTCACACATAAAGGGACAGTGAACCGACTTCCCCTGTGGATTGTCCCCGGAGACCCCCCAGCACTGCTGGGGAGAAGCTGGCTGGCAAAACTAAACTGGAAATGGGATGATGTCCATGCCATGTCATTAGAGGAACGGACCTCCTGCTCAACAGTTATAAAGCGATTTGAACATCTCTTTCAGCCAGGTGTGGGCACTTTCAAAGGGCCAAAGTCAAAATCTACATCACACAGGATGCTAGACCGGTCCATCACAAGGCCAGAGCTGTACCCTATGTGATGAGGGAAAAGATTGAACACGAACTAGACAGGCTTCTGCGGGAAGGCATTATATCACCTGTGGAATTTAGCGACTGGGCAAGTCCCATCGTCCCAGTCATGAAGCCTGATGGATCCGTACGAATCTGTGGGGACTACAAATCTACCATAAACAGTCTCCCTACAGGACCAGTACCCGCTGCCCAGAGCGGAGGACTTATTTGCCACATTGGTTGGAGGTAAACTTTTCTCAAAATTAGACCTCACATCTGCGTATATGTCGCAAGAATTGACTGAGGAATCCAAGCTACTCACCACCATCAACACATATCGAGGCCTTTTCATATACAATCGATGCCCATTCAGCATCAGGTCGGCAGCTGCCATAGTCCAGCGCAACATGGAGAGTCTGCTCAAGTCCATCCCAGGGACGATTGTATTTTAAGACAACATACTTATCACGGGCAGGGACACCGACTCCCATCTCCGTAATTTGGAGAAAGTACTAAAGCGGTTGGATTGGGTAGGCCTATGAGTCAAGAAATCCAAGTGTCTGTTTCTCGCACCCGAGGTTGAATTTTTGGGCAAAAGGATTGCCGCTGATGGAATCCGTCCAACAGAGTCCAAAACAGAAGCAATTCGCCTGGCACCCAGGCCCCGGAATGTCTCAGAACTGCGCGCCTTTCTCGGGCTACTCAATTACTTTGGGAACTTTATGCAGAACTTAAGCACGCTGCTGGAGCCTCTCCACGTGCTAATCAGGAAGGGGTGCGATTGATTTTGGGGGGACGCCCAGGAACGCGCCTTCAATAAGGCACGCAACCTTCTGTGTTCCAACAGTGTTTTGACTTTCTTTGACCCAGGTAAAAAGCTAGTTTTCACATACGATGCGTCAGCGTATGTGGTCGGTTGCTTTTTGCAACATATCAATAGTGCGGGCAAATTACAACCCATAGCTTATGCCTCCAGGTCACTTTCGCGGGCGGAGCGCGGGTATGGAATGTTAGAGAAGGAGGCGCTCGCGTGCGTGTACGGTTTCAAAAAGATGCACCAATACCTTTTCGGGGCCAAGTTCGCGTTAGAAACCGACCACAAGCTTCTCATGTCCCTCCTATCCGAGAGCAAGGCAATAAACGCCAACGCCTCGGCGCGAATTCAACTCATGCTGGTGTCCTACGACTATACCATAAGGCACAGACCAGGCACAGACAACTGTGCCGACGCGCTCAGCAGGCTACCCCTGGTGACCACAGAAGGGTCTGATGAACAGGACTGTGAGATAGTCATGGCAATCAATGCCTTTGAGTCCACAGGTTCGCCCATGACGGCTTGCCAAATCAGAGCCTGGACGGCCAGCGACCCCACGTTATCCTTAGTAAAAGGATGTATCCTAACCGGTGACTGCACAGAGGCTCACGATGCCTGCCCCGAGGAATTAAAACCCTTTCACAGGCGCATGCATGAGCTATCACTTCAAGCAGACTACCTGATGTGGGGCAGCCGAGTAGTCATGCCTCTGCGAGGCAGAGAGGCATTTGTCTGGGAGCTCCACCGCGAGCACCCGGGGATTGTTCTCATGAAGGCCATAGCCAGATCCCACGACTAGTGGCCTGGTATTGACGCAGACTTAGAGTTCTGCATCCGAAGGTGCACCATTTGTGCCCAACTCAGCAATACCCCCAGGGAGGCTCTACTGAGCCCCTGGCCCTGGCCTACCAAACCGTTGTCGCGGGTGCACGTAGACTATGCGGGCCCATTCATGGGCAAAATGTTCCTCGTAGTTGTAGATGCATTTTCAAAGTGGATCGAATGCACCATTTTAAACTTGAGCACCACCTCCACCACTGTGAAGAGCCTCACAACCATATTTGCAACGCACGGAATCCCTGACATATTGATCAGTGACAATGGTCCGTGCTTCACCAGCGCAGAATTCCAAGACTTTATAATTGACCACGGCATAAATCATGTCAAGACGGCACCGTTCAAGCCGGCCTCCAACGACCAGGCGGAGAGAGCAGTGCAAATCATTAAACAAGGCATGCATAAAATCCAAGGTCCCACGCTGCAGGGTCGCCTGTCATGACTGCTGCTGGCATACAGATCTCGTCTGCACTCACTGACTGGGATCACCCCCGCACAACTGTTGATGAAAAGGACTTTAAAAACAAGGCTCTCATTAATCCTCCCAGACATGCACGAAATTGTTGAGGCAAAGCGGCGTAAGCTGACTGAGTACCATGACAGAAATTTGAGGGGGAGATGGAATGAGATAGGGGACAAAGTGTTTGTATTAAACTAAGGCAGGGGTCCAAAATGGCTTGTAGGGACAGTAACGGGCAAGGAAGGAAACAGGCTACTGGTCGTACAAATGGACAATGGCAAAACCTGCCGGAGGCATGTAGACCAAGTCAAAAGCAGATTTACCAACAACACTGCGGAACCAGAGGCAGACTACAATGTGGAACTCGCACCACACCTCGTGGACAGACAGAGGGAACAACCTGAGGAAAGGGCAATCCCAACAGACAGCCCAGGCGAGTCAACAACAATCACACCAATCGAAACTGATAGCCCAGGCGAGATACCAGCAACCACACCCAAAGAAAAACAGACACCAAGGCAAACAACTGAACCACAACTCAGACGTTCCACGCGAGAGCGTAGACCACCTGAGAGACTGAACCTATAAAGACAATAAGACCTTGGGGGAGGGTGATGTCATGTATCTTACATTATTATATATAACTGTATCCTAACATGCTATACATGACTGTAATAAGATATTACCTGTAACTACCAGCATACCTTACCACCAGGGGTGCACTTGCAAGAGACAGTTATATAAGGCCAGGTCTCAGGCAAGTGCAGCATTCCAGAACTGTGAAATAAATGTGCAGGTCCAGAGTGATCTTGACTTCACTACATGCCTCGTGTGAATCTGTACTGAGGGGACAGGACTTTACAATGGTCCATGTCTCTGAAGCATATAGGAGGGTGGGTATCAGTACTGTTCTGTAAACCATGAGCTTGGTGCCAGGTTTGAGGTCCTGGTCTTCAAACACTCTCTTCCTCAGGCAACCAAAGGCTCATTATCTGGTCATTATCACATTGCTTGTGTGCAAATTGGCTGCTGTGTTTCCTACATTACAACAGTGGCTACACTTTGTAAAGTACTTAATTGGCTGTAAAGTGCTTTGGGACATCGGGTGGTTGTGGAAGGTGCTATGTAAATGTAAGTCTTTCTGTGCAGGAAAATTCTACAAATCCATTGTGTTGAAGATGTTTCAGAAATACAGAGAGCATGGAGTATTAGTTGATGTGGAGCATTGGAACATTGTATTTTCACCTCAGGAACCCAGAATTAATTCTGAGTCAGATGCATAAAATGCAGGTATTGTGCACTCTCTGAGGGTCATTAAGGATACTATGTGAAATTGGTTTAACCAGTGGAAACAAAGTCTGCAGAGGACCGAGGGAGACAGTTAGAATTAGAAATAATACAGAATTAGGTGGGATCATAGAAAATACAAAGAGGTCTACGTTAGGTTTGGAGTGCATGTGTGTAAATGCACAAAGTGTGGTTAATAAGATTGGTGAGCTGAAGTCGCAAATAGTCACTTGGGAATATGATGTAGAGGTGATAACTGAGACCTAGCTCAAAAAATGGGAGGATTAGATGCTTAATGTTCTTGGGTATAAGGTATTCAGGAAAGATAGGGAAGGGAAAAAAGGTGACGGGGTAGCAGTTTTGATTAAGAAAAATATCACAGTGCTCGAAAGAGAGAATGTCCTTGAAGGATCAAAGACAGAATATATTTGGTTGGAGTTGAGACACAATAAAGGAGCTATTACACTACTTGGTGTATTTTATAGGCCACCAAATAGTGGAAAGGAGAAAGGGAAGCAGATTTGCAAATAAATTACTGAGGTGCAAGAACTATAGAGTAGTGATAATGAGAGACCAATATTGAATGTGGCAGTGATTGTGCGAAGAACAGAGAAGGGGAGGAGTTTCTCTGTTCTTAGCACAGGAGAATTTTCTTGATCAGTATGTTTCCTGCCCTACGAGGAAGGAGGTATTGCTGGATCTAGTCCTGGGGAATGAAGTGGATCAAAGGGAGAATGTCACAATTGGGAGCATCTTGTGAATATCGTAAGGTTTAGATTAGTTATGGAGAAGGACAAGGAGCAATCTGGAATAAAAATACTTAATGGAGGAGGGCTAATTTCAATGAATTGAGGAGGATCTGGCCTTGTTAAATTGGAGTCAAAGACTGGCAAGCAAAATATAATGGAGCAATAAGCGGCCTTTAAAGAGGAGATGGTTTGGGTACAGCCTAAAAATGGGAATGGGAGGACAACCAAAGCCAGAGCTTCCTGGAGAAGTTGGAGAGCAGGATGAAGCAGGAAAAGGGGCATATGACAGATGTCAGCTTGATAATATAAGGGAGAATCAAATTGCATGTAAAAAGTACAGAGAAGTGATAAAGGAAATAAGAGGGGATAAGAAACAGTACGAGAATATATTGGCGGCTAACAAAGGGAAATCCAAAGTTCTTCTACAGGCATATTAACAGTAAAAGGATTGTCAATGGACCGGTGGGCCTGATTAAGGACCACAATGGAGATCTATTGGTGGAGCCAGAAGGCATGGCTGAGGTATTAAATGAGTACTTTGCATTGGTGTTTACCAAGGAAAAGGACTTTGCAAAAACTATGGTAAATGAGAAGGTTGCTGCGATACTGGATGAGATAAAAATCGATAAAGAGGAGGTATTACATGGGATATACAACACAGAAACAGGCCATTCGGCCCAACCAGTCCATGCCAGCAAAAGTACTAGAAAGTCTGGTTAAATCATATGGTCTGGATGGGATGCATCATAGGTTGCTGAGGGAAGTAAGGGTAGAAATTACAGAGGTGCTGGCCACAATCTTCCAATCCTCCTTAGATACAGGATTGGTGCCAGAAGACTGAAGAATTGCAAATGTTATAGCATTGTTCAAAAAAGGGTTTAAAGATAAATCCAACAACTACAGGTCAGTCAGTTTAATGTTGGTGGTGGAAGCTTTAAGAAACAATAATCCGCGAGAAAATTAACAGCCACTTGGACAAGCATGGACTAATAAAGGAGAGACAACACGGGTTTGTTCATTGCAAATCATGTTTGACGAACTGATTGAGTTTTTTGATGAGGTAACAGAGAGGGTGGATGAGGGCAGTGCAGTTGATGTTGTGTATATAGACTTTCAAAAGCCATTTGATAAAGTACTACATAATAGGCTTGTTCGCAAAATTGAAGCCCATGGGATAAACAGGGCAGCGGCAGTATGGATACAAAATTGGCTGAGAGATAGAAAACAGAGAGTTGTGGTGAATGGTTGTTTTTCAGACTGGAGGTAAGTATAGAGTGGCATTCCCGAAGGTTCAGTACTAGGACCACTATTTTTGATATACATTATACATTATACATTAATGACATGGACTTGGGGGTGCAGGGCACAAATTCGAAATCTGCAGATGATACAAAACTTGAAAGTGTAGTAAACAGTGAGGAAGATAGTTATAGACTTCAAGAAGACATAGACAGGCTGGTGGAATGGTTGACCACATGGCAGATGAAATTCAATGCAGAGAAATGTGAGGTGATAAATTTTGGTAGGAAGAATGAGAGATGGCCATGCACACACTAAATGGTATAATTTTGAAGGGAGTTCAAGAACAGAGAGACCTGGGGATGCTTGTGCACAAATCTTTGAAGGTAGCATGACAGGTTGACAAAGCAGTTAATAAAGCATATAGGATCCTGGGCTTTATAAATAGAAGCATAGAGTAGAAAAGCAAAAGTACAAAATACAAACACAATGCATATAAGGAATAAATTGAATGTACTGCAGGCGCGAATTCAAATTATAGGGTATGACATGGTAGCCATTACTGAGACATGGCTGCAAGATGGTCAGGTCTGGGAACTAAATATGCCAGGTTATACCAGGAAAGAGGGGAGGAGTAGCCTTAGTGATTAAGGATGAAATCACTTCAATGATAAGAGAGGATATAAAGAGTGGTAAGCAGGCAGTGGAGATTTTATGGGTAGAATTAAGAAATATGAAAGGATTTAAGACTGTAGTAGGAGTTGTGTATAGGTCCTCTGGTAACAGCTGTGAAGTGCTAGATTGTATAAATGCAGTGATTAGATAAGCGTGTAGCAAAGCTAGAGTGGTAATTAAAAAAAAAACTTTCATATAGCTTGGGAAAAACAGACTAGCACATGTCAGAAAGGTAGTGAATTTCCTGAGGGGATCCAGGATAGTTTTCTACAACAATATGTCCTAGAGGCAACAAGGGAGAAAGCCATGATAGATTTAGTATTGAATAATGAACCAGATTTAGTTAACAGCCTAACTGTACATGAACATTTATCCCATAGTGATCATACCACGATCAAATTCAACATAACGTTTAAAACGGGGAATTGAGAAACAGCTGCTAAGATTCTAGATTTAGGTAAGGCTGACCTCAACGGGATGAGGTCTGCAGAGACTGTCCACAGTAAACTGGACAAATCTGTTAATGGGTAAAACGACAGAAGATCAGTTGGAGATGTTCAAAAAATAATTTAATATAATACAAAACCAGTTTATACCTCTGAGGGACAAGAGCTCTACTTACAGAAAAAAACAGTCATGGACAACTAAAAAG
The DNA here is from genome assembly GCF_044704955.1 of Pristiophorus japonicus. Lineage (NCBI taxonomy): Eukaryota > Metazoa > Chordata > Chondrichthyes > Pristiophoridae > Pristiophorus > Pristiophorus japonicus. The sequence continues at coordinate 128,354,762 of NC_091986.1, forward strand.
GTAAGGGACAGCATAAAACTAAAAGAAAAAACATACAGAAATGCAAAAAATAGCACAGATCCTGGTGAATGGGAAATGTACAAAGAACAGTAAAGGGTCACAAAACAGATAATGAGAGTTACAAAAAAGGAGTATTAAAAGAAACTTGCAGTGGATATCAAAATCAATGCAAAGAATTTTTACGATTACATTAGGAAAAAGGGTAGTCAGGAGCAATGTTAAAAACTGGAAGCGGTGATATTGTCAATGATAATAAGGAAATGGTAAACACGTTGAATAATTACTTTACATTAGTATTTACAGTAGAAGAAACAGATAGCATGCCAGAAATCCCAAGGAATCTAATATTGAATCGGAGACATGGACTCAATAAAATTACTATACGTAAAATAACAATAATGAAGAAAATAATGGCACTAAAGAATGATAAATCCCCAGGACCAGATGATTTTCATCCCCTGGTACAAAGGAATTACATGAACCTGTTGCAGATGCCCTAAGTATAATCTTTCAGAGCTTTCTCAATTCAGGAACAGTTCCTTTAGATTGGAAAATTGCATCTGTTCTTGGGAAATTACTAGATCTATAATTAAGGATAGGGTGACTGAACACCTCAAAAATGTTCAGTTGATCAGAAAGAGACAGCATGGATTTGTGAAAGGTAGGCAATGCCTGACAAATCTGATTGAATTTTTTGAAGTGACTAAAGTAGTAGACAGGAAATATCTATAGATGTTATTTATATGGACTTCCAGAAGGCATTTTATAAAGTCCCACATAAGAGACTGTTAACTGAGGTAGAAGCCGACAAAATTGAGGGCAAATTATTGACCTGGATAAGAAATTGGCTGAGTGACAGGAGACAGAGAGTAGAGATAATAGGTAGGTACTCAAATTGGCAGTATGGTGTCCCACAGGGATCTGTTTTGGGGCCTCAACTATTCACAGTATTTATTAATGACTTAGATGATGGCTTAGAAAGTAATATATCCAAATTTGCAGATGACACAAAGATAGGCAGCATTGTAGGCAGTGTAGATGAAGACATAACATTCCAAAGGTACATTGATAGATTAAGTGAATGGGCAAAATTGTGGCAAATAGATTTCAATGTAATCAAATGTGAGGTCATCCACTTTGGACCTAAAAAAGATAGAACAGGGTACTTGCTACAACAGCAACAACTTGTATTTATATAGCACCTTTAACATAGTGAAACGTCCCAAGGCGCTTCACAGGGGTATTATGAGATAAAACAATTTGACACTGATAAGTAGAAATTAGCGCAGGTGACCAAAAGCTTGATCAAAGAGGTAGGTTTTAAGTAGCATCTTGAAGGAGGAAAGAGAGGTAGAGAGACGGAGAGGTTTAGGCAGGGAGTTCCAGAGCTTGGGGCCGAGACAACAGAAGGCTCGGCCACAAATGATTGAGTGATTATACTCAGGGATGCTCGAGTGCAGAATTAGAGGAGCACCGACATCTCGGAGGTTTGTGGGGCTGGAGGAGATTACAGAGATAGGTAAGGGCGAGGCCATGGAGGGATTTGAAAATAAGGATGAGAATTTTGAAATCGAGACATTGCTTAACCGGAAGCCAATGTAGGTCAGTGAGCACAGGGGTGATGGGTGAGTGAGACTTGGTGCGAGTTAGGACACAGGCAGCCGAGTTTTGGATCACCTCTAGTTTACATAGGGTAGAATGTGGGAGGCCTGCCAGGAGTGTGTTGGAATAGTCAAGTCTAGAGATAACAACGGCATGGATGAGGGCTTCAGCAGTGGATGAACTGAGGCAAGGGCGGAGACGGGCAATGTTACGGAGGTGGAAATAGCTAAAAACAGTGGATGTGCAAAGGGACTTGGGGGTCCAGGTAAATAGATAATTAAAATGTCATGAACAAGTACAGAAAATAATTTAAAAGGCTAATGGAATGCTGGCCTTTATATCTAGAGGATTAGAATACAAGGGGGTTAAAGATATGCTACAGCTAATCAAAACCCTGCTTAGACCGCACCTGAGTACTGAGAGCAGTTCTGGGCACCACATCTTAGGAAGGATATATTGACCTTGGAGGGAGTGTAGCGAGCAGAATAATGGAAGGAGTGTAGAATAATGCCCAGACTTCAAGGGTTAAATTATGAGGCGAGATTACACAAATTAGGGTTGTATTCCCTAAAATGTAAAAGGTTAACGGGTGATCTGATTGAAATTTTCAAGATATTAAGAGGAACAGATAGGGTAGAGAGAAACTATTTCCGATGGTTGGGGATTCTAGAACTCGGGAGCATAGTCTAAAAATTAGAGCCAGACCTTTCAGGAGTTATATTGGGAAATACTTCCACACACAATGGGTGATAGAAGTTTGGAGCTCTCTTCCGCAAATGGCAATTGATGCTAGATTAAGTGTTAATTTTAAATTAGAGATTGATAGCTTTTTGTTAACCAAATGTATTAAGGGATGTGGAGTTAGGTCGCAGATCAGCCATGATCTCATTGAATGGTGGAAGAGGCTTGAGGGGCTGAATGGTCTACTCCTATTCCTATGTTCCTAAGTTATGCTAAACCTATATAAAACACTAGTTCGGCCCCAGCTGGAGTATTGTGTCCTATTTTGGGCACCACACTTTAGGGAGGGCGTGAAGGCTTTGGAGAAGGTACTTGCGATATTTACTAAAATGGTTTCGGGATGAGGGATTCCAGTTGCGTGGATAGACTGGAGAAGCTGTGTTTGTTCTCCTTGGAGCAGAGAAGGCTCAGAAGAAATTTGATAGGGGTGTTCAAAATCATGGAGAGAAAATAAAGAGAAACTGCTTCCAATGCCTAAGGAGCCGATAAGGAGAGGGCACAGATTTAAGCTGATTGACAAAAGAACGAGAGGCAACAGGGGCAAAAAACCTTTTTACACAACAAGTGGTTAGGATTTGGAATGCACTTCCTGATAGGGTGGATACAGATTTAATAGTAGTCTTCAAAAGGGAATTGGATAAATACTTGGAGAAAATATTGCAGGGATAAGGGGAAGGAGTGGGACTAACTGGATTGCTTTTCGAAAGAACCGGTGCAGACTCGATGAGCCAAATGACCTCCTTCTGTGCTGTACTATTCTATAATTCTTTGAAATCAGAGCATAATTCTATGTTGTTGAACATTCCAGAACCAGGGGACACAGTCTTAGGATAAGGGGTAGGCCATTTAGGACTGAGATAAGGAGAAACTTCCTCACTCAGAGAGTTGTTAACCTGTGGAATTCCCTACCGCAGAGAGTTGTTGATGTCAGTTCATTGGATATATTCAAGAGGGAGTTAGATGTGGGCCTTACAGCTAAAGGGATCAAGGGGTATGGAGAGAAAGCAGGAAAGGGGTACTGAGGGAATGGTCAGCCATGATCTTATTGAATGGTGGTGCAGGCTCGAAGGGCCGAATGGCCTACTCCTGCACCTATTTTCTATGTTTCTATTAGACCATAAGAATTAGGAGCAGGAGTAGGCCATACGACCCTTTGAGCCTGCTCTGCATTCAATAAGATCATGGCTGATCTTTGGCCTCAACTCTACTTTCCTGCCCGATCCCCATATCGCTTGATTCCCCTAGAGTTCAAAAATCTTTCTGTCTCAGCCTTTAATATACTCAATGACTCAGAATCGACAGCCCTTTGGGGTTAGAGAATTCCAAAGATTCACAACTCTGAGTGAAGAAATTCTTCCTCATCTTCGTCTTAATGGCCGCTCCCTTATCCTGAGACTATGCCCCCTAGTTCTAGATTATCCAGCCAGGGGAACAACCTCTCAGCTTCTACCCTGTCAAGCCACCTCAAAATCTTATATGTTTCAATGAGATCACCTCTCATTCTTCTAAACTTTTGGATGACCTCAAGTTTACGGAAGGTACAAAATGGGAGATCGGCCAGGAGTACGTTGAAATGGTCAAGTCTAGAGGGAATAAAGGCATGGATGAGGGCTTCAGCAGCTAATGAGTTGAGGTTGGGGCGGAGCCGGGTGATGTTACAGAGGTGGAAGTAGGGGGACTGAAATTCAGGGTCTGTATAAGGTCTGTTTCCGCTGTTTAGCGGCAGCCTTGCGGCGGAATCGAGTGGCTGCTGTGTTGCAGTCCAGTGACCGCCCGATCCAAATTCAGGTCAGCGATTTTTCGGCCTGTCCCCAATTCCACCCCACTGCTGATGACCGTCGCAAGCGCATCATCAAGATGCGCACCACCGCTCTCCCTCACCTGCAGATACTGCGCCCCAAATTTAGTGTAAAAAATCGTTCCTCTGCTGGCGGTGCCCCTGACATCTTTCTCTGTCAATGCACCTTATCCTCACTGTGTGGGGCCCGGCAGCGTGGCGGCCCTTCAAGGGGAGGACCCAATGCCGTGGCCGCTATGCCTTTATTTTTGCCGGCCGACTTCCCGATCGGCCAGCAAAATAGTGCGTATGGATTCGGCCGGGCCGCAAATAGGCAGACTGGCACCCCCTCTTGGGTGTCATGCCGCTGGCCCGGCTGAAACCTCCCTGGTGGCCCAATGGCTGAAGATTTTAAAAAATGCCTGATAGAGAACATGGTGACTCACACGTGCTATGACGTCACCACTGCTCCGCCGCTGTCCAATCCCGCCCAACCTCTGCCCTTCAGCCTCACTTCCACCCCCACGATGACTGACATCCAGTCCAACGTAAAAAAAAAATACTAAGTGCCAAAAATCAACGGAAAGGCCGCCTCAATGATCCCGTTGGAAAAAACTTCAAGAAAAAGGTAGATCCGCCAGCTTTCTGGTGGCCCTGAATTTCGGCCCCAGGATGTCTTAGTGATGGTGCAGATATGTGGTGGAAGTTCATCTTGGGGTCAAATATGACACCAGTGTTGCGAACAGTCTGGTTCAGCCTCAGACAGTTGCCTGGAGAGGGATGGAATCAGTGGCTAGGGAATGGAGTTTGTGACGGGGACCAAAGACAATGGCTACAGTCTGCCCAATATTTAATTGTAGGAAATTTCTGCTCATCCAGTACTGGATGTCGGACAAGCAGTGTGACAATTTAGAGATAGTGGAGGGGTCGAGAGATGTGAGGGTGAGGTAGAGCTGGGTGTCATCAACATACATGAGGAAACTAATGCTGAGTTTTCAGATGATGTTGCCAAGGAACATCATGTAGATGAGAAATAGGAGGGGGCCAAGAATAGATCCTTGGGGGACACCAGAGGTAAAGATGCAGGAGCAGGAAAAAAAGCCATTGCAGGTAATTCTCTGGCTATGATTGGATAGATAAAAACGGAACAAGGCTAGTGCAGTCCCACCTAGCTGGACAACGGTGGAAAGACGTTGGAGGAGGATGGTATGATCAACCGTGTCAACAGCTGCAGACCGGTTGAGGAAGACTAGGATGGATAGTTTAACATTGTTATAGTCACATAGGATGTCATTTGTGACTTTGGCAAGAGCCAATTTGGTACTGTGGCAGGGGCGGTAACCTGATTAGAGGGATTCAAACATGGTGTTCTGGGAAAGATGGACACGAATTTGGGAGGAGATAGCATGTTCAAGGACTTTGGGGAGGAAAGTAGTTTTGGAGATGGTAGTTTTCAAGGACAAAGCGGTCAAGGAGTTGTTTTTTGAGGAGGGGGGTGAGAACAGATTTCAAGGATCTGACTGCAAGAAATCCCACTGCGCCTGTTTGTGTTATGTTTGGCAGAAGAGAGAATGTTATTTCCCAGTTCTAGATCTTTTGGCTTTCCTGTATCTTTAAGTTTGGTAAATATTTTCTCTTTCTTCCAAACAGATTTATTCTAACAAAAGGCAATCTTTTGAAATGAAATATGATCAGTTTTGATGTAAAACAAATGTGACCTTTTCAGCGAAGAAGTGATCTTCAGGGAATCTCCTCTATCAGAAATGTTGCCAGTGAGGATCCTCTGCTAAATTAATGTGCCTGGGACAGGGTCACTGCTGAGGAGGTGACTGGCTATGAGCCAATAACAGCATTAATCTAACCACCTCTAAGTGTACAGTATTCAGTTTGATGGAGAAATACAGATCCATGCAAAACCAAGACTGAGTCTGGAAAGTCTAATCTTTTAAGGTCAATTGCTAATTGTAGTGTGCGGAATATGAATGATAGAAAATAGAATGCCATGCCAGAGCTGCTTCATAAAAAACATGAGAAAAGAAGAGCAGGAGTAGGCCATTGGCCCCTCAAGCCTGTTCCGCCATTTAATAAGATCATGGCTGATCTGATCTTGGGCTCAGCTCCACTTCCCTGCCCACTCCCATAACCCTTCATTCCCTTATCGTTCAAAAATCTGTCTATCTCCACCTTAAATATATTCAATGACCCCCAGCCTCTACAGCTCTCTTGGGCAGAGAATTCCACAGATTTATGACCCTCTGAGAAGAAATTTCTCATCTCAGTTCTAAATGGGTGACCACTTATTCTTAAATTATGCCCCCTAGTTTGAGATTCCCACATGAGTGGAAACATCCTCTCTGCATCTACCTTGTTGAGCCCCCTCAGTATCTTGTATGTTTCAATAAAATCACCTCTCATTCTTCTAAACTCCATTGGGTATCGGCCCAACCTGCTCAACCTTTGTTCATAAGTCAACCCCTTCATCTCAGGAATCAACTGAGTGAACCTTCTCTGAACTGCCTCCAATGCAAGTATATCCCTTGTTTAAATAAGGAAACCAAAACTGTACGCAGTACTCTAGGTGTGGTCTCACCAATACCCTCTACAGTTGTAGCAGGACATCCCTGCTTTTATACTACATTCCCCTTGCAATAAAGGCCAACATTCCATTTGCCTTCCTGATTACTTGTTGTACCTCCATACTAACTTTTTGTGTTTCATGCACAAGGAACCCCAGGTCCCTCTGTACTGCAGCATTTTGTAATCTCTCTCCATTTAAATAATAATTTGCTTTTTTATTTTCCATGCCAGAGTGGATAACCTCACACTTTCCCACATTATACTTCATCTGTCAAATGTTTGTCCTCTCACTTAGCCTGCCTATATCTCTTTGCAGGTTATTTGTGTCCTCCTTGTCACTTGCTTTCCCATCCATCTTTGTATCATCAGCAAACCTGGCTACATTACACTCGGTCCCTTCTTCCAAGTCATTAATATAGATTGTAAATAGTTGAGGCCCCAGCACCGGTCCCTATGGCACCCCACTAGTTACCGTTTGCCAACCGGAAAATGACCCATTGATCCCGACTCTCTGTTTTCTGTTAGTTAGCCAGTCCTCTATCCATGTTAATATATCACCCCCAACCCAGTGAGCTCTTATCTTGTGCAGTAACCTTTTATGTGGCACCTTATTAAATGTCTTCTGGAAATCCAAATACACCACATCCACTGGTTCCCCTCATCCACCCTGCTCATTACATCCTCAAAGAACTCCAGCAAATTTGTCAAACATGATTTCCCTTTCATAAAACCATGCTGACTCTGCTTGACATACAGGATTGTTTCTTAGAACAGTATGTTGCAGAACCTACAAGGGAGCAAGCTATCTTAGATCTGGTCCTGTGTAATGAGACAGGAATAATAAACGATCTCCCAGTAAAAGATCTTCTTGGAATGAGTGATCACAGTATGGTTGAATTTGTAATACAGATTGAGGGTGAGGAAGTAGTGTCTCAAACAAGCGTACTTTGCTTAAACAAAGGGGACTACAGTGGGATGAGGGCAGAGTTGGCTAAAGTAGATTGGAAACACAGACTAAACGGTGGCACAATTGAGGAACAGTGGAGGACTTTTAAGGAGCTCTTTCATAGTGCTCAACAAAAATATATTCCAGTGAAAAAGAAGGGCGGTAAGAGAAGAGATAACCAGCCATGGATAACCAAGGAAATAAAGGAGAGTATCAAATTAAAAACCAATGCGTATAAGGTGGCCAAGGTTAGTGGGAAACTAGCAGATTGGGAAAATTATAAATGACAGCAAAGAATGACTAAGAAAGCAATAAAGAAAGGAAAGATAGATTACGAAGGTAAACTTGCGCAAAACATAAAAACAGATAGTAAAAGCTTTTACCGATATATAAAACGGAAAAGAGTAACTAAAGTAAATGTTGGTCCCTTAGAAGATGAGAAGAGGGATTTAATAATGGGAAATGTGGAAATGGCTGAGACCTTAAACAATTATTTTGCTTCAGTCTTCACAGTGGAAGACACAAAAATCATGCCAAAAATTGCTGGTCACGGGAATGTGGGAAGGGAGGACCTTGAGATAATCACTATCACTAGGAGGGGTAGGCTGGACAGGCTAATGGGACTCAAGGTAGACAAGTCCCCTGGTCCTGATGAAATGCATAAATGCATCCTAGGGTATTAAAAGAGATGGCGGAAGATATAGCAGATGCATTCGTTATAATCTACCAAAATTCTCTGGACTCTGGAGAGGTACCAGCGGATTGGAAAGCAGCTAATGTAATGCCTCTGTTTAAAAAAGGGGGCAGACAAAAGGCAGGTAACTATAGGCCGGTTAGTTTAACATCTGTAGTGGGGAAAATGCTTGAAGCTATCATTAAAGAAGAAATCGCGGGACATCTAGATAGGAATAGTGCAATCAAGCAGACGCAATATGGATTCATGAAGGGGAAATCATGTTTAACTAATTTACTGGAATTCTTTGAGGATATAACGAGCATGGTGGATAGAGGTGTACCGATGGATGTGGTGTATTTAGATTTCCAAAAGGCATTCGATAAGGTGCCACACAAAAGGTTACTGCAGAAGATAAAGGTACACGGAGTCAGAGGAAATGTATTAGCATGGTTAGAGAATTGGCGAGCTAACAGAAAGCAGAGAGTCGGGATAAATGGGTCCTTTTCGGGTTGGAAATCGGTGGTTAGTGGTGTGCCACAGGGATCGATGCTGGGACCACAACTGTTGACAATATACATAGATGACCTGGAAGAGGGGACAGAGTGTAGTGTCACAAAATTTGCAGATGACACAAAGATTAGTGGGAAAGCGGGTTGTGTAGAGGACACAGAGAGGCTGCAAAGAGATTTGGATAGGTTAAGTGAATGGGCTAAGGTTTGGCAGATGGAATACAATGTCGGAAAATGTGAGGTCATCCACCTTGGAAAAATAAACAGTAAAAGGAAATATTATTTGAATGGGGAGAAATTACAACATGCTGCGGTGCAGAGGGACCTGGGGGGCCTTGTGCATGAATCCCAAAAAGTTAGTTTGCAGGTGCAGCAGGTAATCAGGAAGGCGAATGGAATGTTTGCCTTCATTGCGAGAGGGATGGTGTACAAAAGCAGGGAGGTTCTGCTGCAACTGTACAGGGTATTGGTGAGGCCGCACCTGGAGTACTGCGTGCAGTTTTGGTCACCTTTCTTAAGGAAGGATATACTAGCTTTGGAGGGGGTACAGAGATGATTCACTAGGCTGATTCCGGAGATGAGGGGGTTACCTTATGATGATAGATTGAGTAGACTGGGTCTTTACTCGTTGGAGTTCAGAAGGATGAGGGGTGATCTTATAGAAACATTTAAAATAATGAAAGGGATAGACAAGATAGAGGCAGAGAGGTTGTTTCCACTGGTCGGGGAGACTAGAACTAGGGGGTACAGCCTCAAAATACGGGGGAGCCAATTTAAAACCGAGTTGAGAAGGAATTTCTTCTCCCAGAGGGTTGTGAATCTGTGGGATTCTCTGCCCAAGGAAGCAGTTGAGGCTAGCTCATTGAATGTATTCAAATCACAGATAGATAGATTTTTAACCAATAAGGGAATTAAGGGTTACGGGGAGCGGAGCTGGAGCTGAGTCCACGGCCAGATCAGCCATGATCTTGTTGAATGGCAGAGCAGGCTCGAGGGGCTAGATGGCCTACTCCTGTTCCTAATTCTTATGTTCTTATGATGCTTTTCCAAATGTTCTGCTACTGCTTCCTTAATAATGGACTGCAGCATTTTCCCAATGGCAGATGTTAGGGTAACTGGTCTATAGTTTCCTGCTTTCTGTCTCCCTCCTTTTTTAAATAGGTGAGTTACATTTGCTGTTTTCCAATCCGCAAGGACCTCTCCAGAATCCAGGGAATTTTGGTAGATTGGAACCAATGCATCCACTATTTCTGCAGTCACTTCTTTTAAGACATTAGGATGCAGGCCATCAGGTCCAGGGGACTTGTCCACCTTTAGTCCCATTATTTTACTGAGTACTTTTTCTTTGGTGATAGTGATTGTGTTACGTTCCCCCCTCCCTATAACCCCTTGATTATTGGGATATTTTTAGTGTCTTCTACTGTGAAAACCGATACAAAATATTTGTTCAAAGTTTCTGCCATTTCCCTGCTCCCCATTATTAATTCCCCAGTCTCATCCTCTGAGGAACCAATGTTTACTTTTGCTACTCTCTTCCTTTTTATGTACCTGTAGAAACTCTTACTGTTTTTATATTTCTTGCTAGTTTACTCTCATAATCCATCTTCTCTCTATTTTTTTAGTCGTCCTTTGCTGGTTAAAATTTTTTCCTAATCCTCTGGCCTCCCACTAATCTTGGCAACATTATATGCCATTGTTTTTAATTTGATATCATCCTTTACTTCCTTAGTTAGTCACAAACGGTTCTCTTTTCTCTTAAAGTCTTTCCTTCTCACTGGGCTATATTTTTGTTGAGAATGGCAGCACTCTTGTCTCTGAGTCATTAGATCATGGGCTCACATCCCATTCCAGAGACTTGAGCATATAATTAATACTGACATTTCAGATCTGAGGGAGTGCTCCACTGTCAGAGGTGCCATCCTTTAGATGAGACATAACACTGAGGCCAGTCTACCTTCTTAGGTGGATGTAAAAGATCCTATGGCACTTTTTGAAGAGAAGAGGGGTGGCATTTTTTCCTTCAGCCAACACTACAAAAAATATGTTGGCCCGGAATTTATGGTCAGCAGTGAAGCGACGGCGATCGCTGCTGACCTTGAAGAAAGCTGCCCACAAAGATCTAGCGATCTCTGTGGTGTCAATTTCAGCTCTCCCTTAGTTTGAATCTGGGGCAAAATCACGTGAATCACCAGCAACAGGAATGTCATCAAGCTGGCTAAGCAGCCAATCACATTGAAGAATTCTCAGAGACACCAAACCAGCAAATAAAATGCACAGATTATAATTTACTTTTAATAACTTTTACAGAGGTGTGAAATAAAGATTGGGACATACACATAAGATTAAGATAGAAGCTGAAATATCATAAACAAACTTTAAGAAAGAAATATTAAAAACTTGTAATTCTTAATCATATTAATGGAAAAATTTGACACTCTACAAATATAAAACTCGTTTTTCTGGGCCAGAATGGTTGTTCAGCAGTCAGTACACCAGTTACACCTCTTTCAACAAGGCTTAACATTTTTAAGGGATTTTAAACAGCGATATTCCATTGTAAAAGGGGAAATTTGTGTCAGTTTAAATGATTTTGAATTGATTGCCGGCTATGGGGAGTTCCACCGTGCAGCCTGTGGAGGAGCAGGGAATGACTGACCGCACCTTCAGGATTTCTGTGTTTATTTGCGCATGTGCTAAATCCTGAAGTTGCCGTCAGTTTGAGGGGTCATGACGGCAAACGCTGACAGTTTTGCTGTCATTACCACGGCAAAATTCGGTCCATTATTTGGTAATTTATCTCATTGCTGTTTGTGGGACCTTGCTGTGTGCAAACAGTGATTTTGTTCAAAAGTACTTAATTGTATGAGAAATGCTTAGGGGTGTCCTGAAGCTGGAATGGTGCTATATAAATGCATGTTTGTTGTATTATAGTGAATACAACTTACATGGAAGCTCAGCAAGAACTTGAGACACCATGAATGCAATACTTGCAGAAATCAGATCCAATGGAATGAAAAGAAGTACTCTAACATTACTAAAAGGGAGAAACAATTTGGAACATTACAACCTCAATAAGACATTTAGTTTAAGAAATGTGTATAATCTTACATTCTTTGCAGCACCGCATATTTACATTATAATTAACAGGAATGTTAGCAAAAGAACATTATCGGATTTAAAGAAAGTACTGTTCAAATAACTTCAGTTGTTGAGCTTTATTTCATTAGCTGTCAACCAATTCAAGCCATCATACTAAGTAAATGAAATACTGCCGATTATTTACAGTGGATTTGTGTGGTGGTAGCATTTGGACTTTGGAACAGAATTTCTAAGCAGTTCTGGTTACCCAGTGTAATTCCAAATATAGTTCTAATCCACACAAGGACCAATAGGAGTGGTCCTGATAAACTCGAGCAATTTTCTTTCTCTAAATCATAATACTCTAATGATTGGGCCAAATGGACTGTTTCTGTGCTGTAAATTCTGTGTAAATGTAATTGAATAAAAGCATAAAATATGGCCTGCCAGTTACCGCAAAGTGAAAAGGTTAATGTTTCAGGCCTGGTCCCTTCCTCAGAACTAGAAACTGGAAGATAAATAGAATGGAATAAAAGTAAAGGGGAAGGAAGTGGAAGATAATGAGTTGAATGCTCAAACAGGAGTTTTGGAAGTCCTGAGAGAGGTGAAAGCTGTCAGAAGATATATGAAGGTCGAGTGAAACAATTAAAGACTATTAAAAAATAAAAGGGCATGGAAATAGCTAAGACAGACAATTAAAATACACAGAAAGAAAATGAGGGAAATAAATTAAAACAACTTCAAATGCAAGAAATCTTGATCTAAAAACAGAAAATGCTGTAAACACATAAAGCCTGCCTACACCCAATAAGAGAAAAGCTGGGCCAAAACCTCAGGTACTGACCTGTCAGAATTCTATTTTGATGACAGATTATGACCATGCTAACCTGCCTCTACCGCAGATGCGAATGGAAACCCCATGGTCTATTCCTGACCGCTCCCCAAGCACATTCACAGCCACTTAAAAAAAAAGATATTGGCCCTGATTTGTGGTCAGCGGCGAAGCAACAGTGTTCGCCGCTGATCTCAGCGAAAGCTGCCCACAAAGATCTAGTGATCTCTGTGGTGTGAATTTTGGTTCTCCCGGTGTTAATTTAATGCTGACATCAAGTCTAGGGGATCTCCAGCGTCCTGCAACACTGATAGCTGTTGCAACAGTGATGTAACAGATCAAGCTGGCTAAGCAGCCAATCACACTGAAGAACGCTTATTGACAGGAATTCAGGAAGTAAAATGCACCACTTTTCCTTCACTTTTTAATAATTTGAGAGAGAGAAATAAAGATTGGGATATACACAGGTAGAGGCTGAAATATCAAAAAAAAACTTTAAAAAAATTATATATTAAAAACCATGGAATTTAATAAAGTTGACATTCCACAAATATAAAATTAGTTTTTCAGAGCCAGAACGTTTTTTTTTTAAGCAGTAATTATGAATCAATAGACCATTTAAAAACCAGTTACGCCATTAAAAACCCAGTTACACCTCATTCAACAAGGCTTAGCTTTTTCAGGGTTTTTTTTTTATAAATAGCAATATTACAGGGTAAAAGCTTAACCTCATCAGTTCAGTGATTTAACAAAGATTGGTGGCTCCGGTGAGTGCAACCCTATGGAGAAGCATAAAATCACTGACAGCAACTTCTGGATTTCTGCGTTTATGTGCGCATGTGCTATCTCCAGAACTTGCCGTCAGTTTCAGAGAGGTAATGACAGCGACACTGATAGTTTTGCCATCATTATCACTGCAAAATCCGGGCCATTGTAAGGTCTGAAGTTGCTAAAGTCAATCTTCAGACCAGAGGGCTGCAGGGCACCCAGGAATAGAAATACTTTTACTTATGCATTGAGCTTTGCTCAAACAATGTAGGAAGCCAAAGATGGAGAGTTCAGAGTGGGAAATGGAGATGGTTAAAGTGGCATGCCATAGGATCACACTTGTTAAGAGAAAGTTGGGAAGGTGTTCAAAGTCCAAGTTAGAGAAATAGGTTTTGAGGAGACTGGTAGATGGAAGCTATGCACTAGTCATCAGTGCGTACGCCTCAACACTCGATGCAATGGATGAAGCTAAAGAGGGTTTTTATTCCAACCTCGAGACATCCCTGTCCCGCATCCCCACGAGCGACAAATTGATCCTCCTAGGTAACTTTAATGCCAGGGCCGGCAAAGACACAGCCCTCTGGGAAGGCGTGATTGGCAGAGAGGGGGTAGGGAAATCCAACTCCAGCGGTACCCTACTCCTGACAAAATGTCTAGAACATAAACTTCTCATCACCAACACCCTGTTCCACCAGAGGGACAAATACAAGGCATTGTGACAACACCCTAACTCCAAACACTGGCACCTGCTCGACTATGTCATCATCCGAGCCAGGGATCACAAGGATTGCGCATCACCCGCGCCATGACAGGAGCTGATGACTGTTGGACGGACCACCGTCTAATCCGATTCATCATCAATATAAACATAGCCCCAAAGCAGAGTGGACAGCAGAAGCAATGCCACAAAAAAGTTAATGCCGGGGCATTTAAAGACCCAGCTAAGAGAGCCCTATACAGCCAGCGTCTCACAGCTAATCTGGCGTGCCTTGATGACCCTGAGATGCTGAACAGCGCTTGGTCTGCCCTCCAGGTCTCCATAACCAGTGCCTGTGAAGAGACACTTGGTTACTCAACCAGAAAACACCAGGACTGGTTTGATGAAAATAATCAGGAGATCCAAGAACTAATAGATCGTAAGCACAGAGCATTTCTGGGCCTCAAACAACAACCCAACTCAGGAGCTGCAAAGCAACGTTACAGACGGCTCAAGGCTGAGGTCCAACAAAAAACCCAGGACCTAAAGAACAGGTGGTGGATGGAGAAAGCACAGGAGATACAACAACTGGCCGACAGCCACGATATGCGAGGATTCTTCATTGCAGTCAAGGCCACCTATGGTCCAAACTCCCAAGGCCCCACTTCACTCCTGGCCAAGAATGGGGAAACACTCATCAAGGACACCAAGGCTGTCAGGGCCCGCTGGAAGGAGCACTTTGAAGATCTCCTCAATCGAGACTCTGCCTTTGACTTGAGTGTTCTCAACTCCACCACCACCTCAGTGAAACCCCAACGCTGCACGAGGTAGGCAAAGCCATTAAACAGCTCAAGAATAACAAGGCTACGAGAGCGGATGGAATTCCTGCTGAGGCGCTAAAATATGGCGGAGAGGCGCTGTTGGCGCGGATACATGACCTCATCTCTCTCATTTGGAGATCTCAGAAATGCAGTGATCGTGACCATCTTTAAAAAGGGGGACAAGTCCAACTGTGGCAACGACAGGGGAATCTCCCTACTATCAGCCACTGGGAAGATTGACGCTAGAGTTCTCCTCAACCGTCTTTTCCCTGTGGCCGAGGAGCTCCTCCTGGAATCATAGTGCGGATTTTGTCCCCTACGGGGCACAACGGACATGATCTTTGCAGTGCGACAGCTGCAGGAAAAATGCAGGGAGCAGTGGCAGCCCTTGTACATGGCCTTTTTCGATCTTACAAAGGCCTTTGACACTGTCAACCGTGAGGGCTTATGGAGCGTCCTCCTCCATTTTGGATGCCCCCAAAAGTTTGTCAACATCCTTCGCCTGCTTCATGACGATATGCAGGCCGTGATCCTTACTAGTGGTTCCATTACAGATCCAATCCACGTCCGGACCGGGGTCAAACAGGGCTGCGTCATCACTCCAACCCTCTTCTCAATCTTCCTCGCTGCCATGCTCCACCTCACAATCAACAAGCTCCCCACTGGAGTGGAACTAAACTACAGAGCCAGTGGGAAGCTGTTTAACCTACGCCGCCTATATTCCTGAGGCTGAACTCCAGGAATATAGTCGATGTATTCATCGAGGCATACGACAGCATGGGCCATACGCTTAATATCCGTAAGACAAAGATCCTCCACCAGCCTGTCCTCGCCGCATAGCACTGCCCCCCAGTCATCAAGATTCATGGCACGACCCTCGACAACGTGGACCACTTCCCATACCTCGGGAGCCTTTTATTAACAAAGGCAGACATTGACGATGAGATCCAACACTGCCTCCAGCGCGCCAGTGCAGCCTTTGGCCATCTGAGGAAAAGAGTGTTTGAAGACCAGGCCCTCAAATCTACCACCAAGCTCATGGTCTACAGGGCTGTAGTAATACCCGCCCTCCTGTATGGATCAGAGGCATGGACGATGTACAGAAGACACCAACGATGTCTCAGCAAGATCCTGCAAATCCCATGGGAGGTCAGGCGCACCAACATCAGTGTCCTCGCCCAGGTTAACATCCCCAGCATTGAGGCACTGACCACACTCGATCAGCTTTGTTGGGCAGGCCACATAGTTCACATGCCAGATACGAGGTTCCCTAAGCAATTGCTCTACGCGGAGCTCCTTCATGGCAAACGAGCCAAAGGTGGGCAGCGGAAACGTTACAAGGACACCCTCAAAGCCTCCCTGGTAAAGTGCGACATCACCACTGATACTGGGAGTCCCTGGCCGAAGACCGCCCTAGGTGGAGAAAGTGCATCCGGGAGGGCATTGAGCTCTTCGAATTTCAACGCTGCGAGTGTGAAGAGGTTAGGTGCAGGCAGCAGAAGGAGCGTGCGGCAAATCAGTCCCACGCCCCGCCCACCCCCCCACCCCTTCCCCCAATGAATGTCTGTCCCACCTGTGACAGTGTCTGTGGCTCTCACATTGGACTGCTCAGCCACCAAAGGACTCACTTTAGGAGTAGAAGCAAGTCTTCCTCGATTCCGAGGCACTGCCCATGATGATGATGAGATGGGATCAAGGTGAAGCGATTTAGGGAAAGAATGCAAGGGTGTAATGGTTGAAAGGCTTACGAAATCATTTAAATTTTAAACTAAATTATGCTAATTTTTATATCCTCTGAATTATATGATCCAGGTTTATTAATTTATTCAGTCGTAAGTTCTTGGTAATGTACCAGTATTTATTCATTCTTGTGTGGTGATGTCTGTAAAACTATAAGTACTACATTACAAGTCCCAGGACATGAGTTTCAATACCCATTTATTAGACAGAATTGCTTCCAGATCTCCAAATCCAGAATTACAAAGCCCCACAATTAAACTAAAAAAAAAGATGGAAATTAGTGCAAATATTCATGGATTGAATAATTATCATTAATGTAAGCTGAAGAGGTGTACCAAGGACTTATTAAAAAAAACTGCACTAGCCTAAAGATAAAATTAACAAAGCACTTGTACAGAAAACCAAAAATCAAATGGGAATCAAATTCCTTTAATTGGGTATATTTTTGAAATAAATGTATCTCTGAATACCCAGAAAATACAGGTTAATTGTTTTCTCAAGTGGCTTTAGGCCTCTAACTGGAGATTACTTTGAAGTTGTAATAACATTTTAATCCTTAGCTCTAATGCAAGTTATTATTCATTTTTCAATTCTTCAATAATTATATCTGGAAACATAACAATTTATTGGAGAACCATATTTCACAAATCTTATCTGGTGGGTTTTTACTACCTGTAGTTAATTCAAGGTTAAGCACTGGATCACTCCTTCAGATTACTAACTGGATCAGTTTAAAGTTTGCCAAAGTTTTTCAGTGACATTATCTATCTATTCGTTCAAGAGTTAAGGTTGATTTGAGGGTAATAAGTCAAACTTGACTGAACATGAGGGGGAAAAAAATCATTCTACAGGCAATAATCAGCAGACTAAATAAGAACCACCACATCACCAGTAGGAGTCAATAATGAAAGGTTATTGGAAACGCTGCATATTGTGGGCATGCAAATCATGACCTACTGTATGCTTCAAGCTATTTACTTTCTGAATAATTTCAGAACTAAAATTGTAGTATCCATTTTCTTGCCTTTTTATAAGCTTGGTAGTTATCTCATTAGTCTTGCAGGTAATCTTTAGATTTCTCTGAATATTCAAAACAATAATGCCAACAAAACAAGTATTACAACTGGGCAACAGAATTTTCATTGTAAAAGTTACTTTTAGCATATTATGATAAAAATTCCTGTATGCCTGGAAGACTAAGGGGCAATAATATTATCTATCTGTGTACAAGTAATATGTGATGTGGATGTTTGACTTAAAAGAAAATGTTTCACATCTGAGCATCTCTGGTGTATTCCTCTGCCACTTGTTCTGCGTACTCTTCTGATAGTTAGTACAATGGAATGGAGCTTCCTATAATTCTCTTTACAACGATAACAATTTCCTTCCATTTATTTGGCACTTTGAACATAGATAAAATGTACCACGGGGCTTTATAAAAGCTTATTTAGACAAAAATAGACACTGAGCCAAAGGAGATATTACGAGGGGTGAACAAAAGCTTGATCAAAGATTTGGGTTCTAAGGACGATGTTAAAGGACAAGAGGGAGGTTGAGAGGTTTAGGGAGACAATTCCAGAGCTTAGGACCTAGATGGCTGAAGCCATGACCGCCAATGGTGGGACAAAAGGAGTTCTGAATTGGAGAAATGTAGAGTTCTTGGAGCACTGTAGGGCCGGAGATGGTTACAGAGCTAGGGAGAAATGAGGCCATGAAGGTCTTTAAACACAAAATTGAGGAGTTGGGGGACCGGGAGATAATGTAGATCAGAGAAGACAGGCTGATAGATGATTGGAACATGGTGTGGTACAGGAAATTGGAAGCAGAGTTTTGGATGAGCTGAAGTTTATGGAGAGTGGAGGAGGGGAAAGCCAGCCAGGAGAGCATTGGAATAGTCAAGTCTGGAGGTGGCAAAGACATGGATGAGGGCTTTGGCTGCAGGTAGGCTGAGGCATGGGTCGAGATGCACGATGTTACGGCAGTGGAAGTAGGTGGTTTCTGCCGCAATACGTTTGGTAGAGTTACGTATCACAACAAAAATGTTTTCTATAGATACAAAAATAATGGATTTTGGGAAGAAAAATGCCAATGTCCTGACACCCAAGAGGTTAATGTACACCAGTTAATATATTTATGAAGGACAGCTGCTTACATGAATACTGTACACGTCAGCTAGCACACTTAAATAACAGAATCATGATGCACAGAAGTTCAAATTTGTATTTCCTAAAGTGGTTTGTAAAATAAAAACCTGTTTTTAGGAAATTAATCTTTAATGTTCAGCATTTATCAGATTAACTTAACAGTTTATAAATAACAGTTACTTGGTAGCTTAATCAGTTGGCTGCTTGATGATCAAGCACATTGTTTGTGTTCCAAGGTTTGTTGTCTTCCCACCTGACTTACTGTATGGTTAGGCAATTTCCATAATTCGTCACCACACAGATGCTGGGTGCTCCAGCCCAGAGGGAAGAAAAAAAGACTAAATCACCCCCTTCTGTAATAATGTTTTACATTGACTTTCTGAAAATCATTTGATTTCCCACCCCCCCACCACCCCCCCCGCCACCACCACCCCCACCCCAGCTGAAAAAGGTTGTGTGTGTGTGATTGGTGAGCAGGAGAGTTGGATGCTGGGGGCAGAGAAGGAATTGAAATCAAGTTCACAAAAAGTACCAACTGTCAACTATTTAATTAATAAAACTGACAAATATACATGTTTGAAAATGGATACTGCAGTTTTAAATGTGAAAATTTTAGTTTTATCTATTGTATTAAAAAAACTTTTCGAAGCAGCAATGTTTACAACCTAAATTCAACTAAACTGAGTAAGTCACGAAAAAATTATTTTGCCAGGATCTGTGTCTCTACTTGTGACAGTGACAATTCAACATAGGGGTCAAAAGGCATATACAGAAACATCTTACAACTGATGTGCTGCTCAGCAATTAAATTGACTTTTACTGTACTTATTTTTGGAAATATTTTCAGTACATTTTGATGACCTGTAATAATTGTTTTGATGTGCTCCATGCATCATACTACTGCTTATCTACTTCTAAAGATCATCAAATATTGTTATGCTTGTGTTCATTTATTACTGCATTCATGCATGAATTAAACTGCTATGACGTTTCAGGCTTTCTTGCACTCCATGTGCCTTCATTGACCTCTGCTGGTGGAAGCATGAAAATGTCCAGTGTTTAACAAAAAAAAATGTATATTCCCTGTATCCCTATTAGACACGGTACTTGGGTAAGTCAGGTTAGCAAAAAATCGGGTTCATCATAACCAAACAGTTTGAAATCTCCTTGGAAACGAGCATCAAGGCGTTTTATATCTCGTTTGCTGATTCCAGAGAAATACTGCTTGACCTTGGTTCTGTTGTATGCTGTAATACCAGGCGGGATTGGGGGATAGGATATCAAATTACTAATTCCTGCTTTCTTTAGAATGTATGGAGCATCCTTTTCCAGTGTTTCATGATGTCCTATGACATTATACTTGATTTCACAAGGTGCACAAAGCTCTACATAAGTAGCCCAGTGAATAATGGGTTTTCCTATTTTAATATCAAGCCACTTATGGTTAGGATCGCCTACATAGCGAGTAAAGTCATCAAATTGGAGTCCTTTAGTCTCTGTGCGATTTCTTCTATACTTTTGAATAATTGCTGGAGCAATGTTATATCTGTACCATGGCTCAAATCGAGGATTCTTTAGAAACTTGTCTTTGAATGCAGAAATAAGTCTTTCAAAGGGATCCCTAACAATGAAGAATTTGAAGTATGTATTCAATCTGAAAAAACACCAAAAAAAGAAAGTCAGAATTATGCTAGTGTGGTACTGATATGCATTTAAAAATGCTGCCTGCAGTCCAAAAATAAAACAAACATTACAGCTGTGATCCAGTAGATGGAGTATTAACATTCATGTTCAATAACTAAAGCTCAAATAGGTGCTTTAGTCAGAATATATTTTATGCAAACATTGTCAAAATAAGTTTACTCCAACCTTTTTGTTATTTCTGGTTCGCTGTATGTTGACAAGCGAGGTAGGCCATTCTTCTCATGATTATGGATCAAAGGCTCAGGGATGTCTTCAATAGATTTAAATTCTCCTGTACAAAGGAAGAGAAAATATGTTATACTTCTTCCATATTCCAAAATCTAGTACCCTGTATTCTTAACTCCATGCAGTATGATCGGGGATGTAGTGCTGAAGGAGGTTACATCGAGTTACATAATATTACGTAGTATTCACAGTACAGGAACAGGCCATTCGGCTCAACAGATCCATGTTGGTGTTTATGCTCCACATAAAGCTCCTCCCATCCTTCATCTAACCCCATCAACATATCCTTCTATTCCTTTCTCCATCATATATTTATCTAACTTCCCCTTAAATGCATCTATGCTATTTGCCTCAACTACTCTTGCAGAGGAAAGCTACAAAGGTAAACAAAGCCATGGGGGGGATTCAGAAATTTGTTTGGTGTGCTGGGTTACAGCAAGCCAGTGGAGGTAGACAAAGATAGTAGTGATGGGTAAACAGGACTTAGTGTGGGGCAGGATGTGGGTATTGTAGTTTTGGAGGCCCTGGAGCTCGTGAAGGACACTTGAGAAATTGATTCTAGAGATAATTAAATCTTGAGAGGTCTCAACAGTTATTGGGGGGGGGGGGGGAGATGTAAGGGCAGAGGCAAGTGATGATACTGATGAAGGACATCCATGGATGGGTGGAGAGCGGCTTTGAGACACATGCCAATGGGACTTTGGGAACCATCTTTTTTGGTTCTAGTTATCGGGGTCATGCCTTAATCCTGTGAATCCAGAAGGATGACACAAGCTAGCAAAGAGCCCTAACTAATTTGTTTTGATGTAAAAAATACAAGGCCATGACCCGAGTGTAAGTCTCAGCACCAGTTGCTGCCCATTGTGAAAAACTGGTTGGGCCAGACCTCGACTGGAGGTCTCAGTTAACTCTGAGTGGCATAGGTTGGATTTGAAGACGTGAAATTGTTGACAGGTAAATCTGGTCTCAGTCCATGGAGTCTCGACAGCATTTTTATGATGTCCCTTAAATTAAATTAGATGGTTTGAAGAGGAAAATTGCAGAGGTGAAATGGCCATTGTAGTGCTGATAGGTTTTTTTATGCATATATAATCAGAACATTTAGTGGTAAATGTTCTCTGTTTCGAAGAAATGCATGGCACATGTAGATTGGGAGACTGACTGCTGGTGGATGCTGCTTTGTTGCCCGTGGTGTCAGGTAGAACCACTTATCTGTTTTCTCCCTAATTGTGATGCAGTCTGTGAAGCCAGTCCTGACTGGTGCAAGCTGGAAAGTGCAGGAGTAACACTTACTTGAAAGACATACTTTACAATATTTCAAACCATTTACCAGATCACATTTTGGAAGATTTTTTTGAAGACTTTAGTGAGCTGAAGACTTAAAAATTTTTGATAAAACTAATAGAGCAGGAACAACAATTATTCATGCCATTGCAAAACCAGACTGAACATTGTTCCTTCAGGTATGCTAAATTTTCTGATTTCTTTGTTTAAAGTTATACAAATCAATTAATATGCCTTAATTTGTCCAGTGGGGGGTGCTGTTGTAACAATATATAAATATATGGTAACAAAGCTAAATAGATTGAATAAATATGCTCACACCTCAAAGCAGCTTTTGAGAACTAAGACAAAAGTTTTTCTTTGTATTCTGTGTAGCAAAATTATAAACGGGGTTATGATTCTGTTACAAAAACAGTACAAAAGGAAAATTTTCCTTGTAAGTTGTTTCAAAATTTAGAAATATTTATAAATGTACCAGGAATGAGGGACTTCAGTTATGAGGAGAGATTGGAAAAGTTCGGACTGTTCTCCTTGGAATAGCGAAGGCTGGGAACTCAACATCCAGGGGTATTCAGCATTTAGGAAGGATAGACAGAAAGGAAAAGGAGGCGGGGTGGCGTTGCTGGTTAAAGAAGAAATTAATGCAATAGTAAGGAAGGACATTAGCTTGGATGATGTGGAGTCAGTATGGGTGGAGCTACAGAATACCAAAGAGCAGAAAACGCTAGTGGGAGTTGTGTACAGACCACCAAACAGTAGTAGTGAGGTTGGGGACAGCATCAAACAAGAAATAAGGGATGTGTGCAATAGGGGTACACAGCAGTAATCATGGGCGACTTTAATCTACATATTGATTGGGCTAACCTAACTGGTAGCAATGCGGTGGGGGAGGATTTTCTGGAGTGTATTAGGGATGGTTTTCTCGACCAATATGCTGAGGAACCAACCAGAGAGCTGGCCATCCTAGACTGGGTGATGTGTAATGAGAAGCGACTAATTAGCAATCTTGTTGTGCGAGGCCCCTTGGGGACGAGTGACCATAATATGGTAGAATTCTTTATTAAGATGGAGAGTGACAAAGTTAATTCAGAAACTAGGGTCCTGAACTTAAGGAAAGGTAACTATGACGGTATGAGGCACGAATTGGCTAAATTAGACTGGCAAATGATAGTTAAAGGGTTGACGGTGGATAGGCAATGGCAAACCTTTAAAGATCATATGGATGAACTTCAACAATTGTACATCCCTGTCTGGAGTAAAAATAAAACGGGGAAGGTGGCTTAACCATGGCTAACAAGGGAAATTAGGATAGTGTTATATCCAAGGAAAAGGCATACAATTTAGCCAGAAAAAGCAGCAAACCGGAGGACTGGAAGAAATTTAAGATTCAGCAGAGGAGGACAAAGGGTTTAATTAAGAAGGGGAAAATAGAGTACGAGAGGAAGCTTGCTGGAAACATAAAAACTGACTGCAAAAGTTTCTATAGATATGTGAAGAGAAAAAGATTAGTGAGGACAAATGTAGGTCCCTTGCAGTCGGATTCAGGTGAATTTATAATGGGGAACAAAGAAATGGCAGACCAATTGAACAAGTACTTTGGTTCTGTCTTCACAAAGGAAGACACAAATAACCTTCCGGATGTACTCGGGGACCGAGGGGCTAGTGAGCATGAGGAACTGAAGGATATCATTATTAGGCGGGAAGTTGTATTAGGGAAATTGATGGGATTGAAATCCCCAGGGCCTGATAGTCTACATCCCAGAGTACTTAAGGAAGTGGCCTTAGAAATAGTGGATGCATTGGTGATAATTTTCCAGCAGTCTATCGACTCTGGATCAGTTCCTATGGACTGGAGGGTTGCTAATGTAACACCACTTTTTAAAAAAGGAGGGAGAGAGAAAACGGATAATTATAGACCGGTTAGCCTGACATCAGTAGTGGGGAAAATGTTGGAATCAATCATTAAGGATTAAATAGCAGCGCATTTGGAAAGCAGTGATAGGATTGGTCCAAGTCAGCATGGATTTATGAAAGGGAAATCATGCTTGACAAATCTTCTGGAATTTTTTTGAGGATGTAACTAGTAGAGTGGACAAGGGAGAACCAGTGGATGTAGTGCATTTGGACTTTCAAAAGGCTTTTGAGAAGGTCCCACACAAGAGATTGGTGTGCAAAATCAAAGCACATGGTATTGGGGGTAATGTACTGACGTGGATAGAGAACTGGCTGGCAGACAGGAAGCAGAGAGTCAGGATAAACGGGTCCTTTTCAGAATGGCAGGCAGTGACTAGTGGAGTGCCGCAGGGCCCGGTGCTGGGACCCCAGCTCTTTACAATATATATTAATGATTTAGATGATGGAATTGAGTGTAATATTTCCAAGTTTTCAGATGACACTAAACTGGGTGGCAGTGTGAGCTGTGAGGAGGACGCTAAGAGGCTGCAGGGTGACTTGGACAGGTTAGGCGAATGGGCAAATACATGGCAGATGCAGTATAATGTGGATAAATGTGAGGTTATCCACTTTGGGGGCAAAAACACGAAGGCAGATTATCTGAATGGTGGCAGATTAGGAAAAGGGGAGGTGCAGCGGGACCTGGGTGTCATGGTTCATCAGTCATTGAAAGCAGGCGGTGAAGAAGGCAAATGGTATGTTGGCCTTCATAGCAAGGGGATTTGAGTATTGGAGCAGGAAAGTCATACTGCAGTTGTACAGGGCCTTGGTGAGGCCTCACCTGGAATATTGTGTTCAGTTTTGGTCTCCTAATCTGAGAAAGGATGTTCTTGCTATTGAGGGAGTGCAGTGAAGGTTTACCAGACTGATTCCAGGGATGGCTGGACTGACATATAAGGAGAGACTGGATCGACTGGGCCTGTATTCACTGGAGTTTAGAAGGATGAGAGGGATCTCATAGAAACATATAAGATTCTGACGGGACTGGACAGGTTAGATGCGGGAAGAATGTTCCCAATGTTGGGGAAGTCCAGAACCAGGGGACACAGTCTTGGGATAAGGGGTAGGTCATTTAGGACTGAGATGAGGAGAAACTTCTTCACTCAGAGAGTTGTTAACCTGTGGAATTTTCTGCCGCAGAGAGTTGTTGATGCCAGTTCATTGGATATATTCAAGAGGGAGTTAGATATGGCCCTTACGGCTAAAGGGATCAAGGGGTACGGAGAGAAAGCAGGAAAGGGGTACTGAAGGAATGATCAGCCATGATCTCATTGAATGGTGGTGCAGGCTCGAAGGGCCGAATGGCCTACTCCTGCACCTATTTTCTATGTTTCTATGTTATATGGAGACCTAATAGAGGTTTTCAAGATGATCAGAGGTTTTGACAGATTAGATAGGGAAAAATATTCCCACTGACGAGTGGGTCTATAACAAGAGGTCAGAGGTGCAAAATTTTTGGAAAAAGATCTAGAGGGGAGATAGCTACATTTTTTACCATAGGATATACAGCACAGAAATAGGCCATTCGGCCCAACCAGTCCATGCCGGTGTTTATGTTCCACTCGAGCCTCCTCCCGTCTTTCCTTATCTAACTCTATCAGCATAACCCTATATTTCCTTCTCCCTCATATGCTTGTCTAACCTCCCCTTAAATGCATCTATACTATTCGCTTCAACCACTCCATATGGTAGCAAGTTCCACATTCTCACCACTCTCTGGGTAAAGAATTCCCTATTTGATTTCTTGGTGACTATCTTATATTGATGGCCTCTAGTTTTGCTCTTCCCCACAAGTGGAAACACTCTCTCTGTATCCACTCTATCAAAACCTTTCATAATTTTAAAGACCTCTATTAGGTTATCCCTCAGCCTTCTCTTTTCAAGAGAAAAGAGATCCAGCCTATTTCACTCAGAGTTGTCGGGATCTGGAACGCTCTACCTGAAAAGGTGGTGGATGCTGATTCCATAAATAATTATAACACAGTTAGATAGGTACTTGAGGCTGAGCAACTTACAGGGTTATGGACTAAAGACAGGGATGTGGGACTAAGCACGACTGCTCGTTCAAAGAGCCAGCACAGGCACGATGGGCCGAATGGCGGCCTCCTGTGTTGTAAGTTTCTATGAATTTGAATACAAAACTATGCTGGGAATAATATGATAAAACACAAAGTGCTGAATTAGTGTCTTTGATCTCTTTTCAAGCAAACCAAGAAATGAATGTTATGCATATAAAACAACTGAAGAACTTAATCGGCAAAAAGTCTTAATCCCAACTAGCCCATTTGCAGAGTTACTAATTATGGGAGTGTGCATCAAAAAATTGTGCAAAATTTGTTGTCAATATTGCAACATAACATTCCCCAGAAATGCAAATTCAGTTCCATTCAAACTAGGGAAAGCACACTGTATTACAAAGATGATTAATAGGAACAATAAAACACAAAAACATGGGGGAAAAATTGATCATAGCCGGTTTTGAGGTGCTAATGTCACCTGGTTGCTAACTTTAGTGCTGGGTGAGGTTTAGCACCGGCAACAGCAATATTGATTTTGCTAAGGGAAGCATTCCACACTTCTTAGGGCACTAAACCGGTAGCGCTACTGAAGTTCTGGCACTAAAATACCGGCATCCTTGAGCTCAAAGGGGAGGTTAGCTGGAGCACATGAAAATGTTTTTAAAAATTGCAAAGGAACTAATTTGAACATAAGAAACATCAATGAAAGTGAAATCAATGCAAACAACATGAAATCAAATTTCTAAATCTTACCTGATACAATCATCCCTTTCATTAGCACCCCAGGACAGCTGTGAACGCCTGCTTTTCCTGGCAAGATTAGCGCCAGGCAGTAAGGCAGGTGACATAATTAAAGTTGGCTACCGTGGTTTTGCACACTGGCTCAACATTGCCTAGCGCTGCCGCTAAAACCGTAATCAAGTTCATGAGTGGTGCTAATATCACTGTACCTGTGCATTAACCCTTTACTGCTCAAGTAGCACCTCTTGCGAGCACTAACAGGTGGTGCTAATCTATTCAATTTTTAACCCGTCTTTTTTGGTGTCAGTCTTTTCTGCTCCTCTCTGAAGGCGCTGGCTCTCACTGTGCTCCAGTTCCACAAATGCCATCTGCCCTCTGGTACCTTACCCATGTGACCATTCTTCATATACGAGTGGGCCAAAGATGAAGCACTTTTAGCATTTTTAAGATGATTTTTCAGATCCTTTATTATTTGGTAATAGTAAGCACAGGTATAATATCAGCTGTCGCTAGCTGTCTTCTGCAATCTGCAGGGAATTCACATTAGTCTGGCAAATACTTGAATCTCAGGGTAAAGCAGAAACATCAGCAGTTGTGGAATTCCTTTCATTGTTGACATTGTATATGGATAGGAGCCCGTCTGGCCGGTTGCTCAACGTATTTGCCACATATATCAGTGAAAATGGCCATCTCATTTGATTCCAAATTTCTCAACTGATTTACGCCTGGGGCAATGATTGACAGTTGTTTCTGGGTAAAATACAATAAACTACTGTACTAATTCCAACATATAAGACAGTTCCGTGATGGGGTAAAATGAAGACAGAAAATACTGGAGTCAGTACATCTGGTAGCATCTGTGAAAAAAGGAAAATGGTTAATGTTTCAGGTCTTATGACCCTTTGTCAAAACCAGAAGGTGCAAAGCTTATAAGGGGGAACAGAGCAAGGGAAAAGAGGGCAAGGGGAAAAATGACCACATACACAAGAGGAGAAGAATGATCTGTAAAGTGATTAAGTGGAGAACAGGAAATGATTAAATGACAGAAGTGAAATTAAATGTCCCCTCCTTACTGAACTGTTAACAGTGGCATCTTATGGGCTCAGATTGAGGAACCCCTTCCCTGTATAGGGGTATTGGTCCTTAACATCGGTGCACTGGAAAAGAAAGAGTTTGTACTGCAGGTGGGGTTCTTTCAGATTTCTAAAAGTACAGCTGATTCAAGGGCCTTATGTTTTAAATGGTGGAAAGGGAGGTGACTCAGAGCATGGGGGGGGGGGGCTGAATCACTCCTTCATATAGTCCAGAATACAGGAAACCAAAAGAAGGAGATAATATTCTTTAACTCTGTTTCTGTCTCCACAGATGCTGCCTGACCTGCTGAGTATTTCCAGCATTTTCTGTTTTTATTTCAGATTGGAGTATTTTGCTTTTGTATGAGGAAATAATATTGTCGTATTGGATAAGGATGGTATGGCACATGGGCCCCTGTTACAATTAAAAGAGAATGACAAAGTGGAAATAGAACACATCTGTCAATATTGGGGATAAAACCTGGATAGAGACAGGTTTGAGAATCAGGTAGAAGAACTGATCTGAAACACAAACTGGCAAAAAGACAAGCATCAGGACCTGCCCGCCAATTATTTTAGGAGCTCTCCGGTATATTTGTTAGGGATGTTTATGACTGTGGACCAACATACACAAAGTCCAGATTCCCATGGATCCAGTAGCCTCACCAGTGTATATAAGACAGTACAAAATACCCAGAAGGTGCTTATGAGGCACGTCAAGATACATTAAATGCCTTGTGTTACGTTTAGAATAACTCCACAAGACTGTATATCTTAAGCTGAAACTGTTGTGACCTTGGTCTCTTTATTGTAACTCCATTGTGAGGAGGCAGCATGGTAGACTGCCTTTTATACCTGCTTGCCCAGGGTGTGCAGGTGACCCTTGGGTTTCCCACAGGTGTGCCGCCTGGTGGCAAGTCTGACACATTGGTAATGTTTACATACATAACATCATTCCCCCCAAAGTCTTATGTACAAGTTGAGGCAACCCGGGGCTCTGTGTTCCCGGGTCGATCGCCTGAGTTGAAGTCCTGGCATGGGCGAGTTGGTCGGATCATTGCTGCACTGCGATGTGGCTGGTCTGATCGGACTGTCGGGCATGGTGGGTTCATCCTCGCGGTTGACCGCGAGGTCAATTGCTGGTTGGGTGTGTGTGGGTGGATCAATGATGGTAATGTCTTCTTTAAACTGTTCTTGGTTGTCGGTGAACCGCAGTCTGGTCTGATCCAAGTGCTTTCTGCACGTTTGTCTATTCAGAAGTTTGACAACAAACACTCTATTCCCCTCCTTGGCTAACACAGTGCCAGCAACCCATTTGGGACCATGACCATAATTAAGAACAAACACAGGGTCATTAACTTTAGTATCACGTGATCCAACCGCGCGATCGTGGTACATGTTATGCCGGTGACGCTGGGTTTCTACATGATCATTGAGATCTGGGTGGACTAAGGAGAGCCTGGTTTTGAGTGCTCTCTTCATTAGCAATTCTGCAGGGGGAACTCCGGTAAGCGAGTGCGGTCGCGTGTGGTAGCTGAGCAGAATCCGAGATAGTCAGGTCTGCAGGGAACCGTGCATCACGCAGTTCAAGTTCTGCTTGATGGTTTGGACTGCCCGTTCTGCTTGACCATCGGATGCGGGCTTAAACGGCGCAGACCCGACATGCTTGATGTCATTGCGAGCCATGAACACGTTGAATTCCGAGCTGGTGAAGCATGGTCACTAACAAGGACATCGGGCAAGCCATGGGTGGCGAACATGGCCCGGAGGCTTTCAATGGTGGCAGTGGACGTACATGACGACTTTATTGTACATTCAATCCATTTAGAGTAAGAGTCCACTGCTACTAGGAACATCTTTCCTAGAAAGGGGCCAGCGAAATCTACGTGGACCCTTGACCACGGTTTGGAGGGCCATGACCACAGACTCAGTGGGGCCTCCCTTGGTACATTGCTTAACTGTGAGCAAGTGTTACATTGGTGTACGCATGACTCCAATTCCTAGTCAATGCTGGGCCACCAAACGTGCGACCTGGCGATAGCCTTCATCATGACTATGTCTGGGTGGATACTGTGAAGGTCGCATATAAACGTTTCCCTGCCTTTTTTTGGCAAAATTACATGATTCCCCCATAGGAGGCAGTCTGAATGGATGGATATTTTGTCCTTGCGTCGGTGGAACGGCTTAATTTCATCTTGTATTTCCCCTGGGACCGCTGACCAGCTCCCGTTGAGGACACAGCTTTTTACTAGTGATAGTACAGGGTCTTGGCTAGTCCAGGTCCTGATCTGGCGAGGTGACCCCTCACTCTCAAAAGCATCCATTACAAGGAGCAAGTCTGCAGGTTTCGCCATTTCCACCCCGGTGGTGGGCAATGGTGGCCGACTGAGGGCATCCGCACAGTTCTCCGAGCCTGGTCTGTGGTGGATTACATAATCATACACAGATAATGTTAGTGCCCATCTTTGGATGCGGGACGAAGCATTGGTGTTAAAACCTTTGCTTTCTGAGAACAACAAAATGAGAAGCTTGTGGTCGGTTTCAAGTTCGAACCGGAGCCCAAATAGGTATTGGTGCATTTTCTTAACCCCTTATACGTATGCTAATGCTTCTTTTTCATAGAAACATAGAAAATAGGTGCAGGAGTAGGCCATTCGGCCCCTCAAGCCTGCACCACCATTCAATAAGATCATGGCTGATCATTCACCTCAGTACCCCTTTCCTGCTTTCTCTCCATACCCCTTGATCCTTTGAGCAGTAGGGCCATATCTAACTCCCTCTTGAATATATCCAATCAACTGGCATCAACAACTCTCTGCGGTAGAGAATTCCACAGGTTAACAACTCTCCGAGTGAAGAAGTTTCTCCTCATCTCAGTCCTAAATGGCTTACCCCTTATCCTTAGACTGTGTCCCCTGGTTCTGGACTTCCCCAACATCGGGAACATTCTTCCTGCATCTAACCTGTCCAGTCCCGTCAGAATTTTATGTTTCTATGAGATACCCTCTCATCCTTCTAAACTCCAGTGAATAAAGGCCCAGTCGATCCAGTCTCTCCTCATATGTCAATCCTGCCATCCCGGGAATCAGTCTAGTGAACCTTCGCTGCACTCCCTCAATAGCAAGAATGTCCTTCCTCAGATTAGGAGACCAAAACTGAACACAATATTCCAGGTGAGGCCTCACCAAGGCCCTGTACAACTGCAGTAAGACCTCCCTGCTCCTATACTCAAATCCCCTAGCTATGAAGGCCAACATGCCATTTGCCTTCTTCACCGCCTGCTGTACCTGCATGCCAACTTTCAGTGACTGATGTACCATGACACCAAAGTCTCGTTGCACCTCCCCTTTTCCTAATCTGCCGCCATTCAGATAATAGTCTGCCTTCATGTTTTTGCCATCAAAATGGATAACCTCACATTTATCCACATTATACTGCATCTGCCATGCATTTGCGCACTCACCGAACCTGTCCAAGTCACCCTGCAGCCTCTTAAGCATCTTCCTCGCAGCTCACACCGTCACCCAGCTTAGTGTCGTCTGCAAACTTGGAGATATTACTCTCTGTAACCATACTGTAGTTTCTTTCAGCCTTGGGTAAGCTTCTGGACGCATATGCAACTGGTTGCAGTTTGCCTGACTCATTGGCTTGCTGTAACACACAACCGACCCCGTACGAAGATGCATCATAAGCTAGTACTAAACGTTTACATGGGTCATACAATACAAGTAACTTGTTGGAACACAGCAGGTTTCTGGCCTTGTTAAAGGCTGTCTCTTGAGATTTACCCCAAACCCAGTCGTCACCCTTGCGTAGCAATAAATGCAATGGTTCCAGCAAAGTGCTCAACCACGGTAGAAAGTTACCAAAATAGTTTAGGAGTTCCAGGAATGAACGCAGCTCCATCACATTCTGTGGTCTGGGTGCATTCTTGATGGCCTCCATCTTGGAGTCCGTGAGTCTGATGCCGTTCGCCGCAATCTTTCTCCCCAGAAATTTGACCTCTGGCGCCAGGAAAACACACTTGGAGCGTTTCAACCCGAGTCCCATTCTGTCCAGTTACTTGAGAACCTCTTCCAGGTTGTGCAAGTGTTCGGTGGTGTTGTGGCCAGTGATCAAGATATCATCTTGGAACACCACGGTGCGCGGAACCGATTTCAGCAGACTCTCCATGTTCCTCTGGAAGATGGCCACCGCCAAACGAATCCCAAAGGGGCATCTGTGGTATATGAACAGTCCTCTGTGCATGTTGATGCACGTCAATTTTTTCGAAGGTTCAGCCAGCTCCTGTGTCATGTAAGCAGAGGTTAGATCCAGCTTGGTGAACGACTTCCCCCTGCTAACGTTGCAAACAGGTCATCCACTTTGGGTAGTGGGTCCTGGTCCTGTAACGAGACTCGGTTGATCGTTACCTTGTAGTCCCCGCAGATTCTGACCGTCCCATCGCCCTTTAACACCGGAGCAATTGTACTGGCACACTCGTTGAACCTAACTGGCAATATGATCCCCTCTCATTGAAGTCTGTCCAGCTCGATCTTGACTTTCTCTCGCATCATGTATGGAACCGCTCGGGCCTTGTGATGAACGGGTCGTGCATCAGGGACTAGATGGATCTGCACTTTGGCGCCTGTGAAGTTGCCGATGCCTGGCCTGAATAACGATGGGAATTTGTTTAGCACTTGGGCACATGAGGCGTCATCCTCCGAAGACAGTGCTTTGATGTCATCCCAGTTCCATCAGATCTTTCCTAGTCAGCTTCTGCCGAACAGCATTAGGCCATCGCCTGGTACAATCCATAGTGGTAAATCATGCACAGCTCCATCGTACGATACCTTCACTGCCAATGACTGGTCTGATCTCTTTGGTGTAAGTGCACAGCTTGGTGTGGATCGGACTTCGTTTTGGCCTTTGTGCCTTGTTGTCCCAGTTTCTCAAAAGCCTTCAGGCTCATAATTGACTGACTCGCCCCCGTGTCCAATTCCACGGAAACTGGAATGCCGTTTAATTTGACTTTTAACATTATCGGAGGGCTTTTGGTGGTGAAGGTGAGTACTCTATACACTTCCTCTTCAGCCTCGGGTTGAATTGCCTCTTACTCGTTCAGCGTGATCAGCGCCAGATCGGTCATCTTCTGCCGACTCTGCCACGTGGTGAATCGCAGCAAGTCTGCACATTCGCTGGAGGTGCCCCATTGTTCCACAGCCCTTGCACACGTAGTGCTTGAATCGACATTGATGGGCTGGATGATTACCCCCGCAGTGCCAACGTGGTGCTAATGGATTGGCAATCATGCCCCATGGCGGACTCGGAGTCATCCTAGTTCTGGCCTCTGCAGGCGCGTAGGCCCTGCCATGTACAGTTCTGCCTGCTGAAGGCATTATTTTATGTACAGTACTTGCCAGTGAGTTCCGTTACTGCAATGATATCTGTTTAGTGTCATCGTTCGTGGACATAAAAGCCTGGGCTATCGTGATGGCCTTGCTCAGATCTAGGGATTCGGCAGACAGCAGTTTGCGAAGAATGACCTAGTGGCCGATTCCAAGCACGAAAAAGTCCCGCAACACTTCCCCCAAAAATGCAGCAAATACGCATGGTCCCGCAAGGTGTCTTAAGTCGGCAACATAGCTCGCCACGTCCTGGCCCTTGGAGCGGTGGTGCGTATAAAAGCGATACGTGGCCATCAAGATGCTCTCCTTCGGCTTGAGGTGTTCCCGAACCAGCATGCACACAGCTCTTCATATGTCTTATCCGTTGGTTTCGTCGGTGCCAGCAGATTTTTGATGAGGCCATATATCGTGGACCCGCAAACGGTGAGGAGAATCGTCCTGCGCTTGATCGCGGTTTCGGCCTTTTCCAGTTCATTGGCCACGAAGTACTGGTCAAGACGCTCAACGAAGGCTTCCCAATCATCACCCTCAACAAATCTCTCAAGAATACCAACGGCATAACTGCGTGAAAGTCGTGATCTGTTACTCGTCGGCAATTGTTACGTTTAGAATGACTCCACAAGATTGTATATCTTAAGCTCAAACTGTTGTGACCTTGATCTCTTTATTGTAACTCCAGAGTGAGGAGAGAGCATGGTAGTCTGCCTTTTATACCTGCTTGCCCAGGGTGTGCAGGTGACCCTTGGATCTCCCACCGGTGCGCTCCATGATGGCAAGTCTTACACATTGGTAATGTTTACATACATAACATGTTGGAACGTAACATTATTTGAGAGTGTAATTCCAGGTACAACCCCCCCTCCCCCCATTTGACTTATGTTAAAGCCAAATGGAAAGCAGAGAATTACAGAAGATTATAAAGAAGGAAAGATTTTCATTTATATAGCGCCTTACAAGACCACCGGACATCTCAAAGCGCTTTACAGCCAATTTATAAACAATTCAAGTGCTATGTCCGAACTTTCCATGGCCCACATGAATCAAAGTTTAGCAAGATTAATGGGAGCACAGTATTTCACTAACCTGGATATAGCTAATGGGTCCTGGAAAAGAGTTTTACCTCTGAAGACCAGCACAAACCAGCCTTTGTTTAATCAGGAAACTGTGTTAGGGAAATTGATGGGATTGAAGGCCGATAAATCCCCGGGACCTGATAGTCTGCATCCCAGAGTAATTAAGGAAGTGGCCCTAGAAATAGTGGATGCATTGGTGGTCATTTTCCAACATTCTATAGACTCTGGATCAGTTCCTATGGATGGGAGGGTAGCTAATGTAACCCCACTTTTTAAAAAAGGAGGGAGAAAACAGGGAATTATAGACCGGTTAGCCTAACATCGGTAGTGGGGAAAATATTGGAATCAATTATTAAAGATCTAATAGCAGCGCATTTGGAAAGCAGTGACAGGATCGGTCCAAGTCAGCATGGATTTATGAAAGGAAAATCATGCTTGACAAATCTTCTAGAATTTTTTGAGGATGTAACTAGTAGAGTGGACAAGGGAGAACCAGTGGATGTGGTGTATTTGGACTTTCAAAAGGCTTTTGACAAGGTCCCACACAAGAGATTAGTGTGCAAAATGAAAGCACATGGTATTGGGGGTAATGTATTGACGTGGATAGAGAACTGGTTGGCAGAAAGGAAACAAAGAGTAGGAATAAACGGGTCCTTTTCAGAATGGCAGGCAGTGGCTAGTGGGGTACCGCAAAGTTCAGTGCTGGGACACCAGCTATTTGCAATATACATTAATGATTTAGACGAAGGAATTGAATGTAAAAACTCCAAGTTTGCAGATGACACTAAACTGGGTGGCAGTGCGAGCTGTGAGCAGGATGCTAAGAGGCTACAGGGTGACTTGGACAGGTTAGATGAGTGGGCAAATGCATGGCAGATGCAGTATAATGAAGATAAATGTGAGGTTATCCATTTTGGTGGCAAAAACAGAAAGGCAAAATATATGAATGGTGACAGATTAGGAAAAGGGGAGGTACAATGAGACCTGGGTGTCATGGTACATCAGTTATTGAAAGTTGGCATGCAGGTACAGCAGGCGGCGAAGAAGGCAAATGGCATGTTGGCCTTCATAGTGAGAGGATTTAAGTATAGGAGCAGGGAGGTCTTACTGCAGTTGTACAGGGCCCTTGGTGAGGCCACACCTTGAATATTGTGTGCAGTTTTGGTCTCCTAATCTGAGGAAGGACATTCTTGCTATTGAGGGAGTGCAGCGAAGGTTCACTAGACTGATTCCCGGGATGGCAGGGCTGACATATGAAGACAGACTGAAGCGACTAGGCTTATATTCACTGGAATTTAGAAGAATGAGAAGGGGTCTCATAGAAACATATAAAATTCTGACGGGATTGGACAGGTTAGATGCAGGAAGAATGTTCCCAATGTTGGGGAAGTCCAGAACCAGGGATCACAGTCTAAGGATAAGGGGTAAGCATTTAGGACCGAGATGAGGAGAAACTTCTTCATAGAGAATTGTGAACCTGTGGAATTCTCTACCACAGAAAGTTGAGGCCAGTTTGTTAGATATATTCAAAAGGGAGTTAGATGTGGCCCTTACGGCTAAAGGGATCAAGGGGTATGGAGAGAAAGCAGGAATGGGGTATTAATGTTGCATGATCAGCCATGATCATATTGAATGGTGGTGCAGGCTCAAAGGGCCAAATGGCCTACTCCTGCACATATTTTCTGTTTCTATGTTTCTAATAACAACAATTTGTATTTATATAGCACCTTTAACATACTAATACCCAATGCACTTCACAGGAGCGTCATAAAACATTATTTGACACCGAGCCACTTGAAATATTAGGGCAGACTTGGTCAAAGAAGTACGACATCAGCTTGTATTTATATAACGTCTTTAGCATAGTGAAACATCCCAAGGCACTTCACAGGAGTATTCTGAGACAAGAAATTTGACACCGAGCCACACAAGGAGAAGTTAGGTCAGGTGACCAAAAGCTTGTTCAAAGAGGTAGGTTTTAAGGAGCATCTTGAAGGAGGAAAGAGAGGTAGCGAAGCGGCGAGGTTTAGGTCGGGAATTCCAGAGCTTCGGGCCTCGACAACAGAAGGCACGGCCACCAATGGTTGAGCAATTATAATCAGGAATGCTCAAGAGGGCAGAATTAGAGAAGCGCAGATATCTTGGGTGGTTATGGGGCTGAAGGAGATTAGTAGTATATAGTATTAGGCAGTTCCTCGTATTGAGGCTAACCCGCTTCCACACCAAAAAGGGATGAGTTCACAGGTGTTTCAATGAGGGACCTGACATTCCAGGTCCCGAACTACATATTGAAGGGTGGAATTGCAGAATCATAGAAGTTTATAGCACAGAAGGAGGCCATTTCGGCCCACTGTGTCCGCGCCAACAAGAGGCTATCCAGCCTAATCCCACTTTCCAGCTCTAGGTCCGTAACCCCGCAGGTTATGGCACTTCAGGTGCATATCCAAGTACTTTTTAAAATGTGTTGAGGATTTCTGCCACCACCCTTTCCTGCAGTGAGTTCCAGACCGCTAAACCCACTGCTTGAAGAAATTTCCCCTCAAATCCCCTCTAAACCTTCCACCAATTACTTTAAATTTATGCCCTCTGGTTGTTGATCCCTCTGCTAAGGGAAATAGGCCCTTTCTATCCACTATATCCAGGCCCCTCATAATTTTATACACCTCAATGAGGTCTCCCCTCAGCAACCTCTGTGCCAAGGAAAACAAACCCAGCCCATCCAATCTGTCCTCATAGCTAAGATTCTCCTGGCTATATCCTCCGCTGTACCCTCTCCAGTGCAATCACGTCCTTCCTTCCTGTAATGCAGTGACCAGAACTCTACTGAAAGCGTGTGTGGCCTAACCAGTTTTATACAGTTCAAGCATAACCCACCTGCTCTTATATTCTATGCCTCGGCTAATAAAGGCAAGCATTCCATATGCCTTCTTAACCACCTTATCTATCTGGCCTGCTACCTTCAGGGATCTGTGGACATACACTCCCAGGTCCCTTTGTTCCTCTACACTTCTCAGTGTCCTACCATTTAATGTGTATTCCCTTTCCTTGTTAGCCCTCCACAAATGCATTACCTCACATTTCTCCGGATTAAATTCCTTTTGCCACTGTTCTGCCCACCTGATTGATATTTTCCTGTAGTCCGCAGCTTTCGTCTTCATTATCAACCACACAGCCGATTTTTGTATCATCTACAAACTTCTTAATCATACCCACTATATTCAAGTCTATATCGTTGATGTATACCACAAAAAGCAATGGACATGGGGCTAGAACCTCCACTTTTGAGCTTATTGCCCAAAAATGGGCGATATTTCCAACGTTCTGTCAGGCAAAGCGATCATTGATGAGCTCTTGACGTAAGGCTCTTGCAGCTATCATGCCATCACGGGCCCTTTCATGCGGTCTACAGGGGGGCTGGGGCATGGCTTCAGTGTCAGCCTGACTGTCTGGGCCGATGTCAGCGTCTGCCTCCTCATCCTCTCTCTGGTGAGGTGGACTGTCAGACTCATCAGGCAATTCTTGTCCCCTCCTGATAGCCAAGTTGTGCAGCATGGAGCACACCATCACACGAATTGAGCTACCTGCTCAGGGTGGTATTGGAGCTCGTCTCCTGAGTGGTCCAGGCATCTAAAGCGCTGCTTCAGCACGCCAATGGTTTTCTCCACGATATTGCGAGTTGCTCTGTGGCTCTCGTCATATCGCCTCTCGGCTTCGGTGTGAGTGTCACGCAGGAGGGGGGGGGGGGGGGGGTGGCGGGGGAGGTCATCAGCCAGGTGGCATCACCAAGTATCCAGCATTGACCTTGTGGCTGATTGTTAAACAAGTCAGATACAGTGCTCTCACGCAGGATGTGAGCATCATGGATGCTGCCCGGAAATTGAGCATTCGCTGCCATAATAATTTGCTGGTGGTCGAAAACCAGTTGGATATTCAGGGAGTGGAATCTCTTGCGGTTTCTGAAAACCTCTGCATCCTGAAAAGGTGCCCGCATTGCGATGTGCGTACAGTATATCGCTCCCTGTACCTTGGGGAAGTTTGCAATTCTGGAGAATCCTAGAGCCCTCTCACTCTCTGCCTCCCTGGTCATAAGGAAGCTGATCAAGTCCCTCCTGCGTGCATACAGGGCTTCAGTGACCTGTCTAATGCAGCGATGTGTGGCATGCTGAGAAAGTCCGCAAAATGTCTCCAGCTGTGGCCTGAAAAGAACCCGAGGCGTAGAGCGACAGTGCCGCGGTGACTTTAACCTCGCCAGACAGTGCAGTACTGATGGTGCTGGCAGGCTGCAGATCTGCCCTTATCAGCTGGCATACCTCAGTGATAATCTCTTTGTGGAAGCGAAGTCTCTGAAGGCAGCTGGTGTCGGGCAAGTCGAGGTAAGAATGCTTCTCCTTGTACTTGTGGGGGGTGTAACGTCTGGTCCTCCTCATCAGTCTGTCACGTCTTACATTGGGCACATAATGCAGTGGAGCATATCTTTGGCAATCTCGAGTCTGCTGCATGTAATTGGTCACCAAGAGAGGGTGAGAAAGTACAGGCCCCATTGCAGTAGCTCTCTGTTTTCCACCGATTGGTCACAAACAAGGCATGACCCGACAGACACCTATTGAATTCCAATCGGTCACAGCATGGTCAAGATGTTTGTAGCGATGTTCACATCAACTCCAGCGACCTGCAGAGTACATCCGAACTTCACCGAGGTTGAAGCACAGCAGCCTTTTAAAGGACACGACATGTGATCTAGAACATGGCGTCCATAAAGCTGTAATTATGTGACTTTTTCTAGGCGTTTTTTTGGGCGAGCGATATTGTGGGCGATATGTGTGCGAGGTGGTGAAATTGACGCTGGGCGATCTCATGGCCGCTAGTTTTGGTAAATATGCTCTTTACGACAAAAAAAAGT
Source organism: Pristiophorus japonicus (assembly GCF_044704955.1). NCBI lineage: Eukaryota > Metazoa > Chordata > Chondrichthyes > Pristiophoridae > Pristiophorus > Pristiophorus japonicus. The sequence continues at coordinate 128,394,028 of NC_091986.1, forward strand.
GGGCGGGCGGTATTATTGAATCTCGGTGTTAAATCAGTGTGGAAATTAACATTGGGCAATATTATAGACGTTGATTTCGCCCATTCTGCTGATTCCGCCACAAAAAAGTGGGCGGTAATATTTTTTCCCGGCGTTAAGCACATGGGGCAAGTAACGCTTGCCGATAAGTTTCCTAAAAATGCCCGTCAGTTTCCATTTTGTGCCAAAATGGGTGATATATGGGTGTTATATGTCATTTCAGCGGTAAAATGGATGTTAAGTGGGCGTTAAGCATGCAAAGTGGAGGTTCTAGCCCCTAGTACTGAGCCCTGCGGAACTCCACTGGAAACATCCTTCCAGTCACAAAAACACCCATCAACTATTGCCTTTTGCTTCTTGCCTCTGAGCCAACTTGCCACTTTTCCCTGGATCCCATAGGCTTTTACATTCGTGACCAGTCTGCCATGTGGGACCTTATCAAAAGCTTTGCTAAAATCCATATACATATACACTACATCATACGCACTGCCCTCATCAACCCTCCTGGTTACATCCTCGAAAAATTCAATCAAGTTAGTCAGATACGACCTTCCCTTAACAAATCCCTGACCCTGATTAATCCGTGTCTTTCTAAATGTAGATTTATCCTGTCCTTCAGGAATTTTTCCAATAATTTTCCCACTACTGAGGTTAGGCTGACTGGCCTGTATTTTCTCGGTCTATCCCTTTCTCTCTTCTTAAACAAAGATACCACATTAACAGTCTTCCAGCCCTCTGGCACTACACCTGAAGCCAGAGAGGATTGGAAAATGATGGTCAAAGCCTCTGCTAGTTCCTCTTTTGCTTCGCTTAACAGCCTGGGATACATTTCATCCGGGCCTGGGGACTTATCCACTTTCAAAGCTGCTAAATCCCTGAATACCTCCTTTCTCACTATGTTTATTTCATCTAATATTTCACAATTCTCCTCCTCAATAGCAGAGTCTGCATTGCCCCTCTCTTTTGTGAAAACTGACGCAAAGTATTCATTAAAAACCATACCCACATCTGCCTCCACACACAGATTACCCTCATGGTCTCTAATAGGCCCTACCCTTTCTTTAATTATCCTCTTGCTCTTAATATATTTATGAAACATCTTTGGGTTTTCCTTGATTTTACTTGCAAGAATTTTTCATGCTCGCTCTTTGCTTTCCGAATATCCCTTTTGATTTCACCCCTGAACTTTCGATACTCGGAGAGATTCTGCAGCATTTAGCCCTCGGTACCTGTCATAAGATTCCCGTTTCTTCTTTATCCTACCCTGCATGGGCCCAAGTTTCGAGCCGCGCCTAGAACGGCGCAGTCCCGACCTGGACGCCCGTTTTTCACGCCACAAAGTGCGCCTAAAAAAAACTTCCAGATTCTCCAGCTCCCTGCAGGTCGTTTGCAGCTCGGCGCAGCGCAGCACGAGCTGCAGGGGTCGGAGCCAGGTCCCTGCGCTGAAAACAGTGCCGGGACCTCTGCACATGCGCGCTACAGTGGGCGCGCATGTGCAGTAAGCTCCAGGCACCCAAAACTGTGTGGGAGGGGCCGAAGCACGCAGCCCCTAGCCCTGGCCGAATGGCCTCACTGGGGCTGCGTGAATAAGGCTCCTCCCACGGCCAGCTCCTGCTTCATCCCGACCCGACTCGACTCCCGCTTCTCGCCTCCGGACCCGACCCAACTCCCCCCCCCCTGCCCCTGGACCGGACCGGACCCCGACCCGGCTCCCGCTCCCCCCGCCCCCGACCCGACTCCGATTCCGAAGTCTCGGGCCCTGCCTGTTCAGCCTCCATCCCCCTTCTCCTTTCCCCCCCTTCTTCTCCTCCCCCCTTCTCCCCCCTATCCCTCCCCCTGCTCCCCCCTCCACGTTCCCTCCCTCTGCTCCCCCTCTCTCCCTCTACCCCCCTCCTCCCGCTGTCAAAAGCACAGACACTGACAGAGAATGAGAGACACACACAGACAGACAGACAGACAGAGAGATAGAGACACTGACAGAGACACACTGGGGGGGGGCGGGGCGGGCATCCCAGCACGCTGTTGGAGGGCTCCCGGTGCTGCAGTCGGTAAGTAGAAAATGTTTTATTTATTGATTTAAAAAAAATTATTTCTTATTAATTTTTTTGGATTGTTTCATTGGTTGATTTATTGATGTTTTTATCATTTATTATTGATGATGGCTCTTTATTTGTAAAACTGAAGTGTTTAATGTTTGTAAACTTCCCTTTAAACCGCTCCCCCCCCATTCCCTACGCCTGATTTGTAACCTACGCCTGATTTTCGAAAGTGTAGACAAGGTTTTTTCGAGCGTACAAAAATCTTCACTTACTCCATTCTAAGTTAGTTTGGAGTACGTTTTCACTGACGAAACTTTGAAAACAGGCGTAAGTGGCCGGACACGCCCCCTTTTGAAAAAAAAATTCTGTTCCAAAGTAAAACTGTTCTAACTGACTAGAACTGGAGCAAACTAAATGGCGAGAATTCCGATTTCTAAGATTCTCTGTTCTACACCAGTTGCTCCTAAAAATCAGGAACAAATCATGGCGAAACTTGGGGCCGATGTCCCTAGACATTCAGGGGGCTCTAGATTTGTTAGTCCCATCCTTTTTCTTTAACGGGACATATTTGGCCTGAACCCTGCGGATCTCCTCCTTGAATGCCTCCCATTGCTCTGAAACTGATTTACCTTCAAGTAGCTGTTTCCAGTCCACTATGGCTAAATCAGCTCTCAGCTTAGCAAAGTTGGCTTTTCACCAATTTAGAACTTTTATTCCTAGTCTAACCTTGTCCTTTTCCATAACTACCTTAAATCTAACTGAATTATGGTCACTAGCACCTAAATGCTTGTCCACTGATACCCCTTCCACCTGCCCAGCTTCATTCCCGAAAACTAAATCCAGAATCGCCCTTCCTGTGTTGGGCTTGCTACATGCTGGCTAAAAAAGTTTTCTTGAATGCATTTTAGGAATTTCGCACCCTCTACACTAATGTTGGAAGATGCCTGTGCGTGGATTCTTTTAACATGGGGTGGCCAAAGAGATTACAGAGATAGAACATAAACATAAGAACATAAGAATTAGGAACAGGAGTAGGCCATCTAGCCCCTCGAGCCTGCTCCGCCATTCAACAAGATCATGGCTGATCTGGCCGTGGACTCAGCTCCACTTACCCGCCCGCTCCCCGTAACCCTTAATGGTTAAAAATCTATCTATCTGTGATTTGAATACATTCAATGAGCTAGCCTCAACTGCTTCCTTGGGCAGAGAATTCCACAGATTCACAACCCTCTGGGAGAAGAAATTCCTTCTCAACTCGGTTTTAAATTGGCTCCCCCGTATTTTGAGGCTGTGCCCCCTAATTCTAGTCTCCCCGACCAGTGGAAACAACCTCTCTGCCTCTATCTTGTCTATCCCTTTCATTATTTTAAATGTTTCTATAAGATCACCCCTCATCCTTCTGAACTCCAACGAGTAAAGACCCAGTCTACTCAATCTATCATCATAAGGTAACCCCCTCATCTCCGGAATCAGCCAAGTGAATCATCTCTGTACCCCCTCCAAAGCTAGTATATCCTTCCTTAAGAAAGGTGACCAAAACTGCACGCAGTACTCCAGGTGCAGCCTCACCAATACCCTACACAGTTGCAGCAGGACCTCCCTGCTTTTGTACTCCATCCCTCTCGCAATGAAGGCCAACATTCCATTCGCCTTCCTGATTACCTGCTGCACCTGCAAACTAACTTTTTGGGATTCATGCACAAGGACCCCCAGGTCCCTCTGCACCGCAGCATGTTGTAATTTCTCCCCATTCAAATAATATTCCCTTTTACTGTTTTTTTTTCCAAGGTGGATGACCTCACATTTTCCAACATTGTATTCCATCTGCCAAACCTTAGCCCATTCGCTTAACCTATCTAAATCTCTTTGCAGACTCTCTGTGTCCTCTACACAACCCGCTTTCCCACTAATCTTTGTGTCATCTACAAATTTTGTTACACTACACTCTGTCCCCTCTTCCAGGTCATCTATGTATATTGTAAACAGTTATGGTCCAGCACCGATCCCTGTGGCACACCATTAACCACCGATTTCCAACCCGAAAAGGACCCATTTATCCCGACTCTCTGCTTTCTGTTAGCTAGCCAATTCTCGATCCATGCCAATACATTTCCTCTGACTCCGCGTACCTTTATCTTCTGCAGTAACCTTTTGTGTGGCACCTTATCGAATGCCTTTTGGAAATCTAAATACACCACATCCATCGGTACACCTCTATCCACCATGCTCGTTATATCCTCAAAGAATTCCAGTAAATTAGTTAAACATGATTTCCCCTTCATGAATCCATGTTGCGTCTGCTTGATTGCACTATTCCTATCTAGGTGTCCCGCTATTTCTTCCTTAATGATAGCTTCAAGCATTTTCCCCACTACAGGTGTTAAACTAACCGGCCTATAGTTACCTGCCTTTTGTCTGCCCCCTTTTTTAAACAGAGGCGTTACATTAGCTGCTTTCCAATCCGCTGGTACCTCCCCAGAGTCCAGAGAATTTTGGTAGATTATAACAAATGCATCTGCTATAACTTCCGCCATCTCTTTTAATACCCTAGGGAGGGGCGATGCTATGGAGGATTTGAAAACAAGGATGAGAATTTTGAAATTAAGGCATTACTTAACCGGGAGCCAATGTATGTCAGCGAGCACAGGGGTGATGGGTGAGCGGGACTTTGTGCGAGTTCGGCCACGGGCAGCCGAGTTTTGGATCACCTCTAGTTTACGTAGGGTAGAATGTGGGAAGCCAGCCAGGAGTGCGTTGGAATAGTCCAGTCTAGAGGTAAGAAAGGCATGGATGAGGGCTTCAGCAGCGGATGAGCTGAGGCAAGAGCAGAGAGAGGCAATATTACGGAGGTGGAAATAGGCAGTCTTAGTTCTGCTGCGGATATGTGGTTGAAAGCTCATTTCAGGGTCAAATATGATACCAAGGTTGCGAACAGTGAGGTTCAGCCTCAGGCAGAAGTTGGGGAGAGGATGGAGTTTGTGACGGGGACCGAAATCAATGGCTTCAGTCTTCCCAACATTCAACTGTAGAAAATTTCTGCTCAACCAGAACTGGATGTTGGACAAGCAGTCTGACAATTTAGAGACTGGAGGGGTCGAGAGAAGTGGTAGTGAGGTAGAGCTGGGTGTCATCAGCGTACATGTGGAAACTGACGCTGTATTTTTGGATGATGTCGGCAAGGAGCAACATGTAGATGAGAAATAGGAGGGGCCAATAATAGATCTTTGGGGGACACCAGACGTAATGTTGCGGGGGCGAGAAGAGAAGCTGTTGCAGGTGATTCTCTGGCTGCGATTAGATAAATAAGAATGGAAACAGGCGAGTGCAGTCTCACCCAGCTGGACAATGGTGGAGAGGCGCTGGGGAAGGATAGAATGGTCAACCTTGTCAAAGGCTGCAGACAAGTAAGGAAGAATGAGGAGGGATAGTTTGTCTTTGTCACAGTCACAAAAGATGTCATTTGTGACTTTAATGAGAGCCGTTTTAGTACTGTGGCAGGCACAGAAACCGATTGGAAGGTTGCAAACATGGAATTGCGGGAAAGATGGGCAGAGATTTGGGAGGCGACAACACGTTTGGAGAGGAAAGGGAGGTTGGAGACGGGGCGGTAGTTTGCAAGGATGGAAGGGTCGAGGGTTGTTTTTTTGAGAGGGGTGATGATGGCAGTTTTGAGGGAGAGGGGGACAGCACCTCAGGAGAGAGAATCATTAACAATGTCAGCTAACATGGGAGCCTGGAAAGGAGGTTGGGTGGCTAGCAATTTGGTGGGAATAGGGTTAAGGTAGCAGGAAGTGGGTCTCATGGACAAGGCTGAGCTCGGAGAGGAGATCAGAGAGAAACTGGAGAAAGATGTGAGGTCAGGGCTAGGGCAGGGGGGATCCTTAGAGGAAGTTTGGCCCGGTGGGCTAGGGGAAGGAAGGGAAGCGGTGGCCGAACGGATGGTCTCAATCTTGGAGACAAAGAAGTCCATGAACTCCTCACACTTATTGTCGGAGGTGAGGGTGGAGACTGGGGAGAGGGATTTAAAAAGATGGTTAGCAGTAGAGAATAGAAGCCCAGGTTTATCTTTACATTGTAGAATGATTCTGGAATAGTGAGCAATTTTGGCAGATGAGAGCAGAACCCGATAATGCTTTATGTGGTCCAGCCAGATGTGGCGGTGAATGGCTAAAGAAATTGTCTGCCATATCTGTTCAAGTCTGCGTCCCTTGGACTTAAGGGAGCAAAGATCAGGGCTGTACCGGGGAAACGGCCAGGACGAGAGAGAGTAATTATTTTAACAGACACTAGACTAGGGCATCAAAAGCGGTGGTGAGGGTGTGATTGAGCAGATTGGTAGCTGCTCGTGTTGTTGGGTAGGTTTTAAACTAGCTTGGCAGGGGGATGGGAACCTAAGAATAGATTCAGTCGGGAGGGGAGTAAAGCTGGAATTAGAAAGCAAAGGACAGAGGAAACAAGCAGGAAAAAAGGGTAAAAAAAACAAATTTAAAGGCTCTTTGACTAAACGCACGTAGCATTCGTAGCAAAATACTACGTTGATGGCACAAATAGATACAAATGGCTATGATGTGATAGCTATTACAGAGACGTGGTTGCAAGGTGACCAGGACTGGGAACTAAATATTCAGGAGTATGAGACAATCCAGATGGACAGATAGAAAGGAAAAGGAGGTGGGTAGCTCTGTTGATAAAGTGAATCACTGCAATAGTGAGAAACGATATTGGCTCAAATGATCAGTATGTTGAAACAATTTGGGTGGAGATAAGGAGTAATAAGGGGAAAATGTCACTGGTGGGCATAGTCTATAAGCCCCCTAACAGTAGCAACTCTGTTGGTCGGAGTACAAACCGAGAAATAGTGGGAGCTTGTAAAAAGGGAACAGCAATAATCATGGGTGATTTTAACCTCCATATTGATTGGACAAATCAAATTGGTCAGGGTAGCCTTGAGGAAGAGTTCATAGAGTGCATAAGGGACAGGTTCCTTGAACAGTATGTAACAGAACCAAACAGGGGGCAGTCTATCTTAGATCTGGTCCTGTGTAATGAGACAGGATTAATAAACAATCTCCTGGTAAAGGATCCCCTTGGAATATGAGTGATCATAGCATGATTGAATTTCAAATTCAGATGGAGGGCGAGAAAGTTGGATCTCAAACCAGCGTACTAAGCTTAAATAAAGGAGACTACAAAGGTAGAGGGCAGAGTTGGCTAAAGTGGACTGGGAAAATAGATTAAGTGTAGGACGGTTGATGAACAATGGTGTACATGTAAGGAGATATTTCACAACTCTCAAGAAAAATATATTCCAGTGAGGAGGAACGGTGTAAAAGAAAAAAAATAGCCATCCGTCGCTAACTAAAAAAATAAAGGACGGTATCCAATTAAAAACAAGGGCATACAAAGTGGTCAAAACTAGTGGAAGGACAGAAGATTGGGAAGCTTTTAAAAGTCAGCAAAGAATGTCTAAAAAAATGATTAAGGGAAGATAGACTAATAGGGCCCAAATTTCCCCAGGAGTTGCTTCATTTTTTTTTGAGCAACTAGATTTTTTTGGAGGCACTTAAAAATCGCAATTCTCCCCATTTAAATTGCTCCAGTGTAAGTGAGTTAGTTAGGTTTTTTTTCCAAAAGGGGACGTTACCAGCCACTAACGCCTGTTTTGGCCATTTAAGCAAGTTTAGCCAGCTAAAACTTACTCCAAACTAAGTTAGGCCAGAGTAAGTGGCCACTTTTGTATGTTCTGAAAAACCATGCGGTGAGCTAAGAGATTAGCGCATGTAGCCTCCAAATGACAGTGTTATGATAGGAATGCTAGTTTATTTTTTAAATCCCAAGCAGTGAGACTGGACAGGGTGCTGATTAAACGGAGTATATTTTTACTAAAGATAGCTAAATATTAAAGTACAGGAAAATCTTTGAAGATTCTTTTCTCCCTGCCCCCCCCCCCCCCCCCAGATCAAAACACTTCCCTTCCATCCTGCACTCCGCCCCCCGGCCGCCGGATCAAAACTCTTCCCCCTCCCCCCCCCTATTAAAACTCTTCCCCTCCCCCCCCCCATTAAAACTCTTCTCCTCTCCCCCCCCCACCCAAAACTCTTCGCCTCGCCCCCCCCACCCAAAACTCTTCACCTCCCACCTCCCCCCCCTCCCTCCCCACAATCAAAACTCTTCCCCCCACCAACCTGTCTCTTGTAGCCATCAGCGCGGGAAGGCAGCGGCTGGCCTGTGCGGCAGGCCACTCGACCCGGGATAGGGGTGGCGAACATCGTGCGTCTCTTCGGCAAGGGATAGGGTCGCCCGGAGCCAGGACGCACTGGGAGGGCCAGGAGCTACCGCGCATGCGCGCAGCTGCCGGCACTCTTTTCGGCGCAGGGCTCCGCCACCACGCGTTCCAATGCACTGCGCCACAGGCCACACGCCTGGAACCAACGGGGGGAATACGGAGGTAAGAAATCGGCGCCGTTTCTGTACCACAAAGTCGGCGCACCTCTAGCAGAGGGGGCAAACTTGGGCCCTATGAAAGTAAACTAGCACGAAATATAAAAACAGATAGCAAGAGTTTCTATAGGTATATAAAAAGGAAAAGAGTGGCTAAAGTAAATGTTGGTCCCTTAGAGGATGAAACCGGGGAATTAGTAATGGGGAACATGGAGATGGCAGAAACTCTGAACAAATATTTTGTATCAGTCTTGATGGTAGAGGACACTAAAAATATCCCAACAGTGGATATTCAAAGGGCTATGGGGGGGAGGAACTTAACACAATCACAATCACTAAGGAGGTGGTACTCAGTAAGATAATGGGACTAAAGGCGGATAAATCCCCTGGACCTGATGGCTTGCATGCTAGGGTCTTAAGAGAAGTAGCGGCAGGGATAGTGGATGCATTGGTTGTAATTTACCGAAATTCCCTGGATTCTGGAGAGATCCCAGCAGTTTGGAAAACTGCTAATGTAACACCCCTATTTAAAAAGGAAGCAGACAAAAAGCAGGAAACTATAGACCAATTAGCCTAACATCTGTGCTTGGGAAAATGTTGGAGTCCATTATTAAAGAAGTAGCAGGACATTTGGAAAAACAGAGTCAGCATGGATTTATGAAGGGGAAGTCATGTTTGACAAATTTGCTGGAATTCTTTGAGGATGTAACTTGAGGGTGCATAAAGGGGAACCAGCGGATGTGGTGTATTTGGACTTCCAGAAGGCATTTGACAAGGTACTACATAAAAGGTTACTGCACAAGATAAAAGTTCATGGGGTTGGGGCTAATATATTGGCATGGATAGAGGATTGACTAACTAACAGAAGAGAGAGTCAGGATAAATGGTTCATTCTCGGGTTGGTAATCAGTAACTAGTGGGGTGCTGCAGGGATCAGTGCTGGGACCCCCAACTATTTATAATCTATATTAACGACTTGGAAGAATGGACTGAGTGCAATGTAGCCAAGTTTGCTGACGATACAAAGATGGGAGGAAAAGCAATGCGTGAGGAGGACACAAAAAAACCTGCAATAGGACATAGACAGGCTAAGTGAGTGGGCAAAAATTTGGCAGATGGAGTTGGAAACTGTGAGGTTATGCACTTTGGCAGAAAAAAGTCAAAGAGCAAGTTATTTATTTAAATGGAGAAAAATTGCAAAATGCTGCAGTACAGCGGGACTGGGGGGTCCTGGTGCAGGAAACACAAAAGGTTAGTATGCAGGTACAGCAAGTGATCAGGAAGGCCAATGGAATCTTGGCCTTTATTGCAAAGGGGTTGGAGTATAAAAGCAGAAGTCTTTCTACAGTTATACAGGGTATTGGTGAGGCCACACCTGGAATACTGTGTACAGTTTTAGTTTCCATATTTAAGAAAAGATATACTTGCTTTGGAGGCAGTTCAGAGAAGGTTCACTGGGTTGATTCCGGAGATAAGGTGGTTGACATATGAGGAAAGGTTGAGTAGGTTGGGCCACTACTCATTGGAATTCAAAAGAATGAGAGGTGGTCTTATCGAAATGTATAAGATTATGAGGGGGGCTTGACAAGGTGGATGCAGAGAGAATGTTTCCACTGATAGGGGAGACTAGAACTAGGGGGCATAATCTTAGAATAAGGGGCCACCCATTTAAAACTGAAATGAGGAGGAATTTCTTCTCGCGGAGGGTTGTAAATCTGTGGAATTCGCTGCCTCAGAGAGCTGTGGAAGCTGGGACATTGAATAAATTTAAGACAGAGATAGACAGTTTCTTAAACGATAAGAGAATATGGGGTTATGGGGAGCGGGCGGGGAAGTAGAGCTGAGTCCATGATCGGATCAACCATGATCGTATTAAATGATGGCGCAGACTCGAGGGGCCGTATGGCCTACTTCTGCTCCTATTTCTTATGTTATGTTCTTAAATGTTATGGTGAATGGAGGGCCAAAGGCTGGACAGTTGGGAGCTCATAAGTGCTGTTGCAAATGAGTCGGGACATTTTTTTTTTAAAAACAGGAGTGGACACAGAAGGAGGTAGGGTTTTTTTTGGGGGGAGTGGGGGTGGTGGAAGGGGAGGTGGTGGAAGGGGGATGTGGGTGGAGAGCGATATGAGGAAGTGGTCAGAAATGGCCTTATCTGCGATTGACACGATGGGAGTAACGAGGCCATAAGAGATGGCAAGGTCGAGGGTGTGGCCGTGAATATGGGTTGGGGAGTTTACATAGAGGGAGAGATTAAGGGAGGATAGGAGGCTAGTAAACTCAGAGTTGAGAGAGCACGAGAGAAAAGTTGTTCGGTGCAGAGGTTGAGAGAAGAAAGAAGAGAAGAAATATCGATAGTAACATTTTTATGGTACTTGGGTGGGCAGTAGAGAATGAGAATTTTAAATGAGAGGTGAGAGGGGTGGAATAGGATGAGATGCTCAAAGGAGGAGAAAGTGCCGGAGGAGTAGGGGGACAGACAAAGGTGTGATTTGCTGAGGAGAACCATACCACCACTACGGCAGTCGGAGCGGGGCAAGTGGTGGAAGATATAGCCAGGCAGTGTGGGCATGGTCACCAATGGTGGAGTGATTAAAATTGGGGATGCTCAAGAGGCTAGAATTAGAGGAAGCAGATATCTCGCGGGGTTATGGAGCTGGAGGAGATTACAGAGATAGGGAGGGGGCGAGGCCATGGAGGTATTTGAAGACAAGAATGAGAATTTTAAAAGCGAGGGATTGTTTAAACGGGAGCCAACGTAAGTCAGCGAGTACAGTGATGGATGAACAGGACTTGGTGTGAGTTATGACATGGTCAACAGAGTTTTGGAAGACAATTATTAGTTCCTGACTGTTGTTTGACTTCTTTGATAGTCAAGCAAGGGTTAATTCATTCACTCAGTAAGTTGTGTGGATCCTGATAGGGGTTGGTAATTTAAGTGCTAATATAATCTGAACTAGTTGACATAAGACAGTTTGGCAAGCCAGGTATAGGTGTCATTCAATCATGGGCACAGACTGGGTGGTAAACCATACACAATTCCTTGAAACTGAGTTAAGGTGAAGGGGTTAAGGATTTGTCTGATGCCCTTGATGAATATTCATGCCAAGGTATTAATCCAAGTGCTCTTAAAAAATAGATTGCACGAGAGTCGCCAAAGTGAGGTTCAATCCCCAATTCCACTAAATTTCCAATCCCAGTCATACTGCAGAAAGAGAGAAAATATTGATGTGGAAATCTCCACTGGCCTGTTTTGCAACCTCTTAGCACCTGGCTAACAACAGCAATGGACGAGCCTGTCATTATAGAAACATAGAAACATAGAAAATAGGTGCAGGAGTAGGCCATTCGGCCCTTCTAGCCTGCACCGCCATTCAATGAGTTCATGGCTGAACATTCAACTTCAGTACCCCATTCCTGCTTTCTCGCCATACCCCTTGATCCCCCTAGCAGTAAGGACCTCATCTAACTCCTTTTTGAATATATTTAGTGAATTGGCCTCAACAACTTTCTGTGGTAGAGAATTCCACAGGTTCACCACTCTCTGGGTGAAGAAGTTCCTCCGCATCTCGGTCCTAAATGGCTTACCCCTTATCCTTAGACTGTGACCCCTGGTTCTGGACTTCCCCAACATTGGGAACATTCTTCCTGCATCTAACCTGTCTAACCCCGTCAGAATTTTATATGTTTCTATGAGGTCCCCTCTCATTCTTCTGAACTCCAGTGAATACAAGCCCAGTTGATCCAGTCTTTCTTGATAGGTCAGTCCCGCCATCCCGGGAATCAGTCTGGTGAACCTTCGCTGCACTCCCTCAATAGCAAGAATGTCCTTCCTCAGGTTAGGAGACCAAAACTGTACACAATACTCCAGGTGTGGCCTCACCAATGCCCTGTACAACTGTAGCAACACCTCCCTGCCCCTGTACTCAAATCCCCTTGCTATGAAGGCCAACATGCCATTTGCTTTCTTAACCGCCTGCTGCACCTGCATGCCAACCTTCAATGACTGATGTACCATGACACCCAGGTCTCTTTGCACCTCCCCTTTTCCTAATCTGTCACCATTCAGATAATAGTCTGTCTCTCTGTTTTTACCACCAAAGTGGATAACCTCACATTTATCCACATTATACTTCATCTGCCATGCATTTGCCCACTCACCTAACCTATCCAAGTCGCTCTGCAGCCTCACAGCATCCTCCTCGCAGCTCACACTGCCACCCAACTTAGTGTCATCCGCAAATTTGGAGATACTACATTTAATCCCCTCATCTAAATCATTAATGTACAGTGTAAACAGCTGGGGCCCCAGCACAGAACCTTGCGGTACCCCACTAGTCACTGCCTGCCATTCTGAAAAGTACCCATTTACTCCTACTCTTTGCTTCCTGTCTGACAACCAGTTCTCAATCCATGTCAGTACACTACCCCCAATCCCATGTGCTCTAACTTTGCACATCAATCTCTTGTGTGGGACCTTGTCGAACGCCTTCTGAAAGTCCAAATATACCACATCAACTGGTTCTCCCTTATCCACTCTACTGGAAACATCCTCAAAAAATTCCAGAAGATTTGTCAAGCATGATTTCCCTTTCACAAATCCATGCTGACTTGGACCTATCATGTCACCTCTTTCCAAATGCACTGCTATGACATCCTTAATAATTGATTCCATCATTTTACCCACTACCGATGTCAGGCTGACCGGTCTATAATTCCCTGTTTTCTCTCTCCCTCCTTTTTTAAAAAGTGGGGTTACATTGGCTACCCTCCACTCCATAGGAACTGATCCAGAGTCAATGGAATGTTGGAAAATGACTGTCAACGCATCCACTATTTCCAAGGCCACCTCCTTAAGTACTCTGGGATGCAGTCCATCAGGCCCTGGGGATTTATCGGCCTTCAATCCCATCAATTTCCCCAACACAATTTCCCGGCTAATAAGGATTTCCCTCAGTTCCTCCTCCTTACTAGACCCCCCGACCCCTTTTATAACCGGAAGGTTGTTCGTGGCCTCCTTCGTGAATACCGAACCAAAGTACTTGTTCAATTGGTCCGCCATTTCTTTGTTCCCCGTTATGACTTCCCCTGATTCTGACTGCAGGGGACCTACATTTGTCTTTACTAACCTTTTTCTCTTTACATATCTATAGAAACTTTTGCAATCCGTCTTAATGTTCCCTGCAAGCTTCTTCTCATACTCCATTTTCCCTGCCCTAATCAAACCCTTTGTCCTCCTCTGCTGAGTTCTAAATTTCTCCCAGTCCCCAGGTTCGCTGCTATTTCTGGCCAATTTGTATGCCACTTCCTTGGCTTTAATACTATCCCTGATTTCCCTTGATAGCCACGGTTGAGCCACCTTCCCTTTTTTATTTCTATGCCAGACAGGAATGTACAATTGTTGTAGTTCATCCATGCGGTCTCTAAATGTCTGCCATTGCCCATCCACAGTCAACCCCTTAAGTATCATTCGCCAATCCATCTCAGCCAATTCACGCCTCATACCTTCAAAGTTAGCCTTCTTTAAGTTCTGGACCATGGTCTCTGAATTAACTGTTTCATTCTCCATCCTAATGCAGAATTCCACCATATTATGGTCACTCTTCCCCAAGGGGCCTCGCACAACGAGATTGCTAATTAATCCTTTCTCATTACATAACACCCAGTCTAAGATGGCCTCCCCCCTAGTTGGTTCCTCGACATATTGGTCTAAAAAACCATCCCTTATGCACTCCAGAAAATCCTCCTCCACCGTATTGCTTCCAGTTTGGTTAGCCCAATCTATGTGCATATTAAAGTCACCCATTATAACTGCTGCACCTTTATTGCACGCACCCCTAATTTCCTGTTTGATGCCCTCCCCAACATCACTACTACTGTTTGGAGGTCTGTACACAACTCCCACTAACGTTTATTGCCCTTTGGTGTTCTGCAGCTCTACCCATATAGATTCCACATCATCCAAGCTAATGTCCTTCCTAACTATTGCCTTAATCTCCTCCTTAACCAGCAATGCTACCCCACCTCCTTTTCCTTTTATTCTATCCTTCCTGAATGTTGAATACCCCTGGATGTTGAGTTCCCAGCCCTGCTCATCCTGGAGCCACGTCTCCGTAATCCCAATCACATCATATTTGTTAACATCTATTTGCACAGTTAATTCATCCACCTTATTGCGGATACTCCTTGCATTAAGACACAAAGCCTTTAGGCTTGTTTTTTTAACACCCTCTGTCCTTTTAGAATTTTGCTGTACAATGGCCCTTTTTGTTCTTTGCCTTGGGTTTCTCTGCCCTCCACTTTTCCTCATCTCCTTTCTGTCTTTTGTTTTTGCCTCCTTTTTGTTTCCCTCTATCTCCCTGCATTGGTTCCCATCTATAAGACATAATCTATAAGACATGCAGTTAGTGCTACCCATGCTATTCATTGGTTACACACCTGTTTGGGGGGGGGGGGGGGGGGGAAGTGAAGAACGAAGATGAAGCACCCAGAACCTCTAAAAGGGGTGGTACACTCTAGCTGCAGACACCAAGGAAACAGAGAGAAATGGCTGCAAGACCTGCAGATGCTGCCAGCAGGTTCTCTGATGTTGCTTTGGAGGCCTTGGACCAGTTGGTGGACAGGAGAAGGGAGATCATGTTCCTTCCAATGGAACAGAAAACCCTCCAGGCAAAACCTGCAGCACCAATGGGAAATACAGAAACATAGAAACTAGGTGCAGGTGTAAGCCATTCGGCCTTTTGAGCCTGCGCCACCATTCAATATGATCATGGCTGATCATGCAACTTCAGTACCCCATTCCTGCCTTCTCTCCATACCCCTTGATCCCTTTAGCCATAAGGGCCACATCTAACTCCCTTTTGAATATATCGAATGAACTGGCCTCAACAACTTTCTGTGGTACAGAATTCCACAGGTTCACAATTCTCTGAGTGAAGAAGTTTCTCCTCATGTCGGACCTAAATGGCTTAGCCCTTACCTTTAGACTGTGACCCCTGGTTCTGGACTTCCCCAACATCGGGAACATTCTTCCCTGTCCAGTCCTGTCAGAATTTTATATGTTTCTATGAGACTGCAGTGGAGGTCAATGCCAAGAGTTTAGCTCCAAGAACATGGCTGCATTGCCACAAAAAGTTCAATGAGCTCGCCAGTGTCGTCAAGGTAAGAATACTGCTCTTTTACACTTAGCTCACACCTCCAGCCTCACTACTCACAATCCCCTTCAACCTCCTATAATCACTACTTCACACTTCACTCCTTGTCCTTCTCCTCATACTCACACACTCAGCACTAGTCCAAATTTCGTTTCCTGCCAGCGAGCTTGCGCATATAGCGCACAGCATGGAGGAGACCGGCTCCAACTTGTGACCAGATTTCACGCAGTGCATGGAGACCATTTTGCCCAGCCTTAACAGCCACAGGCAGTGTTGTCCATGCCCGGCTTGAGTAGTGACTGCAGCAGGTGACATAACACAGTGACAGCCACCTTTGTGAAGCGAAGGGACCTCATATATTGCTCCTCCGAAAGTTTGAGCTGAGAGAGGTGCCTCCTGAAGACGCTCTGTGGATATGGCCTCCTGCGCAGTGCCCTCCCTCATCCTCAAGCTCAAAAGGCAACCCTTCCAGACCACCCATGGCTGCAGTCAATCTTTACTGAAGGCAGCCAAAAACAGTGCAACATCAGCAAAATCTTCTTCTCAGCAGTCAGGTTAAGTTGTTAAGAGACAGAAAACACACCAAAAAATGCCCAAAAGTTCATCAGCAGCCTCAATGACAAACCGACAACTAACATGTAAGTAGTGAATAAGCCCTTTTAAATAGTACTGCTGAAGGGTCCTTCCTGCCTGTTACATTCATAGAATAGTACAGCACAGAAGGAGATAATTCGGCCCATTGAGTCTGCGCCGGCTACTTCAAAGAGCAATCCAGTTAGTCCCACTCCCCTGCTCTTTCCCCATACCCCTGCAATTTTTTCTTCAAGTATTTATTCCAATTCCCTTTTGAAGGCTACTATGGAATTGTATCCACCACCCTATCAGGCAGTGCATTCCAATTCCAAACCACTTGTTGTGTTAAAAAGTTTTTCCTCATATAGCCTCTTTTGCCAATCACCTTAAATCTGTAGCCTCTGGTTATTGATCATTCAGCCATTGAAAACAATTTCTCTTTATTTACTCTATCTAAACTCATCATGATTTTTAACAACACTATCAAATCTCCTCAGCTTTCTCTGCTCTAAGTAGAACAACCCCCACTTCTGCACTTTATCCACGTAACTGTAACCCCTCATCGCTGGAGCCATTAAAAAAAAAATCTCTTCTGTACCCTCTCCAAAACCTTCATGTTCTTCCTAAAGTGTGGTGCCCAGACTTAGACAGTACTCCAGCTGGGGCCGAACTAGTGTTTTATATAGACTTAGCATAACTTCCTGGCTTTGTACTCTATGCCTCTATTTATAAAGCCCAGGATCCCATATTCTTTATTAACTGCTTTGTTAACCTGTCCTTCCACCTTCAAAGATTTGTTCACAAACACCCCAGGTCTCTCTGTTCTTGCACCTCCTTTAAAATGATATAATTTAGCATGTATTGTGTCTCCTCATTCTTCCTACCAAAATGCCTCCTCGGCTCCAAGGAGAACAACCCTAGCTTCTCCAGTCTATCCATGTAACTGTAATCCTTCATCCTTAATGCCACAAGTTGCTGGGCAGTCTGGTGCTGGGGCAGCCCAATAACAGAAAGGGCTCCTAGAATAAGGGTGGGATCCTTATTTAAGTATTTTAATTTGCCATTTTAATATTTCTGGCGTGCGTGCTGGACACCTAGGGAACAGCCCTTTCCAGCACACTTTTGACTCGTAATGAACGCGTGGCTCACCATATTGGACGGTTAAGCACCCATTTTGCTCCTGGAAAACGGGTGTGTGTCATCCAATTTCTAGGCCACAGCATCAAAAATAAAGGGAGTTTTGAAAATTGGAGCTGCACCACACAATGTTATTTTTGGAATAATGTTACTCTTTTTAAACTCATGGACCATCAGAAAAAATATGAAAGTCATCAATTAGAAAAAAAAAGATTTTTATCTAAATGGTCTCTTGGCAATGAAGGCTAAATGTCCTGTTAAAACTACAAGAACAAACTAATTTGGGAAGTTACAAACTAAATTTACAAATTTACTCCAGGACATTCATTTTACCTAAAGCCTTGCTGATAGCAAAATACTGTACCAGATACAATATATCACAAGTTTCCATAATTACCATTTAAAACAATAAGAACTTTCTTCCACTGTGTATTACCAACTTTTGGTGTTTGACAGAACAGGATTTTGTGCTTGTCGCACACAAATATACGGTCCAAGACAAAATTTGAGATAGGAGAATGTGTCAGATTCCTTAACGATGTATTTCTACACACGTTGTTCAGAAGATTGAGGCGTTCAGCATGTACTGCGTCCCAGTCAGGATCCACTTCAGTCAATGTACTTTGAGAAGGCTGAAAAATAAAACAATTGTTCTGCTAAGAATTTTAACCAATTCTACAAAACAAGAACTCCACCCCAAATTTTTAAATTATGTTTTTGAATATGTTCACCATCAATCCTCCACTTCGAGTTCACAAGTGTAGCTGTAATGAGGTGGGAAATCAGAGCAGACGATCAGTGCTTCCCCACAGCATCAGGGGGAAAAAAAATCAAAGGGAAAGTCAGCCTGAACAGCTATGGCTATGGCATATGTCCTGATGGCTGGAAAAAGTGGAGGGATGGGTGGGGGGGGAAGAAGAATGAGGTGGAATTGGGGAGGAAGGGAGGCTGGAAGTGGAGGGGAGAGGAGTGTGGGAAATGATAAGCAAGGGTAGAGGAGGAGGATAGGGGAAAGACAGGGGTTACAGGGGAAGTAAAGCCAGAGAAACTATCTAAGCAGAGAGGGATGGTCCAGATTTTCATTTTGGCGACTTGCGAAGAGCTCTCCCTTCCCTCCCTTGGGCCCTGAAATTATTCTCAGTTGAGGAGTGGTTTACTACTTCCATTTAACCAGGGACAAAAAACATTCTTGGCACTAGGGTTGTGCTGAGCAGCATCGGGTGAGATGAGGAGGAAGTAGGTGGGGAAAGCAGAAAGCAGAGGAAGAGAACGATGGAGGAAGGAGGGAGCAAAGGCAGGGTTCGATCTCATCAGGGAGGGGCAGCATGGATTTTCATCTGAACTGGGGGGAGGGGGGTAGCGATGGGGGAAGAGAGGTGAGTGTGTTGCGCTAAGCTACATGTTTCCTCCCATCTGGAGAGACAGAGAAACAGCAACATGAAAAGAGACAGGTAAAAGAAAAAAAAAATTTTCTGACCATCCGTGTGCAACAATTAGTGCTATATTAAAAGTCTTGTGTATTGTGCATGCTTCCTGCAAGTGTCATGCCTGCTTCCTGCAAGTGTCATGCCTGCTTCCTGCAAGTGTCATGCCTACTTCCTGCAGCACACTCCCTATCATAGTTTCCCCATCACACTGAGAAGACCCAAATTATTATAAAATAGCATACCCTGACTCATCATGAGCAGCACCAGACATTTGCTAGTATCCCAAATAATTACTTTACACAGCCTCCTGTACTATCCACTCAACAGCAGCTGTACAAACAGATTTTATATAAACTAATTAAATACAAACAATGGGATTATGTCTCTCAGCTTGGCACATACTTTGGAGTAAAAAAATGAAAATAGTTTTTAAACTTAAAAATTTAGTTCAAAATCTCCTTAAATTCAATGTCCAGCTTGTATTCAAATCATTATCAAAATAACACAAACTGAAATATTGCAATTCAGTCTGAATTTACCAATGAGAAAAATAACTATTTAAAAAACACAAATAAACTTTATTTGAATAAAGCTTTTGAAATGTGTCACCTATTTAATCTTCAAATCATTTTCAAAAATAGCTATGTGCATACTGTTAGAATAAAAAATGCCACAATTTTCAGTCAACATTGGCTGCTGGTCAGGCACAGAAGCAAATGGCAGATGTCAGAAGGCCAACAAGTGGGGGTTTGCACGTGGGTGAAGAGATCTGGCTATGGCCACTGCCCACTGGTTAACTTTAAAGTGGTGGATTGCAGGGGGACTTTTGGGCCAAGGGGGCATTGGCCAGGACTGCAAACAGGTTTCAGATCACAAATGAAGGGAGGTATCCAGCACATGACAGTTCCAGAAAGCAATGTAAAGAGGATGAAGCTCGAACACCACCACCCGCCCGCCTGCCCCCCTTGCACCACATCAACAAGTGATATGCTGCCCAAAACATTCAATGCTTGAGTCATGATATTACTACTAGAAATCATGCTGCTGTTGAACAGTCCGATGACTTGGGTCAGAAAGACCCAGAAAAAAAAGTCTTAATTGTCACCAAAGTGTTATTGCCTCTTTTTAAGAGATTGTGTTAGGTCAGTGTGCTGAACCTCACCCTCGTTCTCCTTGGTACACATTACTCAAGCTTCCCTAGACAACTGTACATCAAGTGACTCGCTGCTGTTCTTCACACCACTTGTGTGTGTGCACTTAAAACAGCAGGTCTCCTGCCCATGGACAAACTACCCTATCGCTAGCCTTCAACCACTAATTTAATTAGCACCTATGGGGCTGGACTTTCAGGTTTTAGCAATTTTGTCCGTTTCTGAGCGATAATCGGGGAGATAAATTGTTTTACCGTTACAGCCAGAGAGTCGCGACCCCCCCAAAAAATTTGCACCTTCTGCGCAGGCGTGAATGAAAAAAAAATTTTTTTTTCTTCTTCCCACGTTTCTGGTCAGCTGTCGATCGCAAGCATTAATGCAGGCAGGGAGCACCCACACATGCGCAGTACATCCAGGGCTAAATCAGCCATTTTACAATTTGATTCATGATGGAAGATGATTATAAGCAGAGAGCCAGAAGGTACAGCGCAGAGGCAAACAAGACCCTTGTCAGTGGTGTAGAAAGAAGATGAGCCGAATTGAACAGGATGGGTGCAAGTAGACCCCTCCCAGTGGTTTTTCAAATAATTTGGAGAAGCATAGCTGAGGAGGTCTCCTCTGTCGACACTATCCGAAGGACCCACATACAGTGCCGCAAAAGGTTTAATAATAATTGCAGGGTCGTTAGAGTAAGTAATATTTTTATTGATGCACTCCATTACTAAAATTATAAATCTGACACACTATTTGTTCTCATGCTGTTGGTATAGGTAGGCTTCGTATTGCACCCTATTTGCCATGAATGATCTTTACACATTATTAAGATTGCTTTCTGAGACCTTCTAGGCAACTTCCAGGCCATTAAACAGAGGACTGTATTAAATGCACACAGTATGGTATAAGTGCTTTGGTGGCTATGCGTGTGTGCCACAAGAGCAAATGGGCCCTCTGGTAACCATTCTTGTAGGGAAAGAAGTCCCACAACCGCCGGGAGCAGCAGCGGACTGCACCGAAGCATGCCTTTGATAGACATCGAGGAGCGAGTGGCCGGTCTGATCGGTGCCTCAGGGAGGGCAACTGCCTGTGGAGGTGCTGACCCCCCCATTCGATAGTGAGAGTAAGTCCTGCACACTCCCTGGGCTGGGTTGGAGCAAAGTGATGTAATATTTGTGGACTAGGGTTGGGGCAATGTGATGTAGTGTCTGTGGACTAGGGTTGGGGCAATGTCATGCAGTGTCTCTGGACTACATATAATGGAGTAGTGGTGGTCCTTCTTTTGAGCCTGTGCTATGTAACCTTACTCATGTCACCCTGCCCCCTCCCTACTGCTAACCACTCGTCTGTTGTTTTCTATTTGCAGATGAAATGTTGCATGCGTCAAATCCTTCAAAGGAAACCTCCACCTCAGGCCGTCATGTGGGAGAGGAGGAAGAGAAACTTAAAGGAGAGGAGCGGACGGAGCAGCCTACTCCGGGGGGGGGGGGGGGGTAGGGGCGATGCACTCGACACCTCTTATATCACCGGTCAACACCTCGTTCGAGGAAGGTACATTCCATGGCTTTGAGCCATCCGAGGCCCCAAGTACTAGTGGCGTGCAGCAACGCAATCCGGGGGTTGAATCCCGTATTCTGACGGGACGGGACGGGTTGGGTGCGGGGGGAGTGTTCCCGATGTTGGGTGGGTCCGGAGCCGGGGTGGGGGGGGGAGGGGGCACGGTCTTGGGATGGGGGGTGGGCTGTTTGGGGCTGGGAGTGGGAGAGACTTCTTCACTCGGGGAGTTGTTGGCCTGTTGGGTTCCCTGCCGTGGAGAGTTCATTGGATGTGTTTGGGAGGGAGTTGGATGTGGTCCTTGCGGCTGGGGGGGTCGGGGGGTGTGGAGGGGGCGGTGCTGGAGTGGGTGATCAGCCATGATCTTGTTGAATGGCGGTGCAGGCTCGAAGGGCCGAATGGCCTACTCCTGCACCTATTTTCTATGTTTCTCTGCCATCTCTCTGGAGAGTGAGTTGGCAAAGCCGGTCTGCTGACAGTCAGGCGGACAGACAAAAGACATGGTGGGACTGTCCAGGGAGAGTGTCCATCTCACCCGATAGCTCCTCGAGGTATTGGGTAGGATTCCCGCAAGCATCGCGACACTATCTGCGACCATCACGGAGGTCAGGTCGCAGATTGTCCGTCTGAGCCGCGAAACCTGCGAGGCCGTCAATGCCCACGCACTACTGATGGCTTCCATCAGTGACACTGGAGTCCCCAGTGTCACACCCAGACCCACATCACCGATGACTGGCGATGCAAGCAAGAGGCTCGCCACTCAGAAGCCAGGCCTTCCATACCCCGAGCTTCTCCAGTGGATCCACACATGTCGCCTCCATTGCCTCTCCCCCAATACAGCAGGGCTCTGGCCACCTTGCTGCATGAACTCGAGGTACCACCTTGGGTAGGGTCATGACGTGAGGGAGGGGGGTTAGGATGAGGGGAGTGGGGGGGTGGAAAAGAGAGCCGATGGTAAAAGACCGGTGCAATGATTGTTTTGATTTTATGAAAGTTTTAAAAGTTTAAAAATTCTGTTGAAGTTCAAGTTCAGTGTTTAATAAATTGTATTTAAGTTTGAAAATGATTTTTAATAAGTTTACAAAGTTTATTAAATTGTTTTGTTCACCTTAACCATTCCTGTGTAGTGTCTCATTTGCAGAATAAGAGTGGGAATAGTCAACATGGTGGGATAGAGTGGCCAGGCAACGATCAAACGTGCCGTTCACTCTTCAAACAAAGCATTCAATTATGAGCTGCTGGCGTAAGGTTTTTGCAATGGTGAAAGCTCCACGCGGCCTTCCCTGTGGTGGTAGTGGTGGTGGCATGGGTTCCTTGCCAGGCTCCTCGTCCTCCTCCTCCCATAATGGCTAAGTTGTGTAGCATGCAGCACACCACAATGAACTTAGACCTGCTGAGGGGAGTATTGCAGGCAGCCTCCAGAGTGGTCCAGGCATCGGAAGCGCTGCTTGAGCACTCCAATTGCCCGTTCAACGATGTTGCATGTGGCTCCATGGCTCTCATTATAGCGATGTTCGGTTTCTGTCTGAGGGTTCCGAAGAGGGGGGGATCATGAGCCAGATGGCGAGGCTGTAACCTTTGTCCCCCAGCATCCAGCTCTGGCCTTGTGGTTGATGCTCGAACGAGGCTGAGACAGTGCTCTCACGCAAGATGAAAGTATCATGGATGCTCCCTGGATATTGGGCATTGACTGGCATGATGCGCTGAGTATGGTCGCAGACGATCTGTACGTTCATGGAGTGAAATCCCTTTCAGTTTTGGTAAACCTCTGGATTGAGTAAAGGTGCTCGCAGGGCAATGTGCGTACAGTCAATGGCAACCTGAACATTGGGGAAGCCAGCAAATCGTCCAAAACCTACAGCCCTTTCATTCTGGGCCTCCTTGGTCATTGGGAAGTTTATGAAGTCCATCCTGCGTGCGTACAGTGCAGTAGTCACCTGGCGTATACTGCAATGTGTAGCGTGCTGCAAGATGGAGCATATGCCTGAAAGGAGCTGGAGGCATAGACGGCAAGTGCCGCAGTCACCTTCATCTCGATGGGCAGTGTAGTCCTGTTGCCGCTGGTAGGCTGTCGGTCTGCCTTTATGAGCTGGCATATCTCTGTGACCACTTCTTTTTGGAAGTGCAACCATCTAATGCACTGTGCCTCAGATAGCTGCATGTATGAGCACTGTTCCCTGTAAACTCAAGGCGGGGTAAGGCCTCCTCCCCATACGTCTGCGACCTCTTCGATTACGTTCAAAATGCTCATCAATATCTACATCTATATCGATGCCATATAGATATAGCAGCCAGGAATAATGGCCCCAATTTTTAAAAAAATGTCCCTAAATATCCTTCAAAACAAACTATAAACTCACATAAAACTTTACTGTGTAAAACGCAGCCTTCTCCCAATCCTTTTATGCAGTGAACTTCTGCTCCATTTTTAAAATGGCGCCATTAGCTTTTTGCTGGCGGGTTCTTGGGCGGACAGTAAATCGGGCAATATCGGCTAAAGTTCCACCCGGGGCACTTGCGCAGCATTGCATGCCGATTGACGTCATCCAAACGGTGAAAACATTGGGCGGGCGCTAAGTTTTGGGACACTGTCTGAAACCGTATGAATATTCCAAAAATTAGATCTAGATTATCACTCGCAACATACCATCCAGCTTTTCGAAGGGATAACTCAGTCACTCATTTTGCACAAGGGACGATCGTAATAGTTTTTACACTGGTGATTTGACTCATTTGATCAAGTCTTTTGGACGATTCAAACCAGAATTTGATCATTAATCATTTTTTTCAGATTCAGTCAATATTATTTTTTCCAAAAGAAAGAGGAAAACTTGCATTTATATAGCGCCTTTCACGACCTCAGGACATTCCAAATCGATTTACAGTCAATGAAGTACTTTTGAATTGTAGTTACTGTTGTAATGTAGGGAAAAGAATGGGTTCAATTCAATTTCTCCATTTTCTCCTCTAGGATCCACAGCTGATGCATCAACAATAGTCAAGATGGTAGGTGGGCCTTTTGGTCCTAAGCCTCCCCCAACGCCACAGTTACAAGTTTCAAATCTACAGTAGATAGGCTGCTTTTTCTGGCCTAACTTAAAAATCCCCAGTTTCCCCAATCAATTTGCACCAGCGTAAATCAGTTAGTTATGAATTTTTAAAGTCAGTTTTTTTTTCAGCCAAAGGTGGCGTAACCAGCCACCTACTCCACTTCTGGCCATTTAGGGAAGTTTGGCCAGCTGAGAGTTACTCCAGTTCTGATTAGGCCAGCGCATGTGGCCTGTCCTGAACAACCTTCCCTAGTGTTAAGGAAATCGGTGCAGGTAAGGAAAGCGTCATAGCAGATGCCCGGACACACTGAAAGAATTGAAAAACACATAGCAGCAACGTACCTCAAACCCCACCGAGAGGGAGTGAGGTGAGTGAGTATAGACTGGACCGGGAAAATGGGGACCGAGAATGGGGTTATGCTTCACATTGCAGCCTCAGCTCGCATTGTGTCCCTGGTTACCATGGCAGCCCGATCTTTTTGGCGCAGATCAAGGCTCCACCGCCAAAACTAAAGGTCGGGTTAGGCCACGCGAAATGAAGAGATCCAACGGGAAAACTTACAACACTTTTTTTTTTGGCGCACTTAGGCTCCAGAAAATCAGGCGTAACTCTTCAAGTACGCCAAAAAAATGCTTTGGGGAAAATTGAGCCCTTGGAGAGGGAACTATGACAACTACATTTTCTGTTTAGTTAAGTCCCCTGCAGGGAAGGTAAACTATTAAAGATGCAAAGAGATTTGGAATGTGCTTAACGGCCTCCATTATCTTAAAAGCAATGTAGTGTGTGCAAATATACAATTGCTTCATTTGGTATTCTAATTAATAAATCCTAATCAAAAACTTGGATGAGTTGTGTCTCTCTGGGAGTTAATCTTTTGTGAACTGAGCCTGACTTTATATCAGTAACATAATATAAAATGAACCAAAATCCCACCCAGGACAAATAGGCAAAACTCTCAAAATGTTACAATAACCTGAAGTGCATTGGAGTTACCTAGGGAAGATAGTCCTTCTATTCAATATATCCCAGCAACATGGTTGAGATTAGCAATATAGTTGTAGTGAGGGGAATCAAACTTACATCCCACAACTTAGATGATTCTACATATTCATGGTCCAGTGCATTGCACCCCCTCTCCCAGCCCCATGTGAAGATTTATTGCACAAATGGAATATCTAGCAGTTCCAATGATATAGGGAATTTAGTTCTTGCATGAGAACACTCCACATTAAATATCAACACTAAGTGGAACCACAATTTGCTTATGGTACAGAGGATAGCGAATGCAAAGCAATATGAAACCAGAGGAGGGAGACATACTCAAATTCCAACGCAGTGCTACAACAGTCAATTTAGATGTTATATGTCCTATGTAGGTTTCAGAAAATGGATTATGCACAGATGCTTGCTGACATAAGTATGAGGTAACTGTTATGTATGATTTTTGAGCAGAGCTTCTGTTCGATGTCATAAGGATTAATATCCCTCGTCTATCTTAACGTAATAAAAACCTCTTCAAATTTCTAACAGCTATGGCTTTTTCTTTCTGGCAAAAACAGTACGTTACCTTGGTCTAACTTGGCTCAATGTCCACTTGGTTGAACTACATTTAAGGAAACAATCACAATGGACTGATCTCTCTGATTGTGTCTCGTCTTCTCATGTGGGGGGGGTTACAGAGGGTAGGTTTCCGGCTCAAGGTGGGGGTTGCTTCTGGATAAGAGGCTGAAAGAGGCACGAGTTGTTTCTCAGAGTGTGCGCTTGGAGATTTTGAAAACAACGAAAGCGACAGCAAGGTGGAGGGAACGGAGTAGTGAATTCCAGAGTGTAGGAGTGTACAGGCTGAATGAATGGATGCCTGTAATGGGAGAAGGGAGGGGTGAGGATATGTTCGGTGTTAAAGGAATGGAGAGTATAAACAAGGGCATAAAGCAGGAGGCTTTCATTAAGGTAGGGTCAGATGAAGCCATGGAGAGACCTGAAGGCAAGGACGATAATTTTAAAATTGTCATGCTGGAGTACAGGAAGCAAGACAGGCCTGGGGCCTTAAGAATGTCCACAATTTCTAACTCCACAATTAGGAAAAATGGAGTTCGACAGTACTTGTGCTGCTTCTTTCAAATAATAGCCAAACAATAGTCATTTAAATTTTCATCATGATATCCTTATTTACAAATCAATTTTTAGAATTCATAAATATCATAGGGAATGTGAGGAATATGAAAAATACTGCACAAGTATTAGCAAACATCCTGTATTATGAAATGCAATTTATTTTCAGATTCATTGCTGGAATAGCTAGAACAAAATGATCAATTACATTTCACTGATAGTCCACATAATCCAATGAAAGGAATAATTAGCGACCAGTATGCTCATAGTTCAAAACAGCTGTCCTTTCGTTCTCTTTCAGATATTTTAACCATACAAAAGTAAATGTCAATATCAAACATGAGTAGTTAATAACTAGATAAATGCACTTCACAACATAACCAGTCTCTGATGGCTTTTCTACAAAGGTTGCATTAAATTTATTTCTACTTTTTTTGAACAAGATTAAACATCCTAAATGTTACCACTGTATAAATGTCTCATTAATCTATTTTCATCAAACCATGAGCATGAAGCATAGGTTTTTCAAATGCGTCTTCCAAATGTGTTGTAATCATGTACATTTTGTGAATGGACTTACAAAAATAAAATACTCTGCAGATGTTGTCTTACAATCTGTCTTCTCAGTAAAATGAAGTGTTTAATTTGGTTTATGTGTTTGCAATTTTTGCTATGGTTATGGTTCTTTTCCTCAATCCACATAGTAGAGGGTGAGTGGACACACAACATGCATTCAGGTCTTTGTCAATACGAATGAGTTGATGGTCAAGAGGTGTGACAGAAGATAACTAATCTCTCTTTTACACTAGTGTCACTCTTTCTGTCTCTTCTAAATTATTCATCTGAGCTGGCACACATTTTGTAGAATATTTTCAGATATTCCTCCTTTAGGTGATTACTAGTGAGCATATTACATACTACATAAAAATATAAAAAATAAGAGCAAGAGTAGGCCATTCATCCCCTCGAGCCTGCTCTGCCATTTAAACTAGAAAATGGGAAGCGGTGGGTGGAGTGTCAGGTGAGGGGAATTTAGATATCTAAAGAGAAAAGTCAATGCAATAGAGCAGTGTAGCGATTTGGATAAAAATAAGCAGAGTGTGACAGGAAGGGTCAGAGAGTTTAATGGTAGCAGTGCAGCAGAGAATAAGGTCAAAGCAGGGAATAATGGTAAAAAAAAATGAAATTGAAGGCTCTTTATCTGAATACACAGAGTATTCGTAATAAGATAGATGAACTAGTGGCATAAAGAGAGATAAATGAGTTTGATCTAATAGCCATTACAGAGTCGTGGTTGCAAGATGACCAAGGTTGGGAACTAAATGTTCCAGGATACTTGACATTTCAAAAAGACAGGCCGAATGGTAAAGGGGGGGGTGGGGGAAGGTGGGGTGGAGCGCAGCCCTAATAATAAAGGATGACATAAGGACAGTGGAGAGAAAGGATCTTGGCTCGGAAGATCAGGAAGTAGAATCAGTATGGGTGGAGATAAAGAATAACAAGGGGCAGAAAACACTGTTGGGAATAGTACATAGGCTCCCTAACAGTAGCCATCCCGTTGGACAGAATATTAATCAAGAAATAGTAGGAGCTTGTAACAAAGATAATGCAATAATCGTGGGGGACTTTAATCTTCATATAGACTGGACAAATCAAATTTGTGAGGGTAGTCTGGAGGACGAGTTCATGGAATGTATATGGGACAGTTTCCGAGAACAATAAGTCATGGAACCAACCGGGGAACAGGCTATTTTGGAACTTGTATTGTGTAATGATACAGGGTTAATT
Organism: Pristiophorus japonicus; assembly: GCF_044704955.1. Classification (NCBI taxonomy): domain Eukaryota; kingdom Metazoa; phylum Chordata; class Chondrichthyes; family Pristiophoridae; genus Pristiophorus; species Pristiophorus japonicus. The sequence continues at coordinate 128,422,467 of NC_091986.1, forward strand.
AGCAATCTTATAGTAAAGGATCCTCTGGGGCAGAGTGACCATAATACAATAGAATTTCACATTATGTTTGAGTGACTTGCTCATGTCTGAAACTAGAGTCTTAAACTTAAATAAAGCCAATTACATATGTATGTTGGCTAAGATAGATTATAAAAATAGATTAAAAGATATGGCAATAGATAAGCAGTGGCTAGCATTTAAAGAAATAATTCATAATTCAATAAAAATACATTCCATTGAGAAAACAAAAATTCCACAGGAAAAGTGAGCCATTCGTGGCTAATTAAAGAAGTTAAGGATAACATTAGATTGAAAGCAGAAGCTTGTAATGTTGTGAAGTATAGTAGTAAGTCTGAGAATTGGAAGAGTTTCAGAAACCAGCAAAGGGTGACCAGAAAATTGATGATAAGGGAAAAAATAGACTATGAGAGAAAACTAGCAAAAAATATAAAAACAGATTATGAGAGCTTCTACCAGTATGTAAAAAAGAGAGTAGCAAAAGTAAACATTGGTCCCTTAGAGACTGAGGCAGAAGAAATTATTATGGGGAATAATGAGATGGCAGAAACGTTAAAACAAATATTTTGTATCTGTCTTCACAGTAAAATACGCAAAAAGCATACCTAAAATGGTGGGGAATCAAGGGTCTAATGAAGGGTGAGGAACTTAATGTCATTAATATAAGTAGAGAAAAAGTACTAGAGAAACTAATGGGACTAAAAGCCGACAAATCCCCAGGACCTGACAGCCTACATCCTAGGGTTCTAAGAAATGGCTGCATTGGTTTTGATCTTTCAAAATTTCCGAGATTTTAGAACGGTCCCAGCAGATTGGAAGGTAGCAAATGTAACACCGCTATTCAAGAAAGGAGGGAGAGAGAAAACTGGGAACTACAGGCCAGTTAGCCTGACATCAGTTATCGGGAAAATGCTGGAATCCATTGTTAAGGAAGTGATATCATGGCATTTAGATAATCAGAACATTAGCAGAGTCAACATGGTTTTATGAAAGGGAAATCGTGTTTGACAAATTTATTAGAGTCTTTTGAGGATGTAACTAGCAGGGTAGATAAAGGGAATCAGTGGATGTAGTATATTTGGATTTCCAAAAGGCATTCGATAAGGTGCCACATAACGGGTTATTACACAAGATAAGGGCACATGGGATTAAAGACATGGATGGAGGATTGGATAATGGACAGGGAGTCGGGATAAATGGGTCATTTTCAGGTTGGTAGGCTGTAACTAGTGGGGTGCCGCAAGGTTCACTGCTGGGGTCTCAGCTAGTTACAATCTATATTAATGACCCTAGATGAAGGGATCGAGTGTAATGTATCTAAGTTTGCTGACGATACAAAGCTAGGCGGGACAGTAAGCTGTGAGGAGAACACAAAGCTAGATTGACTAAATGAGTGGGCAGAAAAGTGGCAGATGGAGTATAATGTAGGGAAAGGTGAGGTTATTCACTTTGATAGAATGAATAGAAAAACAGAATATTTTTGAAATGGTGAGAAACTTTGAAATATTGGTGTAGAGAGAGATTTGGGTGTCCTTGTGCAAGAAACACAGAAAGCTCGCATGCAGATACAACAAGCAATAAGGAAGGCAAATGATATAAGAACATAAGAAATAGGCTCAAGCCTGCTCCGCCATTTAATATGATTATGGCTGATCCGATCATGGACTCAGGTCCACTTCTCTGCCCGGTCCCCATAACCCCTTATTCCCTTAGCGGTTAAGAAACTGTCTATCTCGGACTTAAATTTATTCAATGACCCAGCTTCCACAGCTCTCTGAGGCAGCGAATTCCACAGATTTACAACCCTCAGAGAAGAAATTCCTCCTCATCTCAGTTCTAAATGGGCGGCCCCTTATTCCAAGATTATGCCTCCTAGTTCTAGTCTCCCCCACCAGTGGAAACATCCTCTCTGCATCCACCTTGTCAAGCCCCCTCATAATCTTATACGTTTTGATAAGATCACCTCTCATTCTTCTGAATTCCAATGAGCCCAACCTACTCAACCTATCTTTATAAGTCAACCCCTCATCTCCGGAATCAACCTAGTGAACCTTCTCTGAACTGCCTCCAATGCAAGTATATCCTTCCTTAAATACGGAGACCAAAACTGTACACAGTACTCTAGGTGTGGCCTTACCAATACCCTGTACAGGTAATGTCCTTTATTGCAAGGGTGTTGGAGTATAAGAGTAAGGAAGTCTTGCTACAATTCTAGAAACTCTAGAGGGTATACAAAATGCAGGGGTGCAATTAAAAAAGATATCAGGAAAACAAAGAGAGAGCATGAAAGAATGTTGGTAAGTAAAATCAGGGAAAACCCAAAGATGTTTTATAAATACATTAAGAGCAAGAGGATAATTAGAGAAAGAGTGAGGCCTATTAGAGACCATAAAGGAAATTCTGTGTGTGGAGGCGGAAGACGTGAGTAGGATTTCTTAATGAATACTTTGCATCCGTTTTCACAAAAGAGAGGGGTGATACAGACTTTGCAATGAGGGAAGAGGAGTATGAAATATTAGACGAGTTAAACATAGTGAGAGAGGAAGTATTAAGGGGCTTAGCAGCTTTGAAAGTGGATAAATCCCCATGTTCAGATGAAATGTATCCCAGGCTGTTAAGAGAAGCAAAAGAGGAAATAGCAGAGGCTCTGACCATCATTTTCAAATCCTCTCTGCCTACAGGTGCAGTGCAAGTGGACTGGAGGACTACTAATGTTGTACCTTTGTTTAAAAAGGGAGAAAGGGATAGGCCAAGTAATTAAAGGCCAGTCAGCCTAACCTCGGTGGTGGGAAAGTTATTGGAAAAAATCCTGAGGGACAAGATAAATCTTCATTCAAAAAGACATGGATTAATCAAGGACAGTCAGCATGGATTTGTCAAGGGAAGGTCTTGTCTGACTAACTTGATTTAATTTTTCGAGGAGGTAACCAGGAGGGTCGATGAGGGCAGTGCGTATGATGTAATGTATATGGATTTTAGCAAAGCTTTTGATAAGGTCCCATATGGCAACTGGTCACGAATGTAATAGCCCATAGGATCCAGGGCAAAGTGGCAAGTTGGATCCAAATTTAGTACAGAGGCAGGAAGCAAAAGATAATGGTTAATGAGTGTTTTTGTGACTGGAAGGCTGTATCCAGTGGGATTCCGCAGGGCTTGATGCTGTGTCCCTTGCTTTTTGTGGTATATATCAATGATTTGGACTTAAATGTTGGGGGTATGATTAAGAAGTTTTCAGCTGACACTAAAATAGACTGTGTGGTTGATAATGAAGAAGAAAGCTGCACTGGTCAGATGGGCAGAACAGTGGCAAATGGAATTCAATCCGGATAAGTGTGAGGTAATGCATTTAGGGAGGTCTATTGAGGCAAGGGAATACACATTAATTGGTAGGACACTGAAAAGGGTAGATGAACAAAGGGACCTTGGAGTGCAGGCTCACAGATCCCTAAAGGTCGCAGGCCAGGTAGATACAAGGAGGTTAAGGCGGCATATGGAATACTTTCCTTTATTAGTTGAGGTATGGAATACAAGAGCAAGGAGGTTATGCTTGAACTGTATAAAACACTGGTTAGGCCATAGCTAGAGTACTTTGTGCAGTTCTGGTCACCGCATTACAGGAAGTATGTGATTGCACTGGAAAGGGTGCAGAGGAGATTTACAATACTGTTGCCTGGACTGGAGAATTTTGCTGTGAGGAAAGATTGGAGATGCTGGGTCTGTTTTCTTTGGAACAGAGGAAACTAAGGGGAGACCTGATTGAGGTATATAAAATTATGAGGGGCCTGGATAGAAAGGACATGTTTCCCTTGGCAGAGAGGTCAACAACCAGGGGGCATAGATTTAAAGTAAGTGGGGGGGAGGTTTAGAGGAGATATGAGGCAAAATTTCTTCACCCAGAAAGTGGTGGGGGTCTGGAACTGATTACTGCCTGAAAAGGTGGTAGAAGCAGAAACCCTGACCACATTTAAAAGATACTTGGATATGCACTTAAAGTGCCGTAACCTACAGGGCTACGGAACAAGAGCTGGAAAGTGGGATTAGGCTGGATAGTTCTTGGTCGGCCGGCGCGGACATGATGGGCCGAAATGGCCTCCTTCCGTGCTGTAAATTTCTATGGGCTAGACTTTGCACTCAGATCGCTAGGACCCAAAAAATGGGTGATGTTCCAACCTTGGCGATGTGTCAGCCTTAATGATCACTAGAACATTGCCCATTTTTGAGATCGCGACTTTCGGCTCAGCGATAGCCCAGCGATGTGAAATGGGCCCAGCGATGTGAAATGGGCCCAGCGATACGAAACGGGCCTCAGCGATGTGGAAGGCAACTGAGTGGATCAATGAGTAACTTAAAGGCCCTTAAATAACTCTCAAATTATAAGCCCCTTCTTTAAGCAGCCTCCTCACTTCCTCTGACTTTCAAAATGGTGTCTGTAGTGCCGAGTTCAGTGTGGAACGCCAGGTAAGAGCAGCTTTTTTCCAGCGATGTCCAGCGATCTTCTCGGCGAACTATCAGCACAGCGATGTGCCAAAAGTTGCGCTGGGTGATGTGTGGGCGATCACCTCGGCGATGTGACACGAAAGTTGGGCCAGCTATTTTCCGGCGATGTTCCGGCCCAACTTTCCACTTTTTAAGCGAAATGGGCGATAGCCTGCCTTTTTGGATGACATATGGGCACTAGCCCAGCGATGTCAAGTGGAAAGTCTAGCCCATGAATTGTACAGGGCCTTGGTGAGATCACACCTGGAGTACTGTGCACAGTTTTGGTCTCCTTATCTAAGGAATTATATACTTGGCTTGGAGGCGGTACAACGGAGGTTCATTCGATTGATTCCTGGGATGAGAGGGCTGTCTGATAATCAGATTGTGTAGAATGGGCCCATAATCTCTGGAGTTTTGAAGAATGAGAGGTGATCTCAATGAAACACACAAGATTCTGAAGAGGATTGATAGGGTAGATAATGAAGGGTTGTTTCCCCTGGCTGGAGTGTCTAGAACTAGAGGTCATAGGATAAGGGGAAGGCCATTTAAGACAGAAGTGAGGAGGAATTTCTTCACTCAGAGGGTTGTGAATCTTTGGAATTCTCTGCCCCAGAGGGCTGTGGATGCTCAGTCTCTGAATATATTCAAGGCTGAGATAAATACATTTTGGGAGTCATGGGAATCAAGGGATATGGAGATCGGCCGGGAAAGTGGAGTTGAGGTTGATGATCAGCCATGATCTTATTGAACGGCAGAGCAAGCTCGATGGGCCGTAGGGCCTACTCCTGCTCCTATTTCTAATGTTCTTATTCAATAACTCCACTTTCTCACATTATCCCCATATCCCTTGATTCCCTTAATATCCAAAAATCTATCGGTCTCTGTCTTGAATATACTCAATGACTGAGCCTCCACAGCCCTCTGGGATATTGTAATGCCAAAGATTCACCACCCTCTGGGTGAAGAAATGTCTCCTCATCTCAGTCCTATATGGCCAACCCCTTATTCTGAGACTGTGACCCCTGGTCCTAGACTGCCCAGCCAGGGGAAACATCCTCCCTGCATCTTCCATGTCAAGCCCTGGAAGAATTTTGTATATTTCAATGAGATCACCTCTCATTCTTCTAAACTCTAGAGAATATAGGCCTAGTCTATTCAATCTGTCCTCATAGGACAATCCCCCCATCCCAGAAATCAGTCTGGTAAATCCTCGTTGCTCTCCCTTTATGGCAAGTATATCCTTCCTTGGGGAAGGAGACCAAAACTGTACACAATACTCCAGGTGCGGTCTCACCAGGGCCCTACATAATTGCGGAGTGAATATCTGCAACAGTTTGTATGTGTTTGGGTGCGCCATGGACTCTGCCCCCTTTTTGCGCATACGCGCTTGATTCGGTCGTGCATGCACAGTGCGACATATGAGGAAGCTGGAAGTGATGCTGAACCACAATCCATGTGGAGCTCATTGCCGCTGGAGCTGCTTCGCAGGCTTTTGGATTATCTCCAGGACTTTTGCTTATAATATCGCTGTGATTATTTATAAGTTCATTTTCGTGGCTCACTGAGGGAGAGTGTAAATCGGAGATAGTGGGAGAGACACACACTGGGGCAGAGAGACCGGGGGGTGGTGGGGGGAAGGAGAGACCGGGGGGTGGTGGGGGGAAGGGAAGGCCGGGGGGGGGGGGGGGGGGGAGAAAGAGAGAGCGAGACCGAGACCGGGGAGGAGGGAGAGAGACAGAGCGGGGGGGGGGGGGAGGGACAGAGAGAGAGATTGGGGGCAGGGAGAGAGAGCGAGAGATTGGGGGGAGGGAGAGAGAGCGAGAGATTGGGGACAGGGAGAGAGAGCGAGAGACTGGGGGGAGGGGGGGGTGGGAGAGCGAGAGACTGGGGGAGGGGGGGGTGGGAGAGCGAGAGACTGGGGGAGGGGGAGGTGGGAGAGCGAGAGACTGGAGGGGGGGGGGAGGGAGAGCGAGAGACTGGGGGGTGAGCGAGAGCGAGAGACTGGGGGGGGAAGAGAGCGAGAGACTGGGGGGGAGGGAGAGCGAGAGACTGGGGGGGGGAGGGAGAGCGAGAGACTGGGGGGGGAGGGAGAGCGAGAGACTGGGGGGGGAGGGAGAGCGAGAGACTGGGGGGGGGAGGGAGAGCGAGAGACTGGGGGGGGAGGGAGAGCGAGAGACTGGGGGGGGAGGGAGAGCGAGAGACTGGGGGGGGAGAGAGAGCGAGAGACTGGGGGGGGAGGGAGAGCGAGAGACTGGGGGGGAGGGAGAGCGAGAGACTGGGGGGGGAGGGAGAGCGAGAGACTGGGGGGGGAGGGAGAGCGAGAGACTGGGGGGGGAGGGAGAGCGAGAGACTGGGGGGGGAGGGAGAGCGAGAGACTGGGGGGGGAGGGAGAGTGAGAGACTGGGGGGGGAGGGAGAGCGAGAGACTGGGGGGGAGGGAGAGCGAGAGACTGGGGGGGGAGGGAGAGCGAGAGACTGGGGGGGGAGGGAGAGCGAGAGACTGGGGGGGAGGGAGAGCGAGAGACTGGGGGGGGAGGGAGAGCGAGAGACTTGGGGGGGAGGGAGAGCGAGAGACTGGGGGGGGAGGGAGAGCGAGAGACTTGGGGGGGGGGGAGGGAGAGCGAGAGACTGGGGGGGAGGGAGAGCGAGAGACTGGGGGGGGAGGGCGAGCGAGAGACTGGGGGGGGAGGGAGAGCGAGAGACTGGGGGGGGAGGGAGAGCGAGAGACTGGGGGGGGAGGGAGAGCGAGAGACTGAGGGGGAGAGCGAGAATGGAGGGGGGAGAGTTGGGGGGGAAAGAGGGGGCACGCAAGACCAGGGGGAGGGAGGAGGGGGGCGCGCGACGGCGGGGGGGGGGAGGGGGCGCGCGACAGCGGGGGGGGGGGGAAGGGGGGCGCGCGACAGCGGGGGGAGGTGGGCCGCGCGACAGCGGGGGGAAGGTGGGCGCGCGACAGCGGGGGGGGAGGGGGCGCGCGACAGCGGGGGGGGAGGGGGCGCGACAGCGGGGGGGGAGGGGGCGCGCGACAGCGGGGGGGAGGGGGCGCGCGACAGCGGGGGGGAGGGGGCGCGCGACAGCGGGGGGGGAGGGGGCGCGCGGCAGCGGGGGGAGAGGGGGCGCGCGGCAGCGGGGGGAGAGGGGGCGCGCGGCAGCGGGGGGAGAGGGGCGCGCGGCAGCGGGGGGAGAGGGGGCGCGCGGCAGCGGGGGGAGAGGGGGCGCGCGGCAGCGGGGGGAGAGGGGGCGCGCGGCAGCGGGGGGAGAGGGGGCGCGCGGCAGCGGGGGGAGAGGGGGCGCGCGGCAGCGGGGGGAGAGGGGGCGCGCGGCAGCGGGGGGAGAGGGGGCGCGCGGCAGCGGGGGGAGAGGGGGCGCGCGGCAGCGGGGGGAGAGGGGGCGCGCGGCAGCGGGGGGAGAGGGGGCGCGCGGCAGCGGGGGGAGAGGGGGCGCGCGGCAGCGGGGGGAGAGGGGGCGCGCGGCAGCGGGGGGAGAGGGGGCGCGCGGCAGCGGGGGGAGAGGGGGCCGCGGCAGCGGGGGGAGAGGGGGCGCGCGGCAGCGGGGGGAGAGGGGCCGCGCGGCAGCGGGGGGTGAGGGGGCGCGCGGCAGCGGGGGGAGAGGGGGCGCGCCACAGCGGGGGGAGAGGGGGCGCGCGACAGCGGGGGGAGGGGGGCGTGCAACAGTGGAGGGGGCTGGCATCAGTGGGGGGGGGCTGGGAAGGGCACGAGAGTGTGGGGGGCTGGGGGAGGGCGGAGCGAAGAGAGGGGGGGGCAGAAAAGAGAGCGAGGTCGGGAAGGGGAACAGAAAAGAGAGCGAGGCCCGGGGGGGGGCGGGGTGGAGAGAGAGAGACCGGGGGGGGGGGGGGAAGAGAGCAAGAGCGAGGTCGGGGGGGATGCCAGGGGAGGGAGATAGAGAGACTGGCGGAGAGAGAGAAAGAAAGGGAGAGAGAGAGAGAGGGGGGGGGGGGGGGACTGAGGGGGCAGAGAGAGAGAGAGAGAGAGAGAGAGAGAGAGAGAGAGAGAGCGAGAGAGAGAGAGAGAAAGAGCGAGAGCGCGAGAGAGAGAGAGAGAGATCGATCGATCGACTGGCGGGTGAGAATAGAGGGATAGAGAAATAGAGAGAGACGGAATGTGGGGAGAGTGAGACTGGGGGGTGGGGGGTGTGGAGCGAGAGAGAGAGAGAGTGGAGCGAGGGGAGAGACAGTGGGTGGGGGAGAGCGGGAAGACTGGGGAGGGAGAATGGGGCAGGAAGCCGGGCCGGGGGGGGCGGGGCAGCAACCCGGGCCGGGGGGAGTGGGGCAGCAACCCGGGCCGGGGGGCGGGGGGGGCTGGGCAGGAACCCGGGCCGGGGGGGGCGGGGCAGGAACCCGGGCCGGGGGGGGCGGGGCAGGAACCCGGGCCGGGGGCAGGAACCCGGGCCGGGGGGGGGCGGGGCAGGAACCCGGGCCGGGGGGGGCGGGGCAGGAACCCGGGCCGGGGGGGGCGGGGCAGGAATCCGGGCCGGGGGGGGCGGGGCAGGAACCCGGGCCCGGGGGGGCGGGGCAGGAACCCGGGCCAGGGGGGCGGGGCAGGAACCCGGGCCGGGGGGCGGGGCAGGAACTCGGGCACAGGAGTTGGGGGTCTTATCCTGTGAGAATGAGCTCTCTTTTGTCTGGAGTCGGCAGTTAGAATGGCTCGAATTACACTTTGCAAAGTCGCTGATTATGCAGGCAGGCTGGTTCTAATTACACATTCCACAGAAACTGGTAGGTGTGTCTTGTCCTCCAAGGTGACCAATCATCAATCAGGTCACGTGATCAAGGGGACCCATTCAGAGCATTTTTCTGCTGCAAAGAAGTGCGTCCATATAATTGTCGTCAGACATCTTTACTCTTAGAAACATAGAAAATAGGTGCAGGAGTAGGCCATTCGGTCCTTCGAGCCTGCACCGCCATTCAATATGATCATGCAACTTCAGTACCCCATTCCTACTTTCTCACCATACCCCTTGATCCCTTTTGCCGTAAGGGTCACACCTAACTCCTTTTTGAAAATATCTAACGAACTGGCCCCAACAACTTGGTAGAGAATTCCACAGGTTCACAATTCTGAGTGAAGAAGTTTCTCCTCATCTCGGTCATAAATGACTTACCCCTTATCCTTCGACTGTGACCGCTGGTTCTGGACATCCCCAACATCGGGAACATTCTTCCTGCATCTAACCTGTCCACTCCCGTCAAGAATTTTAAATGTTTCTATGAGATCCCTTCTCATTCTTCTAAATTCCAGTGAATATAAGCCTAGTCGATCGAGTCTTTCTTCATATGTCAATCCTGCCATCCCAGGAATCAGTCTGATGAACCTTTGCTGCACTCCCTCAATAGCAAGGATGTCCTTCCTCAGATTAGGAGACCAAAACTGTACACAATATTCAAGGTGTGGCCTCACCAAGGCCCTGTACAACTGCAGTAAGACCTCCCTGCTCCTATACTCAAATCCTCTCGCTATGAAGGCCAACATGCCATTTGTCTTCTTCACCACCTGCTGTACCTGCATACCAACTTTCAATGACTCATGTACCATGACACCGAGGTCTCATTGCACCTCCCCGTTTCCTAATCTGTCACCATTCAGATAATAATCTACCTCCCTGTTTTTGCCACCAAAGTGGCTAACCTCACATTTATCCACATTATACTGCATCTGCCATGCATTTGCCCACTCACCTAACCTGTCCAAGTCTCCCTGTAACCTCTTAACATCCTCCTCACAGCTCACACCGCCACCCAGTTTAGTGTCATCTGCAAACTTGGAGATATTACACTCAATTCCTTTGTCTAAATCATTAATGTATATTGTAAATAGCTGGGGTCCCAGCACTGAACCTTGTGGTACTCCACTAGTCACTGCCTGCCAATCTGAAAAGGACACGTTTATTCCTACTCGTTGCTTCCTGAATGCCAACCAGTTCTCTATCCACGTCAATACATTACCCCCAATATCATGTGCTTTAATTTTGCACACTAATCTCTTGTGTGGGACCTCGTTAAAAGCCTTTTGAAAGTCCAAATACACCACATTCACTGGTTCTCCCTTGTCCACTCTACTAGTTACATCCTCAAAAAATTCTAGAAGATTTGTCAAGCATGATTTCCCTTTCATAAATCCATGCTGACTTGGACCGATCCTGTCACTGCTTTCCAAATGCGCTGCTATTACATCTTTAATAATTGATTCCAACATTTTCCCCACTACTGAGGTCAGGCTAACCGGTCTATAATTCCGTTTTCTCTCTCCCTCCTTTTTTAAAAAGTGGGGTTACATTAGCTATCCTCCAATCCATAGGAACTGATCCAGAGTCTATAGAATGTTGGAAAATGACCACCAATGCATTCACTATTTCTAGAGCCACTTCCTTAAATACTCTGGGATGCAGACAATCAGGCCCTGGGGATAGTCTGCATCCCAGAGTACTTAAGGATCCTTTTGTAATAAAGGCCAACATACCATTTGATCTTAATTGTTTGCCGCATCTGCATGTTAACTTTCAGTGATTCGTGTACAAGGACACTCAGGTCGCTCTGAACACCAACATTTCCCAATCTCTCACCATTTAAAAAATACTCTGCTTTTCTATTTTTCCTACCAAAGTGGATAACTTCACATTTCCCCACATTATATTCCATTTGCCATGTTCTTGCCACTCACTTAGCCCGTCTATATCCACTTGAAGTCTCTTGGCATTCTCCTCAAAACTTACATTCCCAAGTTCGCAGCAAACTTGGATATATTACATTTGATCCCGTCAACCAAATCATTGATATAGATTTTGAATAGCTGAGGCCCAAGCATTGATCCTCGTGGTACCCCACTAGTTACAGTCTGCCAACCCGAAAATGACCCGTTTATTCCACTCTCTTTTCTGTCTGTTCACCAATCCTCAATCCATGCAGGTATATTACACCCAATCCCATGAGCCCTAATTTTATTTAATAACCTCTTGTGTGGCACCTTACCGAATGTCTTCTCTGCTGCTGAAGCCCTCATCCATGCCTTTGTTACCTCTAGACTTGACAATTCCAACGCACTCCTGGCTGGCCTCCCACATTCCACCCTATGTAAACTAGAGGTGATCCAAAACTCGGCTGCCCGTGGCCTAACTCGCACCAAGTCCCGCTCACCCCTCACCCCTGTGATCGCTGACCTACACTGGCTTCCGGTTAAGCAACGCCTCGATTTCAAAATTCCCCTTCTTATCTCTGTAATCTTGTCCAGCCCCACAACTCCCAGAGATGTCTGTGCTTCTCTAATTTTGCCCTTGAGCACCCCAATTATAATCGTTCAACCACTGGTGGCCATGCCTTCTGTTGCCTAGGTCCCAAGTTCTGGAACTCCCTGTCTAAACCTCTCAGTCTCTCTACCTCTCTTTCCTCCTTCAAGATGCTCTTAAAACGTACCTCTTTGAATTCCACAGACCATCAGAGAAGAAATTCTTCCTCATCTCCGTTTTAAATAGGTAACTCCTTATTCTGAAACTATGCCCCCTAGTTCTAGATTCCCCCACGAGGGAAAACATCCTCTCTGCATCTACCCTATGAAGCCCCCTTATAATCTTGTACGTTTCAATAAGATCAGCTCTCATTCTTCTAAACTCCAATGAGTATAGACCCAACCTACTCAACCTTTCTTCATAAGACAACCCCTTGCATCTCAGGAATCAATCAAGTGAACCTTCTCTCAACTGCCTTCAATGCAAGTATATCCCTCCTTAAATAAGGAGACCAAAACGCAGTACTCCAGGTGTGGTCTCATCAACGTCCTGTACAGTTGTAGCAGGACTTCCCTACTTTGATACTACTTTCCCCTTGCAATAAAGACGAACATTCCATTTGCTTTTCTAATTATTTGCTGTACCTGCATGCTAACTTTTTGTGTTTCATGTACAAGGAACCGCAAGCCCCTCTGTACTGCAGCATTTTGTAATCTCTCCCCATTTAAATAACTTGTCTTTTTATTTTTCCTATCAAAGTGGATAACTTCAAATTTTACCACATTATACTCCATCTGCCAAATTTTTGCCCACTCACTTAACCTATCTATATCCCTTTGCAGATTCTTTGCGTTCTCCTCATAACTTGCTTTCCCACCCAGTCTAAGATGGCCTCCCCCCTGGTTGGTTCCTCGACATATTGGTCTAGAAAACCATCCCTTATGCACTCCAGGAAATCCTCCTCCAACGTATTGCTTCCAGTTTGGTTAGCCCAATCTATGTACATATTAAAGTCACCCATTTTCACTGCTGCACCCTTATTGCAGGCACCCCTAATTTCCTGTTTGATGCCCTCCCCAACATCACTACTACTATTTGGAGGTCTGTACACAACTCCCACTAACCTTTTTTGTCCTTTTGTGTTCTGCAGCTCTACCCATATAGATTCCACATCATCCAAGCTAATGTCCATTCTAACTATTGCATTAATCTCCTCTTTAACCAGCAATGCTACCCCACCTCCTTTTCCTTTTATTCTATCCTTCCTGAATGTTGAATACCCCTGGATGTTGAGTTCCCAGCCCTGATCATCCTGAAGCCACGTCTCCGTAATCCCAATCACATCATATTTGTTAACATCTATTTGCACAGTTAATTCATCCACCCTATTACGGATACTCTATATTTTGTATCTTGATACTTTGTATCATCAGCAAATTTGGCTACATTACACTCGGTCCCTTCATCCAAGTCATTAATATAGATTGTAAATAGTTGAGGCCCCAGCACTCATCTCTGTGGCACCTCAATAGTTACAGTTTGCCAACCTGAAAATTACCCATTGATCCTGACTCTCCGCTTTCTGTTAGTTAGCCAATCCTCTATCCATGCTAATATGTTATCCCCAACCCTGTGAGCTCTTATCTTGTACAGTAGGCTTTTATGTGGCACCTTATCGAACGCCTTCTGGAAATCCAAATACACTACATCTACTGGTTCCCCTTTATCCACCCTGCTCGTTTCATCCTCAAAGAACTGCAGCAATTTTGTCAAACATGATTTTCCTTTCATAACTCCATGCTGACTCTGCTTGAATGTATTCTGATTTTCGAAATGTCCTGCTACTGCTTCCTTAGTAATGGAGTGACAGATGTTAGGCTAGCTGGTCTATAGTTTCCTGCTTTCTGTCTCCCTCCTTTCTTAAATAGGGGTGTTACAATTACGGTTTTCCAATCTGCTGCGACCTCTCCAGAATCCAGGGAATTTTGGTAGATTACAACCAATGCATTCACTATCTCTGCAGCCACTTCCTTTAAGACCCTAGGATGCAGACCATCAGGTCCAGGGGACTTGTCCACCTTTAATCCCATTAGTTTTCCGAATACCTTTTCTCTGGTGATAGTTATTGTTTTAAATTCCCCCCTCCCTATAGTCCCATTATCCATTGTAAGACTAGAGCATTTTTCGTCTCATTTTTCTGCTAATGATTGTGCCTGCAAACTGCTCCAAGATGGCTGATACAGACTTGGCCATTGTTTTTAATGACCAAAAATACCTTGCGAAGTTTAAAGACTTTTTCATGTGAAGTGACATTTTTCACAGGCAGTAAGAGACGTCCTTGAATTGTCGACAAACTGTGAAGAAAGCTGCAACTATGCGATAAATACATTCATGGGAAGGATTCGTTTAAAGAATATTTATTTTGTTTTAAACTGTACAATTGCGTACACATGTTGGGCAGACATCCAGAAAAAAAGTATAAAATAGCTGTAACACAAGATAGATGGGAGGGCTGCAGTCGCAGGGCAACCTGGTCAGTTGCCAACCAAAGGGCCACGGACTAATTACTAGGCACTTGACCACCAGTAGTATTAGTTACGTGTGAGTTTTGCTTAAAATTGCTTAAATATAAAGTAAATGAACTGTAAGTAAAGTAAGTCTTACGGGGTTGTTCCATACAGGAACTGTTGTGTATTGATGCTATTGGATTGTTACTTGTACTCTTTTGTTCAATTTTAAGTAAAGGTTATCGTGTGAGAGGAAACAAGATATCCTGTGTCCGTATTGTTCTGTCTCACAAGTATGAACCCTGTAAAATGTAGAGTCAAGACAAGATCTTACAGGATAAAAACCCATTCTTATAAAAGACAAATCTTACACCATTATTGGGATGTTTTTAGTGTCTTCTACTGTGAAGACCGATACAAATACAAAATGGCGTCTCTGCCATTTCCCCGGATTCCCATTATTAATTCCCCCATCCCATCCTCCAAGGGACTAATGTTTACTTTAGCTACTGTCTTCCTTTTTTATATGCCTGTAGAAGCTTATACTGTCTGTTTTTATATTTCTTGCTAGTTTACTCTTATAAGCTATCTCCCTCTCTCGTTTTTTTTAGTTGTCCTTTGCTGATTTCTAAAAAATTCCCAATTCTCTGGCCTACCACTAATCTTTGCAACATTGTCTGCCTTTGTTTTCAATTTGATACCATCCTTTACTTCCTTAGTTAGCCACGGATGGTTCATCCTTCTCTTAGAGTCTTTCTTTCTCACTGGAATATAACTTTGCTGAGAATTATGAAATAGCTCCTTAAATCTTCTTCAAGGTGCTATATAAATACAAGTTGTTGTTGTTCTGAAAATCCAAATATACCGCATCCACTGG
Organism: Pristiophorus japonicus; assembly: GCF_044704955.1. Lineage (NCBI taxonomy): Eukaryota > Metazoa > Chordata > Chondrichthyes > Pristiophoridae > Pristiophorus > Pristiophorus japonicus. Next base: position 128,437,583 of record NC_091986.1, read on the forward strand.
TTCCCCTTTATCTATTCTGTTAGTTACAACCTCAAAAAACTCAAACAGCTTCATCAAACATGATTTCCCTTTCATAAATCTGTGTTGACTCTGCCCAATCCTATTATTGTTTTCTAAGTGCCCTGTTACCACGTCCTTAAGAATAGATTCCAGCAATTTCCCTACAACTGATGTTAGGCTAACTGGTGTGTAATTCATGGTTTTGTCGCTCCTTCCTTTCTTAAATATTCGGGTTACATTTGCTACCTTCCAATCTGCGCGAACCGTTCTAGAATCTATGGAATTTTGAAAGATGAGAACCAATGCATCCACTATCTCTAAAGCCACCTTTCAAAACTCTATGATGTCGGCCATCTGGTCATGGGGATTTATCGGCTTTCAGTCCCATTAATTTCTCCAGTACCTTTTTTTTTTAAACCAATACTAATTTCTTTCAGTTCCTCATTCTCGCTAAACCCTTGGCTCTCCACTATTTCCGGGAGGTTTTTTGTGTCTTCTTCCACGAAGACAGATGCAAAGTATTTGTTTAATTTCTTTGCCATTTCCTTATTCCCCATTATAATTTTTCCTATCTCAGACTGTAAGGGACTCACATTTACTTTCGCTAATCTTTTCCTTTTTACATACCTATGGAAGCTTTCACAGTCTATTTTTATGTGTCTCACTAGTTTACTGTCATATTCTATTTTCCCTATCTTTATCAATTTTTTGGTGCTCCTTTGCTGAATTCTAAAATCCTCACAATCCTGAGGCTTATTGCTCTTTTGGGCAACATTTTAAGCCTCTTCCTTTGATCTAATACTATCTTTAACTTCTCTTGTTACCCACGGCTGGACCACTTTTCATGTGGGGTTTTTGTGTCTTAAAGGAGTGTATATTTGTTGTAAATTATGTATTAATTCTTTAAATGCTAGCCATTGCTTGTCTACCATCATACCTTTTAATGTAGTTTCCCAATCTAGTACAGAACACACGTCTTCCCACTCGCCTTTCAGTGTGGCAATATTCAGATTGTGCTTGTAACCCTCTTTTACATATGGAGATCATTAGATCATGGACAAAAGAAAAAGGAGGAGTTGTGGGATACAATTTAAATCCCATAAATGGTCTCACCTGGTAAGTTACAAACTAAAAATTTTCAAGTTAAATTAGTCAGTTCCACGAGTGGGAAATGGATCAAATCCCAAGGCTCCTCGTAATGTGTTCTAATTACATTTAGACTGATCAGTGTTAGGTGTAAATTTTAATTTAAAAGAACTAAAATGATTGGCTAATGGGCTCAGTAAGGCAGTAAAACATTTTCCACTTACAGAGCAGTCTATTCTCAATTGTGACATTTTCTCCGTAAAATACAAAATAATCTCTTGGGAGATGGTGTCATGTGTGGTAGGACATAGACCGACAGGAACAAGAAAAACATGCCTTTAGATTTCATTCTAGGGATACCATGAATGTAAAGAAACAGGGCTCAATTTTCCCCAGTGATTTGCACCGTTATTTTGGTGCACGCCGCTTTTTTTGGCCTAAATTAAAAAATCCAAGTTTCCCCAAGTTTTTTTTGCGTCATAGGAGGTTGTAACCTGATGTCTGCACCAGTTTTTCACAATTATAGAAGTTTGATCAATTTAAATTTATCCTAGGACGGTGTATGTGACCACTCTCGAAAAACCTTCTGGGCACTTAAAGAGAAACCAGCGCACATTAAAGAAATCGGTGCAGAAAGACACCTTTGTTTTTAGGCGACGTTTTAGAGGGAGTCAAGTACACATAAATATCCATAATCAAGCTTACATTTTTTAAACTTAAAACCGAAGTTTAATGGAATTCTTTAAGTTTTCATTTTTTAAAAACCGACACGCCTCCACCGAACGTCTCCAAACCGGGCTCGGGAGTCGGAGTGTTGGCCGGCAGAATCAGTCGCTCGCCCTGACACAGGGGCTCGGCTTCAAAAGAAGCCTGTGGGGGGGGGGTGGGGGGGGGTCTGTAAAAGGCAAACGGAAGGCATGAGAAGCCTACACTACGCATCAAATGAAGCCTGGGGTGGGGGGGGGGGGGGGGTGGGGGGGAGGTTCCCAATCGTTACACCTGCTTAGATCTTGGTGTGGTCCATACTAGGGCGTCGACCTTGGGGAGAGAGAACAAAGAACCTTGTCCTGCCTGCCGTTTTGAGCTTCTTGCAAAGGTACAATTTAATCATGGAGACAAGACTGACAATGCCATACCTTCTGCAAGCCTTTTGCATGATGATGATGCGGAGGAGACAAGTGATTCAACTTCATCACATGAGGAACCTCAGAGCATGTAGGGTGCTGGGCAGGAGGCCTTACCCACGTCGGGTAAATCGAGACAGGCGTTTGTACCTGCACCTGAATGATGCAGACTGTGTCAGAAGGCTGCGTTTTCACAAAGAAATTGTAACTGAGATCTGTGAGTTAGTAAAAGCAGACCTGCAACCTAGAAACGTCAGGAGGACTGCTTTGTCAATTGAAGTGAAGGTTACAGATGCACTTTCTTCGACGCATCTGGATCGTTCCAGGCTACAACCGGGGATGTGGTGTGCCATTTCTCAACATGCAACACATATCTGCATTCGGCAGGTGAGTGCTGCACTATATATCCGGAGGAATGACATCATCAAGTTCCCCATGACCGCCCAGGCAATGCGTGAAAGGGCTGTGGCCTTCTTCAGGATTGTTGGCTTCCCAAAGGTACAGGGCTGCATTGATTGCACCCACATCGCCTTGCGAGCACCTTTAGAGGATTCCAAGATGTACAGGAACAGAAAAGGCTTCCACTCCGTTAACGTGCAGCTCGTGTATGATGACATGCATCGCATCATGTCAGTTGATGCAAGATGCCCTGGGAGCACCCATGATGCGTTCATCCTATGCGAGAGTGTTATATCTACCATGTTTCAGCAGCAGCCAGAAGGGCAGAGCTGGCTACTGGGAGACAAAGGGTTCGGCTTTGCTATCCGGTTCATGAAGCCCCTACGCGTAACCCGGAAGCTGACTGGGAATACATGTCGTACATTGCTACGCGCAGCATGATAGAGAGGACCATTGGCATCTTGAAACAGTGTTTCCGATGCCTGGACCATTCCGGAGGCTACTTGTAATACTCCCCTGAGATTGTCGGTTAGTTCACTGTTGTGTGCTGCATGCTGCATAACTTAGCCATCATGAGGCAGCAGCAGCTGGTAGTAGAAGACCTACCGGAGGTGAGAGTGGCTGATGGTGAGAAGGAAGATGGAGATGACGAGGAGGAGGAGGTCGAGGACAAGGAAGCCATGCAACTATCTGAACCCGGAGCACAATGGCAGAGGAGGGCGGGCTGCCGTGCCCCTTAAACGATTGCTCGAGCCTTGCGCCAACAGCTCATCCGTGAACGCTTTGCTGCCTGAAAGCTCAGTGGCAACTATTTCACATGGACCATCTTGACGGTTTGGACCTGTTGCATAATATTGTGTTGTGTTAATGGAACAAATGATGAAAATGATGATTCTTTAGTTCAAAAAGTTGTGTTAATAATGGAACAAATAATGTAAATAATTCAGTTATAATGTAAAATATATTATCGAAATGGAGGAGGACGCTCCATAGACCCTCGCGGTTGACAGTGTCAAAGGCCGTTGTAAGGTCGAAGAAAGTCATGTACAAAGGCTGGTGTTGTTCCCTGCATTTCTTCTGCAGCTGTCGCGCTGTAAAAATCATGTCCATTGTGCCCCGTAGTGGACAAAATCCGCACTGTGACTCCGGGAGGAGCTCCTCAGCCACAGGGAGAAGACGGTTGAGGAGGACTCCAGCGACGACTTTGCCAGTGGCTGATAACAGGGAGATTCCTCTGTAGTTGCTGCAGTCAGACTGTCCCCTTTTTTAAACATAGAAACATAGAAAATAGGTGCAGGAGTAGGCCATTCGGCCCTTCTAGCCTGCACCGCCATTCAATGAGTTCATGGCTGAACATTCAACTTCAGTACCCCATTCCTGCTTTCTCGCCATACCCCTTGATCCCCCTAGCAGTAAGGACCTCATCTAACTCCTTTTTGAATATATTTAGTGAATTGGCCTCAACAACTTTCTGTGGTAGAGAATTCCACAGGTTCACCACTCTCTGGGTGAAGAAGTTCCTCCGCATCTCGGTCCTAAATGGCTTACCCCTTATCCTTAGACTGTGACCCCTGGTTCTGGACTTCCCCAACATTGGGAACATTCTTCCTGCATCTAACCTGTCTAACCCCGTCAGAATTTTATATGTTTCTATGAGGTCCCCTCTCATTCTTCTGAACTCCAGTGAATACAAGCCCAGTTGATCCAGTCTTTCTTGATAGGTCAGTCCCGCCATCCCGGGAATCAGTCTGGTGAACCTTCGCTGCACTCCCTCAATAGCAAGAATGTCCTTCCTCAGGTTAGGAGACCAAAACTGTACACAATACTCCAGGTGTGGCCTCACCAATGCCCTGTACAACTGAAGCAACACCTCCCTGCCCCTGTACTCAAATCCCCTTGCTATTAAGGCCAACATGCCATTTGCTTTCTTAACCGCCTGCTGCACCTGCATGCCAACCTTCAATGACTGATGTACCATGACACCCAGGTCTCTTTGCACCTCCCCTTTTCCTAATCTATCACCATTCAGATAATAGTCTGTCTCTCTGTTTTTACCACCAAAGTGGATAACCTCACATTTATCCACATTATACTTCATCTGCCATGCATTTGCCCACTCACCTAACCTATCCAAGTCGCTCTGCAGCCTCACAGCATCCTCCTCGCAGCTCACACTGCCACCCAACTTAGTGTCATCCGCAAATTTGGAGATACTACATTTAATCCCCTCATCTAAATCATTAATGTACAGTGTAAACAGCTGGGGCCCCAGCACAGAACCTTGCGGTACCCCACTAGTCACTGCCTGCCATTCTGAAAAGTACCCATTTACTCCTACTCTTTGCTTCCTGTCTGACAACCAGTTCTCAATCCATGTCAGTACACTACCCCCAATCCCATGTGCTCTAACTTTGCACATCAATCTCTTGTGTGGGACCTTGTCGAACGCCTTCTGAAAGTCCAAATATACCACATCAACTGGTTCTCCCTTATCCACTCTACTGGAAACATCCTCAAAAAATTCCAGAAGATTTGTCAAGCATGATTTCCCTTTCACAAATCCATGCTGACTTGGACCTATCATGTCACCTCTTTCCAAATGCACTGCTATGACATCCTTAATAATTGATTCCATCATTTTACCCACTACCGATGTCAGGCTGACCGGTCTATAATTCCCTGTTTTCTCTCTCCCTCCTTTTTTAAAAAGTGGGGTTACATTGGCTACCCTCCACTCCATAGGAACTGATCCAGAGTCAATGGAATGTTGGAAAATGACTGTCAACGCATCCACTATTTCCAAGGCCACCTCCTTAAGTACTCTGGGATGCAGTCCATCAGGCCCTGGGGATTTATCGGCCTTCAATCCCATCAATTTCCCCAACACAATTTCCCGGCTAATAAGGATTTCCCTCAGTTCCTCCTCCTTACTAGACCCCCCGACCCCTTTTATAACCGGAAGGTTGTTCGTGTCCTCCTTCGTGAATACCGAACCAAAGTACTTGTTCAATTGGTCCGCCATTTCTTTGTTCCCCGTTATGACTTCCCCTGATCACGATCACTGCACCAGTCATCAAGATCCACGGCGCGGCCCTGGACAACGTGGACCATTTCCCATACCTCGGGAGCCTCTTATCAACAAGAGCAGGCATTGATGACGAGATTCAATACCGCCTCCAGTATTCCTGTGCAGCCTTCGGCCGCCTGAGAAAAAGAGTGTTCGAAGACCAGGCCCTCAAATCTGTCACCAAGCTCATGGTCTACAGGGCTGTAGTAATATCCGCCCGCCTGTATGACTCAGAGACATGGACCATGTACAGTAGACACCTCAAGTTGCTGGAAAAATACCACCAACGATGTCTCCGCAAGATCAGGCTAACATCTCTAGCATTGAAGCACTGACCACACTTGATCAGCTCAGCTGGCAGGCCACATTGTTCGCATGCCAGACACGAGACTCTCAAAGCAAGCGCTCTACTTGGAACTCCTTCATGGCAAACGAGCCAAAGGTGGGCAGAGGAAATGTTACAAGGACACTCTCAAAGCCTCCCTGATAAAGTGCAACATCTCCACTGACACCTGGGAGTCCCTGGCTAAAGACCGCCCTAAGTGGAAGAAGTGCATCTGAGAGGGCGCTGAGCACCTCGAGTCTCACTGTCGAGAGCAGGCAGAAAACAAGCGCAGGCGGCGGAAGGAGCGTGCGGCAAACCAGTCCCACCCACCCTTTCCTTCAACGACTATCTGTCCCACCTGTGACAAGGACTGTGGTTCTCGTATTGGACTGTTCAGTCATCTAAGGACTAATTTTTAGAGTGGAAGCAAGTCTTCCTCGATTCCAAGGGACTGCCTATGATGATGAAAATATATTTTACTCAAAAGTTTAACATTTGTTTGTACTTAACTTAACTTTAATAAAAATATTCTTCTATCAAACTTTAAAGTTTTCAGTTAAGGTCACTGACAAACTTTAAGATCACTTACAAACATAAATTTACATAACTTACAAAAAACATTTAATTTGAGAACAGTTACAACAGTAACAATAACAGCAGCAGCAAAGAAATGCTGCACCCATCTCTTCTCCACCTTATTGGAAGACCGCCTGCTGCACTTGGTCTTGGTGACTCCACCCCTGTCCGCAGGCAGTGGCGCAGCGTTTCTAGGGTTGGTATCAAGCTTATTCTTTCAAACATCTCGAGAGATGGCGGGGCAGGCGGTAACGTGGAAGGCCCGGCTTGGGCCTCTTCAGAGGCTGGTCTGGGGATTAGAGTGGGAGTGGCAGTTGATTCTGTCAATGGGCGCAGAGTCTGGACATGTCCCCTTATGGCAGCAGCTAACTCCGACATTCCCTCCCTCATGTGCCCTGACAGTGTGTCAACTACCTGCAACATTTCCTCCCTCATGTTCACTGACAGTGTTTGAACTACCTGAAACATTCCCTCTCTCATATTCACTGACAGCGCATCAGCTACCTGCGACATTCCCTCCCTCATGTGCACCGACATTGTTTCAGCTGACTGAGACATTCCCTTCCTCATGTTCCCGGACAGTGTTCCCATTTTTCGTGAGAGTGCTGTTACTTCTCCAGACAGTCCCGATACCTCATCATCCACCCCATTGATGGTGCCCAAGAGTGATTGGGTAAGGTCAATGCTTTCCGCACTCATTGCTATCATCTGAACCACATCTGTTGGATCGTGCGCCTCAGGAGAGTGCTGTCAAGCTCTCCTTCCCCTGGGTGTGGCTCGCTGTATTCCACTGGGACCTGCAGCCTCGGACGGTGGGGCCCTGGGTGTGCCTCGCTGCACCCCACTGGAATCCTCAGTCTTGGACGGTGGGAAACCATGGAATGTCTCACCAACACTCAAACTACTCAGCGAAGGGGCTGGCACCTCAATGCGCGGCACTTGCACCTCCTCCAGAGTGAGTACAACAGTGCGGCCTTCATTCATCCCCTTCCCTTCTTCTCACCCCCATGCTCTTGGTCTGGAAGGTGGGATTCGAAGATGTTGTCCTCTTCAGGCTCGTCCGTGTTTGTATCTTCTTCTGCATGGTCAGGGTTGGCCTCAAGTTCTGCAAAATATAACAGAACAAACAAATGGTAAGCAGCAGAGGAGGATGAAGGTGGGTGGCATGAGTAGGCTCACACAGCGCAGGCAGCAGGCTCATTTGAAGCACCACGATGAATTACAGCACATTGCATCAACCGAAGCGTAGCTGACGGAGACATCCCATGAGCTGAAGCATGACTAAACCGCGCAATACTTAACATTCAGCAAAGCCAGACTGTGGAATTTGCAGGACTTACCCTCTCCCTCGAGTGTGGGCCCAGTTTCTGCAGTGGTGGTTGCTCTTCTCCAGGCAGGACAAATCAAAGCAGCGACCCTCTCTTCCAAGTGTGTCAGTGGGTGCAGAGTTGCTGGGCCTCCTCCTGTTTGAGTTCTTTCTTGTTTGTTGTGTGCCACTTTCCTCTGCAAAGATGAAAATATAACTTTTTAAGAGAGGGTTTCTTTCTGCTGGATGGGACATATACAGCCGGTCATGTTTACAATTGCAATTCCATTGAATAAATGAAAATATTACTTACACTAACTACTTGACCAAGGTCCTGCCACTTCTTTTTGCACTGTCCTCCAGACCTCGGGGTGGTCACCAGTGCACAGTAATCTTCTGCAAGTGTTCCAGCATTTCTTCATTTCTTTGGGTGGAACTTTTGTGTGACTTCTGCTGGTGTACAGCTCCTGCCACCTGCCCTCAATCACAGTAACTAGTGCCTCCACTTCATCCTGTAAGAAATTCTTGGTCCTTGTGCCACGTTGCATTTTGTATTGCAGCTCCAATTTTTCCAATGAGAATTAAAGTTCTCACACACAACTGGCTTTTTAAAAATGGCCGAATGCAGACCAGGAGCCGTACTGGACATGTGCGCCCTGAGGAATCACGTCAAAAACGTCCCTTTTTTTCGCGCATGCGCAGAAGGGGCAGCATTGTTTTTTCGGTGCAGACATTAGGCTCCACCCCCTGAGGCTACAGGACAGGCTGCGCAGCGCCAATGTCAAAAAAAGAGTGGGGAAACTTGCTACTTTTTTGGGGGAGTAGTGGGGGCCAAGAAAAACAGGCGTAACTCTGGCAATACGCCAAAAAACAGCATTGGGAAAATTGAGCCCTCAGTCTTGACAATTTAGACTGCATGATCACTGTACATGGTCCAAATTGACCAAAAAATTGTATTTCTCTTTCTCCTTTTTGCCTGCTATCAAAAGCCATGTTGTTACAATGGTTAGGCATTCTTCAGTTGTATTTAGAAACATAGAAACATAGAAAATAGGTGGAGTAGGCCATTCGGCCCTTCTAGCCTGCACCGCCATTCAATGAATTCATGGCTGAACATTCAACTTCAGTACCCCATTCCTGCTTTCTCGCCATACCCCTTGATCCCCCTAGTAGTAAGGACCTCATCTAACTCCTTTTTGAATATATTTAGTGAATTGGCCTCAACAAATTTCTGTGGTAGAGAATTCCACAGGTTCACCACTCTCTGGGTGAAGAAATTCCTCCGCATCTCGGTCCTAAATGGCTTACCCCTTATCCTTAGACTGTGACCTCTGGTTCTGGACATCCCCAACATTGGGAACATTCTTCCTGCATCTAACCTGTCTAACCCCGTCAGAATTTTAAATGTTTCCATGAGGTCCCCTCTCATTCTTCTGAACTCCAGTGAATACAAGCCCAGTTGATCCAGTCTTTCTTGATAGGTCAGTCCCGCCATCCCGGGAATCAGTCTGGTGAACCTTCGCTGCACTCCCTCAATAGCAAGAATGTCCTTCCTCAGGTTAGGAGACCAAAACTGTACACAATACTCCAGGTGTGGCCTCACCAATGCCCTGTACAACTGTAGCAACACCTCCTTGCCCCTGTACTCAAATCCCCTTGCTATGAAGGCCAACATGCCATTTGCTTTCTTAACCGCCTGCTGCACCTGCATGCCAACCTTCAATGACTGATGTACCATGACACCCAGGTCTCTTTGCACCTCCCCTTTTCCTAATCTGTCACCATTCAGATAATAGTCTGTATCTCTGTTTTTACCACCAAAGTGGATAACCTCACATTTATCCACATTATACTTCATCTGCCATGCATTTGCCCACTCACCTAACCTAACCAAGTCGCTCTGCAGCCTCACAGCATCCTCCTCGCAGCTCACACTGCCACCCAACTTAGTGTCATCCGAAAATTTGGAGATACTACATTTAATCCCCTCATCTAAATCATTAATGTACAGTGTAAACAGCTGGGGCCCCAGCACAGAACCTTGCGGTACCCCACTAGTCACTGCCTGCCATTCTGAAAAGTACCCATTTACTCCTACTCTTTGCTTCCTGTCTGACAACCAGTTCTCAATCCATGTCAGCACACTACCCCCAATCCCATGTGCTCTAACTTTGCACATCAATCTCTTGTGTGGGACCTTGTCGAACGCCTTCTGAAAGTCCAAATATACCACATCAACTGGTTCTCCCTTGTCCACTCTACTGGAAACATCCTCAAAAAATTCCAGAAGATTTGTCAAGCATGATTTCCCTTTCACAAATCCATGCTGACTTGGACCTATCATGTCACCTCTTTCCAAATGCACTGCTATGACATCCTTAATAATTGATTCCATCATTTTACCCACTACCGATGTCAGGCTGACCGGTCTATAATTCCCTGTTTTCTCTCTCCCTCCTTTTTTAAAAAGTGGGGTTACATTGGCTACCCTCCACTCTATAGGAACTGATCCAGAGTCAATGGAATGTTGGAAAATGACTGTCAATGCATCCACTATTTCCAAGGCCACCTCCTTAAGTACTCTGGGATGCAGTCCATCAGGCCCTGGGGATTTATCGGCCTTCAATCCCATCAATTACCCCAACACAATTTCCCGGCTAATAAGGATTTCCCTCAGTTCCTTCTCCTTACTAGACCCCCCGACCCCTTTTATAACCGGAAGGTTGTTTGTGTCCTCCTTCGTGAATACCAAACCAAAGTACTTGTTCAATTGGTCCGCCATTTCTTTGTTCCCCGTTATGACTTCCCCTGATTCTGACTGCAGGGGACCTACGTTTGTCTTTACTAACCTTTTTCTCTTTACATATCTATAGAAACTTTTGCAATCTGTCTTAATGTTCCCTCCAAGCTTCTTCTCGTACTCCATTTTCCCTGCCCTAATCAAACCCTTTGTCCTCCTCTGCTGAGTTCTAAATTTCTCCCAGTCCCCAGGTTCGCTGCTATTTCTGGCCAATTTGTATGCCACTTCCTTGGCTTTAATACTATCCCTGATTTCCCTTGATAGCCACGGTTGAGCCACCTTCCCTTTTTTATTTTTATGCCAGACAGGAATGTACAATTGTTGTAGTTCATCCATGCGGTCTCTAAATGTCTGCCATTGCCCATCCACAGTCAACCCCTTAAGTATCATTCGCCAATCCATCCCAGCCAATTCACGCCTCATACCTTCAAAGTTAGCCTTCTTTAAGTTCTGGACCATGGTCTCTGAATTAACTGTTTCATTCTCCATCCTAATGCAGAATTCCACCATATATGGTCACTCTTCCCCAAGGGGCCTCGCACAACGAGATTGCTAATTACTCCTCTCTCATTACATAACACCCAGTCTAAGATGGCCTCCCCCCTAGTTGGTTCCTCGACATATTGGTCTAAAAAACCATCCCTTATACACTCCAGGAAATCCTCCTCCACCGTATTGTTTCCAGTTTGATAAGCCCAATCTATGTGCATATTAAAGTCACCCATTATAACTGCTGCACCTTTATTGCATGCACCCCTAATTTCCTGTTTGATGCCCTCCCGAACATCACTTCTATGTTTGGAGGTCTGTACACAACTCCCACTAACGTTTTTTGCCCTTTGGTGTTCTGCAGCTCCACCCATATAGGTTCCACATCATCCAAGCTAATGTCCTTCCTAACTATTGCCTTAATCTCCTCCTTCACCAGCAATGCTACCCCACCTCCTTTTCCTTTTATTCTATCCTTCCTGAATGTTGAATACCCCTGGATGTTGAGTTCCCAGCCCTGATCATCCTGGAGCCACGTCTCCGTAATCTCAATCACATCATATTTGTTAACATCTATTTGCACAGTTAATTCATCCATCTTATTACGGATACTCCTTGCATTAAGACACAAAGCCTTTAGGCTTGTTTTTTTAACACCCTCTGTCCTTTTAGAATTTTGCTGTACAGTGGCCCTTTTTGTTCTTTGCCTTGGGTTTCTCTGCCCTCCACTTTTCCTCATCTCCTTTCTGTCTTTTGCTTTTGCCTCCTTTTTGTTTCCCTCTATCTCCCAGCATTGGTTCCCATCCCCCTGCCATATTTGTGTTCATGCCACTGAAATTAGTTAATTTCCAGTTCAAAACCTGTAAGTTGGACTCACCTTTTTCTTTAACTTAATTACGTTCTGATCATTATTTCTCAAGTATTCCCCTACTTTTAGGTCACTTAATTGTCCTGCTTCGTTAGTAGAATCAGATCTAGCACTATATCCTTCCTTAATGTACATACAACATACTGATTAAGGAAACAATCCTGGATGCATTCTAGAAACCTCTTCCCATTTTGACCATAACATTTTGTCTTATCCCAAGCTACCTTCCAATATTATGACACGATTGCAACACTCTCTAAATTGCCGAAAATTCTTAGTCTCACATTTTTCCTATTACAGATACTGTTATGTCTTTAGATGCTCTGATAATGACTCCACGAGGCAATGTATTGCACTTGAACTGTAGTGACCTTCGTCCATTTAATATAACTCCTGAGTGATGATCACACATGGTGGCCTGCCTTTTATACTAGGTCTGGCACACCTGTACAGGTAACCTACAAGTCTCCCACTGCAGTGCCCTCTGGTGGCACACCTTAGTGACCATACAGCTGGTGTACAAGTTTCCAATAGTAGTGCCCTCTGGTGGCACATCATATGTAATAGTACAAGCAGTAAACATGTCTGGATACATGACAGATACAACATCTGAAATCCAGCAACCTCTCGACCGAGTCTGTGGCGGTTTTCGAGTTTTGCCAGATTTCGGACCTCACTGTTGGCGCTCCTCGCCGCCCGCCAGTCCTCCACTCCTTGCCGCCCGCTGATTCCCGCCGCTGCATTTTTTACCGGTTTCCTCGTCCCTCTCCGCCCGATGTTGCCATTTTGGCCGCCTCAAAAATGTCAGGTTTTTGGACAATTCCGTTTTTCGGAATTCCAGATTTGGGACGTTGTACCTGTACTTAGTGGTCTGTAATTTCTTAACTCAATCCAACTATCTCAGCACCACCATCAGTAAAAACTTCCCTTTCTAAAGCTGTAATTGTGTTTTTAATTGATAATTTTTCTTCTCACTCCTGAAAATTTTATAGCTGGGGATATATATTTGGCTGAAACAAAGTTTCCATCAAGGTTACAGCATTGTAGAAACATAGGAACAGGAGTAGGTCATTCAGCCCTATGAGCTTGATACGCCATTCAATTCGATCATGGCTGATCTGTATCTCGATTCCATTTACCTGCCTTGGTTCCATATCGCTCAATACTTATACCTAACAAAAATCTATCAATCTCAGTTTTGACGTTTTCAATTGACCTAGCATCAACAGCTTTTTGGAGAAAGAGTGTTCCAGAATTCCACTACTTTTTTGTGTGACGAAGTGCTTCCTGACATCACCCCTGAATTGCTTAGCTCTAATTTTAAGGCTATGCCTCCTTGTTCAGGACCCGCGCACCAGAGGAAATAGTTTCTCTCAGTCTACCCTGCCCTTGACATCAAGGCAGCATTTGACCAAGTGTGGCATCAAGGAGCCCTCGTAAAACTGAAATCAATGGGAATCAGGGGGAAAACTCTCCACCGGCTGGAGTCATGCCTAGCACAAAGGAAGATGTTTATGGTGGTTGGAGGTCATTCATCACAGCCCCAGGACATCGCTGCAGCAGTTCCTCAGGGCATTGTCCTAGGCCATCTTCAGCTGCTTCATCAATAACCTTCCCTCATCATAAGGTCAGAACTGGGGATGTTCGCTGATGATTGCACCGTGTACAGTGTCATTCGCAACTCCTCAGATAACGGAGCAGTCCATTCCCATAAGCAGCAAAACCTGGACAACATTCAGGCTTGGGCTGATAAGTGACAAGTACCATTCGCGCCACACAAGTGCCAGGCAATGACTATCTCCAACAAATGAGAGTCTAACCACCGCCCCCTTAACATTCAATGGCATTACCATCGCCAAATCCCCCACCATCAACATCCTGGGGGTCACTATTGACCAGAATCTTAACTGGACCAGCCACATAAATACTGTGGCAACAAGAGCAGGTCAGAGGCTGGGTATTCTGCAGCGAGTGTCTCACCTCCCGACTCCCCAAAGCCTTTCTACCATCAACAAGGCATAAGTCAGGAGTGTGATGGAATACTCTCCACTTGCCTGGATGAGTGCAGTTCGAACAACACTCAAGAAGCTCGACACCATCCAGGACAACGCAGCCCGCTTGATTGGCACACCATCCACCACCTTCAACTTTCACTCCCTCCACCACCAGCACACCATGGCTGCAGTGTGCATCATCTGCAAGATGCACTGCAACAACTCGCCAAGGCTTCTTTGGCAGCACCTCCCAAACCCGCGACCTCTACACCACCACCTCCAAGTTCCCCACCATCCTGACTTGGAAGTATATTGCCGTTGCTTCATCGTCGCTGGGTCGAAATTCTGGAACTCACTCCCTAACAGCACTGTGGGAGTACCTACACCACATGGACTGCAGCGGTTCAATAAGGCAGCTCACCAGCATCTTCTCAAGGGTAATTAGGGATGGGCAACAAATGCTGGTCTTGCCAACAAAACCCATATCCCAGGAATGGATAAAAAAAATGATTTAATCATCTTAAACACCTCGATTAGATCACCCTTTAATCTTCTATCCTCAAGGGAACATAAGCCTAGACTATGCAACCTGTCCTCATAAGTTAACCCTTTTAGCCCCAGTCAATTAATTCTGGTTAGTGACTCTATTTTCCTGGTTTTATTTCTAATGTTCTGCATGTTTCACATACCTGAACTACAAACCTGACCTTTTTATAATTCTCTGTGCGTTTCCATTCTATTATTTTCTTATTCTTTCTTTCATTATCTTTATCCTATCTACCCTAATGTACATTTGCCATACCACCCTCTTGAGCTTACATTTGAGACTGTTTTGCTGCTTCACTATACTTATCCTTAACCACCCACCCCGACCATACTAGCTTAAAATGTTTCTCTAAGCTCTATTTACTCTCTGTGTAAGGACATTGATACCTGTTCCATTTATGTGAAACCCATTAAGTTGGTTAAAATTTCCTCAGCACAGGAACCAGTGAAATGCCTTAACATGCGGAAAGCCTTCATTATTGTACACCATCTGTCAAACTTAATCTGCTTTTTCCTAACTGGCCTAGCGTTGTCGCAGGAATAGTCCATGATCACTTTAAAAAAAAATTGAATATTGCATTCCTTAAACCCCGAATGCAAGACCTCCATCCTGTTCTTCCCCATGTCATTGCTTCTGTAAACCACGATTTCAGGCTGTTCAAGCTCCCTTTCCAGAATCTTCTTCACCTGCTCTGTTATGTCTATTATCCTGGCAAATGGTAAACAACAGACCAGTCGCAACTGCAAAAAAGGCTATTTATCCCTCTAATAATAGAAGCCACCATAAAAAATACTTGCCTATTCTTGATTTTATTACTTCTTCCCCCAGGGTAAACACTTATTACATAATGCTCTGGCATTGTTCATGATTACCCTCCTTCCCAGCATCACAGATATCCAGCACTGTATATCTATCAGATAACTTCAGACCTCCGGGAGCTTCTTGTACTGCCTCTACAAGTTACCCATTTCCCCTCCTTCACCTTAGTATTCCTCTAGCTTTGGAAAGAGGTCTCCTGCAACGTGCGTTCCAGGACTCCCTACTCTTCTTTTAAGGAGTGAAACATCTTAAAGCTGTTTCTTAAGCTCAGTGATTTGAAGCTTAGGAATGTACAACTAGAGTTACTTTTTGCATGTTTTTTTTGGACACTCAGCTTCCAGAAACTTCCACATTATGCAACTTCTGCACAATACTAGCATTGTCCTGCAGCATTAATTATTCATCAGTTATCTACTTCTTATTCAACCTCCTCTGATGGATCAGCTGAACTTTCTCTCACCAGTTAACTCCCGTTCAAATTCATACTCCCTTTCAAGTCAATCTTACTCTGTTGCTCCTCATATGGGGGCTTTCTAAGCTCATAAAAATCAGCTTAATTGTTTTAAGTCTGATTATCTATTGTACTAAGGAACTTCTCTGACATCCTATATATGTCTTCTGTTGATGTGCATTATTTTGTGCTATATATATATTAATCTCTCAGGTCTATCCCCATTAAAGTCTTGACTACACAGGTCTCCTTCCTGCCCCCCCATGCTCGCTGACATTATAAATGATTCCTTTTTTTTTTTAAAAACAGTAACCCCCTCCCTCAAGAATAAACCCCTTTGTTCCCTCTGTTCTTGCTAACTACTGCTCATCTCCAACTTCTCTTTTCTCTCCAAGATCCTTGAATACGTGATCACAGATTCGGGCTATCTCTCCTGCAACTCAAAGTCTGAATCCCCCCCCATCTGCCCATCCCATAATGATAAGCCAGCCCTTACCAAAGTCATGAACATTATCTGTGACTGTGCTGCATTATCCCTTCTTATCTTCTCTGCATCTCTCAACACAATTGATCATACTACCCTCCTTCACTGCCTCTCTCCAATTGTTCAGCCCTCACTTGACTTCACTCTCACCTAACCAAACATAGGACTCAATTTTCCAGTTATCTGCGCCATTTTTTTACACCAGCGTAACTCAGTTACGATTTTTTAAGGTTTTTTTTGTGTCATTGGGGGCGTAACCTGCCACCCGCGCCAATTCTGGCCATTTAAGCAAGTTTAGCCAGCTCCGATTTGCTCCAATTTTTCCGTATGTGACCGCTCTGGAAAAACCTGCTGGGCAGTTAACAAAATCGGCGCAGGTAAGAAAATCGGCGCAGCAGATGCAGTTCCACGGCCCGGACAGCAGCAGCAGGGTGGGGGGGGAAAGAGAGGAGAGGGGGGATGGGAGGTGGAAAAGCGAGGAGAGGGGGGATGGGGGGTGGAAAAGCGAGGAGAGGGGGGATGGGGGGTGGGGAGGGGAGGCCTTTCAGCCAGGGTTAGGAGCGGCAACCAGCACCAGAGGGAAGCCTTTCGGCTAGAGTTAGGAGCGGCACCCGGAGGCCCTTCGGCCAGGGCTAGCAACAGTAACCGGCATCGGGAGGGGGAAGGCCTTTCGGCTGGGGCTAGCAGCGGTAACCGGCACTGGCAGGGAATGAGGCCCTTCGGCCATGGTTAGGAGCAGCACCCAGCACCGGGTGGCCTTTCGGCCAGGGTTAGGAGGGGCACCGGGAAGGGGGGGGCAGGGGCTAGATGTTTGGCATTAAACTCTTTAATAATTTAATGATGGAATGTTGCTGCAATGTGCAAGGTGCGTGTGCAGGTCAGAATGTGTTGTCTGTGGCCGCAACCGAGACTCCAGGATGGTATGTTGCCTCCCTGGTGCAAGGGTCAAGGATGTCTCAGAGCGGGTGCAGGACATTCTAAAAAGGGAGGGAGATCAGCCAGTTGTCGTGGTGCACATTGGTACCAACGACATAGGTAAAAAAAGGGATGAGGTCCTACGAAACGATTTAAGGAGCTAGGAGCTAAATTAAAAAGTAGGACCTCAAAAGTAGTAATCTCGGGATTGCTACCAGTGCCACGTGATAGTCAGAGTAGGAATTGCAGGATAGCGCAGATGAATACGTGGCTTGAGCAGTGGTGCAGCAGGGAGGGATTCAAATTCCTGGGGCATTGGAACCGGTTCTGGGGGAGGTGGGACCAGTACAAACCGGACGGTCTGCACCTGGGCAGGACCGGAACCAATGTCCTAGGGGGAGTGTTTGCTAGTGCTGTTGGGGAGGATTTAAACTAATATGGCAGGGGGATGGGAACCAATGCAGGGAGACAGAGGGAAACAACAGGAGGCAAAAGCAAAAGACAGAAAGGAGATGAGGAAAAGTGGAGGGCAGAGAAACCCAAGGCAAAGAACAAAAAGGGCCACTGTACAGCAAAATTCTAAAAGGACAAAGGGTGTTAAAAAAACAAGCCTGAAGGCTTTGTGTCTTAATACAAGGAGTATCCGCAATAAGGTGGATGAATTAACTGTGCAAATAGATGTTAACAAATATGATGTGATTGGGATTACGGAGACGTGGCTTCAGGATGATCAGGGCTGGGAACTCAACATCCAGGGGTATTCAACATTCAGGAAAGATAGAATAAAAGGAAAAGGAGGTGGGGTAGCATTGCTGGTGAAGGAGGAAATTAAGGCAATAGTTCGGAAGGACATTAGCTTGGATGATGTGGAATCTATATGGGTGGAGCTGCAGAATACCAAAGGGCAAAAAACGTTAGTGGGAGTTGTGTACAGACCTCCAAACAGTAGTAGTGATGTTGGGGAGGGCATCAAACATGAAATTAGGGGTGCGTGCAATAAAGGTGCAGCAGTTATAATGGGTGACTTTAATATGCACATAGATTGGGTTAACCAAACTGGAAGCAATACGGTGGGGGAGGATTTCCTGGAGTGCATAAGGGATGGTTTTTTAGACCAATATGTCGAGGAACAAATTAGGCGGGAGGCCATCTTAGACTGGGTGTTGTGTAATGAGAGAGGATTAATTAGCAATCTCGTTGTGCGAGACCCCTTGGGGAAGAGTGACCATAATATGGTGGAATTCTGCATTAGGATGGAGAATGAAACAGTTAATTCAGAGACCATGGTCCAGAACTTAAAGAAGGGTAACTTTGAAGGTATGAGGCGTGAATTGGCTAGGATAGATTGGCGAATGATACTGAAGGGGTTGACTGTGGATGGGCAATGGCAGACATTTAGAGACCGCATGGATGAACTACAACAATTGTACATTCCTGTCTGGCCTAAAAATAAAAAAGGGAAGGTGGCTCAACCGTGGCTATCAAGGGAAATCAGGGATAGTATTAAAGCCAAGGAAGTGGCATACAAATTGGCCAGAAATAGCAGCGAACCTGGGGACTGGGAGAAATTTAGAACTCAGCAGAGGAGGACAAAGGGTTTGATTAGGGCAGGGAAAATGGAGTACGAGAAGAAGCTTGCAGGGAACATTAAGACGGATTGCAAAAGTTTCTATAGATATGTAAAGAGAAAAAGGTTAGTAAAGACAAACGTAGGTCCCCTGCAGTCAGAATCAGGGGAAGTCATAACGGGGAACAAAGAAATGGCGGACCAATTGAACAAGTACTTTGGTTCGGTATTCACTGAGGAGGACACAAACAACCTTCCGGATATAAAAGGTGTAGGAGGGTCTAGTAAGGAGGAGGAACTGAGGGAAATCTTATTAGTCGGGAAATTGTGTTGGGGAAATTGATGAGATTGAAGGCCGATAAATCCCCAGGGCCTGATGGACTGCATCCCAGAGTACTTAAGGAGGTGGCCTTGGAAATAGTGGATGCATTGACAGTCATTTTCCAACATTCCATTGATTCTGGATCAGTTCCTATGGAATGGAGGGTAGCCAATGTAACCCCACTTTTTAAAAAAGGAGGGAGAGAAAACAGGGAATTACAGACCGGTCAGCCTGACATCGGTAGTGGGTAAAATGATGGAATCAATTATTAAGGATGTCATAGCAGTGCATTTGGAAAGAGGTGATATGATAGGTCCAAGTCAGTATGGATTTGTGAAAGGGAAATCATGCTTGACAAATCTTCTGGAATTTTTTGAGGATGTTTCCAGTAGAGTGGACAAGGGAAAACCAGTTGATGTGGTATATTTGGACTTTCAGAAGGCTTTCGACAAGGTCCCACACAAGAGATTAATGTGCAAAGTTAAAGCACATGGGATTGGGGGTAGTGTGCTGACATGGATTGAGAACTGGTTGTCAGACAGGAAGCAAAGAGTAGGAGTAAATGGCGACTTTTCAGAATGGCAGGCAGTGACTAGTGGGGTACCGCAAGGTTCTGTGCTGGGGCCCCAGCTGTTTACACTGTATATTAATGATTTAGACGAGGGGATTAAATGTAGTATCTCCAAATTTGCGGATGACACTAAGTTGGGTGACAGTGTGAGCTGCGAGGAGGATGCTATGAGGCTGCAGAGCGACTTGGATAGGTTAGGTGAGTGGGCAAATGCATGGCAGATGAAGTATAATGTGGATAAATGTGAGGTTATCCACTTTGGTGGTAAAAACAGAGACAGACTATTATCTGAATGGTGACAGATTAGGAAAAGGGGAGGTGCAACGAGACCTGGGTGTCATGGTACATCAGTCATTGAAGGTTGGCATGCAGGTGCAGCAGGCGGTTAAGAAAGCAAATGGCATGTTGGCCTTCATCGCGAGGGGATTTGAGTACAGGGGCAGGGAGGTGTTGCTACAGTTGTACAGGGCCTTGGTGAGGCCACACCTGGAGTATTGTGTACAGTTTTGGTCTCCTAACCTGAGGAAGGACATTCTTGCTAATGAGGGAGTGCAGCGAAGGTTCACCAGACTGATTCCCGGGATGGCGGGACTGACATATCAAGAAAGACTGGATCAACTGGGCTTGTATTCACTGGAGTTCAGAAGAATGAGAGGGGACCTCATAGAAACGTTTAAAATTCTGACGGGGTTAGACAGGTTAGATGCAGGAAGAATGTTCCCAATGTTGGGGAAGTCCAGAACCAGGGGACACAGTCTAAGGATAAGGGGTAAGCCATTTAGGACCGAGATGAGGAGGAAATTCTTCACCCAGAGAGTGGTGAACCTGTGGAATTCTCTACCACAGAAAGTTGTTGAGGCCAATTCACTAAATATATTCAAAAAAGGAGTTAGATGGAGTCCTTACTACTAGGGGAATCAAGGGGTATGGTGAGAAAGCAGGAATGGGGTACTGAAGTTGCATGTTCAGCCATGAACTCATTGAATGGCGGTGCAGGCTAGAAGGGCCGAATGGCCTACCCCTGCACCTATTTTCTATGTTTCTATGTGTCACTTTCCAGCCTCAGCGTGTCACTCATTACCCTGGCAACCTGATCTTTTTGGTGCAGATCTTCGGCTCCACCCCGAAAGCTAAAGGACATGACGCCAACATGAACAATTCAAACGGGGAAAGTTGGATGATTTTTTTTGGTGTAGTTGGGCCCCCAAAAAATGGGTGTAACTCTTCAAGTATGCCAAAAAATGGCTTTGGGGAAAATTGAGCCCATAGCCACAACATCTCCAACAATGGCTTCTCTTCCTATTCCACACCATCACCTTGGGAGTCCTCCAAGGATCCATCTTTGTCGCCCGCCTCTTCTTCAACAACACCATTTACAAACTTGGAGTCAGCTTCCACATGTACATCAATGCCACATAGCTCTACCTCACCACCATTTCTCTCAACTGCTCCACTCCTGCTGTGATTGTATGCTATCAGTCTTGGATAAATGGTTATTTCATCCAGCTAAACATTGGGAAGACTAAAGCTATTGTCTTCAGCTCATCGTACAAACTCTGTACCCTCATCATCAACTCCATCCCCTGTCTGGCTAGTCTCAAACCCACTCAAACTACTTGCAACGTTGACTTCCTGTTTGACCCGAAGCTGAGTTTCGTCCTTTATCCTCTCCATAACAAAGACCACCTACTTTCACCTCAATATCACCGCCTCCACCATTACCTCAGTCCATCTGCTGCCAAAATCCTCATTCACAATTGTCACTTCCAGACTCAATTACTCTAATGCTCTCCTGGCCGGCCTCCCATCCTCCACCCTCTATAAACTTCAACTCATCCGAAACTCTGTTGCCTGTACCCAATTCCACACCAAGTCCCATTTGCTATACTCCTGTCCTTGCTGATCTATGCCCCCAAAACCTCAATTTTAGAATGCTCACAATTGCATTTAAATCTCTCTATGGCTTTGCCCTTTCCTATCTGTGTAACCTACTTCAGCCCTAGAACCTCTCTTTCTCCCTCCTTCCCACCTGTACTCTTCCTTCTTCTGAATCCAACCTTCTGTGAACCCTCTTTCTTTTGCCCCTTCATCAGTGTCTGCACATACAACTGCATAGGCCTCATGCACTGGAACTCCCTCCCTAAACCCCTCCACTTCTCTCTCCTTCTTTAAATCCCTCCTTAAAATCCACTTCTGACCAAGCTGGTCACCCCTCCTCATTTCTATTTCTTTGGCTCAGTGCCGATTTTTCTTATCTCCTCTGCGAAGCACATTTTTATATGTTAGCAGTGCTATTTAAATGCAAGCTGTTGCCGTTTTAATAAATGAAACCAAAAAAATATAATTTTTCAACAAATGATTGGCTGCGACTGAGTTCTAATTCAACCTTTGACAACCTAAATAAACTAAGAAATCTCAAGTCACTTAACAGCCACTAATTCAATTTGTTCTTAATCATCACATTTTAAAGATTATCCTTCTTCAAAGGGTAATCTTTTCCCGTGGAACACTAGAATTCACACTGCAAGGATTACATTTCTTTACATTCTAGATATCACTTCAGACTGCTTTTAATGCTAGAAGAGATATAACAAGAATCTACAAATGAGAGACTATTCAGCCTATTGACCTCATCCTGTTGTTTAGATCCATGTTCCGAACCCACATACGTACACCACCTCTTTCCTGCACCAGACTGCTCAATGACCCTATTGGGTATCTTGTTCATTTAATTTTTCAGTGCTTTAACCAAATTTACATTGACTGTTCCATAAGTTAACTTAAAATCTGAAGTCATTTCTTTTCTAGTTATGTTTATTTATGGTTCCTTTGTTTATAATCTGGTCCTCAAGTGTTCTTCACCTGGTTCCACACAAAGATTTCAATATACAGGTATATCAATGGTTGGGACTATAAACTGAAACACATAGTTCCTACAAGAAACATATAGGGCCCAAGTTTCCACATGATTTGCGCCTGATTTTTTAGGAGCAACTGGTGGAGAACGGACTATCTTAGAAATCGCAATTCTCCACATTTTTTTTTCTGCAGTTCTAGTCAGGTAGAACAGTTCCACTTTGGAACAGAATTTTTTCTTCAAAAGGGGGCGTGTCCGGCCACTGACGCCTGATTTCAAAGTTTCCACAGTGAAAACGTACTCCAAACTAACTTAGAATGGAGCAAGTGAAGATTTTTGTAGAACTGAAAAAACCTGTTCTACACATTAAAAAATCAGGCGCAGGTTACAAATTAGGCGCCCAGAACGAGGTGGGGGGGGAGGGGGGGGGGGGAAGGGAAGTCATTAAATTCTATAATAAATCCTTATTTATACTTATACAAATATTATACAAATAAATCCAACCTGAATAAACATTTATAAGCAAAGAAAAGATTAAATAAACCATCTTCCTACCTGTGTGAAAGTGCTTCAGGCAGGCCTTTCGGGACCGAAGGCTGAACGGGCCGGCCCGAGACTTCGGGCAGGGCCCGTCCCCAGCACCAGATTTACAAGTAGGTGGCGTTGGGTCGGGTCGGGGAGGGAGGGAGGGAGAGAGAGAGAGGGAGTGGGGGAGGGAGGGAGAGAGAGAGGGAGGGGGGGTAGATGGGGAGAGAGAGGGAGGGAGAGAGAGGGAGGGGGAGGGAGAGAGAGAGAGGGAGAGGTCAGGTCGGGGAGGGGGAGGTCAGGCCGGATCCAGTCCGGGGGTGGGGGCGGGGAGTGGGGGTCGGGTCGAGTCGGGGAGGGGGGGAAAGAGCGGGGGTCGGGTCCAGCCAGGGGCGAGGAGAGCGGGGGTCGGGTCGGGTCCAGTCGGGGGGGGGGGGCGGGGGAGCAGGAGCAGGAGTGCGGGTCGGGTCCAGTCGGGGGAGCGGGAGCAGGAGCGCGGGTCGGGTCGGGTCGGGTCCAGTCGCGGGGGGGGGGGTCGGGTCAGGGGTGGGGAAGCGGGTGTCGGGTCCGGAGGCGGGGGGGGGGAGGGGGGTTGTCGGGTCTGGTCGGGGGGGGGGGGGGGGAGCAGGAGCTGGCCGTGGGAGGAGCCTTATTCACGCAGCCCCAGTGAGGCCATTCGGCCAGGGCTAGGGGCTGCGTGCTTCGGGCTCCTGAAGCTACTGCAATTGCGTGCCCACTGTAGCGCTCATGTGCAGAGTTCCCGGCACTGTTTTCAGCACAGGGACCTGGCTCCGCCCCCCCACAGCTCGTGCTGTGCTGCGCTGCGCCGAGGGCCAGAGGACCTGCAAGTAGGTGGAGAATACGGAGGATTTTTTTAGGCGCACTTTGTGGCGCAAAAAACGGGCATCCAAGTCGGGACTGCGCCGTTCTAGGTGCGTGTGGAAACTTGGGCCCATTGAGTGGCATTTTTTCCTGAATAATCTTAGTTTGCTTTGAAATATACTAATTTAAATAAAAGTGATATCGTCACGCAATGCTTTAATTTATGGTAACTTGGTTTAAGTATAGAAATGCTACTATAGTTCTCAAAAGGCTGAAAATTGAGTTACTGTTCTTACCTGGTCATCTGTGTGTTCTTGAGGCTTTATTTCAACATATTTGGTCACATTCTGATCCAGTATGTGTGGTTTAGTACCATATACTGTAAAACAGAACATTCAACTCAGATATGTCAGGTCAGTGCAGTCTGTCAGTAACTACCACTTTCACCAATGACTTCAGGTGGTCTATTATCAGTTCAAATGTGAATCATTCATTTATTGTTGTAACTTGTGGAAATAGGTGGTCTTTATGTCAGGTGTTGATGTACTGTATGCACTGGCCTGAAAATAAAGTTTACCAAGAAAGTCAGTCTTCACTGATACTGCATGTTGCTTTTGTATCTTTATTGTTAATGCCGTATAACATTGCGAGCAAATGTACATTTTTCTCACGCATCATAAAGTAATTGTGAGGAAGTATATTATTCCTTTAAACTATGTTTTTCTGTATTATCACACATTTTATTTTGTAGCAAATGTAACTAAATCACCGTAGCTTTTATTTTTGTGTGAACTCTGCCAAGACAATATAGTCCATTGTGCTTTTCTAAACAATTGGACATCAGAACTGGCAACAAGATTGCTGTACTGAATAGGCTCATTTTTATTGATACACAAGGGCAGAATATCAGTGAAAAATTGCAGTGGTTACGAAAGTCACTCAAAGTGATCAAGTTCGAGTGAATAATATCACATATATTAGATAACAGGTTTTAGTTCTTTTGTTATGTTAACATATTGTTCTGTGGACAGGCTTCTACTGTATAATGTAACATGGCACAGATTTAATGAGTACAGTACCAGCATTGTCATTTGCATTTTGTACATCCGTTTTAAAGCTGCATAATTGAGCTAAACATGAATTTGAAAAATGACATAAAATCAACCCACAGTTCAGTTAGAGATGCAATTACTAGTAACTAGATTTGTGTATTGAATTAAATTGTTTCAGAAGAAAAGCATAATAGAACTGACAATAATATGTGGAATTTGTAAAATGTACTTGAAATAGTATCAGCTAAAACATCTTTGACTAAATTGTGATTCAAAAGTCAGCTTTATCAAACTATTAGGTGATATTAGATTTTAAATTACATAAATCAATTTTCCACATCAAAAAATCCATCAAAAGACCTTGAAGAAAACAAATGTGTGAAATAGAATGAATAGAAAGTGCTGTCCACTCCCCAACTTGTCACTCATAACAGATATCAATATTTTTTTATTATTTCCCCTCATGGGGAAATTTCATTACACACCTCCTGCTCTGCAGAGAATTCCTCAACTAACACCAACCGATAAAGCATCAACTACAGCTCGACAGCAAATCCCACACATCAACATGTTTTGAATGCTGATCTGCAGACATCCAAGGTGGAAAAGTTCAGTGGCAACACAGTATATAACAGTATGGGGGCTGGTGTTCAAGATGGTGTCCCAACAGTCTAATGTACTTTCATCAGAACATCCCAAAGTACTTTACAGTCAATGAAGTACCTTGCGAAGTGCAGTCACTGTGTGCAAGAAAAATCACACGATTCGATCTAAAGATCTAATAGCAGGGTGGCCAGCATTCATCTGAAGCAGTTGAATACATGATGCTGAGAAACTGCTGGACGTACTCGAGAATGACTTCAGAAAATAAAACCTGTCTGATTAAAGGATTCATTTCCAAATTATTCAGACAAATTGCAATAAAATATATATTTTTTTAAAGAATTTCTACTGCTCATATAATTTGCAAGATTCCCAGTTATAAATGAGAACTCGGGGGGTAAAAACAAACTGAAATATAGTGAACAAAGACACAATTTGACTTGTCTATTGTCAGTTAGTCGACTGCAATCAATTAGAGTTTGAATTCTGAATGTATGTAAAGCAAGCTGTTCAAATTATCTATCTGTTTCTTTAAACTGAGTGGTGACTCTGAAGTACAGGTCACAGCGTAAACATTCGGATACAGCACAGAAGGAGGCCATTTATGCCCGTGCCAGCTCTTTGGTAGACATCTGGAGTACTGCGTACAGTTTTGGTCTTCGTATTTAAGGAAGGATATACTTACATTGGAGGCTGTTCAGAAAAGGTTCACAAGGTTGAATCCGGAGATGAGGGAGTTGACTGATGAGGATAGGTTGAGTAGGTTAGGCGTATACACATTGGAGTTCATAAGAATGAGAGGTAATCTTATTGAAACTTATAAGATAATGAGGGGGCTCGACAAGGTGGATGCAGAGAGGATATTTCCACTCATAGGGGAAACTAAAACTAGGGGATATAATGTCCAAGTTTCGAGCCGCGCCTAGAACGGCGCAGTCCTGACCTGGACGCCCGTTTTTCACGCCACAAAGTGCGCCTAAAAAAACCCTCCGTATTCTCCACCTCCCTGCAGGTCCTCTGGCCCTCGGCGCGGCGCTGAAAACAGTGTCGGGACCTCTGCACATGCGCGCTACAGTGGGCACGCAAGTGCAGTAGCTCCAGGCGCCCGAAACTGTGTGGGAGGGGCCCGAAGCACGCAGCCCCTAGCCCTGGCCGAATGGCCTCACTGGGGCTGCGTGAATAAGGCTCGAATAAGGCTCCTCCCATGGCCAGCTCCTGCTTCCTCCCGACTCCCGCTCCTGCTTCCCACCCCCCCCCCCGCTCCCCGACCCGTCCCGTCTGCCGCTCCTGCTCCCCCCCCCCACCTCCCCGGACCGGGCCCGACCGGACCCGCCTGTCGCTACCGCTCCTGCTCCCCCCCCCCCCCCCCCCAGACCCGACCTGCCTGTCACTCCTGCTCCTCCCCCCCCCCCGCGACCGGACCCGACCCGACCCGCCTGTCGCTGCCGCTCCTGCTTCTCCACCCCCCCCCCCCCCCCGACCGGACCCGACTCGACCCGTCTGCGTCTGCCGCTGCCGCTCCCACCAGACTCTACTCCCGCCCCCGCACTGGATCTGACCCGACCGACCTCCCACCCCGCCCGCCGACCCGACCTCCCTCCCCCCTCCCCCCTCCCCCCCCTCCCGCCGACCCGAACCGAACCTCTCTCCCCGACCCGACCCAATGCCACCTACCTCTGGTGCTGGGGACGGGCCCTGCCCGAAATCTCGGGCCCGGCCCGTTCAGCCTTCGGTCCCGATGGCAAACCGCTTCCTAAAGGCCTGCCTGAAGAACTTTCACACAGGTAGGAACATGGTTTATTTAATCTTTTCTTTGCTTATAAATTTTTATTCAGCTTGGATTTATTTGTATAATATTTGTATAAGTATAAATAAGGATTTATTGTAGAATTTAATGACTTCCCCTCCCCCTCGTTCTGGGCGCCTAATTTGTAACCTGCGCCTGATTTTTTAATGTGTAGAACAGGTTTTTTCAGTTCTACAAAAATCTTCACTTGCTCCATTCTAAGTTAATTTGGAGTACGTTTTCACTGTGGAAACTTTGAAATCAGGCGTCAGTGGCCGGACACGCCCCCTTTTGAAGAAAAAATTCTGTTCCAAAGTGGAACTGTTCTACCTGACTAGAACTGCAGAAAAATAAATGTGGAGAATTGCGATTTCTAAGATAGTCTGTTCTCCACCAGTTGCTCCTAAAAATCAGGCGCAAATCATGTGGAAACTTGGGCCCATAGTCTTAGAATAAGGGGCCGCCCATTTAAAACTGAGATGAGGAGAAATTTCTTCTCTCAGAGGGTTGTAAATCTATGGAATTCTCTGCCCCAGAAAGCTGTGGAGGCTGGGTCATTGAATATATTTAAGGCGGAGATAGACAGACTTTTGAGCGATAGGGAGTAAAGGGTCATGGGAGCGGGCAGGGAAGTGGAGCTGAGCCCATGATCAGATCAGCCGTGATCTTACTGAATGGTGGAGCAGGCTCGAGGGGCCAAATGGCCTACTCCTGCTCCTATTTCATATGTTCTTGTATCCAATTAGTCCTACTCCCCTGCTCTTTTTCCATAACTTTGTACTTTTTTCCCCCTTCAAGTAATTATCCAATTCCCTTTTAAAAGCGTAGAAAAATATTTCCTCATGTCGCCTCTGGTTCTTGTGCCAAACATCTTAAATGTGTCTCCTCTGGTTACTGATCCTTCTGCCACTGGAAACAGTTCTCTATTAACATCAAAAACATTCATGATTTTGAACACCTCTATCAAATCTCCTTTAACCTTCTCTACTCTAAGGAGAACAACCTCACCAAGGCTTAACCAGTGTTTCATAAAGGATGCTGGATTCAACGTCCATGCCTCACCCACTCCCCATGATCGGAGACCACCACGAGGCCTCCGATCTCTCCCCCCCCCCTCCCCACGAGGCCTCTAATCACTTTTGCAGTGACCCCCCCCCCCACCACAACCAATAATCTTCAGGCTGGCCCGATCCTCTCTTCCTCTCCCCGATGTTTGAGTCTGGCTCCTGATGTTCTCCCCCTCCCCCTCTGATCCTCCTTTGGCCCCCGATGTTCTCTCCCCCTCTGCTCCACTCTCTCTCTCACTCCACCCAACTCAATCCTCCTCCAGCCCCGATGTTCTCTCCCTACCCTGCAATCCTCTTCTGGCCCCCGATGTTCTCTCCCTTTGTTCCCCTCCGCCCCCCCCCCCCCCCCCCACCGATCTTTGACTCCGGCCCCCAATCCCCCTGCAGGCCTACTTGCTTGCAGCCAAGCCAGCCTCTCCATCTGGCTGGCTGTGGGTGGAAAACAGAGGTTTGAAATGCAAATCAGACCCTGCCATTAAATTCGGCAGGGCATGCGGGAAACCTGTCCTCTCAGGTTTCCTGACCGCTTCCTAGCCCCTCTCCTTCCACCCGCCCTCCCTAACCCGCCTCCGGATTAAAATTTCAGCCTATGTCTCTATTAATAAAGCCAAGGATCCCATATGCTTTTTTAACAGCCTTCTCACAGTGTCCTACCACCTTCAAAGATTTGTGTATATGCACTCCCAGGTTTCTCTCTTCCTGCACCTCCTTTAAAATTGTACCATTCAGTGAATATTGCCTCTCCTTATTCTTCCTACCAAAATACATCACTTCACATTTCTCTGCATTAAATTTCATTTGCCATTTGTCTGTCCATTTCGCCAGTTTGTCTTTGTCCTCCTAAAGTCTATCCTTCACATTGTTTACTACATTTCTGAGTTTTGTGTCGTTTGCAAACTATGAAATTATACCCAGTACACCCAATGTCATTAATATATATATATATATATATATATATATAATAAAATCAGAAAGGGCAGTGGTCCTAATACCGACCACTGCATACTTCCCTTTAGTCTAAAAATGTTGTTCATGTACAACTCTCTGCTTTCTGTGTCTTAGCCAATGTTATATCCATGCTGCCACTGTTCCTTTAATCCCATGGGCTTTAATATTGCTAACACGTCTATTACGTGGTACTTTGTCAAACGCATTTTGAAAGTCCATATACACAACATCAACTGCACTGCCCTCATCCACACCCTCTCTACTACCTCATCAAAAAACTCAATCAAGTTAGTCAAATGATATTTGCCCTTAACAAATCCACGCCGGCTCTCCTCTATTAGTTCATACTTTACCAAGTCAATTCATTTTGTCCCACATTATTGTCTCAAAGTTCCCCCACTACCGACATTAGGCAGACTGTAACTGTCAGGTTTATCCCTCTCCCCTTTTATGAACAGGGGTGTAACATTTGAAATCCACAGTCCACTGACACTGCCCCCGAAATCCAAGGAGCATTTGAAGATTGTGGCCAGAGCCTCTGCAATTTCCACCTGTATCTCAGCTACGTAGGATGCATTCCATCTAGACCTGGCGACTTTTCTACTTTGAGGATTGCCAACCTTAAGTAGCTCCTCTTTATCTATTTTTATCCTAACGAATATTGCTATTACCTCCTCCTTTACTGCTACAATGGCAGCATCCCCTTCTCTGAAGACTGATGAGATGTATTAATTTAGTACCTCAGTCATACCCTCTGCCTCCACAAGATCATCTCCTTTTCCATCCCTTATGGCCCCACCTTTCTGCCAATGGGAACAGTTTCTCTCTATCTACTCTGTCCAGACCTCTCATGATCTTGAACACCTCTATCAAATCTCCCCCTTTTACTATTTTGATGTTTAGAAAGACTTTTATTTTAGCTACTAATATATTCTCATACTCCCTTTTTGCCCCTTTCATAATACTCTTTTTAGATTTCCTCTGTACTTTATAGAACCGTAGAATGGTTACAGCATGGAAGAAGACTATTCAACCCGTGCCGGCTCTCTGCAAGAGCACCTCAGCTAGTCCCACTCCCCGCCCTTTCCCATAGCCTTGCACACTTTTTTCTTTCAGGTACTTAGCCAACTCTCTTTTGAAAGCGGTGATTGAGTCTGCCTCCACCCCCGTTCAGGCAATGCATTCCAGATCCTAACCACTCGCTGTGTAAAAATATTTTTCTTATGTCTTCTTTGGTTCTTTTGCCAATCACCTTAAATCTGAGTTCTCTGGTTCTCGACCCTTCTGTGAATGGGAACAGTTTCTCTCTATCTACTCTGTCCAGACCCCTCATGATTTTGAATACCTCTATCAAATCTCCTCTCAATCTTCTCTGCTCTAAGGAGAACAACCCCAGCTTCTCCACTTTATCCACGTAACTGAAGTCCCTCATCCCTGGAACCATTCTTGTAAATCTTTTCTGCACTTTCTCGAAGGCCTTCACATCCTTCCTTTCTGTATTCAGCTTGGTTTTCTACCGTATTGTGAACCTTACATTTATCGTGAGCCTCCTTTCTGTTTCATTTTAATCTCTATATCGTTAGTCATTCAGGGAGCTCTAGCTTTAAATGCCCTTCCTTTCCCCCTCATGGGAATGTGTTTACTCTGTACACGAACCATCTCCTCCTTGAAGGCCTCCCATTGTTCAATTACTGTTTTGCCTACCAATTTTTGATTCTAACCCACCTGGGTAAGATCCCTTTTTAACTCACTGAAATTAAATTCCAGCAATTAAGTATTTTTACGCTTAATTGTTCCTTGTCCTTTTCCATAACTATGCTAAACCTAATGATATTATGATAATTATTCCCCAAATGCTCCCCCACTGAAACATACTCCACTTGCCCCATTTCATTCTCCAGAAGGAAGGAAGGAACTGCTACTTTCCTCGTTAGGCTAGAAACACACTGATGATGAAAGTTCTCATACATATTTCAGAAATTCTTCCCCCTCTTTGCCCTTTACCTTCAATATTTACGAAGGAAGAGGACTTTGCCAAAGCTATGATAGATGAGTAAGTTGCCGGGATACTGGAGGAGATAAAAATAGATAAAGAGGGGGTACTGGGAAGGCTGGCAGTACATCAAGTAGATAGGTCACGCGGTCCAGAAGGGATGCATCCTAGTTGGCTGCGAAAAGTAAGGGTCGAAATTGTGGAGGTGCTGGCCACAATCTTCCAATCCTTCTTAGATATAAGAGTGGTGACAAAGGACTGGAGGATTGCAAATGTTACAACCTTGTTCAAAAAAGGGGAGAAGGATAAACCTGGCAATTACAGGCCAGTCAGTTTAACATCAGTGGTGGGGAAGCTTTTAGATACAATAATCCGGGAGAAAATTAATAGCTACATGGACAAGCATGGGCTAATAAAAGAGTGCCAGCATGGATTTGTTAAGGGCAAATTTTGTTTGACTAACTTGATTGAGTTTTTTGATGAGTTAGTAGAGAGGGCAGCTGAGAGCAGTGCTGTTGATGTTGTGTATATTGACTTTCAAAGATGTTTGATAATGTACCACATATTAGGCTTGTTAACAAAATTGAAGTCCATGGGATAAACGGGGCAGTAGCAGGATGGATACAAAATTGGCCAAGGGATAGAGAACAGAGAGGTGTGAGGAACGGCTGTTTTTTGGACTGGAGGGAGGTATACAGTGGAGTCCCCCAAGGTTCAGTACTAGGACCATTGCTGCTTTTGATATACATTAATGATTTGGAATTGGGAGTATAGGGCACAATTTTCAAAACTTGCAGATGACACAAAACTTGGAAGTGGGGTAAACAGTAAAGAAAATAGTAATAGACATCAAGAGAATTACAGACAGGCTGGTGGAATGGGCGGACACATGGCAGATTAAATTCAACACGGAAAGCTATGAGGTGATGCGATTTTGGTAGGAAGAATGAGGAGAGACAATTCATGCTAAATGCTGCAATTTTAAAGGGGGTGCAGGAACAGAGACCTAGGGTGTTTGTCCACAAATCTTTGAAGGTGGCAGGACAGGTTAACAAAGCAATTAATAAAGCATATGGGATCCTGGGGTTTATAAATAGAGGTATAGAGTACAAAAGTTAGGAAGTTATGCTAACTATCCCACACACTCCTTGAACAGATCCCTCCTGCCCATGCCTTAGGAATCTGAAGCTCTCCCTCCTGCACCATTTCTGCAGCCACGCATCAACCTGTCTTATCCTACTATTCCTATACTCATAAGCGTGTGGCACTGGGAGTAATCCAGAGATTACTACCTTTGAGTTCTTGCTTTTGAACTAGCTCCTAAAATTCTCGTTTGCAGGACCGCATCCCTTTTTCTTCCTATGTCATTATTTCCCACATGGATCATGACTTCTGGCTGATCCCCTTCCCGCCTCAAAATGTTCTGCACCCTCTCAGTGATATCCTTTACCCTGGCATCAGGGAGGCAACACTCTAAGTGGGACTCTTAAAATTAATTCTGAAGCAGATTTTCAAATCATTTGGATAAACAAAGGAACTCAGAAAACCTGTGACCTCTTATGGGCACGCACCCTGTTAAAAAATTAGTGATGCACACTGGGAAAGACTGTATGCTCAGATTGCAGCATCTGGAAAATTGTTAGGTGTGGGGAAAATGATGAACTCCCAGTCCAATGTTTTAATGGAGGCTGAGGTCTTTATGGAAAAGCTTTAATGATGGTACTCAAAGACAATTTTAGATGTAGGTTTAATCAACTTACTTTGAAATATGGATTTTCTTTGTCTTTATTATATTACAAACCTTATTTTTGACATTAGAAAGTTCAGTTACTGAGGAAAAATGGCATTTTTCTGGAGCAATTCAAGTAGTTCAGGTTCTGATTTGCTTTATTTGTAGTTTGTTTTTGACTGAGTTATTGAGCATGAAATTTAAGCAAATTAAAAAGTGTGATGTTAAAGTGTGAGAAATCGAAAAGTCTGACATGCAAAATGTAATACGACAAGCAGGAACTGCACACTATCATACTTCTTTTTTTAAACATTTTATTTCAATAAGTCAATCATTGCAAACAGATTACAAATTGAAACAGACAAGCTGGCAAATATTTAAAAGTCACAATATTAACATTTTTCAACTAAATATTTTTAACTGGAAAAAACTATACTCAAGATTTTCAATTTGAAATGATAGTGGTACATATTCAAGACAGCATTTAGAGGAGAGTACAATTACACAAGAGCTGTTCATATCTGTACAGTAGCTTAACATTTCAGGATTTGGACAGATATGGGATAGGGCCGGCAGAGCTGGACAGAGGAGTACTTGGCCTATCCCACCTTTTCCACAGGTGCTTATGGGTTACATCAGCTTTTCTGGTAATCAATAGTTGTCTGCTTGTACTGGCATTAACCCATCCCTTCCTCTGCAAGTGTGCTGTGGGGTTTGAGAGAGGGAATGTGCAATACAAAGCTCCAGGACCAGAGTCCATCTCTGACTCCCTTTCTACCAGCAAATGAATCACTTCCTCCCACCCATTTTGCTCCCCTCGTCTACTCTCATCTACTCCTCATCTTCCCTTCCTTGAATCAAAAGGGCGCAAACTTGATCGGACCTGGTGCACAATCAGCCTCGTCATTTATCACATTTGTGGCAGCATAGATGGCTTACTAAAATGGTTGCATTTGCAGGCAAGACCAGAAGGTATAGCGTGTAAGTATGGCACTCTGGTCACATCTTCTCGAGCATTCATCTAACATGGAGATGCAGAATCTATGAAGCTTATATGGGCTGTGGTACATTGACCATATTGATTTGAGTTCACCCTCTCCTATCAGATTGAAAGTGGAGATTGAGAGTGTTTCTTACAGATTTTCTTTCGTTCTACTCCAGTTGTATAGTGAATTTACTTTGGATACCTATAACTCCCCAAACTCAACGAAGCAGTGTGCTTCATTAAGCCTTAGGTGCTATTACTAAGCAGTCTAATTCTAGGGTATTATGGCTTGGGATACAGCCTTGCAGCAGAATCCATGGCTGTGTATCAAGACTAAAAACTGGCAAACTATCCCTCCCATCTAACCTGCCTTTCATATAGCTCAATAGGAGGCCAAAGGAGTAAAGAAGCACATTATAGTTATACTAATGCTAGTGATCTAGAAGAGGTTTGTGCATAACTGAAATTTCTGCTTGGCGTGTCAGCCCTCTGCTGAATCTGATGCAACAAGGAATTCCCAGGTGTATTAGCTGCAAGTTGATTTAGAGCCTGGCATGAGAAGGGCATCACCAAGAGGAACCAGCTTCTTAACAACGGTTCGGTTTTGCTTTTAGCAATTAAGGACAAATTCTATTTCACTCAACAGGATATGTTTATATCTAGATCCAACACTTCCCCCAAGAGTCAGCAAGAGCCAAGCCATCTACCAATATTCATTTTCAACCTTCAAAATACTCATCAACATAGCTCTGTCCTGTGGACTGTGCTCAACCTCTACAATGACAGAATACACAAAGTTTAAAAATAGGATGAGAACAAGCTCCAGGTCATCATACGATTTTTATAATATCACTAGTAGCTCTGCCTATGGTAACTCAAAGGATGTGCTATTTTAGAAGGACGAGAACATTATGTCATGTACAACACAATGTATTCTTCTTCTGCTAAAGCACAGTTGTGGTCCTGTTAAGGTGACAAAGTTGAACTGATATTAAGTTCTCTCAAAAGTTAATTTTCTTTTTACACTGGTGACCACAACCATGTCTATGTTGAAACGAAGATTAATTAAGAGCCCGTAGATACTGCGGTTTTGTTACTTTTGGTTCCTGTATACTAAAAATTACTTTTGCTTCTCCATAGTTATTGTTGAAGGATGACACAGAAATGTGTTATGTCTAAAGGGTGGATGACATGAAGTGTGCACATACATGAAAGTTCTGAAAATTTTACTAGTAGCTCTGCTGTGGTGTTGCTTAAGGTGAATAGGGGTATTATGGCAATTAATATTACCAGGGACATGGGGCTAGAATTTCCCTAACCTGTTTTTCTGGCGCCCTCACCCGAGGTGCGCCACTTTTGTCCGCCTCCAAGCGTGCCGAAAAAAGGCATCTGTATTCTGGCCGCTCCCCAGCCTCTCCTCCGTCGTGGCGCAGTGTGGCCCAATGGTTTGGGGGCGGAGCCAGGTCCCGGCGCTGAAAACAGTTCCGGGACCTCTGCGCGTATGTGCAGTAGCTCCTGGCAGGCCATTTCTGCAAACGCGCGCTGCAGCTGTGTGGGAGAGGCCCGAAGCATGCCGTCCCTAGCCCTGGCCAAATGGGCTCTCTCATCAGTGGCCCGCTGCATTCCCTAAGGTAGGACTTCTATTTTTTATTTGTTATTTACTGATTGATTTTGGTGCTTTAGGTGTAGGGTTCCTTCTATTTTTCTATTTATTGATTGCTTCATCATAGGCAGTCCCTCGAATCGAGGATGACTTGCTTCCACATCAAAAAGTTCACAGGTGTTTCAATGATGGACCTAAAATTCCAGGTCCGAACTAAATCTTGATGGGTGGAAGATGCCTGTGCGTGGATTTTTTTAACGTGTGGTAACCGTTGCACACCAGCCACCACACAGGCTTGACAGAGCTAGGTCTTGGTCCAGTAGCAAGGGTTAACCAAGACGACTGGAGACCTGCTCTGCTGCACAGACCTAGTGTGCACACATATCGCAGTGTGGGCTGACTCGTGCTGCCCCTGGGCCCTTGCCTCTTCTGGCCCCGAACTCACGCCTCTCCTGGGCCCTGATCACGTCCCTCTATAATCTCTCGCTGCTCCATCGCCCCGACCTCGCCGCTCCTGCTGTACCTGTTCACGCTCCAATCAGCGACCTGGACCTTGGTGACGTCCCTTTTCACTGCTGTTGCTCTCCTGCTCCAGCAAATGCTGCTCCTTGGAGTGGTACGCTACCACGCTGCTCCTTCCACTCCCCGGTCTGCTCCGATGGTGCTCGCAGACCGGGGGCCGCACAAACTGCTGGGCGAGGCTGCCACGCTGCTCCTTCCGCTCCCCGGCCTGCTCTGAGGCTGAAGTGGAGTCAAATATATTACTTTGGTCTTGGTGCTTTAGGTGCAGGGTTCCTTCTATTTTATTTGTAATTAATTGCTCATTACTTTTTGTGCTTTGTTTAATGCTTGGTGATGCTTTAAATTTAGTTACTTGCGCAGATTCCTTAACTCTAGGTAAGGTTTTTCTGTGCGGACAGAGGTAGCAACATACGCTGGCCTAAGTTAGTCTGGAGCAACTATTTGCTGGCCAAACGCCTAAAACAGGGTAAGTGGCTGGGAACAACCCTTTTTGAAAAAAAAACTGAACTTAAAAAAAAAACCTAACTAACTCACTTACACTGACGCAAATTAAATGGCCAGAATTGCAACTAAAAAGATAGTCCAGAAAAATCAAGTTGCTCCAAAAAAACCGAACAAATCCTGGGGAAACTTGGGCCCATCGACTTACCATCATTGGTGGCCCTGGGAAAGAGGTGTGAGGTCTGGCAGATGGGGACACACTGTCTAGGCGTACTTTGAGGGAGGACATAGGTCAGGGAGCATTGGGAAAGGAGTGCTGGGATTCCAGGAACTCTGCAGAGGGAGATTCTGGGAATACGGAAGTAGCTTCTAGAAACTGAGAAACGGGTCCTGATGATCTGGAAGTGTTGTATTAGGTAGTCTCAGGCTCCGGGAGTACTGGGGGTTGTTCTGAGATCAGAAAGCAACGGGGATGTGGTCTAAGGATTTATAAGCATTGAGGGGATCCAGGGATCTGGATGGAGAGGGCAAGAGTCTGGAAAAGGATATTTCGCAGACCAGCAGGAGTAAGTTTCAGGCATCGGTGGGATAGTCTGGCAGTATTGGGTATTGCTAGGATCTGCCAGAGGGAAAGCATGCACCAGCAGCCTTGACATGAGGGGGCACTGAAGAATGGGACCTAAACAGCGCTTAGCAACTTTCAAACCAACAAACCCCAATAATTCATCACATTTTTGCCCATCAAAACCCTCCCTTGATCCATTCATAGCCCCTTTTGCTCC
The DNA here is from genome assembly GCF_044704955.1 of Pristiophorus japonicus. Classification (NCBI taxonomy): domain Eukaryota; kingdom Metazoa; phylum Chordata; class Chondrichthyes; family Pristiophoridae; genus Pristiophorus; species Pristiophorus japonicus. Next base: position 128,475,008 of record NC_091986.1, read on the forward strand.
TTCAGCAATCCTTCCCCTACTGCTTTGCCTAGTTTCAGATGGTTGCTATCCTTAATGTCCTGGCTTAAAGAAATTAAGGATAACCATTCTGGGCTAGAATTTCCCCTCCAATCGCTGGCGCCGGATCCTTGGTGGTATTCCGGCAGTTGAATCTTTTTAACTGCCGGAATATCATTGGTGTGCGCTCCCGTGATTTTCAGGTCCTCGATGTCGGCGGTGGCGAAGCCTAGCGACAGCGGACTGGACGACGAAAATGGGAGAAAACTCGGCGATCTCCTTACCTTTAGTAAGGGAAGCAGAACCACTGCAGAAAACAGCCGGAAAATCTTCTCTGCGCATGCGCGGTCATTCTCCCGCGATTTGGGGGTCAAGGGTGACCCTGCACATGCAGAGAGAAGAGTAGGACAGCACTGGACATCTTGAAGCTGCAGAGGTTTGGTTGAGATCAGTGAGAGAGGAGCTGAGAGGATTTTTGAGGTTTTTTGAGTACATTGATTGTATTCAGTATAGTTCAATTGTATCATAATATAAAATAATATAATTAATAAAATAACTAGTAATAATTATAATAATAGATCTTAAAATCTTAAAAATAATAGTAATAATGAATTAATTCCAAATATATGTATAAATAAATATCAAGAAAATGGAAAATCAAGCCATGGAAGTGGAGAGGGCATTAGATGGGAGGAAACAGGCCACTTGTTTCTAGGAGGAAGCCCAGAAGTCATTGGTGGACAAAGTGGAGGCCCATTGGAATCAGTTAACACGGGGTGGGTGAGGGAAAATCAGCAGTTATGGCAAGAGATCGCTGAGGCGGTGTCCTCTGTCACGTGCGGGAGCTGAACCAGTACCGCAAATGGTGGAATGATATTGTTGGGTCTAAGTGCTAACTTTTATCATGCATTGACGATTTACTCTTAAGTAGTGCCACGTTTTATTATGTTGTAAAGCTTCATGTAATTTTTATTTCCCATCATCGATCTCATTGTGTTAGTCCTCTGTATTTTCATGTGTTTATCATGCAACATTTCCATGCTAACAAAACTTAAATCGTGCACTCGTTGACGAAGGCTGGGGGACGGTTAATTGGGGATGTATACATATATAAGTGTATGTGGATGTATGTACGTATGCGTGTATATTCGGTATTAGTAGCTGTCAAATTAGTTCACACATATTTGTCACCTTTGCAGAAAAAAATTAGCCGTCAAAAGGGCAGAGCTCCGCAAAATGGGCGGTAGTCCGTCAAAGACAATTCCTTTGACGGACCTCGAGGAACGCGCTGCAGCCCTGACGGGGGGCGTATGATCGCACCACCCCGTGTGTTGGTGCCGAACCAGTTCTCCCTGAGGGTAAGTCTGCATAATCCCTGGACTGTACTACGGTCATGTAATTCAAACTTATGGCAATATAATGTAGAATGTAATGTAATGCTGGGAGCAAGAAATGTTGTTAGTTGTGAAATTATTTTTTGGTTTTTGGTTGATCACACTGTGCCACTTGGAAACCAAACTGTTTGGGACTGAAGTTTTGTTACATCATGTACTTTCTCGATACTTTGCTCTTGATACTTTCATGTAATGATTCTCAGTAAAAAATGTTTGTTCTCCACATAAGCCTGCGCGAAGTGAATTGCTCTGATGTTGTCTCTGACCCCTCCCCTCCCTTGTCGCCAACCATTGATGTTATATTTTTACAGTTGCACAGGTGGAACCGCCTGCCCCTCCCTGAGAGAAGTCATTGCAGGGAACACCAAATGAAGAGACGGTGGAAGAGACAGAGGAGATGGTGGCGAGGAGCTGCAGGAGAACACGCCTCAAAGCATTGTAACGGTGGTGGTGCAGGAAGAGGGAGGGGTGGCGGGACTTCAAGGGTCCTTTCTACCTGCGGTCACCGGTTCCTTGTCCGATCTTCCGGCCCGAGGAAGTGGGATCAAGTGGAATGCAATGGCACACACCGACCCCCATGGGAAATCCGCGGCGGCTGATCCGCCAAAGTGGGAACGCTGCGCGACAGGCAGATGCGAGCCTGGACATGGTGGGACTGTCCAGGATGAGCATCGACTTGATTCAAGAACTCCTCCAGGCCATTGCTGGGTTGTCCGAAAACATCACAGCTTTAGCAGCCCGTCAATCAGAGGACATGGCGGAGCTGATTGCCGCGGTGAGGGAGAACACTCGGACCGCCAATGCCAATGCAATGCAGCAATCGACGGTCATGGGATATGGCTCTGCACCCAAAGGTGCCATGCCAGCAATGGTGACAGCACCTGATCATCTGGAGGAATCAATTTCTTCCGATTTTGAAGATGGGTCCTTAGCACTTCCATCTTCTCCAGAACCCCCAAACATAGTGCTGCTATTGTCGCCCCCCCAAGCAGTCATGCTCGAGGTGCTCCACTGGTGCACGACATACTGATCCCGACGTGGGCAGGGCCAGGGGTATTGTTAGTGGAAGGAGGGGGTCAAGGCCAAGGGGGGATTGGGGTGGAAAGGACTTGGGACAGGAGGTCGCAGGTAGAATTGAGGGAGGGTGCAGGGGTGCTTTCAGTGGTGTTTATATTGTCGTTGATGTCGTTGTTGCTGTTGTCAAAATTTGTATTCAAATATACGTTATTTTATTACATTGTTAAAGTTTAATACAAATTACGAGTTTTATATAAAATTTTATTCAACTAAACCATTCTTATACAGTGTCTCACTTACTTCTGGGAAGGGGGAAAATATATCCTATTTGACAACTTTTAGGAAACACAACTTTAAATGTGTGATTGATGGTGTCGCTTGCAAACTCAGACCTCATCTTAGATAACCTAGACCCAACTGACTGGGGTTTTCTTGAATCTTGTGAACATCCGGTGTCCCTGACGATTACGTGTGCGGGAAGTGTATCCGCCTCCAGCTCCTGACAGACTGCGTTGCGGAGTTGGAGCTGAGGGTGGATTCACTCTGGAGCATCCACGATGCTGAGAATGACGTGAGTATCACGTGTAGCGAGTTGGTCGTACCGCAGGGAAAGGGTCCACAGCCAGATAGGGAATGGAAGACCAACAGGAAGAGCAGTGCAAGGAAGGTAGTGCAGGAGTCCCCTGTGGTCAACCCCCTGCAAAACAGATACACTGCTTTGGGTACTGTTGAGGGGGATGACTCATCAGGGGAGGGCAGCAGCAGCCAAGTTCATGGCACCATGGCTGGCTCTGCTGCACAGGAGGGCAGGAAAAAGAGTGGGAGAGCAATAATGATTGGGGATTCAATGGTGAGGGGAATAGATAGGCGTTTCTGCGGCCGCAACCGAGACTCCAGGATGGTATGTTGCCTCCCTGGTGCAAGGGTCAAGGATGTCTCGGAGCGGGTGCAGGACATTCTAAAAAGGGAGGGAGAACAGCCAGTTGTCGTGGTGCACATTGGTACCAACGACATAGGTAAAAAAAAGGGATGAGGTCCTACGAAACGAATTTAAGGAGCTAGGAGCTAAATTAAAAAGTAGGACCTCAAAAGTAGTAATCTCGGGATTGCTACCAGTGCCACGTGATAGTCAGAGTAGGAATCGCAGGATAGTGCAGATGAATACGTGGCTTGAGCAGTGGTGCAACAGGGAGGGATTCAAATTCCTGGGGCATTGGAACCGGTTCTGGGGGAGGTGGGACCAGTACAAACCGGACGGTCTGCACCTGAGCAGGACCGGAACCAATGTCCTAGGGGGAGTGTTTGCTTGTGCTGTTGGGGAGGATTTAAACTGATATGGCAGGGGGATGGGAACCAATGCAGGGAGACAGAGGGAAACAAAAAGGAGGCAAAAGCAAAAGACAGAAAGGAGATGAGGAAAAGTGGAGGGCAGAGAAACCCAAGGCAAAGAACAAAAAGGGCAACTGTACAGCAAAATTCTAAAAGGACAAAGGGTGTTAAAAGAATAAGCCTGAAGGCTTTGTGTCTTAATGCAAGGAGTATCCGCAATAAAGTGGATGAATTAACTGTGCAAATAGATGTTAACAAATATGATGTGATTGGGATTACGGAGACGTGGCTCCAGGATGATCAGGGCTGGGAACTCAACATCCAGGGGTATTCAACATTCAGGAAAGATAGAATAAAAGGAAAAGGAGGTGGGGTAGCATTGCTGGTTAAGGAGCAAATTAAGGCAATAGTCCGGAAGGACATTAGCTTGGATGATGTGGAATCTATATGGGTAGAGCTGCAGAATACCAAAGGACAAAAAACGTTAGTGGGAGTTGTGTACAGACCTCCAAACAGCAGTAGTGATGTTGGGGAGGGCATCAAACATGAAATTAGGGGTGCGTGCAATAAAGGTGCAGCAGTTATAATGGGTGACTTTAATATGCACATAGATTGGGTTAACCAAACTGGAAGCAATACGGTAGAGGAGGATTTCCTGGAGTGCATAAGAGATGGTTTTTTAGACCAATATGTCGAGGAACCAACTAGGGGGGAGGCCATCTTAGACTGGGTGTTGTGTAATGAGAGAGGATTAATTAGCAATCTCGTTGTGCGAGACCCCTTGGGGAAGAGTGACCATAATATGGTGGAATTCTGCATTAGGATGGAGAATGAAACAGTTAATTCAGAGACCATGGACCAGAACTTAAAGAAGGGTAACTTTGAAGGTATGAGGCGTGAATTGGCTAGGATAGATTGGCGAATGATACTGAAGGGGTTGACTGTGGATGGGCAATGGCAGACATTTAGAGACCGCATGGATGAACTATGACAATTTTCATTCCTGTCTGTCGTAAAAATAAAAAAGGGAAGGTGGCTCAACCGTGGCTATCAAGGGAAATCAGGGATAGCATTAAAGCCAAGGAAGTGGCATACAAATTGGCCAGAAATAGCAGAGAACCCAGGGACTGGGAGAAATTTAGAACTCAGCAGAGGAGGACAAAGGGTTTGATTAGGGCAGGGAAAATGGAGTACGAGAAGAAGCTTGCAGGGAACATTAAGACGGATTGCAAAAGTTTCTATAGATATGTAAAGAGAAAAAGGTTAGTAAAGACAAACGTAGGTCCCCTGCAGTCAGAATCAGGGGAAGTCATAACGGGGAACAAAGAAATGGCGGACCAATTGAACAAGTACTTTGGTTCGGTATTCACTGAGGAGGACACAAACAACCTTCCGGATATAAAAGGGGTCGGAGGGTCTAGTAAGGAGGAGGAACTGAGGGAAATCCTTATTAGTCGGGAAATTGTGTTGGGGAAATTGATGGGATTGAAGGCCGATAAATCCCCAGGACCTGATGGACTGCATCCCAGAGTACTTAAGGAGGTGGCCTTGGAAATAGTGGATGCATTGACAGTCATTTTCCAACATTCCATTGACTCTGGATCAGTTCCTATGGAGTGGAGGGTAGCCAATGTAACCCCACTTTTTAAAAAAGGAGGGAGAGAGAAAACAGGGAATTACAGACCGGTCAGCCTGACATCGGTAATGGGTAAAATGATGGAATCAATTATTAAGGATGTCATAGCAGTGCATTTGGAAAGAGGTAATATGATAGGTCCAAGTCAGCATAGATTTGTGAAAGGGAAATCATGCTTGACAAATCTTCTGGAATTTTTTGAGGATGTTTCCAGTAGAGTGGACAAGGGAGATCCAGTTGATGTGGTATATTTGGACTTTCAGAAGGCTTTCGACAAGGTCCCACACAAGAGATTAATGTGCAAAGTTAAAGCACATGGGATTGGGGGTAGTGTGCTGACATGGATTGAGAACTGGTTGTCAGACAGGAAGCAAAGAGTAGGAGTAAATGGGGACTTTTCAGAATGGCAGGCAGTGACTAGTGGGGTACCGCAAGGTTCTGTGCTGGGGCCCCAGCTGTTTACACTGTACATTAATGATTTAGACGAGGGGATTAAATGTAGTATCTCCAAATTTGCGGATGACACTAAGTTGGGTGGCAGTGTGAGCTGCAAGGAGGATTCTATGAGGCTGCAGAGCGACTTGGATAGGTTAGGTGAGTGGGCAAATGCATGGCAGATGAAGTATAATGTGGATAAATGTGAGGTTATCCACTTTGGTGGTAAAAACAGAGAGACAGACTATTATCTGAATGGTGACAGATTAGGAAAAGGGCAGGTGCAAAGAGACCTGGGTGTCATGGTACATCAGTCATTGAAGGTTGGCATGCAGGTACAGCAGGCGGTTAAGAAAGAAAATGGCATGTTGGCCTTCATAGCGAGGGGATTTGAGTACAAGGGCAGGGAGGTGTTGCTACAATTGTACAGGGCCTTGGTGAGGCCACACCTGGAGTATTGTGTACAGTTTTGGTCTCCTAACCTGAGGAAGGACATTCTTGCTATTGAGGGAGTGCAGCGAAGGTTCACCAGACTGATTCCTGGGATGGCGGGACTGACCTATCAAGAAAGACTGGATCAACTGGGCTTGTATTCACTGGAGTTCAGAAGAATGAGAGGGGACCTCATAGAAACGTTTAAAATTCTGACGGGGTTAGACAGGTTAGATGCAGGAAGAATGTTCCCAATGTTGGGGAAGTCCAGAACCAGGGGACACAGTCTAAGGATAAGGGGGAAGCCATTTAGGACCGAGATGAGGAGGAATTTCTTCACCCAGAGAGTGGTGAACCTGTGGAATTCTCTACCACAGAAAGTTGTTGAGGCCAATTCACTAAATATATTCAAAAAGGAGTTAGATGAACTCACTACTAGGGGAATCAAGGGGTATGGTGAGAAAGCAGGAATGGGGTACTGAAGTTGCATGTTCAGCCATGAACTCATTGAATGGCGGTGCAGGCTAGAAGGGCCGAATGGCCTACTCCTGCACCTATTTTCTATGTTTCTATCACGTAACTGGCTAAGCCACTCACAATGCAACAGCTCTACCAAGCTGTGAGCATTCTCACTGGTGCATAAATTACAGTTGTGACACCTGCTACAGTTGAATAGCCCCACGACCGCACTGTCAAGCCACGTGAAGAATAGAAACATAGAAACATAGAAAATAGGTGCAGGAGTAGGCCATTCGGCCCTTCTAGCCTGCACCGCCATTCAATGAGTTCATGGCTGAACATGCAACTTCAGTACCCCATTCCTGCTTTCTCGCCATATCCCTTGATCCCCCTAGTAGTAAGGACTTCATCTAACTCCTTTTTGAATATATTTAGTGAATTGGCCTCAACAGCTTTCTGTGGTAGAGAATTCCACAGGTTCACCATTCTCGGTGAAAAAGTTTCTCCTCATCTCGGTCCTAAATGGCTTACACCCCTTATCCTTAGACTGTGACCCCTGGTTCTGGACTTCCCCAACATTGGGAACATTCTTCCTGCATCTAACCTATCTGAACCCATCACAATTTTAAACGTTTCTATGAGGTCCCCTCTCGTTCTTCTGAACTCCACTGAATACAAGCCCAGTTGATCCAGTCTTTCTTGATAGGTCAGTCCCGCCATCCCGGGAATCAGTCTGGTGAACCTTCGCTGCACTCCCTCAATAGCAAGAATGACCTTCCTCAGGTTAGGAGACCAAAACTGTACACAATACTCCAGGTGTGGCCTCACCAAGGCCCTGTACAACTGTAGCAACACCTCCCTGCCCCTGTACTCAAATCCCCTCGCTATGAAGGCCAACATGCCATTTTCTTTCTTAACCGCCTGCTGTACCTGCATGCCAACCTTCAATGACTGATGTACCATGACACCCAGGTCTCGTTGCACCTCCCCTTTTCCTAATCTGTCACCATTCAGATAATAGTCTGTCTCTCTGTTTTTACCACCAAAGTGGATAACCTCACATTTATCCACATTATACTTCATCTGCCATGCATTTGCCCACTCACCTAACCTATCCAAGTCGCTCTGCAGCCTCATAGCATCCTCCTCGCAGTTCACACTGCCACCCAACTTAGTGTCATCCGCAAATTTAGAGATACTACATTTAATCCCCTCGTCTAAATCATTAATGTACAGTGTACCCCACTAGTCACCGCCTGCCATTCTGAAAAGTACCCATTTACTCCGACTCTTTGCTTCCTGTCTGACAACCAGTTCTCAATCCATGTCAGCACACTACCCCCAATCCCATGTGCTTTAACTTTGCACATTAATCTCTTGTGTGGGACCTTGTCGAAAGCCTTCTGGTTACTTGGATGTCCACCTAGTGACTGACACCCTTCTCCCCCCACCTCAGGTCGCTCTAAACAACAGTGACCGACTCCCTTCTTCCCCCCCCACCCTTCAGGTCATTCTGTACACATAGTGACACCACATTGCACGGATGCAACCCCTCCCTCCCCCCCGCCCCACGGCCCAGCTACTGCCAGCATCAGTAAAGGGGGGTTGGGGGGGCGATGGGGAACATTTCCCAGAAATAACTCATGTTCAGCAATGAATAGCTAAGTGGGCATGACTCCAATGGCTTCTTCCTGAGTGGTGTTACATATGTTACAAAATTAATTTCCTACCACCCATAAAATTAGCCATCGGCGTGTTACACAGGTACTGGTCAGTTACTCCAGTCAAACAGACGTGAAACAATCCAATCCAATCCTCTGCAATCCAATTGGGTTTATTTTTTAAATAATGTTTCGAGAGGGAGCGTCCGTTTTCTGCGGAATCAGAAATACACCAGGCAGCATCGTTCAGCAAACACCGAGTTCAGTGTGTCTCTGAATTCACGGCAGCTAGCAAGACATGGCGAGGGAGGGGAGGTGGTATTGGCGGGGGGGGGGAAATGGGTGGGGTGGGTCTGCTTTGGAGCCGATCTGTCAAAAAAACGAAGCCCAAAGCTAAGGGAATGATGGAAGACAGTGCAAAACATAGTAAAGGTCCCGAGGGATTAGAAGGGCAGGTGTATGAGATTACAACATGCTTCAGCTATGCGCCTGTCCCAGACAGTTTGTGTATATTTTTTGGGAACATCGATTAGCTGATTACATTGTGGCTTGAGTTCTGCCATGCTTAGTGTGAATATGAGGTTTTTTATTTTATTTTTCTTTCATTTTATTACCAACAACTAAGTATGACATTACTGCCTACTGATCGGCAGTTACAAGTTTTCTTCATTATGGTATGTCGTTATGGTATCGGCTACTATATCAGGTGACAGAAGTGATATGCCTGATAGTTCTGTTGGAGCTGGCAAAAATGTAGTTGAAGATGCAGTTGTTGAGGAAACAATGAAGGTATAGGGAGGACCATTCATGTAAGGGGTGGAAAGGCTAGTTATAAGGTCTCCTCAATGAAATCCTGCCAAATGTTTCTTGCAGCTGGTGATAGTGGCCTACCAGCAGCACCGTTAACCTCCTCAGTGTCCTGTAAGACATCTCTATGATGAGGCTCAACACCCTTGTCCTCTGAGCGGTCCATGCTGATAGCTTGTTATATGGCAAATTTATGGAGTGTGCGGCAAACTACTCTGGTGGCAGTGTGGACGCTACAACGGCCTTAGTGCTCCTTGGCTGGGGTGGGGTGGGGGTGGGGGGGGGAGAGGGGTGCAAGGTGGAGTAAATTAGCCAAGGTTCTGACTCCATGTTTATGGATGTTGAGCAATGATAGGATCAAGCATGGCCAAGATGTCACTCCAATTGAAAAGCCTGCTTACGTTAACTGGAATCACACACTGAAGTTCTGGCCCTAATGTATCAGCATGCGAGCACGCAAAGAGAAGGTTTGCTGGGAAATCTAAAAACTTTTAAAAAATGCAATGTGATTAATTTACACATCAGGAACACCAAATAAAAATAGCCATTGGGGTGATGTACCAGTGGGCATTTGGTGCCTGTTGTACAAAACCCCAAAGGTTTTCTTCATTAACATTGATCTTCTGGCCCACTGTAAAGTTGAAAAGAAAATGGAGGGAGGCATAATGCTGGGCCCCAAGTCAGGCAAGTACTTCAGAAATAGGCAGTTTTGATCGGAGCGATAACGGATGGTAGCGGGCCTTAAAAAAAAGGTTTTAGTAGAAATTAGCACTGGGAGAGAATTTTCCGCAATTTCTGGACGTTCAATGTGGGCGGGCGCTTTGCAGCAATGCCGGTGGTAATGGTAGGCCGAAATTACCGCTGATGATAATCGGGAGGTGGAACAGGCGTTATTTTATGAAACAGGCAGTAACTGGGCATTAAATCGGCAATCGGAGGGGAAATTCTAGCACTTAGCTTTTTAAAATTGATGTAAAATCATGGGCTAGTGATGTGCAATTTTCGAATACGTGCTCCTGGCGTATGCCTGAAATGTGGATAAGTATGTTCTTGAAGTTATAGGTCGAAGTCAGGGCATGACTTAACTCTGAAGAAGCAATTGGCTTCGAGGTTTGTAAACAAATAAAAGGGCCAGTAAAGCAAAGATGAGAATGAAGGAATTATGGTTATTAAATTTCAGGGCTATTTATTTCAGTCACTCTTTGAAATACAGCTTTAAAATCATTCTTGGAAATCTCTATCAATAGTGTTATGTATTGTCCAGGTACATTAAATGTATAGTCACAATGGTGTGCCACAGAGGGCGCTGTGGTGGCAGATCCAAAAGTACCTGCAAGAAGGCATATATAAGGCTGCCCACCACACCTGAGGCACATTCTGGAGTTACACAATAAAGGACCAAGGTCACAGCAGTTACTACAACACCAGACTGTGTGAAGTCAGTGATTTGAGTGCTACATACACCACATTGGCGACAAGGACACGGACGAGCTTCACACAACCATGGCGACTCTGGGCTCGCTAAAGGATTTTACAGTGGGTAATGATTGGAAGGCCTTTACGGAAAGGCTCGAGTACTACTTTATAGCAAACGACCTGACGGAGGACACGAACGCACTGAGAGAGAAGCGTAAGGCGATATTGCTGTCCAGTTGTGGCGATGAGGTTTACTGTTTCGTCAGGGATTTGCTGGCACCCGCGAGCGCCAAGGACAAGTCATATGAGGAGCTGATTGAACTCATTCGTGACCAACTGAAACCGAAGGAGAGCATCCTCATGGCCAGGCACAAATTCTACCACCACTGCAGACCTGAGGGCCAGGATGTCACCAAATATGCTGTGGACATCAGGAGACTCGCGGCGCCATGTGATTTTGGCACACACCTTGACGAGGCGTTGTGAGATGTTTTTGTTATGGGGATTGGCCATGAGGGCCTCCTTCACAAGCTGCTATCCACTGAACCTACAGTCACCCTGGCAAAAGCCATCACCATCAGCCGGGCATTTATGACCTCGACGTGCAGCACCAAGCAGATGATCCCCCATACAGTCTCGAACCCGGCAGGCACTGTCCACAGGACAGTGCCCATCACGGACAAAACTGCAGAACGTGGCTCTGCCCAGGGCAGAGGGCACTGATCTCAGGGTCCGGGAACTCAGAGTCCGCCGAGGGGAGCTAATCAAGTAGCACATGCTGGCGCTGCAGAGGAAGCCATGGGGCTCACCGGTGCAGGTTTGCGGAGTATGCGTGCAATACCTGCCACACGAAAGGCCACCTTCAGCGTATGTGCAAAAGAAACCTGACTCACCGTGTGGCTGAGAGATGGTAGAGGATCCACCATCCAGCGAGGAGCAGGCAGAAGATGATGAGGCGTTTGGACTGTATACGTGTACAGACGATTCGGCCCCAGTGTAAGTCAAGATTAACGGAGTCCCAGTGAGTATGGAAGTGGACACTGGGTCGGGTCAGTCGCTTATGAGTCAGGAAACTTTTGAGAAACTGTGGATCAACCCAAGCTGGTCCCGGTCACGGCGAAGCTGTGCATCTACACCAAGGAGCTGATACATGTTCTTGGCAGAGCGGGTGTGCAGGTATCTCACGGTGGCGAGACGCACGGGTTATCTTTGTGGATCATTGCAAGCAATGGGCCGATGCTACTCGGCAGGAGATGGATGGGGAAGGTCCGTGGGAGCTGGAAAGATTTCATTCCTCCACAGACCGCTGTTCCCCATGTTCACAGGCCTCCTCCAAAGGAACTCGCGACTGATCTCCATGCCGCTCACGCTGCCAGCGGAGAACAGCAGGGCCTCCCGGCACCGGGCCGGGTGTCACATCACCGACCGATAATTCGCTCTCCTGCCCCCACCCAGGGCTGCGGGAACCGGGGAAAGGACCCGGACCCGGGGCCTTCGGGTGGCGCCGCTCCGCGGCCGTGGCCTGCAGGGTCTCCTGTTCAGCAGCCCAGGAAAGGTGCAGGATGTCGGCGCTGCGGAATGTTCTGAGCCGGTTCAGACAAAAGGTTACACGGGCCATACTTGGTGTTTGCCGTGTCAACAAGTGTGTGCTGGATTTCGTCAGGAAGATAAAGACTCACTGTGCCGAGCGACCTGGAACTGGTGATAATAAAGTCCTTGCTGAAGAAGTTAAGATGGCGGCGAGCCTCGTGGCAGCTGAGCTCTGCAGAGAGACAGACAGGCAAGACCAGCAGAGCACCTAAAATGGCGCCCCCCCTGTGGAAACCTCGTGAAAAAGCAAGATGGCATCTTAAAAGGGAAATGCACCCGGGAGCCTTAAAAGGGCCTTACACCGTTGGCGGTCCCCACAAAGAGGCTTTTGTAAGGGCAAGAGGGAGTCAAAATGAGTAATGTGATTTGTACGATGACATGATTTATGACAAGAGTTAATATTTTGATGCTGAAGTGACTACTGTGTTTAAAATGATTGATATGATTTACGAAGAAAGTTCGTATCACAATGTACAAGTAAAAGAGTTAATGGATGTGGACTAACATGTCTAATGGATTAATGCGATTCCCGATTTTGTGTGATTCATGCAATGGTTCAGATGAGCCGCAAAGGCGACTATTTTCTGAGAACAGAGGCAACGCGCTAGTTGCGATACCCTGTCTCAGCGCAGCCCACTATCTCGGGCAAAAAGGGGCAGTATGTCGCCACCACACCTCACCCAGTGGAGCGGGGATTAAATAACTGTTCAGTGTACCTGCAACTTTTGATGTAACTCTTCAATGCATCCATATGTACTACACAAATGTACTGTCTATGTATACCTGCTTTCTGTTGGAGGTCATGCTTGTGTACTTCATCACCCATGTAAGGACTGCAAATACCACATGCTTGCACTGGATCGCAAGCATAATCTCTACATGAGGGGGGGAGAAGAGGGAAGTGGATGGTCATGGACTCACACTCACAAATCAACCAGGACGGACAAGGCCGAGGTTACCATAAATGTGCTTGCGGAACTGGGGGGGAGGGGGGGGGGGGGAGTGAGATGTTATGTATTGTCCAGGTGCATTAAATGTATAGTCACAATGGTGCGCCACAGAGGGCGCTGTGGTGGGAGACCCGAAAGTACCTGCAAGACAGAGTATATAAGGCTGCCCACCACACCGGAGAGGCACTCTGGAGTTACACAATAAAGGACCAAGATCACAGCAGTTACTACAAGACCAGACTGTGTGGAGTCAGTGATTTGAGTGCTACATGCATCACAAATAGCATTGCACTTACACTGCTCGTGTATACCTCATAGTAAAGGTATAGCACAGGTTGCTCCCTCGCCTGTTCTATTAACTGCAGAATGGTATTTGGAGGAGGCCCTATAACAGGGGGAAAATACATTTCATTGCAGTACAATTGATGCTATTACCAAGAGAAAAATTACTACATGTTAAATCCCAAAGGCTGATTATTTTTAAAGTGAAAAATAATAATCATTCATACCTGACCTACCTTCTTTATCTCTGACACTTAAAGTAATGAATTTACTGACAAGCAGCAACATGAAGACTGCCCATCCACAGAGAGCGAGCAGGAAGCATCGGTGCTGCATGTTTTTAGACATAAGCCATCTCCTGCATGTGTTCTGCAAAAGTAAAAGAATATTTGAAGTTTAGTAACAGCATAATCCATATTCCCAATCTGCAGTCTATCAGAAGTCAAGATAAGATATTAAAGACACCAAACCTACATTTACAGCACTGTGCCTATAAGTTGATTTAATTGAATAGTTTTTCCAATTTAATCAATTCAAAACTATTTGTGTTGTAAAAGAAACCTTGTATGTGTCATGATTTTACATTGAATTAATTTTCCCTCAAAACCACTGTACTTTAAACTAATTTAATGTAGTGTATCACAGAATATTAATTCACAGATTCACAAGAGCATGAGACAAGTCAGAAACAAGAAAAAGCCGTCAAACTCATGCCTCGAGTGCATTAGCTTGCTCATCAAAATGTACCTCATTTGTCTTTGAATAATCTAGATTGTTGTGCCTCTATTAACTTGTTTGTATTATTTGTAAATTATTTCAAAAACTTGTCACTGATAATCTGCTATCTGTTTTAAATTTGCAATTCGTTAATTTCTATTTCTGACTTTTGTTACAACGTTTTTTATTGTACTTTGAAGCAATAATCCAATTTTACCCCATGTATACCATTCAATATTTGATGTACTTTGATGAGAATCCATGTTAACTGCCATTTTTCTAGGCTGCAAAACAAGCTTTTTCAGTCTTTTCTCAAAGCTCATTTGGTATCAGCCTTGGTAATATCTTTTTTTGTAGCACGATGGTTGAAATAGAACACAATATTCTTCACTATTGTCTGACCAACACGTATGAAGCTTTACCATAATTTCTGCAGATTTATTTTCTACTGTTCTGGCTATATATTCTTGAATGCTATTATGTTCTTTAATGTTCTGCTACATTGACTAAAAATTGAAAGTGATCTTGTCCAGTTAGTTCCAGATTCCTTTTCAAGCCATCCTGTACTAATTCAATTCCATTCATCAATTATTTCCCACATTTTTCAATCTATGTAATACTGTACATTTATCAGTATTAATTTTATTTTGCCATATGTCTGCCCAATTGCATAATACTGCTGGTTTCAGTGTACAGTTCATTTACTTGAATTAGAAACAATCGAGGTCCAAGCATCGACCTTTGTACCCTTCACAACACTTTCCCACAGTCAGACATTACACTTTTCATGAATACTCTTTTGTATTTTTTAACCAGTTTGCTATCCAGTTCCATATTCTCCCTGGATTCTTGTAGCTTTCAGTTTAATTAGAAGTTTTTCCATTTGAAACATTATTAAAAGCTTTCTGAAAGTCTAATAAATATGGGATGTCTCGGTGTCCTTTATATATATATAATCCTCAACTTCCAAAGTATCACTGAAGCAAATACTACTAATCTTCAGTATAAAGAAAAAACTCATGCAACACAACTGGAGATACAGCCAGGATACACAATAACATTTGCTAAAAAAAATTAAGAGTTTACTGAAATAGAGGTTTAATTATCTATCACAATGGAGAGGATTCCCTAACACACTGATCTGCTGTTTAAAGCAGTGGATTTATATATACACACACAGGAAGTGAGAGAGACTGTACGGAGAATTGTGTACAAAAGGGATTGACGGTACTGGCAGGAATTGGGAGACATTGCTGGAGGAAAAGGACACAAGGCCACTGGGATCGACAAAAGCTCACTGATCATATCAAGGGAGTATATATAGAAACAGTAAAACATAGAAAATAGGTGCAGGAGTAGGCCATTTAGCACCTCGAGCCTGCACCACCATTCAATAAGATCATGGCTGATCATTCCCTCAGTACCCCTTTCCTGCTTTCTCATTTACCCCTTGATCCCTTTAGCCTTAAGGGATCTAACTCCCTCTTGAATATATCCAATGAACTGGCATCAACAACTCTCTGTGGTAGGGAATTCCACAGGTTAACAACTCTGAGTGAAAAAGTTTCTCCTCATCTTAGTCCTAAATGGCCTACCCCTTATCCTAAGACTGTGCCCCCTGGTTCTGGACTTCATCATCAATCAGGAACATTCTTCCCGCATCTAACCTATCCAGTCCCGTCAGAATCTTATAAGTTTCTATGAGATCCCCTCTCATCCTTCTAAACGCCAGTGTATAAAGGCCCAGTTGATCCAGTCTCTCCTCATATGTCAGTCCCCCATCCCGGGAATTAGTCTGGTGAACCTTCGCTGCACTCCCTCAATAGCAAGAACGCCTTTCCTCAGATTAGGAGACCAGAACTGAACACAATATTCCAGATGAGGCCTCACCAAGGCCCTGTACAACTGCAGTAAGACCTCCCTGCTCCGATACTCAAATCTCCTAGCCTTCTTCACCGCTTGCTGTACCTGCATGACAACTTTCAATGACTAATGAACCATGACACCCAGGTCTCATTGTACCTCCCACTTTCCTAATCTGCCACCATTCAGATAATATTCTGCCTTTGTGTTTTTGCCCGCAAAGTGGATAACCTCACATTTATCCACATTATACTGTATCTGCCATGCATTTGCCCACTCACCTAACCTGTCCAAGTCACCCTGCAGCCTCCTAGTGTCCCCCTCACAGCTCACACCGCTACCCAGTTTCGTGTCATCTGCAAACTTGGAGATATTACACTCAACTCCTTCATCTAAATCATTAATGTATATTGTAAAGAGCTGGGGTCCCAGCACTGAACCCTGCAGCACCCCACTAGTCACTGCCTGTCATTCTGAAAAGGACCCGTTTATCCCGTCTGCTTCCTGTCTGCCAACCAGTTCTCTATCCACGTCAGTATATTACCCCCAATACCATGTGCTTTGATTTTGCACAACAATCTCTTGTGTGGAACCTTGTCAAAAGCCTTTTGAAAGTCCAAATACACCACATCCACTGGTTCTCCCTTGTCCACTCTACTAGTTACATCCTCAAAAAATTCCAGAAGATTTGTCAAGCATGATTACCTTTCATAAATCTATGGTCCTCTTGACATAATAGTTCCTTTCAATTCCTGAGTATTCTTGAACAAACAAAAGATTTCAAAAGAAGCAGATTGTAAGGAGAACCTTATGAAGGAGTCACTCTAAAATGCTGATTAATGTACTCATCCTACTGCTCTTTTAGCCATTTCCTTCAGTGATTACTCCCAAATGCTGTCACTGTACTCTGATCTTTATACACAGTTCTTCTTACAGTCCATCACTTTTTAAATCTTTCATTAATTTGAGAATAACAATAAAACATTTAAAAGCAGTATTTAAGGAGAGCCATATGTTAAAAGATCCCTTTGCTCCTCCTGAACAGCAGATCTGTATCAGTCTGTGGTCACTCGTAGCATCCTTTCCTGAGTAAGAAGGAGGGGATTCAAGTAACATTCCAGCACACGAGCACATAAATAACTCTGGTTGACACTTCAGTGCAGTGCTGAGAAAGTGCAACATTGGCCCGGAATTTGCGATGAGAATACCGGTGAGGCTATCAGCGTTCACCGTGATAACGGAGGAAATCTGGCAGCAACTTCTGCAGTAGCACATGCAGTTAAACACAGAAATCCAGAGGTTTCTCCTCCATAGGGTGCACTGTTGTAGTCATCACTGATAGACTTAGTATTGAAATGAATGCAACGGTAGAACTTGCTGTACTTGCCCACACTAAAAACGGCTGAAAAGGTTGAGGCTGGTACATTCAGGAGTAAGGGAGTTTTTAAACAGTGTGATAAAAGATAATTACTGCTGAGCAACCTCTCCAGTCTTGAAAAATTAAGTTTACAAATGTGGAGTCATATTCCCTCAGAAAAACTTTTGAAAATAAAAATACATTTTTTTGAATTTTTTTGGCTTACATCTCACTCCCCTAATTTCATCGGTATTTCCCAATCTTTATTTTGCTTTCTGTACATCATTTAAATCTAATTTATATTTTCTGGTTTGGACTCTGCGTGGCTCAATAAGGATACTTCAATCTGATTGGTTGAAGAGCCTTGTTGTTACTTGCCACAGGTCCACTGAAGATGTCACAGATCCCCTGCAGCAGATGCTGCATTGGAAAAGACACCAGATTAGAGGAAGTCTTTGCTGACAAGCCCACAAAAAGTCTGGGCAGCTGTCAGCGAGTTGAACAGCGAGCGCCATTCCTTCGTTGCTGAGAGCAAAATCTGGGTCATTGTTTTAGGCACCGCCTTTCAGGTGAGATGTTAAACTGAGGCCGTGTATGACATAAACGAACCTATTCAAAAGAACAGTGGGGGAATTTGCTTGGTGTCCTGACCAACATTTATCCCTCAACCATTGCCACCAAAATAGATTATCTGGCCATTTGGCTCATTGCTTTTTGTGAAACCTTGCTGTGCACAGATTGACTGCCGCATTAGCTTACAAAGCAACAATGACTGCACTTTAAAAGTAATTCATTGACTGTAAAGGGCTTTGGGACGTGCAAATGCTATATAAGTGCAAGTTCTTTTTATCCTTCCTCTCTCTCTCTTGCATACTGTTTTCCTGACTTATCCCAAATGACTTTCTTCATTGTATCTATTGTCTGATGATGTGACCATGGAGACATTTTGGAGGTGGATAATAATACTTTCCCAGGAGAGGAGTGTATGGATTTGTAATGAATTTGTTACTTGCTTTAGTTTCCACATGTACGCTGACGACACCCAGTTCTACTTCACCACCACTTCTCTCGACCCCGCCACAGTCTCTAAATTGTCTGCCTGCTTGTCCGGCATCCAGTACTGGATCAGCAGAAATTTCCTCCAATTAAATGTTGGGAAGACCGAAGCCATTGTCTTTGGTCCCCGCCGCAAACTCCGTTCCCTAACCACCGACTCTATCCCTCTCCCTAGCATCTGCCCAAGGCTGAACCAGACTATTCGCAACCTTGGTGTCATATTTGACCCTGAAATAAGTTTCCGACCATATATCCACGGCGTAACTAAGACCGCCTATTTACACCTCAGTAACAATGTCCGCCTCCGCCCTTGCCTCAGCTCATCTGCTGCTGAATCCCTCATCCATGTCCTTGTTACCTCTAGACTGGACTAATCCAACGCATTCCTGGCTGGCCTCCCACATTCTATCCTATATAAACTTGAGGTCGTCCAAAACTCAGCTGCCCGTGTCCTAACTCTCACCAAGTCCCAATCAGCCATTACCCCTGTGCTCGCTGACCTACATTGGCACCCGGTTAAGCCACGCCTCAATTTCAAAATTCTCATCAGTGTTTACAAATCCCTCCATATCTCTGTAATCTCCTTCAGCCTCATAACCACCCCACCACCTACCCAGAGATATCTGCGCTCCTCAAATTCTGCCATTTTGATCACCCCTGATTAGAATCGCTCAACCAATCATGGGCGTCGTGCCCATCGTGCCCATACCGGCCGACCAAGAGCTATCCAGCCTAATCCCACTTTCTAGCTCTTGGTCCGTAACCCTGTAGGTTATGGCACTGCAAGTCCACGTATTTTTTTTAAATGTGGTGAGGCTTTCTGCCTCTACTACCCTTTCAGGCTGTGAGTTCCAGACCCCCACCACCATCTGGGTAAAGAAGTTTCCCCTCATATCTCCTCTATACCTTCCCCCATTTAGTTTAAATCTATGTCCCCTGGTTGTTGATCCCTCTACCAAGGGAAATAGATCCTTCCTATCCACTCTATCTAGGCCCCTCAATTTGAGACACCTCAATCAGGTCTCCCCTCAGCCTCCTCTGTTCCAAAGACAACAGACCCAGCATCTCCAATCTTTCCTCATAGCCAAAATTCTCCAGTCCAGGCAACATTCTTGTAAATCTCCTCTGCACCCTTTCCAGTGCAATCACATATTTCCTGTAAAGTGATCACCAGAACTGCATGCAGTACTCCAGCTGCGGCCTAACCAGTGTTTTATACAGTTAAAGCATAACCTTCCTGCTCTTATATTCCATACCTCAGCTAATAAAGGAAAGTATTCCATATGCCTTCTTAACCATCTTATCTACCTGGTCTGCTACCTTCAGGGATCTGTGGACCTGCACTTCTAGGTCCCTTTGTTCCTCTATACTTTTCAATGTCGTACCTGTTAATGTGTATTCCCTTACCTTGTTAGACCTCCCCAAATGCATTACCTCACACTTATCCGGACTGAATTCCATTTGCCACTATTCTGTCCACCTGACATTAATATTGAGAATGGATACAGAAGGATTGTAAATGTGGCAGAGGGATGGAGATAGGGAATCATGGGAAAATAGCTAAAGAAATGGCAAGATGCAGACATTGCAGAATCAACAGAAAAAAAGGGGGTTACTGAGAGTTGAGGTTAAACATGGATCACGGGAAAGAAAAAGCAATCACAGATAGGAGAAGGTAATGTAATGGTTTTCACTAATAAGGAGGGGAGAATAACGTAATGCTTTTTACTGATGAGGGAAATAGGTTTTACTGATAAAGAAGAAGAATTTAATGAGGCTATAAACAAGCTGACCTCAGGGCCAGCTTGAATTAGGAGACCTCCTCGCCTGCCATTGAACATACTCGGGGGGGGGGGGGGGGGGGGAGGGGGGGGAGGAAGAAAGGGAGTGGACAGACCAAGTGCTAATCAAATGTGTTATGTTTTGAAAATGTATAACTACTGTGCTTTTCACGCTGTAAAGGTGCTTGTCCAGAGGAAGGTAAACAGGCTCTGATTGAGAGTGTTCCTTGGTCTTGACAAGTCCCGGTCGGAGAATCTTCAATAAAGGTCTTTTACAGAAAAGGCAAGAAGGTGTTCGCGTCAGTGTATTCGCTGAAACAGATTGAGGGAAAAATAATCCATATTAATATCTTCCTGCAGTCCGCAGCTTTCTTCTTCACTATCAACCACACAGCCTATTTTAGTCTCACCTGCAAACTTCTTAATCATACCCCCAACATTCAAGTCCAAGTCCTTGATATATACAACAAAAAGCAAGGGACCTAGCACTGAGCCCTGCGGAACCCCACTGGATACAGCCTTCCAGTCACAAAAACACCTATCAACCATTACCCTTTGCTTCCTGTCTGAGCTAATTTTGGATCCAACTTGCCACTTTGCCCTGGATCCCATGAGCTTTTACTTTCATGACCAGTGTGCCATGTGGGACCTTATCAAAAGCCTTGCTAAAATCCACATACACTACATCAAATGCACTACCCTCATCGACCCTCCTTGTTACCTCCTCAAAAAATTCAATCGTTAGTCAGACATGACATTCCCTGAACAAATCCATGCTGACTGTCCTTGATTAATCAGTGTCTTTCCAAATGAAGATTTATCCTGTCCCTCAAGATTTTTTCCAATAATTTTCCCACCACTGAGGTTAGGCTGACTGGCCTGTAATTAGTTGGTCTATCCCTTTCTCCCTTTTTAAACAAAGGTGAAACATTAGCAGTCCTCCAGTCCTCTGGCACCACACCTGGAGCCTGAGAGAATTGGAAAATAATGGTCAGAGCCGATGCTATTTCCTCTTTTGCTTCTCTTAACAGCCTGGGATTTATCCACTGTCAAAGCTGCAAAGCCCCTTAATACTTCCTCTCTCACTATGTTTATCTCGTCTAATATTTCACATTCCTCCTCCCTCATTGCAAAGTCTGCATCAGCCCTCTTTTGTGAAAACAGTTGCAAAGAATTTATTAAGAATCATACCCACGTCTTCTGCCTTCACACACAGATTTCCTTTATGGTCTCCAATAGGCCCCATTCTTTCTCTAGTTATCCTCTTGCTCTTAATGTATTTATAAAACATCTTTGGATTTTCCCTGATTTTACTTGCCAACGTTCTTTCATGCTCTCTCTTTGCTTTCCTGATATCTTTTTTAATTGCACCCCTGCACTTTTTATACTCCTGTAGAGGTCTCAGTATCTGTCATAAGTTTCCCTTTTTTTCTTTATCTTGCCTTGTATGGCCCTTGACATCCAGGGGGGTGGGGTGGGGGGGGCGGTGGGGCTCTAGATTTGTTAGCCCCAACCTTTTTCTTTCACATACTTGCTCTGAACCCTCAGGATCTCCCCCTTGAATGCCTCCCACTGTTGTGACCCTGATTTACCATCAAGTAGCCGTTTCCAGTCCACTTTGGCCAAATCCCATCTCAGCTCAGCAAAATTGGCTTTACCCCAATTGAGAACTTTTTTTCCTGGTCCACCTTTGTCCTTTTCCACAACTACCCTAAATCTTACTGAATTATGTTCACTAGCACCCAAATGCTCTCCCCACTGATACCCCTTCCACCTGTCCCTCTTCATTCCCCCAATAAATCCAGAAGCGCCCCCTCCCTTATTGGGCTTGTTACATACTGGCTAAAGAAGTTCTCCTGAATGCATTTTTGGAATTCCACATCCTTTGTACCATTCACACTACTTTTCCCCCAGTTAATATTAGGGTAGTTGAAATCCTCCACTATTGCAGCTCTATAGTTTTTGCATTTCGCAGCAATTTGCCCACATATTTGTTCTTCTATTTCCCTCTGACTATTTGGGGGTCTATCGTACATTCCCAGTAGTGTGATCGCTCCTTTTTTGTTCTTCAATTTAACCCATATGGCCTCATTTGATGACCCCTCTAACATATCATCCCTTATCACAGCTGTAATTGTTTCTTTAATTAATACTGCGACCCCCCCCTCCTTTTTTACCTCCCTCTCTATCCTGTCTGAAAACACAGAAACATAGAAAATAGGTGCAGGAGTAGGCCATTCGGCCCTTCAAGCCTGCACCGCCATTCAATAAGATCATGGCTGATCATTCACCTCAGTACCCCTTTCCTGCTTTCTCTCCATACCCCTTGATCCCTTTGGCCGTAAGGGCCGTATCTAACTCCCTTTTGAATATATCTAACGAACTGACCTCAAGAACTCTCTGCAGTAGAGAATTCCATAGGTTAACCACTCTCAGTGAAAAAGTTTCTCCTCATCTCGGTTCTAAATGGCTTACCCCTTATTCTTATTCAGTGACCCCTGGTTCTGGAACTCCCCAGCAACGGAAGCATTCTTCCTACCTCTAACCTGTCCAGTTCCATCAGAATGTTATATGTTTCTATGAGATCCCCTCTCATTCTTCTAAACTCCAGTGGATACAGGAATGCTGAGCTGCCACACCCGCCCTTCTTTCAGCCATATCTCAGTAATAGCTATAGTATCATACTCCGAAGTGTCTATCTGTGCTCTCAGCTCATCTGTCATATTCCCTATACTCCTTGCATTTGAAGTATATACCATTTAGTGGTACCGAACTCCCTTGTTGTCTATTTTCCAGCCCTTGTTTCCTCTCTCTTCCAAATTCATTTTCTACTTTTCTGCTGCCCAATTCCAGCTTTGCTTCTCTCCCCACCGAATCTATTCTCCGGTTCCTATCCTCCTGCCAAACTTGTTTAAACCCTTCCCAACAGCACTAGCAAACCCTCCCGCGAGGATACTGGTCCCAGTTCTGTTGAGGTGCAACCCGTCTGGCTTGTGCAGGTCCTACCTCTCCCAGAAACAGTCGCAATGCCTCAGGAATCTAAAGCCCTCCTGCCTGCACCATCTCTCCAGCCACGCATTCATATTCTCTATCCTCCTATTTCTGTACTCTCTAGCATGTGGCACCGGCAGTAACCCGCAGATTACTACCTTTGAGGTCCTGCTTTTTAATCTCTCTCCTAGCTCCCTAAACTCTGCCTGCAGGACCTCATCCCTCTTTCTACCTATGTCATTGGTACCGATATGGACCACAACCTCTGGCTGTTCACCCTCTCCCCCTAGAATGTCTTGCAGCCGCTCGGTGACATCCTTGGCACTGGCACCAGGGCCTTCAGCTGCCTAGGCCCTATGCTCTGGAATTCCCTGCCTAAACCTATCTGCCTTTCTTTCCTCCTTTAAGACGCTCCTTAAAACCTCTCTCTTTGACCAAGTTTTTGGTCATCTGCTGTAATTTCTTATGTGTCTCGGTGTCAAACTTTTGTCTTATAACATTCCTGTGAAGCACCTTGGGATGTTTTACTATGTTAAAGGCACTATATAAATACAAGTTGTTGCTGTTGATATTGTTGTTATTATTGATCAACATCTTAAGATTTGTTTAAAAAGTCTTTGGAACTTTTAAAATAAATTGGGAATTTTCATCAACTTTTAACTTTTAAAATAACTTTGGAAGCGACCTTCCTAATGCCTGCTCCCCTGCTCCCCCAACCAAGCCTCAGGCCATCTACCATCAATGGCGCTACTTGGCGCCGAGCTTGCGGCCAACACTTCGCCGGAGGCAATTAGGCTTATAGAGCTGTACCTGGTCTCCAGTTGTCTTGGACCCCCTTGCCACTGGACCAAGACCTTGCTCGGCTAAGCCCGTGTGCAACGGCCACCTCACATTAAAAGAACTCACGCACAGGCATCTTCCACTTCGTCAGTATGAAGTTCGGACCTGGAACGTCAGGACCCTCATGGGCAATTCCAACAGCAACAGGGCGGAATGCCGCACCGCCATAGTTGCCAGGGAGACGTTTTGACATTGATATCGCCGCCCTAAGCGAGACCCGGCGGGCAAGGGAAGGCCATTGAAGGAACATGGTGGGGGTTATACCTTCTTCTGGAAAGGGAAACCAGAGGCAGAACTTCATGGAGTCGGCTTTGCCGTCAAGAATGAGCTGGTCGACCGCCTCAAAGACTCTCCATAAGGTTAACGAACGCCTCATGATTCTTGGTCTCACCCTATCCTGGAACCAATACGCCACAGTCATCAGTGCGTACGCCCCAACACTCGATGCAACGGATGAGACGAAAGAGGGTTTTTATTCCAACCTCGAGACATCCTTGTCCCGCATCCCCACGGGCAACAAATTGAAACTCCTGGGTGACTTTAATGCCAGGGTCGGCAAAGACACAGCCCTCTGGGGAGGTGTGATTGGCAGAGAGGGGGGGGGGGGGGGTTAGGGAAAGCGAACTCCAGCGGTACCCTACTCCTGACAAAATGTCTAGAACATGAACTTCTCATCACCAGCACCCTGTTCTGCCAGAGGGACAAATACAAGGCATTGTGGCAACACCCTCGCTCCAAACACTGGCACCTGCTTGACCATGTCATCGTCCAAGCCAGGGATCGCAAGGATGTGCGCATCACCCGTGCCATGACAGGAGCTGACGATTGTTGAACGGACCACCGTCTAATCCGATCCATCATCAACATTAACATAGCCCCAAAGCAGAGAGGACAGCAGAAGCAGTTCCGCAAAAAGTTAATGCCGGGGCACTCAGAGACCCAGCTAAGAGAGCCCTATACAGCCAGCGCCTCACAGCCAATCTGGCATACCTTGATGACCCTGAGATGCTGAATGCCCATAGCACTTGGTCTGCCCTCCAGGCCTCTATAACTAGTGCCTGTGAAGAGACACTTGGTCACTCAACCAGAAAACATCAGGGCTGGTTTGATGAAAATGATCAAGAGATCAAAGAACTAATAGATCGCAAGCGCAAAATATTTGAGCCTCAAGCAACAACCCAACTCAGGAGCTGCAAAACAACATTACAGATGGCTCAAGGCTGAGGTCCAACAAAAAACCCGGGACCTAAAGAACAGATGATGGATGGAGAAAGCACAGGAGATACAACAACTGGCCGACAGCCATGATATGCGAGGATTCTTCACTGCAGTCAAGGCCACCTATGGTCCAAACTCCCAAGGCCCCACCCCACTCCTCGCCAAGAACGGGGAAACGATCATCACGGACACCGGGGCTGTCAGGGCCCGATGGAAGGAGTACTTTGAAGATCTCCTCAATCGAGAGTCTGCCTTTGACTCGAGTATTCTCGACTCCATCCCGCAGCATGCGACCCACCACCAACTCAGTGAAAGTCCAACGTTGCACGAGGTAGGCAAAGCCATAAAGCAGCTCAAGAATAACAAGGCTACAGGCGCGGATGGAATCCCTGAGGCGCTAAAGTATGGCGGAGAGGCACTGTTGGCGCGGATACATGACCTCATCTCTCTCATCTGGAGGGAGGAGAGCATGCCGGGAGATCTCAGAGATGCAATGATTGTGACCATTTTTTAAAAAGGAGACAAATCCGACTGCGGCAACTACAGGGGAATCTCTCTACTATCAGCCACTGGGAAAGTTGTCGCGAGAATTCTCCTCAATCGTCTTCTTCCTGTGGCCGAGGAGCTCCTCCCGGAATCACAGTGCGGATTTCGTCCCCTGCGGGACACAACGGACATGATCTTTGCAGCTCGACAGCTGCAGGAAAAATCAGGGAGCAGCGCCAGCTCTTATACATGGCCTTTTGCGATCTTACAAAGACCTTTGACACTGTCAATCGTGAGGGTCTATGGAGCGTCCTCTTCTGTTTCGGATGCCCCCAAAAGTTTGTCAACATCCTTCGCCTGCTTCAAGACGACATGCAGGCCGTGATCTTTACCAGCAGATCCATTACAGACCCAATTCACGTCCGGACCGGGGTCAAACAAGGCTGCGTCATCGCTCCAACTCTCTTCTCAATCTTCCTCGCCGCCATGCTCCACCTCACAATCAACAAACTCCCCACTGGAGTGGAACTAAACTACAGAACTAATGGGAAGCTGTTTAACCTATGCCGCCTCCAGGCCAGGTCCAAGATCACCCCAACCTCTGTTGTTGAGCGGCAGTATGCGGATGACGCCTGCGTCTGCGCACATTCTGAGGCTGAACTCCAGGATATAGTCAATGTATTCACTTAGACATATGAAAGCATGGGCCTTATGCTTAATATCCGTAAAACAAAGGTCCTCCACCAGCCTGTCCCCGCCACACAGCACTGCCCTCCAATCATCAAGATTCACGGCGCGGCCCTCAACAACGTGGACCATTTCCCATATCTCGGGAGCCTCTCATCAACAAAGGCAGACATTGATGCGGAGATTCAACATCGCCTCCAGTGCGCGCAGCCTTCGGCCGTCTGAGGAAAAGAGCGTTTGAAAACCAGGTCCACAAATCTACCACCAAGCTCATGGTCTACAGGGCTGTCGTAATACCCGCCCTCCTGTATGGATCTGAGGCATGGACGATGTATAGAAGGCACCTCAAGTCACTGGAGATATATCACCAACGATGTCGCCGCAAGATCCTGCAAATCCCCTGGGAGGACAGGCGTACCAACATCAGTGTCCTCGTTCAGGCTAAGACCCCCAGTATTGAAGCACTGACCACACTCGATCAGCTTTGCTGGGCAGGCCACATAGTTCGCATGCCAGATACGAGACTCCCTAAGCAAATGCATTATGTGGAGCTCCTTCATGGTAAACAAGCCAAAGGAGGACAGCGGAAACGTTACAAGGACACCCTCAAAGCCTCCCTGGTAAAGTGCAACATCACCACTGACACCTGGGAGACCCTGGCCAAAGACCGCCCGAGGTGGAGAAAGTGCATCCGGGAGGGCGTTGAGAAAGCATGTGAATAGGTCAAGCGCAGGCAGCGGAAGGAATGCACGGCAACCCAGCCCCACCGACCCCCTCCCTCGATGAATGTCTGTCCTACCTGTAACAGGGTCTGTGGCTCTCGTATTGGACTGTTCAGTCATCAAAGAACTCACTTTGGGAGTGGAAGCAAGTCTTCCTTGATTCCGAGGGACTGCCTATGATGATGATGTTGCTTTAGAGGGCAACTAAATTGTGAATTGTAAAAAAAGTAATAGTTTTATAAAAGTAATAGGTTTGCCGAGCTCAGCAGCCAGGATTAGTTGATGACACAGAAGAATTCCCATCATATCAGATAAAGAATTGAATAAAGAATTGAGGACATTTACAAGAGCACAATGCAGAAACAGGCCTTCATGAGGTTGAGTAAGGAGCCTCATGATAAACAAACTGTCTAGGAGAAGGTAGCAAGATGTCCAAACAAGAGATATGCAAAGGAATGATCTCATGGGACAGGGGAGGGTTTTCATTTGAAAGTTGAGACAAAGAACATGACATACCTTGGTTTAGGAAGAGCCCTTACAGATTAGATAGTCCTGTCCATATTCCACCCCCAAAAAGAGAATAAAAGAGAGATCTAAAGAGTCTTTAGCAGACGGTGGAGGGGAGAGCTTCCAAGAGCGAGAATGGTCTAACAGTCTTCCGAGGGTGGACCCATGCTGACCTCAGTTAACACTCTAGGTGGCTCTAGAAGAGAGGAAGAAAGGCTATAAGCTGAAGAGCTGTTTGTGCACACCAGCCATCTATCCGATCGGGATCAATAGCAACTGCTCGTCATGGTCGAATGCCTACTATGTATATCCTGATTATGTGTTGTACAGGTATTTGACTTGCCGCTCCTTAATAAAATGACCTATGACTCCCAAGACCCTTGTGGGTAATCTGTGTGTGACCTGTGATCCAAATCTTACATTATGTTTAAATAACTCTAATGTATAGTGAGTTCAAGAGACAAGGCTGAAGCATTTGCAACCATCTTCAGCCAGATGCAAAACCCCCCAAAAAATAACTTGCATTTATATAGCATCTTACACAGCATCCCAAAGTGCTTTACAGCCAATTAAGTTCTTCTGGTGTAGTCACACTTATAATGTAGGAAGCACAGCTGCCAATTTGCATACAAGGCCCCACAAACAGCAATGTGATTAAGACCAGAATCTGTTTCAGTGATATTGGTTGAGATAAATATTGGTCAGGACACCAGGAGCACTCCCCATAGTGCCACTGACTCTTTTACATACACCTGGGAGGGCAGATAATGTCTCGGTTTAACGTCTCATCCAAAGCTGGCACCTCTGATAATGCAACATTTCCTCAATATTGCATGGGATTGTCAGCCTAGATTACATGCTCAAGTCTCTGGAGTGGGAATTAAATCTACAACCTACTACCAGTGAGCCAAGTGGATGGTCTATCTTGGCTTCCTTCTGAGATCCCTACCATCACAGATGCCAGTTACTTCCCATGACATCAAGAAACGGCTAAGTGCACTGGACACAGCAAAGGCTATGGACTCAGACAACATCCATGCTGTAATCATGAAGATGTGCTCCAGAACTAGTCATGCTCCTAGCCAAGCTATTCTAGTACAGCCACAACACTGGTATTTACCCAACAATGTGGAAAATTGCCCAGATAAGTCCTGTCCAGAAAAAGCAGGACAAATCCAACCCGGCCTATCAGCCTACTTCCAATCATCAGCAAAGTGATAGAAGGAGTAATCAAAAGTGCTATCCAGTGACACTTACTCACCAATAACCTACTCACTGATGCTCAGCCTGGGGTCCACCAGGATCACTCGGCTTCATATCTCATTACAGCCTTGGTCCAAATATGGGCATGAGCTGAATTCCAGAGGTGAGGTGAGAATGACTGCCATTGGCATCAAGGCAGCATTTGACTGAGTGTCCTTGTAAAACTACAGTCAATGGGGATCCACGGGGAAACTCTCCAGTGGCTGGGGTCATCCCTGGCACCGAGAAAGATGATTGTGGTTGTTGGAGGCCAATCATTTCAGCCCCAGATGATCGCTGCAGAAGTTTCTCAGCGCAGCATCCTAGGCTCCGTTATAAGGTCAGGAATGGGGCTGTTCAATTATGATTGCAGTGTTCAACTCAATTTGTAATTCCTCAGATAATGAAGCAGTCCATGCCCAAGTATAAGACTTGGACAACAACTATGATGACATTACGTATGGCTTCTTTTATAATTCTATTATGTATGGGTTTTTTTTGTAATTCGAGGATCAACTAACATACTTAAAATCTAATGTTAACTTTCGTATTTTTCTTTGTAACATCCTAAAGTTGTCTTTCAGTTAGATGTGGTTTTGATTTATATATGACTAATAACGACATGGCATAAAAACGTGTCTGGGGCAAAAGACATTAACCATAAACCGGAAAGCTAGGCAGTTTTCTTTGAATACTTATGTAACTGGCATGATTAAAATAACTAACAAATCCTGGTCACTGGCAGATATCCAAAGCTTATAGTATAGTCGAGACCACTGTTTCAGTTAAACGTTAGCAGGGACTGCAAAATAAGGGAAGTTAGAAGAATTTAAAAAAAAAAGGATATTCTGCAAAAAAGGATAGGGCCTGATTTTGAGGGGGGGGGGAGGGGGGCGGGGGGAAGAGTGGTGACAGGAGTACACGTGCAAAGAAGAGTAGGTGAAATGGAGATCCTAGGAGCAACTCGTGAGAGGTTAAATAAGGTCAGGTGGTCAACAAAAAGGATTATAAGAAGTGGGTTTTTGAGTATTTGGCACAGAGGAAGAAGAACACACTGAATCGACTGCAGCCTGCGCAAGGTGAATACATTCTAGCTTCAGCCTAACACCTCCCTGGCTAGGAGAGGAGAGGAGAGGGAGGTGACCCACACTAACTCTGTCCAGTGACTGGGTGGTAATATAATCTGTTTGGTACTGTAACCTACTGTTCGAGATACTGCTGTTGTGTTGCTCTCTGCTGTGTGACAAATAAAAGACTAATTGTAATCTATTGGTGTCCGATCCGAATCTATTGCCAACTGGGATAGAAGGGTTAATTGGCACATACCCTGAAATCCTTACAGTAGCAAGAAACATTTGTGCCACACAAGTGCCAGGCAATGACCATCGCCAACAAGAGAGAATGTCCAATCACTTCTCCATGACATTCAAGGGCATTACCATCTCCAAGGCTCCATCAACAACATCCTGGGGTACTGATCAGAAATTCAACTGGACCAGCCACATAAATGCCATGGCTACTGGAGCAGATCAGAGGCTGGGCATCCTGCGGTAAGTGGTTCACCTCCTGACTCCCAAAGCCTCTCTGCCACCTGTAAGGCACAAGTCAGTAGTGTGATGGAAAACTATCCACTTGCCTGGATGGATACATCTGCAACATCAACATTTCAGTACTCGGACCACTGCTGTTTTTGATATACATTAATGACTTGTACTTGAAGAAACAGGGCAAAATTTCAAAATTTGCAGATGACATGAAACTTGGAAGAGTAGTAAACAATTAGAAAGATACTAATAGACTTCAGGAAGACATAGACAGGCTTGTGGAAAGGGCGGACACAAGGCAACTGAAATTAACACAGAAGTGTGAGGTGATACATTTTGGTAGGAAGAATGAGGAGAGGCCATACACAACTAAATGGTACAATTTTAAAGGGGGTGCAAGAACAAAGAGACCTGGGGGTGCTTGTGCACAAATCTTTGACGGTGACAGGACAAGTTAACGAAGCAGTTAATAAAGCACATGGGATCCTGGACTTTAGAAATAGAGGCATAGAGCCGTGAAGTTATGCTAACCTATATAAAATACTACCTCAGCCTCAGCTGGAAGATTATGTCCAATTTTGGGCATCACACTTTAGGAAGGAATGAAGGCTTTGGAGAGGGTACAGAAGAGATTTACTAGAATGGTTCCAGGGATGAGACAATACAGTTACGTGGATAGACTGGAGAAGCTGGGGTTGTTCTCCTTAGAGCAGAGAAGGCTAAGAGGAGAGTTGATAGAGGTGTTTAAAATCAGGAAGGGTTTAGAGTAAGTAAAGAAAAATTGCTCTGGCTGTAAGATCAATAACCAGATGGCACAGATTAAAGATGTTTGGCAAAAGAACCGGAGGCGACACGAGGGAAATTTTTTTTATGCCACAAGTGGTTAGGATTTGGAATGCACTGCCTGATTTGTAGTAGCCTTCAATGGGGAATTGGATAAATACATGAAGGAGAAAAAATTGCAGGGCTATGGGGAAAGAGCGGTAGAGTAGGATTGCTCTTTGAAAGAGCCGGCGCAGACTCAATGTGTCGAATGGCCTCCTTCTGTGCTGTACTATTGTATAATTCTGTGAAGAAGCATGACACGATCTAGGACAAAGCATATTTGATCAGCACCTCATCCACTTGTCTAAATATAGTCTACTGCTGGCATACCATGGCTGCAAGGCTTCTTCCGCAGCAGCTTCATAACCTACGACCTCCATCACCTAAAAAAGGGGCATGGAACACTATCACAAGTCCAACTTCCCTTCCAAGTAACACACCATCCTGACTTGTATATATATCCCTGTTCCTTCATTGTCACTTGGTCAAAATCCTGGAATTCCCTACTTAACACCACTGTAGGATCACCTACATCCTATGGACTGCAGTGGATCATGGTGGCTGCCCATCACCTTCTCCAGTAACTAACGTTGGCCAACAAATGCCAGCCTTGCCAGCGACACCCACCTCCGAGAATACATTTTTTAAATGTCCATGCAAGTCTATGGATATGTTAAACTTCATGCTGCATTTAGTGAATTGTTTAAAATAACATTGATTAAAAACCACACATTTGAATATAAATAATTGTCAAGAAAGGTGACAGGCAAGAGAGGTTGAGAAGACAGTTGTAGTGGCACACAGCTGAGACAATGAGAATGATAGTTTGGTTGAATTCTTTAAAAACAATCTATAAAGTGTGGCACAGTGTTCGAGTAGCAGATAAAAGGCAGAAATTGACCACAAATGATTGCAGCACATTGTTAGAATTATTTATCAATGAATATGTGAGGAGATAGGTTGTTCTTCAGAGGCAGTAAAAGTGAAGAAAGGCTGAAATCTTTTTAAAATAAAGTTTTAAAACATTTTGGGCAAGAAAAAAAACTTTGTGGTTTGGAAGCATATGGCCCCAAGTTTCACCATGATTTGCTCCTGATTTTTAGGAGCAACTGGTGTAGAACGGAGTATCTTAGAAATCGGAATTCTCGCTATTTAGTTTGCTCCAGTTCTAGTCAGTTAGAACAGTTTCACTTTGGAACAGAATTTTTTTTTCAAAAGGGGGCGTGTCCGGCCACTTACGCCTGTTTTCAAAGTTTCGTCAGTGAAAACTTACTCCAAACTAACTTAGAATGGAGTAAGTGAAGATTTTTGTACGCTCGAAAAAACCTTGTCTACACTTTAGAAAATCAGGCGTCGGTTACAAATCAGGCGTAGGGAATGGGGGGGGGGGGTGTTTAAAGGGAAGTTTACAAACATTAAACACTTCAGTTTTACAAATAAAGAGCCATCATCAATAATAAATGATAAATACATCAATAAATCAATCAAAAAAAATTATTAAGAAATAATTTTCCAAAAAAAAATCAATTAATAAAACATTTTCTACTTACCGACTGCAGCACCGGGAGCCCTCCAACAGCGTGCTGGAATGCCCCGCCCCTCCCCTTCCCCCCCCCACCCAGTGTGTCTCTGTCAGTGTCTCTATCTCTCTGTCTGTCTGAATGTGTGCGTCTCTCATTCTCTGTCTGTCAGTGTCTGTGTAGGGATGGGGGAGAAGGGGGAGGGAAGGGGGAGGGAAAGGGGAGGGAAAGGGGAGGGAACGGGGGAAGGAAAGGGGGAAGGAAGGGAGATGGCGGGGGGGTGGAAAGGGAGATGGCGGGGGGGGGCGGTGGAAAGGGAGATGCGGGGGGGGGGGAAAGGGAGATGGGGGGGGAAAGGGAGATGGGGGGGGGAAAGGGAGATGGGGGGGGGAAAGGGAGATGGGGGGGGAAAGGGAGATGGGGGGGGGAAAGGGAGATGGGGGGGGGAAAGGGAGATGGGGGGGGGAAAGGGAGATGGGGGGGGGAAAGGGAGATGGGGGGGGGAAAGGGAGATGGGGGGGGGAAAGGGAGATGGGGGGGGGAAAGGGAGATGGGGGGGGGAAAGGGAGATGGGGGGGGGAAAGGGAGATGGGGGGGGGAAAGGGAGATGGGGGGGGGAAAGGGAGATGGGGGGGGGAAAGGGAGATGGGGGGGGGAAAGGGAGATGGGGGGGGGAAAGGGAGATGGGGGGGGGAAAGGGAGATGGGGGGGGGAAAGGGAGATGGGGGGGGAAAGGGAGATGGGGGGGGAAAGGGAGATGGGGGGGGAAAGGGAGATGGGGGGGGAAAGGGAGATGGGGGGGGGAAAGGGAGATGGGGGGGGGAAAGGGAGATGGGGGGGGGAAAGGGAGATGGGGGGGGGAAAGGGAGATGGGGGGGGGAAAGGGAGATGGGGGGGGGAAGGGAGATGGGGGGGGGAAAGGGAGATGGGGGGGGGAAGGGAGATGGGGGGGGGAAAGGGAGATGGGGGGGGAAAGGGAGATGGGGGGGGAAAAGGGAGATGGGGGGGAAAGGGAGATGGGGGGGGAGAGGGAGATGGGGGGGGGAGGGAGATGGGGGGGGAAAGGGAGATGGGGGGGGAAAGGGAGATGGGGGGGGGAAGGGAGATGGGGGGGGGAAGGGAGATGGGGGGGGAAAGGGAGATGGGGGGGGAAAGGGAGATGGGGGGGGAAAGGGCGATGGGGGGGGAAAGGGCGATGGGGGGGGAAAGGGCGATGGGGGGGGAAAGGGCGATGGGGGGGGAAAGGGCGATGGGGGGGGAAAGGGCGATGGGGGGGGAAAGGGCGATGGGGGGGGAAAGGGCGATGGGGGGGGGAAAGGGCGATGGGGGGGGAAAGGGCGATGGGGGGGGAAAGGGAGATGGGGGGGGAGATGGGGGGGGGAAGGGAGATGGGGGGGGGAAGGGAGATGGGGGGGGGGAAGGGAGATGGGGGGGGGAAGGGAGATGGGGGGGGGGAAAGGGAGATGGGGGGGGGGGGAAAGGGAGATGGGGGGGGGGAAAGGGAGATGGGGGGGGGAAAGGAGATGGCGGGGGGGGAAAGGAGATGGCGGGGGGGGAAAGGAGATGGCGGGGGGGGGAAAGGAGATGGCGGGGGGGGGAAAGGAGATGGCGGGGGGGGGAAAGGAGATGGCGGGGGGGGGAAAGGAGATGGCGGGGGGGGGAAAGGAGATGGCGGGGGGGGGAAAGGAGATGGCGGGGGGGGGAAAGGAGATGGCGGGGGGGGGAAAGGAGATGGCGGGGGGGGGAAAGGAGATGGCGGGGGGGGGAAAGGAGATGGCGGGGGGGGGAAAGGAGATGGCGGGGGGGGGAAAGGAGATGGCGGGGGGGGGAAAGGAGATGGCGGGGGGGGGAAAGGAGATGGCGGGGGGGGGAAAGGAGATGGCGGGGGGGGGAAAGGAGATGGCGGGGGGGGGAAAGGAGATGGCGGGGGGGGGAAAGGAGATGGCGGGGGGGGGAAAGGAGATGGCGGGGGGGGGAAAGGAGATGGCGGGGGGGGGAAAGGAGATGGCGGGGGGGGGAAAGGAGATGGCGGGGGGGGGAAAGGAGATGGCGGGGGGGGAAAGGAGATGGCGGGGGGGGGGAAAGGAGATGGCGGGGGGGGGAAAGGAGATGGCGGGGGGGGGAAAGGAGATGGCGGGGGGGGGAAAGGAGATGGCGGGGGGGGGAAAGGAGATGGCGGGGGGGGAAAGGAGATGGCGGGGGGGGGGAAAGGAGATGGCGGGGGGGGGAAAGGAGATGGCGGGGGGGGGAAAGGAGATGG
This sequence comes from Pristiophorus japonicus, assembly GCF_044704955.1. Classification (NCBI taxonomy): domain Eukaryota; kingdom Metazoa; phylum Chordata; class Chondrichthyes; family Pristiophoridae; genus Pristiophorus; species Pristiophorus japonicus. The sequence continues at coordinate 128,510,029 of NC_091986.1, forward strand.
CGGGGGGGGGAAAGGAGATGGCGGGGGGGGGAAAGGAGATGGCGGGGGGGGGAAAGGAGATGGCGGGGGGGGGAAAGGAGATGGCGGGGGGGGGAAGGAGATGGCGGGGGGGGGAAAGGAGATGGCGGGGGGGGGAAAGGAGATGGCGGGGGGGGGAAAGGAGATGGCGGGGGGGGGAAAGGAGATGGCGGGGGGGGGGAAAGGAGATGGCGGGGGGGGGAAAAGGAGATGGCGGGGGTGGGGAAAGGAGATGGCGGGGGGGGGGAAAGGAGATGGCGGGGGGGGGAAAAGGAGATGGCGGGGGGGGGGAAAAGGAGATGGCGGGGGGGGGAAAAGGAGATGGCGGGGGGGGGAAAAGGAGATGGCGGGGGGGGGAAAAGGAGATGGCGGGGGGGGGAAAAGGAGATGGCGGGGGGGGAAAAGGAGATGGCGGGGGGGGGAAAAGGAGATGGCGGGGGGGGAAAAGGAGATGGCGGGGGGGGAAAAGGAGATGGCGGGGGGGGAAAAGGAGATGGCGGGGGGGGAAAAGGAGATGGCGGGGGGGGAAAAGGAGATGGCGGGGGGGGGGAAAAGGAGATGGCGGGGGGGGGAAAGGAGATTCGGGTCGGGGGGAGGGAGGGGGAGGGAGGGAGAGGGAGGTCAGGTCAGGGGGAAGGAGGTCAGGTCGGGTCCAGTCCGGGGGGGGAGCAGGAGTCTGGTCGGTGTCGGGTCCGGTCCGGAGGCGTGGGGTGGAAAGCGGGAGTCGAGTCGGGTCGGGAGGAAGCAAGAGCTGGCCGTGGGAGGAGCCTTATTCACGCAGCCCCAGTGAGGCCATTCGGCCAGGGCTAGGGGCTGCGTGCTTCGGGCCCCTCCCACACAGTTCGGCGCCTGGAGCTACTGCACTTGCGCGCCCACTGTAGCGCGCATGTACAGAGGTCCCGGCACTGTTTTCATCGCAGGGACCTGGCTCCGCCCCCTACAGCTTCTGCTGCGCCGCGCCGAGGGCCAGAGGACCTGCAGGGAGGTGGAGAATACGGAGGGTTTTTTTAGGCGCACTTTGTGGCGCGAAAAACGGGAGTCCAGGTCGGGACTGCGCCGCTCGAAACTTGGGCCCATAGTATTTTTTAAATTGTGAGATGGCCTTAAGAATTTCATCACTTTCCCCCAAAATATATAAAGGGGGTGAAACTATAGGCACAAATGTATGTATTTTTAAATGTTTTACTAATTTATACTACGGCTAGTAACTTTTTCAACCTGCTATTACTATGTCTAGTAGTCCAGTGGGCTTAATTTTTCACTCATTACAACATTAATCTCGTTTTCCACATTACAACAGTGACTACGCTTAAAAAGTACTTAATTGGCTGTAAAGTGCTTTGAGACATCCGGTGGTCATGAAAGGCGCTATATAAATGCAAGTCTTTCTTTTCTTCTTTTATGTTCTGGAATGTGCACATGTCAATTAAACATTGAAGGCTGTAATGTAGTTTAACTAAAATGATTCATATTAAAAGAGTTTTTAAATAAAGATATCGATAAATATTTAGTAAACCTGATATATTTTGCCAAATCAGATTGAAAAACTTGAACTATGCATAATATTTTGAGAGCACACAGTTCAATACATTTTATTTTTTAAACTTTTCAATGTATTAACTATAACTATACATATTATAATTGTAGGCTAATATAAAACTAGTTATATTTTACAATTATGAAAAAAAATCAGCCACATTTACAATGACAGAAGGAAACAAAATAAGCCCATAATACAGCCAATACTACTTAACTACAATCAATACATATATTTCTTAAGCTCTCAGGTTTACATATATACATTACATATATGCACAGTAGCATAAGAACATAAGAAATAGGAGCTGGAGAAGGCCATTTAGCCCTTCGAGCATGCTCCGCCATTCAACAAGATCATGGTTGATCTTCTTTCTCAACTCTACCTTCCCGCATTATCCCCATTTCCCTGAATTTCTCTTCGCTCCCCAAAAGTGATCGACCTCTGTCTTGAATATACTCAACGACTGAGCATCCACAGTTCTCTGAAGTAGAGAATTTCAAAGATTCAGAATCTTTGAGTGAAGAAATTTCTCATCGCAGTCGTAAATGGCCAACCCCTTATTCTGTGACTGTGACCCCGTGTTCTAGATTTCTCAGCCAGGAGAAACATTTTCCCAGCATTAACCCTGTCAAGCCATGTAAGAATTTTGTATGTTTCAATGAGATCATCTCTCATTCTTCTAAACTCTAAGGAATATAGGATTAATTAGCAATCTCGTTGTGCGAGGCCCCTTGGGGAAGAGTGACCATAATATGGTGGAATTCTGCATTGGGATGGAGAATGAAACAGATAATTCAGAGACCATGGTCCAGAACTTAAAGAAGGGTAACTTTGAAGGTATGAGGCGTGAATTGGCTAGGATGGATTGGCGAATGATACTTAAGGGGTTGACTGTGGATGGGCAATGGCAGACATTTAGAGACCGCATGGATGAACTACAACAATTGTACATTCCTGTCTGGCATAAAAATAAAATAGGGAAGGTGGCTCAACCGTGGCTATCAAGGGAAATCAGGGATAGTATTAAAGCCAAGGAAGTGGCATACAAATTGGCCAGAAATAGCAGCGAACCTGGAGACTGGGAGAAATTTAGAACTCAGCAGAGGAGGACAAAGGGTTTGATTAGGGCAGGGAAAATGGAGTATGAGAAGAAGCTTGCAGGGAACATTAAGACGGATTGCAAAAGTTTCTATAGATATGTAAAGAGAAAAAGGTTAGTAAAGACAAACGTAGGTCCCCTGCAGTCAGAATCAGGGGAAGTCATAACGGGGAACAAAGAAATGGCGGACCAATTGAACAAGTACTTTGGTTCGGTATTCACGAAGGAGGACACAAACAACCTTCCGGTTATAAAAGGGGTCGGGGGGTCTAGTAAGGAGGAGGAACTGAGGGAAATCCTTATTAGCCGGGAAATTGTGTTGGGGAAATTGATGGGATTGAAGGCCGATAAATCCCCAGGGCCTGATGGACTGCATCCCAGAGTACTTAAGGAGGTGGCCTTGGAAATAGTGGATGCGTTGACAGTCATTTTCCAACATTCCATTGACTCTGGATCAGTTCCTATGGAGTGGAGGGTAGCCAATGTAACCCCACTTTTTAAAAAAGGAGGGAGAGAGAAAACAGGGAATTATAGACCGGTCAGCCTGACATCGGTAGTGGGTAAAATGATGGAATCAATTATTAAGGATGTCATAGCAGTGCATTTGGAAAGAGGTGACATGATAGGTCCAAGTCAGCATGGATTTGTGAAAGGGAAATCATGCTTGACAAATCTTCTGGAATTTTTTGAGGATGTTTCCAGTAGAGTGGACAAGGGAGAACCAGTTGATGTGGTATATTTGGACTTTCAGAAGGCGTTCGACAAGGTCCCACACAAGAGATTGATGTGCAAAGTTAGAGCACATGGGATTGGGGGTAGTGTACTGACATGGATTGAGAACTGGTTGTCAGACAGGAAGCAAAGAGTAGGAGTAAATGGGTACTTTTCAGAATGGCAGGCAGTGACTAGTGGGGTACCGCAAGGTTCTGTGCTGGGACCCCAGCTGTTTACACTGTACATTAATGATTTAGACGAGGGGATTAAATGTAGTATCTCCAAATTTGCGGATGACACTAAGTTGGGTGGCAGTGTGAGCTGCGAGGAGGATGCTGTGAGGCTGCAGAGCGACTTGGATAGGTTAGGTGAGTGGGCAAATGCATGGCAGATGAAGTATAATGTGGATAAATGTGAGGTTATCCACTTTGGTGGTAAAAACAGAGAGACAGACTATTATCTGAATGGTGACAGATTAGGAAAAGGGGAGGTGCAAAGAGACCTGGGTGTCATGGTACATCAGTCATTGAAGGTTGGCATGCAGGTGCAGCAGGCGGTTAAGAAAGCAAATGGCATGTTGGCCTTCATAGCAAGGGGATTTGAGTACAGGGGCAGGGAGGTGTTGCTACAGTTGTACAGGACATTGGTGAGGCCACACCTGGAGTATTGTGTACAGTTTTGGTCTCCTAACCTGAGGAAGGACATTCTTGCTATTGAGGGAGTGCAGCGAAGGTTCACCAGACTGATTCCCGGATGGCGAGACTGACCTATCAAGAAAGACTGGATCAACTGGGCTTGTATTCACTGGAGTTCAGAAGAATGAGAGGGGACCTCATAGAAACATTTAAAATTCTGACGGGGTTAGACAGGTTAGATGCAGGAAGAATGTTCCCAATGTTGGGGAAGTCCAGAACCAGAGGTCACAGTCTAAGGATAAGGGGTAAGCCATTTAGGACCGAGATGCGGAGGAACTTCTTCACCCAGAGGGTGGTGAACCTGTGGAATTCTCTACCACAGAAAGTTGTTGAGGCCAATTCACTAAATATATTCAAAAAGGAGTTAGATGAGGTCCTTACTACTAGGGGGATCAAGGGGTATGGCGAGAAAGCAGGAATGGGGTACTGAAGTTGAATGTTCAGCCATGAACTCATTGAATGGCGGTGCAGGCTAGAAGGGCCGAATGGCCTACTCCTGCACCTATTTTCTATGTTTCTATGTTTCTAATCTACTCCATCTCTCCTCATAGAGCAATCCCCTCGTCCCAGGAACCAGTCTAGTGAACCTTTGCTGCACTCCCACGACGGCAAGTTTGGCTTTCCTCAGGTAAAGAGACCAGAACTGTACACAGTACTCCAGGTGTGTGGCCTCACCAATGCCCTGTATAATTGTAGTAAGACTTCTTCACTCTGATACTCTAATCCCTTTGTAACAAAAGCTAACATAACACTTGCTTTCCTAATTGTTTGCTGTATCTGCATGTTAACTTTCTGTGATTCATGTATAAGGACAGCCAGGTCCCTCTGAGTGCAAATATTTCCCAGTCTCTCACCATTCAAAAAATATTCTGCTTTTTTGTTTTTCCTACCTAAGTGGATAACTTCACACTTCCCTCACATTGTATTCCATTTGCCATGTTCTTTCCTACGCAGTCAACCTGACTATATCCTGCTGCAGCCTCTTTGCATCTTCCTCACTGCTTACTTTCCTATCTAATTTTGTATCATCAGCAAACCTGGATACGTTACACTCAGTCCCTTCATCTAGGTCATTAATATAGATTGTAAATAGCTGAGACCTCAGCACTGATCCTTGCGGTGCCCTGTACCCCACTCGTTACAGTCTGCCAACCTGAAAAAGTCCCATTTATTCCTACTCTCTGTTTTCTGTCCATTAATCAATCCTTGCGAATATATTACCCCTAATACCATGAGTCCTGATTTTGTGTAATAACGTCTTGTATGGCACCTTATCAAATTAAAGAACCAATTATGGTTTTTAAAAACTCGTATCAGGTTAAATAACATTCACATGTGCAGCTCATCGAATATTTATTGATACACCAATATACAAACAAAAAATTCCTCTTTAATTAAAGGAGACTACAAAGTATGAGGACAGAGTTGGCTAAAGTGGACTGGGAAAATAGATTAAAGTATGGGACGGTTGATGAGCAGTGGCAGACATTTAGGGAGATATTTCATAACTCGCAATAAAAAAAAGAGAAGGAAAGACTATAAGAGAAGAGATAACGATCCATGGCAAACTAAGGAAATAAGGGTTGAAAGCAAAGGCATACAATGTGGCCAAGACTAGTGTGAGGCTAGAGGATTGGGAAGCTTTTAAAAGCCAGCAAATAACGACTAAACAAATGATAGAAAGAGAAGATAGATTATGAAAGTAAACTAGCACAAAATATGAAAACAGATAGTAAGAGTTTCTACAGGTACATAAAAAGGAAAAGTGTGGCTAAAGTAAATGTTGGTCCCCTAGAGGATGAGACTGGGGAATTAATAATGGAGAACAGGAAAATGGCAGAGACGGTGAACAAATATTTTGTATTGATCTTCACGGTAGAAGGCAGTAAAAACATCCCAATGGTGGATAATCAAGGGGCGATAGGGAGGGAGGAACTTAATATAATCACCATCACTAATGAACTAGTACTCGGTAAAATATTGGGACTAATGTGAGACAAGTCCCTGGACCTGATGGCTTACATCCTAGGGTCTTAAAGAAGTGTCTGCAAATATAGTGGATGTATTGGTGATCATCTACCAAAATTCCCTGGATTCTGGAGCAGTCCCAGCAGATTGGAAAACCGCAAAAGTAACACCCCTATTTAAAAAAGGAGGCAGACAAAAAGCAGGAAACTATGGACCAGTTAGCCTAACATCTGTTGTTGGGGAAATGCTGGAGTCCATTATTAAGGAAGCAGTAGCAGGACATTTGGAAAAGCAAAATTCAATCAAGCAGAGTCAGGATGGTTTTATGAAAGGGAAATCATATTTGACAAATTTGCTGGAGTTCTTTGAGGATGTAACGAGCAGGGTGGATAGGGGAAAATCAGTGGATGTGGTGTATTTGGATTTCCAGAAGGCATTCAATAAGGTGCCACATAAAAGGTTATTGCACAAGATGAAAGTTCACGGGGTTCGGGATAATATATTAGCATGAATAGAGGATTGGCTAACTAACAGAAAACAGAGTCAGGATAAATGGATCATTTTCAGGGTTGGCAAACAGTGGACTAGTAGGGTGCCACAGGGATCGGTGCTGGGTCCTCAACTATTTACAATCTATAGTAGTGATTTGGATGATGGGACCGAGTGTAATGTAGCCAAGTTTGCTGATGATACAAAAATGGGTGGGAAAGCAAATTATGAGGAGGACACAAAAAATCTGCAAAGGGATATAGACAGGCTAAGTGAGTGGGCAAACATTTGGCAGATGGAGTATAATGTGGGAAAATGTGAGGTTATCCACTTTGGCAAAAAAACAGCAAATTATAATTTAAATGGAGAAAAATTGCAAAGTGCTGCAGTACAGAGGGACCTGGGGGTCCTTGTGCATGAAACACAAAAAATTAGTATGCAGGTACAGTAAGTAATCAGGATGTGGAATGTTGGCCTTTATTGCAAGGAGGATGGAGTATAAAAGCAGAGAAGTCCTACTACAACTGTACAGGGTATTGGTGAGGCCACACCTAGAGTACTGCATACAGTTTTGGTCTCCGTATTTAAGGAAAGATATACTTGCATTGGAGGCTGTTCAGAGAAGGTTCACTAGGTTGATTCCGGAGATGAGGGGATTGACTTATGAAGATAGGTTGGGTCTATACACATTGGAGTTGAGAAGAGAGGTGATCTTATCAAAACATAAAAGATAATGAGACGGCTCGACAAAGTGGATGCAGAGAGGATATTTCCACTCATAGGGGAAACTAAAACTAGGGGACATAGTCTCAGAATAAGGGGGCGCCCATTTAGAACTGAGATGAGGAGTTTCTTCTCTGAGGATTATAAATCTATGGAATTCTCTGTCCCAGAGAGCTGTGGAAGCTGGGTCATTGAATATATTTAAGGTGGAGATAGACAGATTTTGAGCAATAAGGGAATAAAGGGTTATGGGGAGTGGGCAGGGAAGTGGAGCGCTCAATGATCAGATCAGCCGTGATCTTATTAAATGGCAGAGTAGGCTCGAGGGGCCAGGTGGCCGACTCCTGCTCCTATTTCTTATGTTGTTATGTTCTTAACAGACTATTTTTCAAAGATTCTGCAAGAATGAATGTAAATATCAGCCTTGGGTCATTGGTAGCACTTTTCCCTCGGAGTCAGAAGGTTGTGGTTGTGTACTAAGGGAGTAGTGCATGGAGATATCGCCTTTTGGATAAGACGTTAAAAAAGACCCCTTCTGTCTTCTTAGGTGGACGTAAAAGATCCCATGACATTATTTCGAAGAGCAGGAAAGTTCTCCAGTGCCTTGGCCCATATTTATCCCTGAACCAACATCACTAAAATAGATTATCAGGTCATTTATGTCTTGCTGTTTGTGGGAACCTTGCTGTGCGCAATTGGTTGCTGTGTTCCCCACATTACAACTGTGACTACTTACTTTTTTTTATTCGTTCCTGAGATGTGAGCATTGCTGGCATGGCCGGCATTTATATTGCCCATCCCTAATTGCCCTACATTGGCTGTAAAGTAGAGACATCCTGTAGTTTGAAACGTCTAAATGCAAGTGATTTCCTTTCATCAAATAGTACTGAAAATAAAACCGTTACCTAAATTTAACAGTATAAACAATTGATACAGAGTCGTGGTTTCAAGGCTGACATCGTGTCCCCAATGTTCAGGTGATGCTCTCTTATAAAGTCACACAAGACCTTTCATTAAATGGCTCCATTGTGATCGCTGCCAGGTAAACATGACTTTCAATCGTCCCTGTTGGTGAAGCCGTCACTCACCACCCCTGTAACAGACATGTGAGGAGACCAAATCCATCGCTCGGCTCCCCGCTCACTCACTGAAATGATGCAGATCCACCGGCCCGCACGAACTGTCTCCCCCGCAGGCCGCAACACGGCGGCGGGAGCAACACCTGCAAACCCCGCTGCTCCCTCAACCAGGCACTGGTCCCCCGCATTCGCCTCCAGCCCAACAGCCACCGTCCCTCACCCACCTTCTCAACTCCGGATCCAAGGAGCCACCGTCACCGCAAAACCGGCCCCAGCACCGCTTTCCACCCGAGCGCCCATGACAACGGCCAATAGCGCCTCAGTGGCGACATTCAAAACTGCAGCTCCAGGGCCCTCCCAGTGACGACAGCCAGAACTGCAGCTCCAGGGCCCTCCCAGTGGCGACATTCGGAACTGCAGCTCCAGGGCCCTCCCAGTGACGACAGCCAGAACTGCAGCTCCAGGGCCCTCCCAGTGGCGACATTCGGAACTGCAGGTCCAGGGCCCTCCTAGTGGAGACAGCGGGGAGTTTGTTGAGCGTGAGATGAAGCATTGCAGCGAGGAAGATCGAGAAGAGCGTTGGCGCGATGATGCAGCCCTGCTTGACCTCCGGTCTGGATGTGGATTGGATCTGTGGTGGATCAGTTGGTCAGGATCATGGCTTGCATTTCGTCGTGGAGCAGGTGGAGGATGGTGACGTTTGGATGCAGCCAAAACGGAGGAGGATGCTCCATAGTCCCTCACGGTTGACAGTGTCAAAGGCCTTTGTGAGGTCAAAGAAAGCCATGTACAAGGTTTGGTGCTGTTCCCTACATTTTTCTTGTAGTTGTGTGGTGAAGATCATGTTCATTGTACCCCTTAATGGACAGAATCCACATTGTGACTCTGTGAGGAGTTCTTCAGCCACAATTGAGAATGATTCTAGCGATGACTTTTCCAGTGGCCGACAGCAGAGAGATTCCTCTGTACTTGCCGCAGTTACATTTGTCCCCTTTTTTGAAGATGGTCACAATTACAGCATCCTTGAGATCTCCCAGCATGCTATCCTCTTTCCAGATAAGAGAGATGAGGTCATGCATTCATGCCAATAGTGCTTCTCCACCATACTTTAATGCCTCAGCGGGGATTCCATCTGCTCCTGATGCATTGTTATTCTTGAGCTGACTGATGGCCTTTTCTACCTCATGCAGGGCTGGGGTTTTGCTGAGATGATGGCGGGTAGCATACTGCGGGATGGAGTCGAGTACACTTGTGTCAAAGGCAGAGTCTCGATTCAGGAGATCTTCAAAGTGCTCCTTCCAGTAGGCCCTGGCTGCCTCAGTGTCCTTAATGAGTGTCTCCCCATTCTTGGCCAGCAGTGGGGTGGGGCCTTGGGTGCTTGGGTTGTAGGTGGACTTGACTGCGCTGAAGAATCCTCACATGTCATGGCTGGACCTAAACTATAGAACCAATGGCAACATGTTCAACCTTCGTCGCCTCCAGGCTAGATCGAAGGTCGTCCCATTTTCTGTCATCGAATGACAGTACGCAGACGACTCTTGCGTCTGCGCACATTCAGAGGCTGAACTCCAAGCTATTGTCAACATCTTCACCAAAGCATACGAAAGCACGGGCCTTACACTAAACATCTGTAAGACAAAGGTCCTCCACCAACCTGACCCCGCCACACAGCACTGCCCAACGGTCATCAAAATCCACGGCGCGGCCTTAGACAACGTGGACCATTTTCCATACCTTGGGAGACTACTATCAGCAAGGGCAGACATCAACGACGAGGTCCAACACCGCCTCCAGTGCACCAGCACAGTCTTTGGTCGCCTGAGGAAGAGAGTGTTCGAAGACCAGGACCTCAAATCTGGCACCAAGCTTATGGTCTACAGGGCTGTAGTGATACCCGCCCTTCTATATGGCTCAGAGATGTGGACCACATACAGTGGACACCTCAAAGCGCTGGAGAAATATCACCAACACTGCCTCTACAAGCTCCTGCAAATCCACTGGGAGGATAGACGCACCAACGTCAGTGTTCTCGATCAGGCCAACATCCCCAGCATCGAAGCACTAACCACACTTGACCAGCTCCGTTGGGTGGGCAATATCGTCCGCATGTCCGACACGAGACTCCCAAAGCAAACGCTCTATTCGGAACTCCTATATGCCAAGTGAGCCCCAGGTGGGCAGAGGAAACATTTCGAGGACACCCTCAATGCCTCCTTGATAAAGTGCAACATCCCCACCGGCACCTGGGAATCCCTGGCCCAATACTACTCTAAGTGGAGGAAGAGCATCCGGGAGGGCGCTGAGCACCTCGAGTCTCGTCGCCAAGAGCATGCAGAAAATAAACGCAGGCAGCAGAAGGAGCGTGCAGCAAACCAGACACCCCAACCATCCTTTCCTTCAACGACTGTCTGTCCCATCTGTGACAGAGATTGTAATTCCCGTATTGGACCATGCAGTCACCCAAGAACTCACTTTTAGAGTGGAAGCAAGTCTTCCTCGATTTCGAGGGACTGCCTATGATGATGATGAGTGGAGACAGTCCGGAACTGCAGCACCAGGGCCCTCCCAGTGGCGACAGCCGGAACTGCAGCTCCAGGGTCACCCTCGTGGAAATAGACAGGTATTTCAGTTCCAGGGTCCTCCTAATGGGGACCATCCAGCACCGCACTTCTTTTGACTTACTTGTGGAAACACACAGTAGGTTCACCAAGCCTGAAAACAGATAAAAAAAACAGACCAAAACTCCAGTCTCAATCTATCATAATGTTTCTCTTCTCTCCAGCAGACGTATTCCACAGCATCCACCCCCGCACTCTGCTAATAAAGGAAATGGAGGATTCAGCTAAGATCTGAAATTATTGAAGTTAGTGTTCACACCAGAATGGTTAGGGAAAAGATGAAATGCTGATCCTGAAGTTTAAATTAAACTTGATCGGAATACTGTATAGGATCATAGAATCATAAAAATCCACAGCACGTTAGGAGGCCATTTTGGCCCATCGTGTCTGTGCCAGACAACAAAGAGCTATCCAGCAGTCTACAGCTTTCTTCTTCATTATCAACCACACAGCCAATTTTTGTATCCTCCCCAAACCTCTTAATCATACACCCTACATTCAAGTCCAAATCATTGATATAAAGCACAAAAAGCAAGGGACCCAGTACTGAGCCTTGTGGAACCCCACTGGAAACAGCCTTCCAGTCACAAAAGCATCCATCAACCATTACCCTTTGCTTCCTGCCTCTGAGCCAATTTTGGATACAACTTGCCACTTTGCCTTGGATCCCATGGGCTTTTACTTTCGTGACCAGTCTGCCATGTGGGACCATATCAAAAGCCTTGCTAAAATCCATATACACTATATCAAACACACTACCCTCATCGACCCTCCTGGTTACCTCCTGAAAAAATTCAATCAAGTTAGTCAGACACAACCTTCCCTTAACAAATCCATGCCGTAGGAGGCCAAAGACGGCAAAGTTAGAGTGGGAATTGGAGAGAGGGTTGAAATAGTGAACTACAGGGTAGCCATAACAACAATTGTGGATAGGGTTGCCAACTCTGGTTTGACATATTCCTGGAGATTTGATCATGTGGCATTGAGCAGTGCAGCAGAGCACATCAGGAGAGCGAATGGGTGGGAAGGTCGGCGAGAGAGTAGGTTGGGACAGTTAGAGTTGATGCTCATAAGGAGGCAGCGACAATTGCCTCAATAGGCCCTTTGTAGGATGCCAAGAGAGGCACAGAGGGAAGCTGTTGGCTTATCTAGGAGGGAGACAAGCCTGGGACGGGGCAGGAGAGTAGGAAGGTTGAAGAGTAATGAAGGATTGGGGTAGAGATTTGGGAGGACAGAGTATCCGAGAAAGGAGAGATGAAAGGAGGCATGACGAATGGTCAGGGAGGGATAAAGAGAAAAGGAAGAGGGGGAAAAAATGGAAAAGTATTGAATGGGTCAGGTCCGGAGCGACAGCCAAAGTGCGCATGTGAATGAACACGGGAAAAGCTTAGGTTACATAGGCCTGATTAAATATAGTAGTTAATGGGATACAATAGTAGGGAAACCAGGGTTAAAGTCAAAAGTCCCAAAAAAGGACAAAGTTGACATGAACAAGATAGGGCCAACACAAAGCATCGACGAACCGCTGTCCAAAGCAGTTAAGTCCAGAAGCTATTTGAAGTGTAGAGAGATCGAGGATGTGCTGTAGGAAGGAAAGTCAGTAGCGGTGCAGAAAGATGATGGTGACGTTGTCACAAGTTTGCAGATCACCATAAAAACACAACCAGCGGATAGAGAAGTTGAAAACTGGTAGAATGAGTGAACCAGCAGCTGCTAGCTAGAAGACAGCAGAGCTGAAAACGCAGTGGAACCAGTTCAGCAGACACAGCTGCAGTTGAAAGGAAAAATAAACTTTACCAGCAGAGATAGAGAAACAGCAGGTAGACTTATGGTATAATCCAGTGTCATCATCATAGGCAGTCCCTCGAAACGAGGATGACTTGCTTCCATGCCAAAAAAGGATGAGTTCACAGGTGTTTCAATGAAGGACCTAATATTCCAGGTCCTGAACTACATCCTGAAGGGTGGAAGATGCTTGTGAGTGGATTTTTTAACGTGCAGTGGCCGTTGCACACCAGCCACCACACAGGCTTGACAGAGCTAGGTCTTGGTCCAGTGACAAGGATTAACCAGGACGACTGGAGACCTGCTCTGCTGCACGGACCTAGTGCGCACACTTATCGCAGTGTGGGCTGGCCCGTGCTGCCCCTGGGCCCTCGCCTCTTCTGGCTCCGAACTCACGCCTCTCTTGGGCCCCGATCACGTCCCTCTACAATCTCCCGCTGCTCCTTTGGCCCAACCTCGCCACTCCTGCTGTATCTGCCCAAGCGCCAATCACCGACCTGGACCTTGATGAAGTCCCTCTTCGCTGCCGTCGCCCTCCTGCACCAGCTCACGCTGTACCTTGCAGTGGTATGCCACCATGCTGCCCATGGCCGCCACTCACCGCTCCTTTTATGGCCCCGACCTGCCGCTGATGGTCTTTCGCAGGTCAGGGCCATAAAAGGAGCGGCGAGCGGCGGCCATGGGCAATCCAGTGTAGTCCAGTGCAGAAAGGTAGTGGTGTAGTTCAAAGCAGACATGTAGTCTAGTGATGTCCACCCTGATCACATGACCTGATTGCTGATTGGTCCCCTTGGAGGATAAGACGCACCCAACAGTTTCTCTGGAATGTGTAATTAGAACCACCCCGCCTATGTAATCAGTGACTTTGCAAAGTATAATTCTAGCCATTCTGACTGCCAACTCCAGACAGAATAGCACTCACTCTCACAGGTTAAGACCTTCTCCCATCCCCAAACAAGTTCCTGCCCCACTTCCCAGCTTCAGTTCCTGACCTAAGGTTTATTGGGTATGAAGTGAATAGTGACAGTATCGTGACTTCTGGATTTCATCCAGTCTTGTCATCTGGATCACACTGTCAACTACATGTCCTACCAGACCTGGAACACGTACTTCCGCCATCCCCACTGTGCTCTTCGTATTCTTTACCCATGCCCCCCACCGAGGTTATGACCTCCACTCTCCCCTCCGATTCCCCCCTCTTTCTCCGATTCCCCCTCTCTCTCTGATCCCCCCCCCTCTCCGATTCCCCCTCTCTCCGATCCCTGTCTCTCCATTTGATTCCCCCTCTCTCCGACCCCTCGCTCTCTCCTACCCCTCTCTCTCCCCTCCCTATAACCCCACTCTCTCTCTCTGACCGCTCTCTCTCTCTGACTCCGCTCTCTCTCTCGCCAACCCCTCTCTCTCTCTCCGCCCCCTCTCTCCCCACTCTCTCTCTCCACTCTCTCTCCCTCCCTCTCTCTCCCCCTCTCTCTGACCTCCCCCTCTCTCTACCCTCTCACCGACCGCCCTCTCTCTCCAACTTCTCTCTCTCTCTCCTAACCTCTCTCTCTCTCTGACTCCCCTCTCACACCTCTGACTGACCCCCCCCTCTTTCATTCCCCTCTCTCTGACCCCCTCTCTCTCTCTGACCTCCCTCTCTCTCTGACCCCTCGCTCTTCCCTCTCTCCAAACTCTCTTTGACCCTTCTCTCTCCCCTCTCACCGATCCCCCTCTCTCTGACTCCCCTCTCTCTCCTCTCTCCGATCCCCTCTCTCCCACCTCTCTGACCCTCCTCTCTCTCTTTCTGACCTCTCTCCCCTCTCTTCAACCTCTCTCTCCCTCTCTCTCTCTCCGAACCTCTTCTCTGACCCTTACTCTCTCCCCTCTCTCTCTTTGACCCCTCTCTCTCTCTGACCCCGTCTCTCTCTCTCTCCGAACCCCTCCTCTTTCCCCAAACACCCTCTCTCCCCTCTCTCCAACCCTTCTCTCACTATCCGAACCCTCCCTCTCTCTTTCCAACCCCCCTCTCTCTAACCCCTCTCTCTCTGACACCCTTCTCTCTCTCTCTCTCTCTCTCTCTCCGACCCCCTCTCTCTTTCCCCAAACACCTTCTCTCCCCTCTCTCCAGCCCTCCTCTCACTATCCAAAACCCCCCTCTCTCTCTCCAACCCCCCTCTCTCTACCCTCTCACCAACCCCTCTCTCTCTGACAACCTTCTCTCTCTCTCTGATCCCTGTCGAGTATCGCCTGGTTAAGTATTACTTCTTTGTACTGGATGTAAAGTACTTAATAAATCTGTTGTGCTTATAAACAATATACCTGTATCCATCGTAGTTTGTTGTGGCCATGAACAAGTCTCTTATGTCAGATTACGCTGAAAAAGTTACAACTGGCGACTCACAAAGGGACTCTGACCAACAACTGAAACCAGGTATTATTGTGAATAAGACAGCAGGGGCAAGGGTTATCGTCGGGCCAAATGGTCAATCCTTGTGGGGTTAGCTTCGTGAGAGGGAGTGTTAGTTTAACTGTCCGATAGTGTCTCTTTAAGTACATCAAGATGCCGAAAAGGAATCTTTGGTAGGAAAAACATAAGGACAAAGTATTATTTAATGGTGATGGCTTGGGAAGTGTCGATGTACAGAGGGACCTGGGTGTCCTTGTACACCAGTCATTGAAAGCAAACATGCAGGTGCAGCAAGCAGTTAGGAAGGCAAATGGTATGTTGGCCTTCATTGTAAGAGGATTTGAGTACAGGAGCAAGGATGTCTTACTAGTTACACAGGGCCTTAGTGAGACCGCACCTGGAGTATTGTGTGCAGTTTTGGTCTCCTTACCTAAGAAAGGATATACTTGCCATAGAGGGAGTGCAGCGAAGGTTCACCAGACTGATTCCTGAGATGGCAGGACTGTTGTATGAGGAGAGATTGGGTCGACTAGACCTGTATTCACGAGAGTTTAGAAGAATGAGAGGGGATCTCATTGAAACGTATAAAATTCTGACAGGGTTGGATAGACTGGATGCGGGGAGGATGTTTTCCCTGGCTGGGAAGTCTGGGACAAGGGGTCACAGTCTTAGGATACGGGGTAGGAAATTTAGGACCGAGATGAGGAGAAATTTTTTCACTCAGAGGGTGGTGAACCTGTGGAATTCTCAACCACAGAAGGCTGTGGAGGCCAAGTCACTGAATATATTTAAGAGGGAGATAGATAGATTTCTAGAATCAAAAGGCATCAAGGAATATGGGGAAAAAGCGGGAATATGGTGCTGGGATAGAGGATCAGCCCTGATCATACTGAATGGCGGTGGAGACTCGAAGGACCGAATGGCCTACTACTGCTCCTATTTTCTATGTTTCTAATATAAAGTGAAGTTAGAAAAAGTATGTGATGAAACACAAATACAGACACTTTTGGTGGTGTGCCTGATTAAGGGTAAAAGAGTTCCTCTTGAGAATGCGGTCACATTCATCGACAGGCAGGTTAAGGTTAAGAAATGGAAGCCGGATAAAGCAATGCGTTTGATTGTATATGCAACTTCATACTGTGCGGAGACAGATGATGATGTCGTCATCACTCAGGATGATAGAATGTATGAACAACAAAATCAGATTGACCTTCTGCAAGGTCAAGTTGCCTCTTCTATTGTGATTATGCAACAGCAGGTTGAGGCAGGCTCGGCACTGCAGAATCTTGAGGAAACCAGGTGTCAGATAGGAACCCGAACAAAAGATAATAAACATCCCACTAGACAATTAGATGATTCATAGAAAACATAGAAACATAGAAAATAGGTGCAGGAGTAGGCCATTCGGCCCTTCGAGCCTGCACCGCCATTCAATGAGTTCATGGCTGAACATGCAACTTCAGTACCCCATTCCTGCTTTCTCACCATACCCCTTGATCCCCCGAGTAATAAGGACTTCATCTAACTCCTTTTTGAATATAGTTAGTGAATTGGCCTCAACAACTTTCTGTGGTAGAGAATTCCACAGGTTCACAACTCTCTGGGTGAAGAAGTTTCTCCTCATCTCGGTCCTAAATGCCTTACCCCTTATCCTTAGACTGTGACCCTTGTTTCTGGATTTCCCCAACATTGGGAACATTCTTCCTGCATCTAACCTGTCTAAACCCATCAGAATTTTAAACGGTTCTATGAGATCCCCTCTCATTCTTCTGAACTCCAGTGAATACAAGCCCAGTTGATTCAGTTTTTCTTGATATGTAGGCCTCACCAACGCCAGTCTTTCTTGATATGTCAGTCCCGCCATCCCGGGAATCAGTCTGGTGAACCTTCGCTGCACTCCCTCAATAGCAAGAATGTCCTTCCTCAAGTTAGGAGATCAAAACTGTACACAATACTCCAGGTGTGGCCTCACCAAGGCCCTGTACAACTGTAGTAACACCTCCCTGCCCCTGTACTCAAATCCCCTCGCTATGAAGGCCAACATGCCATTTGCTTTCTTAACCGCCTGCTGTACCTGCATGCCAACCTTCAATGACTGATGTACCATGACACCCAGGTCTCGTTGTACCTCCCCTTTTCCTAATCTGTCACCATTCAGATAATAGTCTGTCTCTCTGTTTTTACACCAAAATGGATAACCTCACATTTATCCACATTATACTTCATCTGCCATGCATTTGCCCACTCATCTAACCTATCCAAGTCACTCTGCAGCCTCATAGCATCCTCCTCGCAGCTGACACTGCCACCCAACATAGTGTCATCCGCAAATTTGGAGATACTACATTTAATCCCCTCGTCTAAATCATTAATGTACAATGTAAACAGCTGGGGCCCCAGCACAGAACCTTGCGGTACTCCACTAGTCACTGCCTGCCATTCTGAAAAGTACCCATTTACTCCTACTCTTTGCTTCCTGTCTGCCAACCAGTTCTCAATCCACGTCAGCACACTACCCCCAATCCCATGTGCTTTAACTTTGCACATTAATCTCTTGTGTGGGACCTTGTCAAAAGCCTTCTAAAAGTCCAAATGCACCACATCAACGGGTTCTCCCTTGTCCACTCTACTGGAAACATCCTCAAAAAATTCCATTTTCATGGGGAGCTTTAAGAGAAACTCTCCCAATGCCCTCAAAGAGAGGCAGATCATAGGCACTGTCATATTATTATTTACCAGTTAGAGAAATAGCTGGGTAAACAACACGCAGTCGTAGCGACAGTAACCATGGATGACCCTCACTTAAATCATGGCCCGGAATTTGATGAATCAGGTGGAAATTTATATCCTCCCTTGCCATCTCCTTCTACGATAGATCTTCCGCCCAATGTCAATAGTAACACAGAAAACCTTTCACTGAAACCAAAAACAAAATGGCTGGTGCTCATTGTAGAGATAAAGTCGTGAGCAGTCTCTCAGAGAAAGAAGCTATCGGAGTCTTCCAAGAGGACGGATGTAGTTATTCCAAGTGTTTGGATGAGATAGTATCTCAAGTGAAGAAGGAGACTAAACTTAAAGAAGCCAGATAGAAACTGGCTTACAAAACCCATCTCTGCGCAAAGCATAGGGCTAGATTTTCCACTTCACATCGCCCATCTATGGCCCATCTATCGCCCATTTTGAGCAAAAAGTGGAAACTAGGCCCAAAATATCGCCGGAAAAACAGGCCCCTAAGTTTCCACTTTGATCGCCCAAATGATCGGCCACACAAGGCCCATCCCAAGTTTCAGCACTCAGCATGCACGTCGGTGGGCCGATGCAAGGCCCAAAAGAGTGCTCAAAAATAGTTGCTTTTTCAGGGCCTTCCAGAGGGAAATGGGCACTACGGACGCCATTTTTAACTTCGGAGGAAGGGTGGAGAATAGTTCTGAGTTATTTAGAGAGTAAAATTGAAGAAAATTGTACTCAGAAATTTTGGACAGGGAATATAAATAGTTATTATCAACTTATTTATGCTAAATAGATCTCATATATTGGAATAATTTAGTAAATAGCTTTTACATAGTGAAGTTATTTAATGATATTGTTGGGGCCAGATCATGCTGCAGGTCCACCTCCAGAAGGAGATGAGACAGATGAGGCAGCCGGCGAAGATGAAGAGGAGGAACAGGCGGGAGAGGACGTGGGCGAGGACATAGGGGAGCTTAATCAGCATGGTGATCTAGCACCGGTACCACCACACCTTTCCCGAGGACCGGTAGCCAGTGGCAGTTACACGGCCGCTAAGCTTTTGCGTCAGCAGCTCATTAATGAACGCTTCGCATGAACTATTATTGTTGATATTCAAACATTCAATTACAGTTACGGTTAATCAAAAGTTTTATTTGCGTGGGTAAATTGAATAAACAAATAAATATGCATGAAAAACTGTACATTGTAAAATTTATGTAACTAAGCGAGAAAGTACAAAAGTTGTAGAAAAATATATTTTTTATTAAGAAACAAATATTTTTTTAAACAACTAATAAACAACACCCTCTCTCCAACCCCCCACCCCCCGCACCAACCCACCCTTCACTCAAAATCCCCAAAACGTTACAAGAAGAAGAAATACATTTTAAGGAACAAGTGGCCATTTAAGTATTGATAGCAAGTGAGCATTTCAGTGATGATAACAAGTGACCATTTCAGTCATGACAACAAGTGACCATTTCAGTCATGACAACAAGTGACCATTTCAGTGACGATAACAAGTGACCATTTCAGTCATGACAACAAGTGACCATTTCAGTGATGATAACAAATGACCATTTCAGTCATGATAACAAGTGACCATTTCAGTCATGACAACAAGTGACCATTTCAGTCATGACAACAAGTGAGCATTTCAATGATGATAACAAATGACCATTTCAGTCATGATAACAAGTGACCATTTCAGTCATGACAACAAGTGACCATTTCAGTCATGATAACAAGTGACATTTCAGTTATGCTAACAAGTGACCATTTCAGTCATGACAACAAGTGAGCATTTCAGTGATGATAACAAATGCCCATTTCAGTCATGATAACAAGTGACCATTTCAGTCATGACAACAAGTGAACGTTTCAGTCATGATAACAAGTGACCATTTCAGTCATGATAACAAGTGACCATTTCAGTCATGACAAGTGAGCATTTTAGTGATGATAACAAGTGACCATTTCAGTGATGGCAACAAGTGGCCATTTCAGTCATGATAACAAGTGACTATTTAAGAAAGAATGGAAAGTGAACAGTTAAGTAATGATAACAAGTGAACCAGTGAGCATTTAACTATTGAATAATATTGGCCAATTTAGTGGCAATAACAATAATAATAACAAGAGTATAATAACTTGATAACAGCAAGTGAACATTTTAAAACAAGTGAACGACATAGAAAAGAACTCCCTCCTCCCTACCTGCAGCCACGTTTCCCTCCAGATCCTGTCCCGCCCCGTGTTCGCACCCCACCCGCCCGTTTTGGTATATGCAGACCGACACCAAGACGTTGTGCAGAGTGGGATGTCGAGACTTCCTGCTGTGGTGGAGGTGACGGAGAGGAAGCTGAAGCCCGAGGCTCTACTTCTGAATCCGGAGGAACTGTGCCCTCCGTACTCGCTTGCGTGCTAGGGGTCTCGCTGCGAGCAGACACGACACCTTGGGGTACAGCACCATGTCCAGCCAGCAACGCATGCCATAGGGCATTGGTTGCAGCTGTCAGCTGTCGAATAGCCTTCAAGGTCTCCCTTGCAGTCAGTGACTGCTCAGAAGACCAGGTGGAAAAATTCTGGGAGAACTCGCTCCAGGATGCTGGAAACTGGCTCCAGTTCGCAGAGAACTGGCTCCAGTTCGCTTAGAATCCATCGAACCCCTGGATAAGGTCGCGACCAATCACGACCGTCTCCCTGCACAGGGAAATCAAGCTCTCTGTCTGGCCCTCCGAGGCAGGCGATTGCTCGCCACGCTGACCAGACCTCCGTAGAGTCGACGTTCGCAATATGACGCGCCTTGGCGTCGCCACCTGCACACCGCTTGGTCCCGGTGCATCTTCCATTTCAACCGAGATGGCCGCAGGTTGTTCCCCACCCAAAAAAAAACCTCTTAGAAACATAGAAACATAGGAAATAGGTGCAGGAGTAGGCCATTCGGCCCTTCGAGCCTGCACCGCCATTCAATGAGTTCATGGCTAAACATGCAACTTCAGTACCCCATTCCTGCTTTCTCGCCATATCTCTTGATCCCCCTAGTAGTAAGAACTACATCTAACTCATTTTTGAATATATTTAGTTAATTGGCCTCAACAACTTTCTGTGCTAGAGAATTCCGCAGGTTCACCACTCTCTGGGTGAAGAAGTTTCTCCTCATCTCGGTCCTAAATGCCTTACCCCTTATCCTTAGACTGTGACCCCTGGTTCTGGACTTCCCCAACATTGGGAACATTCTTCCTGCATCTAACCTGTCTAAACCCATCAGAATTTTAAACGGTTCGATGAGATCCCCTCTCATTCTTCTGAACTTCAGTGAATACAAGCCCAGTTGATTCAGTTTTTCTTGATATGTCAGTCCCGCCATCCCAGGAATCAGTCTGGTGAACCTTCGCTGCACTCCCTCAATAGCAAGAATGTCCTTCCTCAAGTTAGGAGACCAATACTCCAGGTGTGGCCTCACCAAGGCCCTGTACAACTGTAGTAACACCTCCCTGCCCCGTACTCAAATCCCCTTGCTATGAAGGCCAACATGCCATTTGCTTTCTTAACCGCCTGCTGTACCTGCATGCCAACCTTCAATGACTGATGTACCATGACATCCAGGTCTCGTTGCACCTCCCCTTTTCCTAATCTGTCACCATTCAGATAATAGTCTGTCTCTCTGTTTTTACCACCAAAGTGGATAACCTCACATTCATCCACATTATACTTCATCTGCCATGCATTTGCCCACTCACCTAACCTATCCAAGTCACTCTGCAGCCTCATAGCATCATCCTCGCAGCTGACACTGCCCTCCAACGTAGTGTCATCCACAACTTTGGAGATACTACATTTAATCCCCTCATCTAAATCATTAATGTACAATGTAAACAGCTGGGGCCCCAGCACAGAACCTTGCGGTAACCCACTAGTCACTGCCTGCCATTCTGAAAAGTACCCATTTACTCCTACTCTTTGCTTCCTGTCTGACAACCAGTTCTCAATCAACATCAGCACACCACCCCCAATCCCATGTGCTTTAACTTTGCACATTAATCTCTTGTGTGGGACCTTGTCAAAAGCCTTCTAAAAGTCCAAATACATCACATCAACTGGTTCCCGCTTATCCACTCTACTGGAAACATCCTCAAAAAATTCCAGATGATTTGTCAAGCATGATTTCCCTTTCACAAATCCATGCTGACTTGGACCTATCATGTCACCTCTTTCCAAATGTGCTGCTATGACATTCTTAATAATTGATTCCATCATTTTACCTACTACCGATGTCAGGCTGACTGGTCTATAATTCCCTGTTTTCTCTCTCCCTCCTTTTTTAAAAAGTGGAGTTACATTGGCTACGCTCCACTCCATAGGGACTGATCCAGAGTCTATGGAATGTTGGAAAATGACTGTCAATGCATCCACTATTTCCAAGGCCACCTCCTTAAGTACTCTGGGATGCAGTCCATCAGGCCCTGGGGATTTATCGGCCTTCAATCCCATCAATTTCCCCAACACAATTTCCTGACTAATAAGGATTTCCCTCAGTTCCTCCTTCTTACCAGACCCTCTGACCCCTTTGCTGGTGCCTTCCCCTGGTAAGTCATCTCCCCCAACAGTATCCAAAACGGTATATCTGTTTTGGAGGGAGATGACCGCAGGGGACTCCTGCACTACCTTCCTGCTCTTGCCTTGTCTCTTGGTCACCCATTCACTATCTGTCCTAACCCTTACCTGTGGTGTGACCAACTCACTAAATCCACAACATTCTCAGCATCGCGCATGCTCCAGAGTGAGTCCATCCGCAGCTCCAGTGTCGTCATGCGGTCTGTCAGGAGCTGCAGCTGGACACACTTCCCACACACACAGTAGTCAGGGACACTGGACTTCCCACATAGCACAGGAGGAGCATGACATGGGTCCAAGCTCTCCTGCCATGATTTAACCCTTAAATTAATTTACTTACTAAAATTTACTTAAACACCAAACAGCTACTTAGTAGATTGCTGCCAATTAAACCAATCTAAAAGTCAGTCTAAAAGAGAGTTATACTTACCAGTCGAACAGCCAACCACTTACCAGCTTGGCTGTGACGTCACCTCTCGATTTCGCACCCCTCTATCTTTGTCTGCAGCTGGTTGGGCTGGTCTCTAGGCCTCCGTCTCCTACTCTCGCACTCCTTATCAGCTGCTCTAGTGTCAGCACTGGTAGGAAAAACAAGGCAAAACAGCACCTGCTACCCCCACTTGGCCGAACTCACCCACTTACCAAACTCATGAATGCCACTCTTTGCTGCTGCACTCTGTGCTCTGCACGAGCTGCCTCTTTTTAAACTGTATCTAGGTCAGATGACTCACTACTGGTCAGTTGTTTACAGAATTTCTTCTTCCTCTGGCTCCTCCTCCTCCTCCTCCTCCTCCTCCTGGTGAAGCACAGCAGCAGGAGTTTGCAGTGGCTCCTCCTCTTCTTCAGCCTCCTGCGATATAGGAGACGGTTCAGTGGCAGTCGAATCCAAGGACTCAACGGCCACTTGAACTTTAATTTGATAAACAACGATTAACTATTCAAATCATTGCATTACAATTTTTCTCTAAGTCAAATCATTGCAATGCTTTCATTTACCCCATATGCACAGGTGATCACAAGCTTTAACATGACCTAACATGACCTCATTCGAACATCTATAGAACATCACCATTATATATCAGATTATATTATAATTGCATAACATTAGATTGTAATTGTATAACATTGCATAACATCAAATTACATTTTAATTACATAACATTACATGCGCAACTACGATATTTTCAGTATCTACTAATGATTCACACATTGAGCAATGCACATTTCTCATTACTCACATGTCTCAAGGGTGGGTTCAGCCTCACCACAAGATGTGACCGAGCGGCTTTCTGGCCCCACCAAGGCCACCGCGAGCTCCTCGTGGGTATTCAGAGGCTGCAACATTGCAGAGCCCCCGCTCGTCCTGCGCTGCTCCCGATTATTGATATGAGATCTTCTTCTGTCAATGATACGATAACATTGCACGGCATAAGCAAATGGAGCAGGCAATTTAAGACATTGAAGACATTTAAGGCTGACAGATTTAAATGTTCTAATACAAATTAGCATTACATTGCATATTTCACACTACGACATTTAACTTTATGTTGGGTTGCATAAATTTAATCATAATTTAGTTATGTTTAAATATAACCAAATAACATTGCAGATTCTAGTTACTATTTACATCATTAAACAATACATAAATATAAATTTCAACTTACTCTCGCGGCTGCAAGTAGACTGTTCCAACGCTTGCGGCACTGGTCCGGTGTCCGGGCTTCATTCACGTCAGCAATCTCTGCACAAATCCTGCGATATGCATGGGGTGGAGGTTTCCCATGCCCACCCTGTGTCAGATCCTCCCACCTGTTGCTCTACGCCTTTCACCTGATGCCTACATTATCAATTAATACCAGCAGATTATTTCGAACAAAAAACGCTTTCTCCTCTCTCTCTCTCTCTCTCTCCCCGACCCTCACAGAGCATCTGAGCATGTGTGATGACCCCTGACCTCCCAAAACACGGGAAAGAACATCAACCGAAAAAAAAAATCAACCTGCACATGCGCAGTAATGCGTTGCTAGGGAAGTGTTTTTTCCCATTCACTTCCGTTTTCTTTGGGCGATCATGAGATTGCCGAGAAATCACATCACCCATTTGACATCGCTGGGGTAAGGCCGAGTGGAAAATCGCAACAAAAAAAAAATGGGCCTTGAGCCGGCGATCAGCACGGGCAATAGGTCCCGCATCACTGGAACAAGGCCCATTTCTTTCGGCCTTAGCCTGTAAGTGGAAAGTCTAGCCCATGGAGACATGAGAAACAAACAAGAGAAACATAAAGAGCAGGACAGAGAGTGGGATATAGAGAGGGAAAATCTGAGAACCCAGCAAAGGAAGAAAAAAAAAGTAAATTAGAGAATAAGTTGCTGAGATGACACTTCAACAAAAAAAATGCTGGAATTTCAATTTGTGTGAAAGTCTGTCTTGAAAAGAAAGTGTCTGTTATATTTGTTTTAGCTCCACTCACTTTTCTGTGCAAAAGCTGGTTAACCCTTTTGTCCTGGATGTTGGGAAGTTTTATGAAAATGTAAATAAGTTGAGTGTTAAAATGTTAATTTTAGAATTAAATTACATTTTAAGTTGGAAACACAGGTGTGGAATTATTTTGATTCTGATTCTCGCAGCTATGAAATGCACGAAAGACGGTTTGCTTTACAAAAGATAAACTTCAGCCTTGAAGTTACAGTTGCTATGTATGGTCTCGTTTTAAATCAATTTGGTTATTGCAAGCCTGAGACACCCACTTACTTGAAAAAATGTAATCATTGATTACATTGGATTGAAAGATTAAAAAATGAGTCTATGAATGAGATAAAGAAAGAAGAAGGGAAAGAGCTGTCCATTTCAGTGTAATGCCTTAAAAAAATCCTGCATGAATGTTTCGACGTTACAAGCTAAGGGAAGTTCCGCCCTCTTTTTCCTTTTGTGTAAAATCTGTATGATGTTTGCTAAATGCGAAAACTAATATTTTCCCAGTTATATTCAGTATTATTACAGTCATTTGGAAAGGCATCTGAAGAAAAGACAATATGAAAAGTGACATAATTTACTGTGCGATTTTGTTTTATTTTATCTGCTCTGTACTGTATTTAGTTAATAAAATATTGGTCTGAATTTGATTGGAATTATTGAGGTTAATTATTAAATTGCGAAAAACCTGATTTACATTGTGACCACAGTGAAATTCTGGTTATTTTAAATTACGTGAAAATATCTAGTTCCATGAAAGAGATTTTTAAAAAAAGGAATCAAAACAGAAAATGCTGGAAATCTCAACAGGTCAGGCAACATCTGTGGAGGGGAAGCAGAGTTAACATTTTGGGTTGATGACCCTTCGTCAGAACTGGAGACTGTTCGAAAAGGACAGATTCTTAACAAGCACTGAAAGGGGGAGTGGAAGAAAGAACAAAAGGGAAGATCTGTGATAGGTTGGAAAACAAGAGAGATTAGAGCGACAAAGGGGACAATGGCCCAGATTCAAATGGTAATGCCAGGAGTTAGAAAAACATTAGTCAAGATAGGGTATGAATGATGGGATAATGACCTACTGCCATTGAAGACAAGGAGAAAAAAAAGGAAGAATGAAACAGGCTCTGGGCAGGGGGGGTGGGGGTGGTGGGGAGTGGGGGGGAGGGAGCCAAAGATTGGCAGCGGTTACGCTCTGAAATTTTTGAACTCGATGTTGAGTCCAGAAGGCTGTAAAGTGCCTAAACGAAAGATGAGGTGCTGCTCCTCGAGCTTGCATTGAGCTTCGTTAGAACAGTGTAGGAGACTGAGGACTGAGAGTGGAAATACAGTGAAGAATTAAAGTGACAGGCAACTGGAAGCTCAGGGTTACACTTGCGGACTGAACAGAGATGGTCCGCAAAGTGGTCACCCAATCTACGCTTGGTCTCCCCAATGTAGAGCAGCTAATACAGTATATTAAATTGAAAGAAGTACAAGTAAATCACTGTTTCACCTGGAAGGAGTATTTGGGGCCCTGGATAGTGGGAAGGGAGGCGGTAAAAGGGCAGGTGTTGCATCTCCTGCGCTTGCACGGAGAGGTGCCGTGGGAAGGGGAGAGGGTGCTGGGGGTGACTGCGGAATGAGCCAGGGTGTCACAGAGGGAGCGGTCCCTTTGGAATGCTGAGAGGGGAGAGGAGGGGAAGATGTAATTGGTGGTGGGATTCTGCTCGAGGTGGCGGAAATGGTGGAGGATGATCCGTTGGACGTGGAGGCTGGTGGGGTGAAAAGTGAGGACAAGGGGAACCCTGTCGTGGTTTTGAGAGGGAGGGGAAGGGGTGAGAGCAGAGCTGTGGGAAATAGAACAGACATGGTCGAGGGCTATGTTAACCAAGGAGGAGGGGAATCCTCTGTTGAGGAAAAAGGAAGACATGTCAGAGGCACTAGTGTGAAAGGTGGTATCGTCAGAGCAGATGCGATGGAGACAGAGAAACTGGGAGAATGAAACAGAGTCCTTACAGGATGCGGGGTGGTTTGAAGTGTAGTCCAGGTAGCTGTGGGAGTTAGTGGGCTTATAGTGGATACTGGTCGAAAGCTGATCCCCAGAGATGGAGACGGAGAAGTCGAGGAAGGGAAGGGAAGAGTTGGAGATGAACTATGTGAAGATCAGAGAAGGGTGGATATTGGATGCAAAGTGATTGAAACTTTCAAGTTCAGGGCAAGAGCAGAAAACGGCACGGATACAATCATCAATGTACCAGAAAAAAAGGTGAGGGAGGGGATCCGAGTAGGATTGGAATAAAGAATGTTCCACATCTCCCACAAAAAGGCAGGACCCATGTGGGTTCCCGTAGCAACACCTTTAATTTGGAGAAAGTGAGTGGAGTTAAAGGAGAAGTTGTTCAATGTGAGAACAAGTTCAGCCAGGCGGAGGAGGGCAGTGGTGGATGGGGACTGGTTGGGCCTCTGCTCGAGGAAGAAGCGGAGCGCCCTCAGGCCATCCTGGTAGATGATTGTAGTGTAGAGGGATAGGACGTCCATACTGAAAAGGAGACGGTTGGTGCCGGGATACTGGAAACTGTTAAAGTGACGGAGGGCGTCTGAAGAGTCGCGGATGTAAGTGGGAAGAGAGTGGACAAAGGGGAAAAAAATAGAGTCGAGATAGGAAGAAATATCAGGCTGAAATGATGGGTCTACCGGGGCAGTCCTGTTTGTGGATCTTGGGAAGGAGGTAGAAGTGGGCAGTGCAGGTTTAGGGAGCTATGAGGTTGGTGGCTATGGCGTGAAAATCTCCAGAGGAGATGAGGTCAGTGAGGGTCTGGGAAATGATGGCTTGATGTTCAGTGGTGGGGTCATGGTCCAGGGGGAGGTAGGAGGAGGTGTCAGAGGGTTGGCGATCAACCTCTGCAAGGTAGAGGTCAGTTTGCTAAACCATAACAGCGCCGCCCTTGTCAGCAGGTTTAATGACAAGGTTGGGGTTGGATCTGAGCGAACAGAGTGCTGCAAGTTCAGAGGGAGGTAGGTTGGAGTGAGTGAGGTGAGCAGAGAAATTGAGACGGCCGATGTTCCGTCAGCAATTTGCAATGAAGAGGTCTAGAGAGGGTAAGAGGCCAGAGGGAGAGGTCCAGGCAGAGCGAGAATTCTGGAAGCGGGGTGAAGACTCCTGGCTGAAGAAGTGGGCACCGAGGTGAAGGCGGCGGAAAAAGAGCTCAGCATCGTGCTTCACTCAGAGAATTGTGAACCTGTGAATTCTCTGCCGCAGAGAGACTGTTGATGTCAGTTTGTTGGATATGTTCAGGAGGGAGTTAGATATGGCCCTTACGGCTAAAGGGATCAAGGGGTATGGAGAGAAAGCAGGAAAGGGGTACTGAGGTGAATGATCAGCCATGATCTTATTGAATGGTGGTGCAGGCTCGAAGGGCCGAATGGCCTACTCCTGCACCTATTTTCTATGTTTCTATGTTTCTATGTAGAGCGAAAATTCTGAAAGCGGGAGAAAGGGTCAGCTGTGCAGGAGGGAGACTTCTGGCTGAAGAAGTGGGCATGGAGCCGTAGGCAGTGGAAACAGAGCTCAGCATTGTGCTGAGCTCGAAATTAATTGAGGTGGGGCGTAAGGGGATGAAGCTCAGGCCTTTGCTGAGGACTGATCGTTCAGGGTCAGAGAGGGGAAGGACAGAGGGGGTAGTGAAAACACGGCAGGGGGTGAGATTGGAAGAAGTGATGGGATCAGAAGGAAGTGTGGGGGAAGAAGGTTCCGGACGGACATTGGCGTCCAAGAGTTATTGAAGTTTACGATTCTTGACACCTGAAAGGAAGGAAAAAAGTTTTTGGTTAAAGTGCCGGATGAGGCGAAGGATGAAATGGAACTGTGGGCCAAGATAGCTTAGAGACAGAGTGAGTCGGTGCCGCTGAAGAGAGAGGTCGAGAGCGTGCATGAGGCGGTGCATAACATTGAGTGTGGATCCCAGGATGCGGTGAGAGCAGTGGTTGGAGGAACGCTGAAAATCTGAGATATTTGTATCCTGGGTGGATGCAAAACATGAAGGGTGGAATTTCAGTTGGAATCCATGCGGATTAAGTCTGAGGCAGAGACAGTTACAGAAGAAAGAGATGTAGCTGTGAAAGCGAGTCTTGGCAGATACTTGATCAAACACGAGAAGGGAAACAGAAAGCAAAGAAGATGAACAAGGTAAAAGAGACAAACAGAAATCTCGTCTGAAGGAAGAGCAGAACTTCTTCAAGATGGGCATTCCTAGAAGAGAAGTGGCAGTGAATTAAATACTAATACAAAAGCAAAATTCTGTGGATGCTGGAATCTGGAATAAAACAGAAAATGCTGGAAATCTCAGCAGGTCAGGCAGCATCTGTGGAGAGGAAGCAGAGTTAACGTTTCAGGTCGATGACCCTTCGTCAGAACTGGAGAGTATTCGAAAAGAACAAATTTTTAACAAGCACTGAAAGGGGGAGGGGAAGAAAGAACAAAAGGGAAGGTCTGTGATAGGCTGGAAGAAAAGAGAGATTAAAGAGACAAAAGGGATGATGGCCCAAATTCAAATGGTAATGCCAGGAATTAGAAAAGCATTAGTCAAGATAGGGTGTAAATGATGGGATAATGACCTACTGCCATTAGAGACAAGGAAAAAAAAAAGGAAGAAAGAAACAGGCTCTGAGGGGGTGGGGGGGGGAGGGGGCGGTGGGGAGAGGGAGCAAAAGATTGGCAGCGCTTATGCTCTGAAATTTTTGAACTCAATGTTGAGTCCAGAAGGCTGTAAAGTGCCTAAACGAAAGATAAGGTGCTGTTCCTCAAGTTTGCGTTGAGCTTCATTGGAACAGTGTAGGATACCAAGGACAGAGAGGTCAGAGTGGGAATGCAGTGGAGAATTAAAGTGACAGGCGACTGGAAGCTCAGGGTCACACTTGCAGACTGAACGGAGATGCTCTCAAAGTGGCCACCCAATCTACACTTGGTCTCCCTTTCCGCTGACAGGTGTTTTCTTAATTCAGCAAGGAACTACTTTTGAATTGCTGAATGAAATTTTAAAGATATTGGACATTATTAACTTAGCTTCTTAATTTTAAGTGAATATTCTGGGCTCTTCAGTAGAGCTACAATTCAAACACTTGGGAAAGGAAAACCGAACTGAAGTTTAAAGGGATAATTGCTGTGTATCAATAGAAAAGTTTGTGGGGAAATAAAATTGAACATTGACAAAACCTATCAGTGCAACAATACTGCTGTTTGCATTTGTGAAACGTTTGAAATGATGAAATAGATTCGGACACAATATAGCTGGTTATAAATATATTTTTGAAAGTGTTAATAACTTGGACCATGTGCGAATGTTTGATCTATGTTTTCTATCTTTAATATTGTATTGGACAGTAAAGTTACTCCAGAGCTCATGAGACATGAATAGTAATTAATGGGATGCCCCACTTAAGATGCAAAATAGAAACAGGAAAAGAACACCACCAAATGGGAATTTTCCTAATATTATAGTGAAAGTCAGGAAAGTGTAGTTAAGAATAGTAAACCGATAGCTTTCTTTTGGAGGCATTTGTGTCCTTGCCTATGTATCTTTTAAGGAAACTGCATCAATAGCCTGGCCACTACCCAAGACATCTAGAACATATAGTGGAAGATGGGCAAAACTCTCCAGACAATCTATTGACAACATCACCTGAAAGCTTGAGATGGTTTGTATCGGATGGCATTGAGATATCGGTATAAGTGTACAGATGTGATTTGTAGTATATGAAACAATTAGCATGCGGAAATGCTTGGTGAATTTGCACTAAAAAACGGGTCTCAGACATGCTCAGTTACTTGACAACAGCAAGACATGAAAAGGTTATTGTGGCTCAGGAAGTGAGATTATTTTTAAAGCATTGACACATACTCCTTCAAGAAACTATCTAATTAATTGAAGGCTAGGGTGAAATAAATTCAGTAAGAATTATTCACACTGGATGGATACGAGTAAAAGAGATCTGGAGAATCTTTTAAGTCCATGACTTGTTCATTAGATGTTAAACTTCAGCTTTCTTTACAATGTCAGTTTTCTTCGTCTGCACATTGTCGCTTAAAATGTATAGACTTAATTGACTTACTAGTGATTGTGAGACTGAATTATAACTTTAACTATAATTGTGTTTTGTAGGTAACAGAGCGTGGGAAAAGCCAGTACACATCCAGTATGAGGTGGTTTTAGTGGTGCCTCCTGTACCATGCTTTACGGGTCTAATAGTCCTGTCTCAAAACCTATGTTCAAGTGAGACCAACAGTAAATGAGATACTTAAGTATAAGCTGCACAATTATGTTGCACAATATATCAGCACACCCTTAGGTTAGTATTACTTCACACGTTCTGGTAGTTCTCCAACTTGTAATGATAGTGAATTTGATATATATATCTCATGTAGCAAGACTTTGACTAAGTAACATTTTAAGTTGGAAACACAGGTGTGGATTTATTTTGATTCTGATTCTCGCAGCTATGAAATGCACGAAAGACGGTTTGCTTTACAAAAGATAAACTTCAGCCTTGAAGTTACAGTTGCTATGTATGGTCTCGTTTTAAATCAATTTGGTTATTGCAAGCCTGAGACACCCACTTACTTGAAAAAATGTAATCATTGATTACATTGGATTGAAAGATTAAAAAATGAGTCTATGAATGAGATAAAGAAAGAAGAAGTGGGCACCGAGGTGAAGGCGGCGGAAAAAGAGCTCAGCATCGTGCTTCACTCAGAGAATTGTGAACCTGTGAATTCTCTGCCGCAGAGAGACTGTTGATGTCAGTTTGTTGGATATGTTCAGGAGGGAGTTAGATATGGCCCTTACGGCTAAAGGGATCAAGGGGTATGGAGAGAAAGCAGGAAAGGGGTACTGAGGTGAATGATCAGCCATGATCTTATTGAATGGTGGTGCAGGCTCGAAGGGCCGAATGGCCTACTCCTGCACCTATTTTCTATGTTTCTATGTTTCTATGTAGAGCGAAAATTCTGAAAGCGGGAGAAAGGGTCAGCTGTGCAGGAGGGAGACTTCTGGCTGAAGAAGTGGGCATGGAGCCGTAGGCAGTGGAAACAGAGCTCAGCATTGTGCTGAGCTCGAAATTAATTGAGGTGGGGCGTAAGGGGATGAAGCTCAGGCCTTTGCTGAGGACTGATCGTTCAGGGTCAGAGAGGGGAAGGACAGAGGGGGTAGTGAAAACACGGCAGGGGGTGAGATTGGAAGAAGTGATGGGATCAGAAGGAAGTGTGGGGGAAGAAGGTTCCGGACGGACATTGGCGTCCAAGAGTTATTGAAGTTTACGATTCTTGACACCTGAAAGGAAGGAAAAAAGTTTTTGGTTAAAGTGCCGGATGAGGCGAAGGATGAAATGGAACTGTGGGCCAAGATAGCTTAGAGACAGAGTGAGTCGGTGCCGCTGAAGAGAGAGGTCGAGAGCGTGCATGAGGCGGTGCATAACATTGAGTGTGGATCCCAGGATGCGGTGAGAGCAGTGGTTGGAGGAACGCTGCAAATCTGAGATATTTGTATCCTGGGTGGATGCAAAACATGAAGGGTGGAATTTCAGTTGGAATCCATGCGGATTAAGTCCGAGGCAGAGACAGTTACAGAAGAAAGAGATGTAGCTGTGAAAGCGAGTCTTGGCAGATACTTGATCAAACACGAGAAGGGAAACAGAAAGCAAAGAAGATGAACAAGGTAAAAGAGACAAACAGAAATCTCGTCTGAAGGAAGAGCAGAACTTCTTCAAGATGGGCATTCCTAGAAGAGAAGTGGCAGTGAATTAAATACTAATACAAAAGCAAAATTCTGTGGATGCTGGAATCTGGAATAAAACAGAAAATGCTGGAAATCTCAGCAGGTCAGGCAGCATCTGTGGAGAGGAAGCAGAGTTAACGTTTCAGGTCGATGACCCTTCGTCAGAACTGGAGAGTATTCGAAAAGAACAAATTTTTAACAAGCACTGAAAGGGGGAGGGGAAGAAAGAACAAAAGGGAAGGTCTGTGATAGGCTGGAAGAAAAGAGAGATTAAAGAGACAAAAGGGATGATGGCCCAAATTCAAATGGTAATGCCAGGAATTAGAAAAGCATTAGTCAAGATAGGGTGTAAATGATGGGATAATGACCTACTGCCATTAGAGACAAGGAAAAAAAAAAGGAAGAAAGAAACAGGCTCTGAGGGGGTGGGGGGGGGAGGGGGCGGTGGGGAGAGGGAGCAAAAGATTGGCAGCGCTTATGCTCTGAAATTTTTGAACTCAATGTTGAGTCCAGAAGGCTGTAAAGTGCCTAAACGAAAGATAAGGTGCTGTTCCTCAAGTTTGCGTTGAGCTTCATTGGAACAGTGTAGGATACCAAGGACAGAGAGGTCAGAGTGGGAATGCAGTGGAGAATTAAAGTGACAGGCGACTGGAAGCTCAGGGTCACACTTGCAGACTGAACGGAGATGCTCTCAAAGTGGCCACCCAATCTACACTTGGTCTCCCTTTCCGCTGACAGGTGTTTTCTTAATTCAGCAAGGAACTACTTTTGAATTGCTGAATGAAATTTTAAAGATATTGGACATTATTAACTTAGCTTCTTAATTTTAAGTGAATATTCTGGGCTCTTCAGTAGAGCTACAATTCAAACACTTGGGAAAGGAAAACCGAACTGAAGTTTAAAGGGATAATTGCTGTGTATCAATAGAAAAGTTTGTGGGGAAATAAAATTGAACATTGACAAAACCTATCAGTGCAACAATACTGCTGTTTGCATTTGTGAAACGTTTGAAATGATGAAATAGATTCGGACACAATATAGCTGGTTATAAATATATTTTTGAAAGTGTTAATAACTTGGACCATGTGCGAATGTTTGATCTATGTTTTCTATCTTTAATATTGTATTGGACAGTAAAGTTACTCCAGAGCTCATGAGACATGAATAGTAATTAATGGGATGCCCCACTTAAGATGCAAAATAGAAACAGGAAAAGAACACCACCAAATGGGAATTTTCCTAATATTATAGTGAAAGTCAGGAAAGTGTAGTTAAGAATAGTAAACCGATAGCTTTCTTTTGGAGGCATTTGTGTCCTTGCCTATGTATCTTTTAAGGAAACTGCATCAATAGCCTGGCCACTACCCAAGACATCTAGAACATATAGTGGAAGATGGGCAAAACTCTCCAGACAATCTATTGACAACATCACCTGAAAGCTTGAGATGGTTTGTATCGGATGGCATTGAGATATCGGTATAAGTGTACAGATGTGATTTGTAGTATATGAAACAATTAGCATGCGGAAATGCTTGGTGAATTTGCACTAAAAAACGGGTCTCAGACATGCTCAGTTACTTGACAACAGCAAGACATGAAAAGGTTATTGTGGCTCAGGAAGTGAGATTATTTTTAAAGCATTGACACATACTCCTTCAAGAAACTATCTAATTAATTGAAGGCTAGGGTGAAATAAATTCAGTAAGAATTATTCACACTGGATGGATACGAGTAAAAGAGATCTGGAGAATCTTTTAAGTCCATGACTTGTTCATTAGATGTTAAACTTCAGCTTTCTTTACAATGTCAGTTTTCTTCGTCTGCACATTGTCGCTTAAAATGTATAGACTTAATTGACTTACTAGTGATTGTGAGACTGAATTATAACTTTAACTATAATTGTGTTTTGTAGGTAACAGAGCGTGGGAAAAGCCAGTACACATCCAGTATGAGGTGGTTTTAGTGGTGCCTCCTGTACCATGCTTTACGGGTCTAATAGTCCTGTCTCAAAACCTATGTTCAAGTGAGACCAACAGTAAATGAGATACTTAAGTATAAGCTGCACAATTATGTTGCACAATATATCAGCACACCCTTAGGTTAGTATTACTTCACACGTTCTGGTAGTTCTCCAACTTGTAATGATAGTGAATTTGATATATATATCTCATGTAGCAAGACTTTGACTAAGTAACATTTTAAGTTGGAAACACAGGTGTGGATTTATTTTGATTCTGATTCTCGCAGCTATGAAATGCACGAAAGACGGTTTGCTTTACAAAAGATAAACTTCAGCCTTGAAGTTACAGTTGCTATGTATGGTCTCGTTTTAAATCAATTTGGTTATTGCAAGCCTGAGACACCCACTTACTTGAAAAAATGTAATCATTGATTACATTGGATTGAAAGATTAAAAAATGAGTCTATGAATGAGATAAAGAAAGAAGAAGTGGGCACCGAGGTGAAGGCGGCGGAAAAAGAGCTCAGCATCGTGCTTCACTCAGAGAATTGTGAACCTGTGAATTCTCTGCCGCAGAGAGACTGTTGATGTCAGTTTGTTGGATATGTTCAGGAGGGAGTTAGATATGGCCCTTACGGCTAAAGGGATCAAGGGGTATGGAGAGAAAGCAGGAAAGGGGTACTGAGGTGAATGATCAGCCATGATCTTATTGAATGGTGGTGCAGGCTCGAAGGGCCGAATGGCCTACTCCTGCACCTATTTTCTATGTTTCTATGTTTCTATGTAGAGCGAAAATTCTGAAAGCGGGAGAAAGGGTCAGCTGTGCAGGAGGGAGACTTCTGGCTGAAGAAGTGGGCATGGAGCCGTAGGCAGTGGAAACAGAGCTCAGCATTGTGCTGAGCTCGAAATTAATTGAGGTGGGGCGTAAGGGGATGAAGCTCAGGCCTTTGCTGAGGACTGATCGTTCAGGGTCAGAGAGGGGAAGGACAGAGGGGGTAGTGAAAACACGGCAGGGGGTGAGATTGGAAGAAGTGATGGGATCAGAAGGAAGTGTGGGGGAAGAAGGTTCCGGACGGACATTGGCGTCCAAGAGTTATTGAAGTTTACGATTCTTGACACCTGAAAGGAAGGAAAAAAGTTTTTGGTTAAAGTGCCGGATGAGGCGAAGGATGAAATGGAACTGTGGGCCAAGATAGCTTAGAGACAGAGTGAGTCGGTGCCGCTGAAGAGAGAGGTCGAGAGCGTGCATGAGGCGGTGCATAACATTGAGTGTGGATCCCAGGATGCGGTGAGAGCAGTGGTTGGAGGAACGCTGCAAATCTGAGATATTTGTATCCTGGGTGGATGCAAAACATGAAGGGTGGAATTTCAGTTGGAATCCATGCGGATTAAGTCCGAGGCAGAGACAGTTACAGAAGAAAGAGATGTAGCTGTGAAAGCGAGTCTTGGCAGATACTTGATCAAACACGAGAAGGGAAACAGAAAGCAAAGAAGATGAACAAGGTAAAAGAGACAAACAGAAATCTCGTCTGAAGGAAGAGCAGAACTTCTTCAAGATGGGCATTCCTAGAAGAGAAGTGGCAGTGAATTAAATACTAATACAAAAGCAAAATTCTGTGGATGCTGGAATCTGGAATAAAACAGAAAATGCTGGAAATCTCAGCAGGTCAGGCAGCATCTGTGGAGAGGAAGCAGAGTTAACGTTTCAGGTCGATGACCCTTCGTCAGAACTGGAGAGTATTCGAAAAGAACAAATTTTTAACAAGCACTGAAAGGGGGAGGGGAAGAAAGAACAAAAGGGAAGGTCTGTGATAGACTGGAAGAAAAGAGAGATTAAAGAGACAAAAGGGATGATGGCCCAAATTCAAATGGTAATGCCAGGAATTAGAAAAGCATTAGTCAAGATAGGGTGTAAATGATGGGATAATGACCTACTGCCATTAGAGACAAGGAAAAAAAAAAGGAAGAAAGAAACAGGCTCTGAGGGGGTGGGGGGGGGAGGGGGCGGTGGGGAGAGGGAGCAAAAGATTGGCAGCGCTTATGCTCTGAAATTTTTGAACTCAATGTTGAGTCCAGAAGGCTGTAAAGTGCCTAAACGAAAGATAAGGTGCTGTTCCTCAAGTTTGCGTTGAGCTTCATTGGAACAGTGTAGGATACCAAGGACAGAGAGGTCAGAGTGGGAATGCAGTGGAGAATTAAAGTGACAGGCGACTGGAAGCTCAGGGTCACACTTGCAGACTGAACGGAGATGCTCTCAAAGTGGCCACCCAATCTACACTTGGTCTCCCTTTCCGCTGACAGGTGTTTTCTTAATTCAGCAAGGAACTACTTTTGAATTGCTGAATGAAATTTTAAAGATATTGGACATTATTAACTTAGCTTCTTAATTTTAAGTGAATATTCTGGGCTCTTCAGTAGAGCTACAATTCAAACACTTGGGAAAGGAAAACCGAACTGAAGTTTAAAGGGATAATTGCTGTGTATCAATAGAAAAGTTTGTGGGGAAATAAAATTGAACATTGACAAAACCTATCAGTGCAACAATACTGCTGTTTGCATTTGTGAAACGTTTGAAATGATGAAATAGATTCGGACACAATATAGCTGGTTATAAATATATTTTTGAAAGTGTTAATAACTTGGACCATGTGCGAATGTTTGATCTATGTTTTCTATCTTTAATATTGTATTGGACAGTAAAGTTACTCCAGAGCTCATGAGACATGAATAGTAATTAATGGGATGCCCCACTTAAGATGCAAAATAGAAACAGGAAAAGAACACCACCAAATGGGAATTTTCCTAATATTATAGTGAAAGTCAGGAAAGTGTAGTTAAGAATAGTAAACCGATAGCTTTCTTTTGGAGGCATTTGTGTCCTTGCCTATGTATCTTTTAAGGAAACTGCATCAATAGCCTGGCCACTACCCAAGACATCTAGAACATATAGTGGAAGATGGGCAAAACTCTCCAGACAATCTATTGACAACATCACCTGAAAGCTTGAGATGGTTTGTATCGGATGGCATTGAGATATCGGTATAAGTGTACAGATGTGATTTGTAGTATATGAAACAATTAGCATGCGGAAATGCTTGGTGAATTTGCACTAAAAAACGGGTCTCAGACATGCTCAGTTACTTGACAACAGCAAGACATGAAAAGGTTATTGTGGCTCAGGAAGTGAGATTATTTTTAAAGCATTGACACATACTCCTTCAAGAAACTATCTAATTAATTGAAGGCTAGGGTGAAATAAATTCAGTAAGAATTATTCACACTGGATGGATACGAGTAAAAGAGATCTGGAGAATCTTTTAAGTCCATGACTTGTTCATTAGATGTTAAACTTCAGCTTTCTTTACAATGTCAGTTTTCTTCGTCTGCACATTGTCGCTTAAAATGTATAGACTTAATTGACTTACTAGTGATTGTGAGACTGAATTATAACTTTAACTATAATTGTGTTTTGTAGGTAACAGAGCGTGGGAAAAGCCAGTACACATCCAGTATGAGGTGGTTTTAGTGGTGCCTCCTGTACCATGCTTTACGGGTCTAATAGTCCTGTCTCAAAACCTATGTTCAAGTGAGACCAACAGTAAATGAGATACTTAAGTATAAGCTGCACAATTATGTTGCACAATATATCAGCACACCCTTAGGTTAGTATTACTTCACACGTTCTGGTAGTTCTCCAACTTGTAATGATAGTGAATTTGATATATATATCTCATGTAGCAAGACTTTGACTAAGTAACATTTTAAGTTGGAAACACAGGTGTGGATTTATTTTGATTCTGATTCTCGCAGCTATGAAATGCACGAAAGACGGTTTGCTTTACAAAAGATAAACTTCAGCCTTGAAGTTACAGTTGCTATGTATGGTCTCGTTTTAAATCAATTTGGTTATTGCAAGCCTGAGACACCCACTTACTTGAAAAAATGTAATCATTGATTACATTGGATTGAAAGATTAAAAAATGAGTCTATGAATGAGATAAAGAAAGAAGAAGGGAAAGAGCTGTCCATTTCAGTGTAATGCCTTAAAAAAATCCTGCATGAATGTTTTGACGTTACAAGCTAAGGGAAGTTCCGCCCTCTTTTTCCTTTTGTGTAAAATCTGTATGATGTTTGCTAAATGCGAAAACTAATATTTTCCCAGTTATATTCAGTATTATTACAGTCATTTGGAAAGGCATCTGAAGAAAAGACAATATGAAAAGTGACATAATTTACTGTGCGATTTTGTTTTATTTTATCTGCTCTGTACTGTATTTAGTTAATAAAATATTGGTCTGAATTTGATTGGAATTATTGAGGTTAATTATTAAATTGCGAAAAACCTGATTTACATTGTGACCACAGTGAAATTCTGGTTATTTTAAATTACGTGAAAATATCTAGTTCCATGAAAGAGATTTTTAAAAAAAGGAATCAAAACAGAAAATGCTGGAAATCTCAACAGGTCAGGCAACATCTGTGGAGGGGAAGCAGAGTTAACATTTTGGGTTGATGACCCTTCGTCAGAACTGGAGACTGTTCGAAAAGGACAGATTCTTAACAAGCACTGAAAGGGGGAGTGGAAGAAAGAACAAAAGGGAAGATCTGTGATAGGTTGGAAAACAAGAGAGATTAGAGCGACAAAGGGGACAATGGCCCAGATTCAAATGGTAATGCCAGGAGTTAGAAAAACATTAGTCAAGATAGGGTATGAATGATGGGATAATGACCTACTGCCATTGAAGACAAGGAGAAAAAAAAGGAAGAATGAAACAGGCTCTGGGCAGGGGGGGTGGGGGTGGTGGGGAGTGGGGGGGAGGGAGCCAAAGATTGGCAGCGGTTACGCTCTGAAATTTTTGAACTCGATGTTGAGTCCAGAAGGCTGTAAAGTGCCTAAACGAAAGATGAGGTGCTGCTCCTCGAGCTTGCATTGAGCTTCGTTAGAACAGTGTAGGAGACTGAGGACTGAGAGTGGGAATACAGTGAAGAATTAAAGTGACAGGCAACTGGAAGCTCAGGGTTACACTTGCGGACTGAACAGAGATGGTCCGCAAAGTGGTCACCCAATCTACGCTTGGTCTCCCCAATGTAGAGCAGCTAATACAGTATATTAAATTGAAAGAAGTACAAGTAAATCACTGTTTCACCTGGAAGGAGTATTTGGGGCCCTGGATAGTGGGAAGGGAGGCGGTAAAAGGGCAGGTGTTGCATCTCCTGCGCTTGCACGGAGAGGTGCCGTGGGAAGGGGAGAGGGTGCTGGGGGTGACTGCGGAATGAGCCAGGGTGTCACAGAGGGAGCGGTCCCTTTGGAATGCTGAGAGGGGAGAGGAGGGGAAGATGTAATTGGTGGTGGGATTCTGCTCGAGGTGGCGGAAATGGTGGAGGATGATCCGTTGGACGTGGAGGCTGGTGGGGTGAAAAGTGAGGACAAGGGGAACCCTGTCGTGGTTTTGAGAGGGAGGGGAAGGGGTGAGAGCAGAGCTGTGGGAAATAGAACAGACATGGTCGAGGGCTATGTTAACCAAGGAGGAGGGGAATCCTCTGTTGAGGAAAAAGGAAGACATGTCAGAGGCACTAGTGTGAAAGGTGGTATCGTCAGAGCAGATGCGATGGAGACAGAGAAACTGGGAGAATGAAACAGAGTCCTTACAGGATGCGGGGTGGTTTGAAGTGTAGTCCAGGTAGCTGTGGGAGTTAGTGGGCTTATAGTGGATACTGGTCGAAAGCTGATCCCCAGAGATGGAGACGGAGAAGTCGAGGAAGGGAAGGGAAGAGTTGGAGATGAACTATGTGAAGATCAGAGAAGGGTGGATATTGGATGCAAAGTGATTGAAACTTTCAAGTTCAGGGCAAGAGCAGAAAACGGCACGGATACAATCATCAATGTACCAGAAAAAAAGGTGAGGGAGGGGATCCGAGTAGGATTGGAATAAAGAATGTTCCACATCTCCCACAAAAAGGCAGGACCCATGTGGGTTCCCGTAGCAACACCTTTAATTTGGAGAAAGTGAGTGGAGTTAAAGGAGAAGTTGTTCAATGTGAGAACAAGTTCAGCCAGGCGGAGGAGGGCAGTGGTGGATGGGGACTGGTTGGGCCTCTGCTCGAGGAAGAAGCGGAGCGCCCTCAGGCCATCCTGGTAGATGATTGTAGTGTAGAGGGATAGGACGTCCATA
This sequence comes from Pristiophorus japonicus, assembly GCF_044704955.1. Classification (NCBI taxonomy): domain Eukaryota; kingdom Metazoa; phylum Chordata; class Chondrichthyes; family Pristiophoridae; genus Pristiophorus; species Pristiophorus japonicus. Next base: position 128,550,843 of record NC_091986.1, read on the forward strand.
CTGAAAAGGAGACGGTTGGTGCCGGGATACTGGAAACTGTTAAAGTGACGGAGGGCGTCTGAAGAGTCGCGGATGTAAGTGGGAAGAGAGTGGACAAAGGGGAAAAAAATAGAGTCGAGATAGGAAGAAATATCAGGCTGAAATGATGGGTCTACCGGGGCAGTCCTGTTTGTGGATCTTGGGAAGGAGGTAGAAGTGGGCAGTGCAGGTTTAGGGAGCTATGAGGTTGGTGGCTATGGCGTGAAAATCTCCAGAGGAGATGAGGTCAGTGAGGGTCTGGGAAATGATGGCTTGATGTTCAGTGGTGGGGTCATGGTCCAGGGGGAGGTAGGAGGAGGTGTCAGAGGGTTGGCGATCAACCTCTGCAAGGTAGAGGTCAGTTTGCTAAACCATAACAGCGCCGCCCTTGTCAGCAGGTTTAATGACAAGGTTGGGGTTGGATCTGAGCGAACAGAGTGCTGCAAGTTCAGAGGGAGGTAGGTTGGAGTGAGTGAGGTGAGCAGAGAAATTGAGACGGCCGATGTTCCGTCAGCAATTTGCAATGAAGAGGTCTAGAGAGGGTAAGAGGCCAGAGGGAGAGGTCCAGGCAGAGCGAGAATTCTGGAAGCGGGGTGAAGACTCCTGGCTGAAGAAGTGGGCACCGAGGTGAAGGCGGCGGAAAAAGAGCTCAGCATCGTGCTTCACTCAGAGAATTGTGAACCTGTGAATTCTCTGCCGCAGAGAGACTGTTGATGTCAGTTTGTTGGATATGTTCAGGAGGGAGTTAGATATGGCCCTTACGGCTAAAGGGATCAAGGGGTATGGAGAGAAAGCAGGAAAGGGGTACTGAGGTGAATGATCAGCCATGATCTTATTGAATGGTGGTGCAGGCTCGAAGGACCGAATGGCCTACTCCTGCACCTATTTTCTATGTTTCTATGTTTCTATGTAGAGCGAAAATTCTGAAAGCGGGAGAAAGGGTCAGCTGTGCAGGAGGGAGACTTCTGGCTGAAGAAGTGGGCATGGAGCCGTAGGCAGTGGAAACAGAGCTCAGCATTGTGCTGAGCTCGAAATTAATTGAGGTGGGGCGTAAGGGGATGAAGCTCAGGCCTTTGCTGAGGACTGATCGTTCAGGGTCAGAGAGGGGAAGGACAGAGGGGGTAGTGAAAACACGGCAGGGGGTGAGATTGGAAGAAGTGATGGGATCAGAAGGAAGTGTGGGGGAAGAAGGTTCCGGACGGACATTGGCGTCCAAGAGTTATTGAAGTTTACGATTCTTGACACCTGAAAGGAAGGAAAAAAGTTTTTGGTTAAAGTGCCGGATGAGGCGAAGGATGAAATGGAACTGTGGGCCAAGATAGCTTAGAGACAGAGTGAGTCGGTGCCGCTGAAGAGAGAGGTCGAGAGCGTGCATGAGGCGGTGCATAACATTGAGTGTGGATCCCAGGATGCGGTGAGAGCAGTGGTTGGAGGAACGCTGCAAATCTGAGATATTTGTATCCTGGGTGGATGCAAAACATGAAGGGTGGAATTTCAGTTGGAATCCATGCGGATTAAGTCCGAGGCAGAGACAGTTACAGAAGAAAGAGATGTAGCTGTGAAAGCGAGTCTTGGCAGATACTTGATCAAACACGAGAAGGGAAACAGAAAGCAAAGAAGATGAACAAGGTAAAAGAGACAAACAGAAATCTCGTCTGAAGGAAGAGCAGAACTTCTTCAAGATGGGCATTCCTAGAAGAGAAGTGGCAGTGAATTAAATACTAATACAAAAGCAAAATTCTGTGGATGCTGGAATCTGGAATAAAACAGAAAATGCTGGAAATCTCAGCAGGTCAGGCAGCATCTGTGGAGAGGAAGCAGAGTTAACGTTTCAGGTCGATGACCCTTCGTCAGAACTGGAGAGTATTCGAAAAGAACAAATTTTTAACAAGCACTGAAAGGGGGAGGGGAAGAAAGAACAAAAGGGAAGGTCTGTGATAGGCTGGAAGAAAAGAGAGATTAAAGAGACAAAAGGGATGATGGCCCAAATTCAAATGGTAATGCCAGGAATTAGAAAAGCATTAGTCAAGATAGGGTGTAAATGATGGGATAATGACCTACTGCCATTAGAGACAAGGAAAAAAAAAAGGAAGAAAGAAACAGGCTCTGAGGGGGTGGGGGGGGGGAGGGGGCGGTGGGGAGAGGGAGCAAAAGATTGGCAGCGCTTATGCTCTGAAATTTTTGAACTCAATGTTGAGTCCAGAAGGCTGTAAAGTGCCTAAACGAAAGATAAGGTGCTGTTCCTCAAGTTTGCGTTGAGCTTCATTGGAACAGTGTAGGATACCAAGGACAGAGAGGTCAGAGTGGGAATGCAGTGGAGAATTAAAGTGACAGGCGACTGGAAGCTCAGGGTCACACTTGCAGACTGAACGGAGATGCTCTCAAAGTGGCCACCCAATCTACACTTGGTCTCCCTTTCCGCTGACAGGTGTTTTCTTAATTCAGCAAGGAACTACTTTTGAATTGCTGAATGAAATTTTAAAGATATTGGACATTATTAACTTAGCTTCTTAATTTTAAGTGAATATTCTGGGCTCTTCAGTAGAGCTACAATTCAAACACTTGGGAAAGGAAAACCGAACTGAAGTTTAAAGGGATAATTGCTGTGTATCAATAGAAAAGTTTGTGGGGAAATAAAATTGAACATTGACAAAACCTATCAGTGCAACAATACTGCTGTTTGCATTTGTGAAACGTTTGAAATGATGAAATAGATTCGGACACAATATAGCTGGTTATAAATATATTTTTGAAAGTGTTAATAACTTGGACCATGTGCGAATGTTTGATCTATGTTTTCTATCTTTAATATTGTATTGGACAGTAAAGTTACTCCAGAGCTCATGAGACATGAATAGTAATTAATGGGATGCCCCACTTAAGATGCAAAATAGAAACAGGAAAAGAACACCACCAAATGGGAATTTTCCTAATATTATAGTGAAAGTCAGGAAAGTGTAGTTAAGAATAGTAAACCGATAGCTTTCTTTTGGAGGCATTTGTGTCCTTGCCTATGTATCTTTTAAGGAAACTGCATCAATAGCCTGGCCACTACCCAAGACATCTAGAACATATAGTGGAAGATGGGCAAAACTCTCCAGACAATCTATTGACAACATCACCTGAAAGCTTGAGATGGTTTGTATCGGATGGCATTGAGATATCGGTATAAGTGTACAGATGTGATTTGTAGTATATGAAACAATTAGCATGCGGAAATGCTTGGTGAATTTGCACTAAAAAACGGGTCTCAGACATGCTCAGTTACTTGACAACAGCAAGACATGAAAAGGTTATTGTGGCTCAGGAAGTGAGATTATTTTTAAAGCATTGACACATACTCCTTCAAGAAACTATCTAATTAATTGAAGGCTAGGGTGAAATAAATTCAGTAAGAATTATTCACACTGGATGGATACGAGTAAAAGAGATCTGGAGAATCTTTTAAGTCCATGACTTGTTCATTAGATGTTAAACTTCAGCTTTCTTTACAATGTCAGTTTTCTTCGTCTGCACATTGTCGCTTAAAATGTATAGACTTAATTGACTTACTAGTGATTGTGAGACTGAATTATAACTTTAACTATAATTGTGTTTTGTAGGTAACAGAGCGTGGGAAAAGCCAGTACACATCCAGTATGAGGTGGTTTTAGTGGTGCCTCCTGTACCATGCTTTACGGGTCTAATAGTCCTGTCTCAAAACCTATGTTCAAGTGAGACCAACAGTAAATGAGATACTTAAGTATAAGCTGCACAATTATGTTGCACAATATATCAGCACACCCTTAGGTTAGTATTACTTCACACGTTCTGGTAGTTCTCCAACTTGTAATGATAGTGAATTTGATATATATATCTCATGTAGCAAGACTTTGACTAAGTAACATTTTAAGTTGGAAACACAGGTGTGGATTTATTTTGATTCTGATTCTCGCAGCTATGAAATGCACGAAAGACGGTTTGCTTTACAAAAGATAAACTTCAGCCTTGAAGTTACAGTTGCTATGTATGGTCTTGTTTTAAATCAATTTGGTTATTGCAAGCCTGAGACACCCACTTACTTGAAAAAATGTAATCATTGATTACATTGGATTGAAAGATTAAAAAATGAGTCTATGAATGAGATAAAGAAAGAAGAAGGGAAAGAGCTGTCCATTTCAGTGTAATGCCTTAAAAAAATCCTGCATGAATGTTTCGACGTTACAAGCTAAGGGAAGTTCCGCCCTCTTTTTCCTTTTGTGTAAAATCTGTATGATGTTTGCTAAATGCGAAAACTAATATTTTCCCAGTTATATTCAGTATTATTACAGTCATTTGGAAAGGCATCTGAAGAAAAGACAATATGAAAAGTGACATAATTTACTGTGCGATTTTGTTTTATTTTATCTGCTCTGTACTGTATTTAGTTAATAAAATATTGGTCTGAATTTGATTGGAATTATTGAGGTTAATTATTAAATTGCGAAAAACCTGATTTACATTGTGACCACAGTGAAATTCTGGTTATTTTAAATTACGTGAAAATATCTAGTTCCATAAAAGAGATTTTTAAAAAAAGGAATCAAAACAGAAAATGCTGGAAATCTCAACAGGTCAGGCAACATCTGTGGAGGGGAAGCAGAGTTAACATTTTGGGTTGATGACCCTTCGTCAGAACTGGAGACTGTTCGAAAAGGACAGATTCTTAACAAGCACTGAAAGGGGGAGTGGAAGAAAGAACAAAAGGGAAGATCTGTGATAGGTTGGAAAACAAGAGAGATTAGAGCGACAAAGGGGACAATGGCCCAGATTCAAATGGTAATGCCAGGAGTTAGAAAAACATTAGTCAAGATAGGGTATGAATGATGGGATAATGACCTACTGCCATTGAAGACAAGGAGAAAAAAAAGGAAGAATGAAACAGGCTCTGGGCAGGGGGGGTGGGGGTGGTGGGGAGTGGGGGGGAGGGAGCCAAAGATTGGCAGCGGTTACGCTCTGAAATTTTTGAACTCGATGTTGAGTCCAGAAGGCTGTAAAGTGCCTAAACGAAAGATGAGGTGCTGCTCCTCGAGCTTGCATTGAGCTTCGTTGGAACAGTGTAGGAGACTGAGGACTGAGAGTGGGAATACAGTGAAGAATTAAAGTGACAGGCAACTGGAAGCTCAGAGTTACACTTGCGGACTGAACAGAGATGGTCCGCAAAGTGGTCACCCAATCTACGCTTGGTCTCCCCAATGTAGAGGAGACCACATCGTGAGCAGCTAATACAGTATATTAAATTGAAAGAAGTACAAGTAAATCACTGTTTCACATGGAAGGAGTATTTGGGGCCCTAGATAGTGGGAAGGGAGGCGGTAAAAGGGCAGGTGTTGCATCTCCTGCGCTTGCACGGAACGGTGCCGTGGGAAGGGGAGAGGGAGCTGGGGTGACTGCGGAATGAGCCAGGGTGTCACAGAGGGAGCGGTCCCTTTGGAATGCTGAGAGGGAAGAGGAGGGGAAGATGTAATTGGTGGTGGGATTCTGCTGGAGGTGGCGGAAATGGTGGAGGATGATCCGTTGGACGTGGAGGCTGGTGGGGTGAAAAGTGAGGACAAGGGGAACCCTGTCGTGGTTTTGAGAGGGAGGGGAAGGGGTGAGAGCAGAGGTGTGGGAAATAGAACAGACACGGTCGAGGGCTATGTTAACCAAGGAGGAGGGGAATCCTCTGTTGAGGAAAAAGGAAGACATGTCAGAGGCACTAGTGTGAAAGGTGGTATCGTCAGAGCAGATGCGATGGAGACAGAGAAACTGGGAGAATGAAACAGAGTCCTTACAGGATGCGGGGTGGGTTGAAGTGTAGTCCAGGTAGCTGTGGGAGTTAGTGGGCTTATAGTGGATACTGGTCGAAAGCTGATCCCCAGAGATGGAGACGGAGAAGTCGAGGAAGGGAAGGGAAGAGTTGGAGATGAACTATGTGAAGATCAGAGAAGGGTGGATATTGGATGCAAAGTGATTGAAACTTTCAAGTTCAGGGCAAGAGCAGAAAACGGCACGGATACAATCATCAATGTACCGGAAAAAAAGGTGAGGGAGGGGATCCGAGTAGGATTGGAACAAAGAATGTTCCACATCTCCCACAAAAAGGCAGGACCCATGTGGGTTCCCGTAGCAACACCTTTAATTTGGAGAAAGTGAGTGGAGTTAAAGGAGAAGTTGTTCAATGTGAGAACAAGTTCAGCCAGGCGGAGGAGGGCAGTGGTGGATGGGGACTGGTTGGGCCTCTGCTCGAGGAAGAAGCGGAGCGCCCTCAGGCCATCCTGGTAGATGATTGTAGTGTAGAGGGATAGGACGTCCATACTGAAAAGGAGACGGTTGGTGCCGGGATACTGGAAACTGTTAAAGAATACTATCTCTCTATGATCTCTCTCTTTTCCTCCCTCCCCCCCCCCCCCCCCTCCCCCAAAGATAGAGTCGAGATAGGAAGAAATAAGTTCTGTTGGGCAAGAACATGCTGCAATGATGGGTCTCTCCGACCCTCCCCTCCTCCCCTCTCTATCTCCCCTCTCTCCGATCCTCCTCTCTCTCTCTCCAACCACCACCCCCCCACCCTCCGACCAAGATATTATATGATAGTAGTAACTGCAATGTGTGTAAGCTTAGCTTAACAACAAGGCCGAAAAGCAAAGCATGATAATAAATTGAGCCACTATTATGTTAACTGCTATAAATGTGCTGAAGTAGTATAGAATGCTCTGTTATGTTAGAAACAAAATATAGTCAGGACCAGACATTAATTAGCCACAAAGTAAGGTAAAGGGTCTGTAGCATATATCATTCCTTATCACTAAAGTTGCAGACCAAGCTAAGCGATGAAACTTATGTGTCGTTGTTTGTGTAGAAGTTCCCAGAGAAAAATAGCTCATTCTGCATAAAGGACTAGGGAGGATAACTGTAGACTGTGCTATTGCAGGTCAGAGGTGTTGTGTCCTTACACACCACAGCAAATCAGTACTGGAGACAAGGTTCCTCTGTGACCAAAAACACACACTTGGACTTCTTTAGTCGCAGGCCTACCCGGTCCAGTCAGCGTAGCATCTCCTCCAGGTTGTGGAGGTGTTCCTCGGTGTCTTGACCCGTGATAAGGATGTCGTCCTGAAATACAGTTGTTCTGGGGATGGATTTGAGCAGGCTTTCCATGTTCCTCTGAAAGATAGCGGCCGCTGAACGAATGCCAAACGGACACCTGTTGTAGACAAACAGCCCCTTGTGCATGGTGATGGTGGTCAGTAGCTTGGATTCTTCGGCCAGTTCCTGGGTCATGTAGGCCGAAGTGAGGTCCAACTTGGTGAACAGCTTGCCGCCTGCCAGCATGGCAAAAAGATCCTCCGCTCTCGGAAGCGGGTATTGGTCCTGAAGGAACACTTGGTTGATGGTGGCCTTGTAGTCGTCGCAGATGCTAACCGAGCCATCCGTTTTTAGAACAGGGACGATGGGGCTTGCCCAGTCGCTGAATTCAACGGGCAAAATTATGCCCTCTCTTAGCAACCTGTCCAACTCACTCTCAATTTTCTCCGCATCACATACGGCACAGCTCTGGCTTTGTGGTGCACTGGTGTGGCGTCCGGGGTGATGCGTATCACTACTTTGGTGCCATTGAAAGTCCCGACACCAGGTTGAAATAATGACTCGAACTTTTGTAGGACCTGTGAGCATGAACTTCGCTCCACAGATGAAATGGCATGCACATCCCCCCATGTCCAGTCCATCTCGGCTAGCCAGCTCCTCTCCAAAAGCGCGGAACCATTTCCCGGGACAATCCAGAGTGGCAGCCAGTTCTGAGATCCATTATGTGTAACCACCAATATTGCACTGCCTAGCACTGGGATGATCTCTTTGGTGCACGTCTGTAATTGCGTGTCAATGCGTTCTAGTTTGGGTCTGCTAGCTCTGAGTGGCCAGTTTCTCGAATTGTTGGACACTCATGAGTGACTGGCTGGCTCCTGTGTCCAGCTCCATGCGTACCGGGATTCCGTTTAACAGTACTCTCATCATCATAGGTGGCGTTCTTGTGTATGAGCTGTGGATGTTTGCCACCTGAATCCGCTGAACTTCAGCGTCTATTGCTGTGTCCCAGGCATACCCCTGCCTTGTAGACCCCTCTTGTGGTTCATCCACTTCGTAAACCAGCCTCGCTGCGGGCTTCCTGCACATCCTGGCTAAATGTCCATTCAAGTTACAATTTCTGCAGATGAATTGTTGAAACCGGCAGGTCTTTGCAGCATGTTTGCCCCCGCATCTCCAGCATGAGCTGAGATTGTTGTGAACAAAAGAGCTGTTACCAGGCATTCTTTTCTGATTGTCTCTTTGATTACTCTTGAGCACTCTGTTTATGGGTGTCAATGGTCCCATCCCAGGACGTATTGTCCCTTGTGATGGTGTAAATGTCCATTCGACCTGCCATTGTCTCTGTTGAGGACCCACCCTAGAGTCTGTTACTGCCTGGGTGGTGTCGAATTGCGCCTTGCCTGCCTGCGGGGTTCTGAGTCGCGTTTACCATGTTAACTCCATGCTCCATCGCCACGTTGGGAGCAGAGTTGTGCGTGTATATGATCTTCGTTTCCTCCTTCCCCACCATGAAGGTTTGAGCCATCAACGCCGATGCTTCCAAGGTCAAGACCTTGGTCTCAGTTAGCTTCCTAAAAATCCCGCATGACCAATGCCCTCAATGAAGAAATCCCGGAACATCTCCCCCCTGCAGGCGTCTGTGCACTTATAGATGCTGGCCAAGCGCCGAAGGTCCGCAACGAAGTCCGGTATGCTCTGCCCTTCCCGACGTCGGTGCGTATAGAATCGGTGTCGGGCCATGTGTATACTACTTGCCGGTTTGAAATGCTCACCGATCAGTTTGCTGAGCTCCTCGAAGGTCTTGTCCACCGGCTTCTCGGGTGCGAGCAGGTCTTTCATCAGTGCGTATGTCTTAGGTCCACAGCTGGTCAGTAGATGCGCCCTCCGCTTGTCAGCCGCTGCCGCTCCCAGCCAGTACTTCGTGACAAAGCTCTGCTGGAGCCTCTCAACGAAATCATCCCAGTCCTCACCAACGCAGTACCGTTCCTCCGTGCTACCGGTGGCTATTCTCTTGAGTCGTTGATTCCCGTTTCTCGTCCTCGTTACCTTACACACTACAGCAAATCAACACGAGGCACATACTGGAGACAAGGTCACTCTGTGACCTGTACCTTTATTCACAGGACCAAGAAGTGATGACCCTGCGTGGGACCTCCCTTTATATACCTGGATGACCAGGTGAGGAGTGTCTCCCACAAGTTCACCCCCTGTGGTCAAGGTGTGCATTTCTCAGATGTATACAGTGTACAGTGTTGTTACATAAAGGTTACAAACATGACAAGAGGATGTTTGAATTAATAGCAGGAGTGGGAGCCCAGGCAGCTGCAAGTTGTCACGAGTGCTTGTGAGGGAAAAAGGGTATAAAAGAAGCAGCATTTGAACACTAAAACAGCGCGAACACGGAGGAAGATAAGAAGGGAAACTACAGTCAACAGAACACAGCAAGAAAGAAACCACACTAAGTCACTCAGTGGGCTTCCGCTGAGGTTTCAAGGAACAGACTGTCGAATATCGCCTGGTTAAGTATTACTTCTTTGTACTGGATGTAAAGTACTAATAAATCTGTTGTGCTTATAAACAAAATACCGGTACCCATCGTGGTTTGTTGTGGTCATGAACATGTTTCTTATATCAGATTAAGCTGACAAAGCTACATTCCTCTCTCTCTAACCCCTCTCTCTCCCCTCTCTCCAATCTCTCTCTCTTTCCAACCCTTCTCTCTCTTTCTCCTCTCTCCGATGCCCCCTCTCTCTCTCCGACCCCTTGCTCTCTCTCCCTTCTCTCTGAGCCCCTCTCACTCTCTCTCTGTCTCTCTCCCTCCAACCGCCCTCTCTCTGACCCCCCTCTCTCTCTCTCCAACCTCTCTCTCTCTCCCTCCAACCGCGCCTCTCTCTCTGACCTCCCTCTCTCTCTGATCCCTCTCTCTCTCCTCTCTCCGACCCTCCTCTCTGCAAACCCCCCCCCCCGCCCTCTCTCCAATCCCCTTCTCTCTCCCTTCTCTCTGACCCCTCTCTCTCTTCGACCCTCTCTCCTCTCTCCAACCACTCGCTCCGAATCCCCTCTCTCTCCGACCCTTCTCTCTCGCTCTCTTCTCTCTCTCCCACCCCTCCCCCCCCATCCCTCTCTCTCTCCCTCCGACACCCCTCTCTCCGAGTTGAGGAAAGCAGGCCCATGCCACACTGCAGCCGCAACTGTGGGGTACTGCGCATGTGCGGCCGGACCTCAGTGACATGCGCATAAGGGGATCGGGAGCACATGTGCAAAAAGCGGCGCTACCGACCATGTGCATGCGCAGAGGGACACAAAAATGTTCTTGCAGATAATCACTTCAGAGGAGCAACAGAGCCCTGTTCGTGAGTGAAGGAAATTAAAGTTTCTGCAGAGACCGAACCATTGCAAAGCTCTGTGAGACAAAGAACAAAGGCACGCCGGGGGATGGGTAGTAGGCTATGCAGATTTTGAGTTTGTCGCTTATAGCTTTAAACTTGCAGGTTGAATTTGTAGAGACAGCCGGAATTGCAGTGCCAAGGGCCTCCCAGTGGAGACAGCGGGAACTACAGTTCGAGGGCCCTCCCAGGGGAGACAGCCAAACTGCAGCCCCAGGGCCCTCCCAGTGCAGACAGGCCGGAACTGCAGCTTCAGGGTCCTCCAAGTAAAGTCAGCCGGAACTGCAACTCCAGGGCCCTCCTAGTAGAGACAGTCTGGAACTGCAACTCCAGGGCCCTACCAGTGGTGACAGCTGGAGCTGCAGTTCTGCAGGGTTGGTTGGGAAAGGGGTTCCTTTTCATGGGACACTGGCACCAGTTCTGGGACAGGAAGGAGCTGTATCGATGGGACGTGCTCCACCTGAACTGGGATGGGACCCGTGTCCCAGTGGAAAGGCTAATAGGGAGGTGGCAAAGGCTTTAAACTAATAAGATGGGGGGAGGATCTACAAGAAACATAACCAGCCTAAATATAAACAAAACAGGAAAAGAGAGCAGAGGAAAGAATAAAGTATGGGAGGACATTGACGGAAAGGGAATAAATAGAACAGGAGCCTAAAAAGATGGTTAAACAGAAAGTGAGAGGAAATCCTATTAAAAATGAGTTAACCTGTCTGTACAGCAGTGCACACAGTGTCCGTAATAAAACAGGGGAACTGGAGGCAATCATGCGTTGTGAGGAACCAAACATAGTAGGGATTACTGAGACATGACTCCAGAAATAACAGGACTGGGAATTAAACATTGCAGGATATAATATATTTAGAAAAGATAGAGAGGGAAAAAGGGGAGGTAGAGTAGCCGTACTTATTAGGGATAACATAATGGGAGTAGAAAAAAGTGATCAAGACAAAAATAAAATCCATATTGATAGAGATAAAAGATTATAAAGGATCAATCACACTGATAGATGTAGTCTACAGACTAATTGTGGAAGGGAGGTAGAGGAAGAAATATGCAGACAAATTAGGGAAATGAATAAAAAACATAGAATAATAATCATGGGGGATTTCAATTACCCCGATATTAATTGGACAGAAGAGGTAGGTAAAGGGGATAAGGGAATAGAGTTCCTACATGTGTACAGGACTCCGTTCTAACTTAATATGTAAAAAGCCCAAAAAGGGATTATTCACTCTTGGACCTAGCAATGGGAAATGAACCAGATCAGATTAGAGAAGTAAAAGTACGGGAACATCTAGGCAATAGTGACCATAATATAATATGCTTTACGATGATAATTGAGAAGGACATATGTATGGCATAAACCAGGGTAATAGATTGGAGAAAAGCTGATTTTGAGGGGCTGAGAATAGAACTTAGGAAAATAAAATGGGCAACAATATTGGCAAACAACAATGTAGAACAGCAATGGGAAACATTTAAAACGGTGTTCAACAGAGTGCAGGAGCAATATATTCTGCTAAAAGGAAAGAACAAACTAAACACATGAGACTACATAGAAACATAGAAAGTAGGTGCAGGAGTAGGCCATTCGGCCTTTCGAGCGTGCACCACCATTCAATATGATCATGGCTGATCATGCAACTTCAGTACCCCATTCCTGCTTTCTCTCCATACCCCTTGATCCCTTTAGCCATAAGGGCCACATCTAACTCCCCTTTGAATATATCTAACGAACTGGCCTCAACAACTTTCTGTGGTAGAGAATTCCACAGGTTCACAATTCTCTGAGTGAAGAAGTTTCTGCTCATCTTGGTTCTAAATGGCTTACCACTTATCCTTAGACTATGGTTATAGACTTATCCAACATCCAGAACATTCTTCCTGCATCTAACCTGTCCAATACCGTCAGAATTTTATATGTTTCTATGAGATCCCCTCTCTTTCTTCTAAATTCCAGTGAATATAAGCCTAGTCGATCCAGTCTGTCTTCATATGTCAGTCCTGCCATCCTGGGAATCAGTCTGGTGAACCTTCGCTGCACTCGCTCAATAGCAAGAATGTCCTTCCTCAGATTAGGAGACCAAAACTGCACACAATACTCAAGTTGTGGTCTCACCAAGGTCCTGTACAACTGCAGTAAGACCTCCCTGCTCCGATACTCAAATCCCCTCGCTATGAAGGCCAGCATGCCATTGGCCTTCTTTACTGCCTGCTGCACCTACATGCCAACCTTCAATGACTGATGTACCATGACACCCCGGTCTCATTGCACCTCCCTTTTTCCTAATCTGTCACCATTCAGATAATAATCTGCCTTCCTGTTTTTGCAACCGAAATGGCTAACCTCACATTATATTGCATCTGCCATGCATTTGCCCACTCACCTAACCTGTCCAAGTCACCCTGCAGCCTCCTATCATCCTCCTCGCAGCTCGCACTGCTACCCAGCTTAATGTCATCTGCAAACTTGGAGATATTACATTCAATTCCTTTGTCTAAATCATTAATGTATATTGTAAATAGCTGGGGTCCCAGCACTGAACCCTGCAGCACCCCACTAGTCACTGCCTGCTATTCTGAAAAGGACCCGTTTATTCACACTCTTTGCTTCCTGTCTGCCAACCAGTTCTCTATCCACTTCAATACCTTACCCCCAATACCATATGTCTTAATTTTGCACACTAATCTCTTGTGTGGGACCTTGTCAAAAGCCTTTTGAAAGTCCAAATACACTACATCCACTGGTTCTCCATTATCCACTCTACTAGTTACATCCTCAAAAAATTCTAGAAGATTTGTCAAGCATGATTTCCCTTTCATAAATCCATGCTGACTTGGACCGATCCTGTCACTGCTTTCCAAATGGATGAATAAAGCCATTATGGAACAATTGAGGGTAAAGAAAGAGGCATACATTAAGTATATAGACATCAGGAGAGTGCACGATATGGAAGAATATGAAGAGATTAGGAGAGAAGTCAAAAAAACAATTAGGAAGGAAAAGAGAAACTATGAAATTAAATTATCAAAGAACATATAACAAACTAGTGAAATATTTTATAGACACATCAGTAAAAAAGGAAGTCTGGGATGAGAATAGGGACATTAAGGGATATACAAGATGATAACTCAGGAATAAAGCCATTATGGAACAATTGAGGGTAAAGAAGGAGGCATACATTAAGTATATAGACATCAGGAGAGTGCACAATATGGAAGAATATGAAGAGATTAGGAGAGAAGTCAAAAAAACAATTAGGAAGGCAAAGAGAAACTATGAAATTAAATTATCAAAGAACATATAACAAACTAGTGAAATATTTTATAGACACATCAGTAAAAAAGGAAGTCTGGGATGAGAATAGGGACATTAAGGGATGTACAAGATGATAACTCAGGTAATGATAGAGAGATGGCAGAAATATTAAATAATTATTTTGCTTCAGTATTTACCAGGGAGATAGAACAGGTGGACATGACATTGGATGATGAGATTACTAAGGAGAGAAGTGCATTTAAAATAAAAAGAGGGGATATAATAAATAAACTAATCAAACTCAAAGAGGATAAAACCCCTGGTCTGGATGGATTGCATCCATGCATTTTAAAAGAATCTAGGGAAGGGATAGCAGAGACATTACTACAAATATTTAATAATTTATTAGAAAAAGGTGTAGTGCCAGAGGACTGGTGGATATCTAACGTAATATCTACATTTTAAGAAGGGGATAGAACATGTCTAGGGAATTATAGTTAACATCGGTAGTAGCAAAAATAATGGAATCCCTACTAAAGGAGAAAATAGAAGAACATCTAGAAACCAAAAATATAATAATGAATAGTCAGCATGGATTTCAAAAGGAAAAGTTTTGCTTGACCAACCTCATTGAATTTTTTGAAGAGGTAACAGAGAGAGTAGACAATGGTAATACAGTAGATGTAATTTATCTAGATTTTCAAAATGCCTTCAATAAGGTACCCAATAATAGACTGATTAACAAGGTCAGAGAATGCAGAGTCAGGGAATAAGTAGCAGAATGGATAGCTAGCTGGGTTCAAGACAGAAAGCAGAGAGTAGGGGTAAAGGGTAGCTATTCACAGTGGCAGAAGGTGGGTAGTGGTGTTCCACAAGGATCTGTGCTGGGAACACAGTTGTTCACAATTTATATTAACAATTTAGACTTTGGAATCAAAAACACAATTTCTAAATTTGATGATGATAACAAATTGAGGGGAATAGTATATACTGAAGAAGACTGCAATAAATTACAGGAGGGCATTAATAAACTTGCAGAATGACATATAATTGGCAAATGAAGTTCAACACAAATAAATGTGAGCTATTCCATTTTGGTAGGAAGAATAGGGAGGTCATTTATTACTTGGAGGGTGCGAGTCTTGGTGGGGTTGAGGAACAAAGAGATCTCGGAGTACAAATACACTAGTCACTAAAAGTTCTGACACAGGTTAGCAAGGCCCATAAAAAAAGCATTAGATTTAGTTCCAGAGGTATAGAATTGAAAAGTAGGGAAGTTATGCTAAACTTGGGTTAGACCAAACTTAGGGCTCGAAATTGAAGAACAACCTCCCACTGCCGTCGACTGCCGCCGACTGCCGCCCACAGCCGCCGACATTCCT
This sequence comes from Pristiophorus japonicus, assembly GCF_044704955.1. NCBI lineage: Eukaryota > Metazoa > Chordata > Chondrichthyes > Pristiophoridae > Pristiophorus > Pristiophorus japonicus. Next base: position 128,565,974 of record NC_091986.1, read on the forward strand.
CTGCAACATCCGCCCAGTGCCATTTTTGACATGGCCTGGAGCGGGCTGGAGCGGGTGGGAGGGGAGAACCGCCGACGTCAGCGGACGGCCGAGTTGTACAACTGACCTCCCACCCGCTGAGTGTGATATTGATGTGGGCGGGAGTCGGCGGCAGTCGGTGGCAGAACAGGGGTGGACCGCTGGCTGGAGAATGGTCTGTCCCCAACGGTACGTAAGAAGATGGTGAAAAAAAGGTTAGTACACTTTTTGTAATTTTTTTCTTTACAGGTACTTACCTGGATGGGGTCACCTGAAGGTCTTCAGATGTTCTTTTTATTTTTTTAATGCTTTTGTTTTTCAGCTCTTCGACCTTCCGTGGACCCGACACCGTCCTCGGTCGCACTTGGGTGGCAAGCGCCTTTGCCGCCAAGACTGAGAGCTCCCGCCGGCTGCCGCTCAGATTGGTAGTGTAAGTCACTCATTTGCTGCCCGCCGACCTTCGAGGGACCTCTCCGATGAAAACCCCGCTCAAAGTACCGTCAGATACCTCTGCTGCCATCAGCGGTCCTTTGGGCGGCACTTGGGCGGGCGGGGGCCTTCATCAAATTCAAGTCCTTAAAGTATTGCATACAGCTCTGGCCGCCATATTATAAAAAGGATATAAAAGCACTGGAGAGGGTGCAGAGAAGATTTACAAGAATGATACCAGAAATATGAAGGTATATATATCAGGAAAGGATGAACAGGTTGGGTCTATTTTATCTTGAAAAAAGAAGGCTGAGGGGTGACCTAACAGAGATCTTTAAAATTATGAAAGGTTTCGATTGAGTGGATACAGAGAGAATGTTTCCTCTTGTGGGGAAGAACATAATTAGAGACCATCAATATAAGATAGTCACCAAGAAATCCAATAGGGAATTCAGAAGAAACTTCTTTACCCAGAGAGTGGTGAGAATGTGGAACTTGCTACCACAGGGAGTGGTTGAACCGAATAGGATAGATGCATTTAAGGGGATGTTAGACAAGAGGTTTGCGTGGAGCATAAATGCCAGCATGGACTGGTTGGGCCAAATGGTCTGTTTCTGTGCCATATATCCTATGTAATCCTATAATCACACGGCATTTGATCACATGCCGCCGCTCATGTAATGCTTAATTGAATGACGTTCAATCATGTTTGGTTTGCCCACTGTTTGCAAATGTTATTGCATTTACCTTGTTTGAGTGTCTCAGTATCACCAAACACCGAATAAAATATTTGAGTTTTTGTTTTATAGTGAAATGAATAACATATCTTATAAATCAAAGAAAGAACACAAAAGAGTAGAAAGATTTAAGAATAAATAATATTTAAATAAAAACAACTTCTGTGATGTTTCTACAGCATCAACCGCAATTAGAATCACCAAGTAAATACCACTGATTCACAAAAATATCATCGATATAAATAATTTTCAACTAAAATTTTCGTATTATTTTATGATTTTTTTTACAATACACAGCAAGTTATAAAAATAATAAATAAAGCCAAAGCCAAACCTAATTGAATTCACTTAGTCCCACACCCCACCACTGAAGCACAGCTTCAGGGAGATGAGATGCATTAATCAGAGACAAGCTTCAAAGCTGCCTGATTCCTGGAACAAAAACATTATACAACAACGCACATCAGAGGCTGACATGAACTCTCCCTCGCTCCAGTTTATGTTACTTCCTCTTTCACCCTCCCCGATTTGTGTTTCTCTCTCACCCTGTAGACCGAGCTTGGTGGTAGATTTGAGGGCCTGGTCTTTGAACACTCTTTTCCTCAGGTGATCGAAGGCTGCGCTGGCGCACTGGAGGCGGTGTTGAATCTCCTCATCAATGTCTACTTTTACTGATAAGAGGCTCCCGGGGTATGGGAAATGGTCGACATTGTCCAGGGCCGCGCAGTGGATCTTGATGACTGGGGAGCAGTGCTGTGCGGCGAGGACAAGCTGGTGGAGGACCTTTGTCTTACGGATGTTTAACATAAGGCCCATGCTTTTGTACGCCTCAGTAAATACGTCGACTATGTCCTGGAGTTCAGTCTCTGATTGTGCGCAGACGCAGGCATTGTCCACGTACTGTAGCTCGATGACAGAGGTTGGGGTGGTCTTGGACCTGGCCTGGAGACGGCGAAGGTTGAACAGTAATACCCGCCCTCCTGTATGGCTCAGAGACATGGACCATGTACAGTAGACACCTCAAGTTGCTGGAGAAATACCATCAACGATGCCTCCGCAAGATCCTACAAATCCCCTGGGAGAATGGATGCACCAACATTATTGTCCTCGACCAGGCCAACATCCCCAGCATTGAAGCACTGACCACACTTGATCAGCACCACTGGGCAGGCCACATTGTCCGCATGCCAGACACGAGACTCCCAAAGCAAGCGCTCTACTCTGAACTCCTTCATGGCAAATGAGCCAAAGGTGGACAGAGGAAATGTTACAAGGACACCCTCAAAGCCTCCCTGATAAAGTGCAACATCCCCACAGACACCTGGGAGTCCCTGGCCAAAGACCGCCCTAAGTGGAGGAAGTGCATCCGGGAGGGCGTTGAGCACCGCGAGTCTCATCACCGAGTGCATGCAGAAAACAAGCGCAGGCAGCGGAAAAAGCGTGCGGCAAACCAGTCCCACCCTCCCTTACCCTCAACGACTGTTTGTCCCACCCGAGGCAGGGACTGTGGTTCTCGTATTGGACTGTTCACCCACCTAAGGATTCATTTTAAGAGTGGAAGCAAGTTTTCCCTGATTCCGAGGGACTGCCTATGATGATGATGATTCTCTCTCACCCTTCCCCACTTTGTGTTTCTCTCTGTCCATCCCCCAGTTTATGTTTCTCTCTCTCCATCCCTCCCTCCCTCAGTTTGTGTTTTTCACTCTCCCTCCCACATTTTGTGTTGCTCTCTCTCTTGCTCTCCCTCCTCCAGTTTATGTTTCTCTCTATCCCTCCCCCAGTTTGTGTTTCTCTCTCTCTCTCCATCCCCTTGTTTGTGTTTCTCTCTCTCCCTCCCCAGTTTGTGTTTCTCTCTTGCTCCCTTCCCCAGTTTGTGTTTCTCGCTCTCTCTCCCCCCCAGTTTATGTTTCTCTCTGTTCATCCCCCAGGTAGTGTTTCTCTCTCTCCCTCCACAGGTTGTGTTTCTCTCTTTCTCTCTCTCCACAGGTTGTGTTTCTCTCTCTCCTTCGCCAGTTTAAGTTTCTCTCTCCCCCTCCCAGTTTGTGTTTCTCTCCCCCTGTTAAGTATGGAAGAACGCCACAAGACTGAGTACTGTGAGCTAAAAATGATGTGACCTTAGTCTCTTTAATACAACTCCAGAGTGCCTAAGCAGCATGGCAGACAACCCTTTATATTCCCTTGCACAAGGTGTGCAGGTGACCCTTGGGCCTCCAACAGTTGCGCCCTCTGGTGGTAAGTCTTACACAATTACAATGTTTACATACATAACATCACTCCCCTCCCCACCCCCCCAAAGTCTTTGATACAAATTATTTACTGGTTGAGACGATCCAGGGCCCTACGCTCCCTGGTTAATCATCTGAGTTCAAACTCTGGCATGGGTTCGTTGGTCGGACCATTGCTGCACTGCGGCGTGGCTGGTCTGACAGGACTGTTGGGAATGGTGGGTTCATCCTCTTGATTGACAGCAAGGTCGATTGCTGGTTGGGTGTGTGTTGGTGGGTCGATGATGGTGATGTCCTCTTCAGGTTGTTCCTGGTTGTCGGTGAACCGCAGTTTGGTCTGATCCAAATGCTTTCTTCATGTTTGTCCATTCAATAGTTTGACTATAAACACTCTATTCCCCTCCTTGACCAAGACAGTGCCAGTGACTCATTTAGGACCATGACCATAATTAAGGACAAACACAGGGTCATTAACATCAATGTCACACGATACAGCCGCGCGATCGTAGTACATGTTTTGCCGGTGACGCCGGGTTTCCACATGATCATTTAGATCCGGGTGGACGAGGGAAAGCCTGGTTTTGAGTGCTCTCTTCATTAACAAGTCTGCAGAGGGAACCCCAGTGAGCGAGTGGGGTCGCGTCCGGGAGCTGAGCAGATCCCGAGATAAGCGGGCCTGCAAGGAGCCTTCCATCATGCGTTTCAAGCTCTGCTTGATAGTTTGGACTGCCCGTTCCACTTGACCGTTGGATACGGGCTTAAACAGGGCAGACCTGACATGCTTGATGCCATTGTGGGTCATAAACTCATTGAATTCAGAGCTGGTGAAACATGGTCCATTTTCACTGACAAGGACGTCGGGCAAGCCATGAGTGGCGAACATAGCCCGGAGGCTTTCAATGGTGGCAGTAAATGTGCTGGATGACATGATTACGCATTCAATCCATTTAGAGTAAGGGTCCACTACAACTAAAAACATCTTTCCGAGAAAGGGGCCAGCAAAACCTACATGGATCCTGGACCACGGTTTGGAGGGCCATGACCACACACTCAATGGAGCCTCCCTTGGTGCATTGCTCAATTGTGAGCACGTGTTGCACTGGTGTCCGTATGACTCTAAGTCCGAGTCAATGCCGGGCCACCAAACATGCGACCTGGCTATAGCCTTCATCATGACTGTGCCTGGGTGGGTATTGTGTAGGTCGCGTATAAAAGTTTCCCTGCCTTTTTTTGGCAAAACCACGCGATTACCCCATAAGAGACAATCCGACTGGATGGACATTTCATCTTTGCATCGATGAAATTTCATCTTGCATTTCCCCGGGAACGGTCGACCAGCTCCCATTGAGGACACAACTTTTTACAAGTGATAGCACAGGATCCTGGCTGGTCCAGGTCCTGATCTGGCGAGCAGTGACGGGTGACCCCTCGCTCTCAAAAGCATCCATGACCAGAAGCAAGTCTGCGGGCTGCGCCATTTCCACCAAAAATAGGCAATGGTAGCCGACTGAGGGCATCAGCACAGTTCTCCGTGCCTGGTCTGTGGCGGATAACATTGTCATAGGTAGACAATGTTAGTGCCCATCTTTGGATGCGGGACGAAGCATTGGTGTTTATACCTTTGCTTTCTGAAAACAGCGAAATGAGCAGTTTGTGATCGGTTCAAGCTCAAACCGAAGTCCAAATAGGTATTGGTGCATTTTCTTAACCCCATATACACATGCTAACACCTCTTTCTCGACCATACTGTAGGCTCTTTCAGCCTTAGACAGACTTCTAGCTGCGTATGCAACCGGTTGAAGTTTGCCCGATACATTGGTTTGCTGTAACACACAGCCAACCCCGTACGAAGATGCATCACAAGCTAGCACTAATCGTTTTCACAGGTCATACAGTACAAGTAACTTCTCAAAGGCTGTCTCTTGAGATTTACCTCAAACCCAGTCATCACCCTTACGTAGCAACATGTGCAACAATTCCAGCAAAGTGCTTAACCCGGATAGAATGTTACCAAAATAGTTGAGGAGTCCCAGGAACGAACGCAACTCCGTCACATTCTGTGGTCTGGGTGCATTCTTGATGGCCTCTGTCTTTGAGTCCGTGGGTCTGATGACGTCTGCCGCAATCTTTCTCCCCAAAAATTTGACCTCTGGCGCCAGGAAAACACACTTAGAGCATTTCAGCCTGAGTCCCAACTCTGTCTAGTCGACTTAGAACCTCTTCCAGGCTGTGCAGGTGTTCAGTGATGTCATGACCGGTAATCATGATGTCGTCTTGAAACACAACGGTGCACGGAGCCGATTTCAGCAGACTCTCCATGTTCCTCTGGAAGATGGCAGCAGCCGAGCGAATCCCAAAAGGGCACCTGTGGTATATAAACAATCCTTTGTACATGTTGATGCACGTCAATCTTTTCGAAGATTCAGCCAGCTCCTGTGTCATGTAGGCGGAGGTTAGGTCCAACTTGGTGAACGACTTGCCCCCCGCTAACATTGCGAATAGGTCATCAGCCTTGGGTAGCGGGTACTTGTCTTGTAACGAGACTCGGTTGATCGTTACCTTGCAGTCTCCGCAGATTCTGACCGTGCCATTGCTTTTCAACACCGGAACAATCGGACTGGCCCACTCATTAAACTCGACTGGTGAGATGATTCCCTCTCATTGAAGTCTGTCCAGTTCGATCTCGACTTTCTCCCTCATCATCTATGGAACCACTCGAGCCTTGTGATGAACGAGCCTTGCATCGGAGACTAGATGGATCTGCACCTTGGCGCCTGTGAAGTTGCCGATGCCTGGTTCAAATAGTGACGGAAACTTGCTCAGCACTTGGGCGCACAAGGCATCATCCACTGAAGATAGTGCTTTGATGTTGTCCCAGTTCCATCGAATCTTTCCCAGCTAGCTTCTGCCGAATAGCGTTAGGCCATCGCCTGGTACAATCCACAGTGATAAATCATGCACAGCTCCATCGTACAATAACTTAACTGCTGCACTGGTATGAGCTCTTTGGTGTAGGTGTGTAGCTTTGTCTGAATCGGGCTCAGTTTGGGCCTTTGTGCCTTGTTGCCCCACAGTTTCTCAAAAGCGTTCTGGCTCATAATTGACTGATTCGCTCCCGTGTCCAACTCCATTGATACCGGAATACCGTTCAATTTGACTTTCAGCATAATAGGAGGGCTCTTGGTGGTGATGGTGTGTACCCCTTACACTTCTTCCTCGGGTTGAGTTGCCTCTCTTGTTTGTTCTGCGTGATCCGCGCGGGATCGATCATCCTCTGCCGACTCTGCCACGTGGTGAGTCACAGCACTCTTGCACATTCACTGGAGGTGCCTCATTGTTTCGCAGCCTTTGCACATCGACATTGATGGGCTCGATGATTACCTCCGCAGCACCAACACGGTGCTAATGGATTTGCATTCACGCCCGACGGTGGACTCTGTCATCCTAGATCTTGCAGCTGCCAATATGTAGGCCCTGCCATATGCAATTCTGCCTGCTAGCGGCGTTATTTTATGCACAGTACTTGCTGGTGAGCTTCGATGCTGGGAAGATATCTGTCCGGTATTATCGCTCATAGATATGAATGCCTGGGCTATCGTGATGGCCTTGCTCAGGTCTAGGGATTTGGCAGACAGCAGCTTGTGAAGAACGACCTCGTGGCCGATGCCAAGCACAAAAAAGTCCCGCAGCATTTCCCTCAAAAATCCAGCAAATTCGCAAGTTCCCGCAAGGCATCTCAGGTCGGCGACATAACTCGCCATGTCCTGGCCCTCGGAGCGGTGGTGCATGTAGAAGTGATACCTGGCCATTAAGATGCTCTCCTTCGGCTTGAGGTGGTTCCAAACCAGCGTACACAGCTCTGTATATGTCTTCTCCGCTGGTTTCTCCAGTGCTAGCAGATTCTTGATGAGGCCGTATATTATGGACCCACACCACAGTGAGGAGAATCGCGCTGCGCTTGGTCACTTTATCATCCCCATCCAACTCGTTGGCCATGAAGTAGTGGTAGAGATGCTCAACGAAGGCTTCTCAATCATCACCCTCAACAAATTTCTCAAGAATACCAACGACAGCCATAACCGCGTGAAAGTTCATGATCTGTTACTCATCGCCAATTTTTATGTTCAGAATAACTCCACAAGGCTGTATGCTGTAAGCTCAAACTGATGTGACCTTACTCTCTTTAATCAAACTCCAGAGTGCTGAAGCAGCATGGCAGACAACCTTTTATACTTGCTTGCACGGGGTGTGCAGGTGACCCTTGAGTCTCCAACAGGTGCGCCCCCTAGTGGCAAGTCTTACACTATTATAAAGTTTACATACATAACATCTCCCACCCCCTATTTGTGCTTTTCACCCTCTCTCTCCCACTCCCAGTTTGTGTTTTTCTCTCTCTCCCTTCCACAGTTTGTGTTGCTCTCTCTCTCTCTTTCCCTCTCCCCAGTTTGTGTTTCTCCCTCTCTCTCCCCCAGTTTGTGTGTGTCTCTCTCACCCCAGTTTGTGTTTCTCTCTCTCTCTCTTTCTCCCCAGTTTGTGTTTCTCTCTCTCTCCCCAGGTTGTGTGTGTCTCTCCCTCTCCCTTTACCAGTTTGTGTTTCTCTCTCTTCCTCCCCCAGTTTGTGTCTCTCTCTCAACCCCAGCTTGTGTTTTTCTCTCTCTCCCACCATCAGTTTGTGCTTTTCTCTCTCTCCCACCCCCAGTTTGTGTTTCTTTCTCTCAGCTGCCACCCCCCCCCCCCCCTCTGCAGTTTGTGTTTGTCATGTATGTATGCTTAGGGTTACTAGCCACCAGGTGGCACCACTGTTGGAGGTCATTGGGCTGTACGCATGTGTGCGCGGCCCAGGTAATCACTTTGGGCCCTAATAAAGCAGAGCAGGTTTGTACCTGTGTTAGTTTACATTATTCAGTCTATCGAGTTATTACATACATAACAGTGTTTCTCTCTCTCCCACCCCCAACTTGTGCTTTTCTTTCTCTCCCACCCCCACTTTGTGTGTTTCTCTCTCTCCCTCCCCCAGGTTGTGTTGCTCTCTCTCTTCCTTCCCAGATTTGTGTTTCTCTCTCTCTCCCTCTCCCAGTTTGTGTTTCTCCCTCTCTCTTCCTCCCCCAGTTTGTGTTTCTCTCTCTCCCTTCCCCAGTTTGTGTTTCTCTCTCTCCCTCCCCTAGATGCTGTTCCGAATAGCAGTGGGACCAGCAAGGCTCAGACCACACAGTTTGGTTGCAACCCATGAACTGCCCATATGAAGACTGTTTGTCCTGGGGTTGCAGCAGTAGCGGTCAGGAGACCAATCGCCCAATCCAGTAGACTCTCTCCAAAGCGGGTTGGATGGGAGCTATACTTATAGACAGAAAGGAGTTGTTTAGTAAAGTGATGATCTAATCTGTGCTTGCTTTCCTCAGTATAGAGGAGAGCATACAATATACTAGACACTCCACTCAGCAGATGCCCAAACATGGGTGTGCCCATTGATAGTGGGCCTTATATTTTTTGCATTATTTTTTGCACGCAGCCTGCTCAGATTCTCCAATCTAAAAAGGGCCTGGATGCAAAGTTTTGGAGTAAGCCACAGGGTAAGTTGCTTCGTTTTCAGGGTAAGCAGGACCAGGATTGGGGCGGGCGTCTTCTTATAATATTGTTTCTGGACAACAATTAGAAGGCCCCGAAGCTGGTAACATCCTGCAGCAATGTTTGACTTTCCTTCTCCATTTCCAGGTACCAGGCCCTGCCAATGGATAATAACCCTGGTGGCTGCAATGGCCTTGTTGTACTTTCATTTTTCTGCCTTTTGTGGCTGTCTCAGTGGTGTTATGACTATGAGCCAGGCCTGAAGAGGGTAGCCATGGTCTCCTGGAAGCCATTCTTGCCATCTTTTTTAAATACCATAGAGAAATGTTTTGAGATGAAGGCATAATGACTGCTGCCTGAGATGTCTGCTGTATGATCCTGTTTTACTGGTGTCTGACCATCAATGGAATGAAACTCTTTGCAGTTCATGAGAGGATATGATTGTGTGCAGAGCCTGGATGCCAACATGTTTGTCTGGACTTGGTAAATACTGCGAAGTGAAAAAATGCAGGAGCCTTTCATTCTGCTCTTGGGTTTCCAGAGGAAAAGTGATGAAGTTGTTTGCCATGACAAACAATACATCAGTGCCCTGCTAGATGCATTGGTGCACTACAGATTGACTAATGATGCTACTTTAGCAGCAACTAAGCCTGGGGATTAAATGTTCAGGGCTGGGGTGACCTTTACTGCCACTAACAATACTGTTCCTGCAGTGGAAATTGTGAGCAGGCTAGATTCAAGCAGATGGTACAAATGTCACTGCCTCCCTGCTGAAACAAAGCAAGTTTTTCTTAGACATTCCGAGAAAGCTGTGCTTGTTTCGATAGATGTGTTGCTTGGATGAGGGCAATCTGCCTCTGGTATAATTGAACCTGTTTTTCATCCTCTTCTTCCTCCAAATAACAAATAAAAAGAGGAATACCCATTAGAGGCCTCAGGGTATTTGAACTTTTATGGCCAGTTTAGAAAATGGTTAATCGTGATACGGTAGCCCGTTTTACCACCGCTTGATTTTCGATCAGGCAGGGTGTAAAATGGGCTACCATCTTGCTATGGCCCAATTTTTGTCCAGCAATAAAAGTTAAAATTATCCTCCTCATGTCCAGAATTTTGATGGTATGATGTATTTGCTTCATTGGTTATTTGCTTAAGAATTCATAGCAACACATTGCTATTAAGAATTAATTAGTTTATTAGCAAAGGTTTAACAATTTACACGACACATTACCAGTTCATTCACCAGGCTCACAGCTACCTGCCTCATCGTGGATCCCCTGAACCCAACTGGCAGGAATTTTATTGAGTCATGACATCATGGCTAAGCCATTCCCAACTCAACAGCTCTACAACTATTTCAGTTGCACCTGTAAATCAAATGTAAATTCAAGTGCCCCCTGATTAAAGGGGGGCACTAAAACTGACATATTAAACAAATTAAACTTTAGACAGTAAACTTAAATCTAATTAAAATTTGGTTGCCGGGGGTGATGATGCACTCCAGTCCCTCCGGCGCCCACCTGTCGCGGAAGTCCACGAGCATACCAGTGGACACCGCGTGCTCCATCTCTAGGGACACCCTGACTCGGATGCAACCGCGGAAGAGAGGTAGGCAGTCGGGCTGAACGACCCCTCAACCGTCCGCTGCCTGGACCGATTGACGGCCACCTTGGCCATGCCCAGGAGCAGTCCTACGAGGAGGCCTTCCGACCTGTCCGTTCCCCTCCGCACAGGGTGCCCAAAGATCAGGAGCGTGGGACTGAAGTGCAGCCAGAATTTGAGGAGCAGCCCCTTCAAATAATGGAAGAGGGGCTGCAACTTCGCATACTTAACATAAACATGGAACACGGACTCCTCTAGACTGTCAGAAATTACAGGCGGCCTGGGAGTCCGTGAACCGACTTAAAAACTGTTATGTGTTTAATCCCTTGCAACCTGTATTACAATACCACCAGAGGGCCTATCTGTTGGAGTCCAAAGGGATCCCAGCATCCCTTGGACCACGGTATATAAGCAGGTATATAAGACTTTATAATTGACCATGGCATAAATCAAGTCAAGACGGCACCATTCAAGCCGGCCTCAAACGGCCAGGCGGAGAGAGCAGTGCAAATCATTAAACAAGGCATGTTTAAAATCCAAGGTCCCACGTTGCAGGGTCACCTGTCGCAACTGCTGCTGGCATACAGATCTCGTCCGCACTCACTGACTGGGATCCCCCCGCGCAACTGTTGATGAAAAGGACTTTAAAAACAAGGCTCTCATTAATCCTCCTAGACATGCACAAAATCGTTGAGGCAAAGCGCCGTAAGCTGACTGAGTACCATGACAGAAATTCAAGGGGGCGATGGAATGAGATAGGGGACAAAGTGTTTGTATTAAACTATGGCAGGGGTCCCAAATGGCTTGCAGGGACAGTAACGGGCAAGGAAGGAAACAGGCTACTGGTCGTACAAATGGACAATGGCAAAACCTGCCGGAGGCATATAGACCAAGTCAAAAGCAGATTTACCAACAACACTGCGGAACCAGAGGCAGACTACAATGTGGAACTCGCACCACACCTGGTGGACAGACAGAGGGAACAACCTGAGGAAAGGGCAATCCCAACAGACAGCCCAGGCGAGTCAACAAAAATCACACCAATCGAAACAGACAGCCCAGGTGAGATACCAGCAACCATACCCAAAGAAAAACAGACACCAAGGCAAACAACTGAACCACAACTCAGACGTTCCATGCGAGAGCGTAGACCACCTGAGAGACTGAACCAATAAAGACAATAAGACCTTGGGGGAGGGTGATGTCATGTACCTTACATTATTATACATAACTGTATCCTAACATGCTATACATGACTCTAATAAGATATGACCTGTAACCACCAGCATACCTTACCACCAGGGGTACACTTGCAAGAGACAGGTATATAAGGACAAGTCTCAGGCAAGTGCAGCATTCCAGAGCTGTGAAATAAAGGTGCAGGTCCAGAGAGACCTTGACTTCACTACATGCCTCGTGTGAATCTGTACTGAGGGGACAGGACTTTACACTAACGAAATATCGGAACAAGAAGTTCACAGCACTAAACAAGTAGCTACCCCCACACACAGACAAAACTGGGAGAACAGGCTCTCGACAGCAGGCAGAAGCCATCAAGGGCCACAGGAATGGCCGTTCACACCTCATCAACCCACAATACGAGCAATCAACTACAAACTGAGAGAAGCTCAAGAGAGATCAGCCAGACGCAGCTCATTCTTTGGGAACACTTTGAACAATGGAACAGGTCTGTGCTGGAGGTGTGGGGGTGGGCACTTGTCAAGGGGATGTCGATTTCAGCAGGCTGTTTGCAGAAATTGTGAATATACAGGGCATTTGGCCCGCATGTGCAAAAAAATGGCAGCTCGGCTGGTATACGAATCGGATGGGTCGGAACGCGGACCAGAAGATGGTGGGGACAGTACCCGGGACACCGATGTACAGCGGGTCAACACGATTAATGGCCACTGCTCCTCCAACAGGACGCCTCCTATAATGATGAGGGTCCTACTCAACGGGATATCTGTCAGCATGGAGATGGATACGGGAGCGAGTCAATCTCTCATGGGCGCTTAACAATTTGAACAACTGTGGCCGCATAAAAGAGACAGACCAAAACTCACAAGGCTCGACACCAAACTAAGGACCTATACCAAAGAAATCATACCAGTCCTCAGCAGCGCCATGCTCTCTGTCACACACAAAGGGACAGTGAACCGTCTTCCCCTGTGGATTGTCCCCGGAGACCCCCCAGCACTGCTGGGGAGAAGCTGGCTGGCAAAACTAAACTGGAAATGGGATGATGTCCATGCCATGTCATTAGAGGAACGTACCTCCTGCTCAACAGTTATAAAGTGATTTGAACATCTCTTTCAGCCAGGTGTGGGCACTTTCAAAGGGGCCAAAGTCAAAATCTATATCACACAGGATGCTAGACCGGTCCACCACAAGGCCAGAGCTGTACCCTATGTGATGAGGGAAAAGATTGAACACGAACTAGACAGGCTTCTGCGGGAAGGCATTATATCACCTGTGGAATTTAGCAACTAGGCAAGTCCCATCGTCCCAGTCATGAAGCCTGATGGATCCGTACGAATCTGTGGGGACTACAAATCTACCAAAAACAGAGTCTCCCTACAGGACCAGTACCCGCTGCCCAGAGCGGGGGACTTATTTGCCACATTGGCTGGAGGTAAATTTTTCTCAAAATTAGACCTCACATCTGCGTATATGACGCAAGAATTGATCGAGGAATCCAAGCTACTCACCACCATCAACACACATCGAGGACTTTTCATGTACAATCGATGCCCATTCGGCATCAGGTCGGCAGCTGCTATATTCCAGCGCAACATGGAGAGTCTGCTCAAGTCCATCCCGGGGACGGTTGTATTTAAAGACGACATACTTATCACGGGCAGGGACACCGACTCCCATCTCCGTAATTTGGAGGAAGTACTAAAGCGGTTAGATCGGGTAGGCCTATGAGTCAAGAAATCCAAGTGCCTGTTTCTCGCACCCGAGGTTGAATTTTTGGGCAGAAGGATTGCCGCTGATGGAATCCGCCCATCAGAGTCCAAAACAGAACCAATTCGCCTGGCACCCAGGCCCCAGAATGTCTCAGAACTGCGCGCCTTTCTCAGGCTACTCATTTACTTTGGGAACTTTATGCAGAACTTAAGCATGCTGCTGGTGCCTCTCCACATGCTACTCAGGAAGGGGTGCGATTGGTTTTGGGGGGATGTCCAGGAACGCGCCTTCTGTGTTCCAACAGTGTTTTGACTTTCTTTGACCCAGGTAAAAAGCTAGTTCTCATATGCGATGCATCAGCGTATGGGGTCGGGTGCGTTTTGCAACATGTCAATAGTGCGGGCAAATTACAACCCATAGCTTATGCGTCCAGGTCACTTTCGCGGGCGGAGCGCGGGTACGGAATGGTAGAGAAGGAGGCGCTCGCGTGCGTGTACGGTGACAAAAAGATGCACCAATACCTTTTCGGGGCCAAGTTCGCGTTAGAAACCGACCACAAGCCCCTCACGTCTCTCCTATCCGAGAGCAAGGCAATAAACGGCAACGCCTCGGCACGAATTCAACGGTGGGCACTCATGCTGGCGTCCTACGACTATACCACAAGGCACACACCAGGCACAGACAACTGTGCCGACGCGCTCAGCAGGCTACCCCTGGCGACCATGGAAAGGTCTGACTAACAGGACTATGAGATAGTCATGGCAATCAATGCCTTTGAGTCCACAGGTTAGCCCATGACGGCTCGCCAAATCAGAACCTGGACGGCCAGCGACCCCACGTTATCCTTAGTGAAAAGATGTGTCCTAACTGGTGACTGGGCAGAGGCTCGCGATGCCTGCCCCGAGGAATTAAAACCCTTTCACCGGCGCATGCATGAGCTATCACTGCAAGCAGACTGCCTGATGTGGGCCAGCCGTGTAATCATGCCTCTGCGAGGCAGAGAGGCATTTGTCCGGGAGCTCCACCGCGAGCACCCGTGGATCGTTCTCATGAAGGCAATAGCCAGATCCCACGTCTGGTGGCCTGGTATTGACACGGACTTGGAGCTCTGCATCCAAAGGTGCACCATTTGTGCCCAACTCAGCAATGCCCCCAGGGAAGCTCCACTGAGCCCCTGGCCCTGGCCTACCAAACCGTGGTCGAGGCTGCACGTAGACTATGCGGGCCCATTCATGGGCAAAATGTTCCTCGTAGTTGTAGATGCATTTTCAAAGTGGATCGAATGCAGCATTTTAAACTAGCGCACAACCTCCACCACTGTGGAGAGCCTCGCAACCATGTTTGCAACGCACGGAATTCCTGACATATTGGTCAGTGACAATGGCCCGTGCTTCACCAGCGCAGAATTCCAAGACTTTATAATTGACCACGGCATAAATCACGTCAAGACGGCACCGTTCAAGCCGGCCTCCAACGGCCAGGCGGAGAGAGCAGTGCAAGTCATTAAACAAGGCATGCTTAAAATCCAAGGTCCCACGCTGCAGGGTCGCCAGTCGCGACTGCTGCTGGCAGACAGATCTCGTCCGCACTCACTGACTGGGATCCCCCCGCGCAACTGTTGATGAAAAGGACTTTAAAAACAAGGCTCTCATTAATCCTCCCAGACATGCACGAAATCGTTGAGGCAAAGCGGCGTAAGCTGACTGAGTACCATGACAGAAATTCGAGGGGGAGATGGAATGAGATAGGGGACAAAGTGTTTGTACTAAACTATGGCAGGGGTCCCAAATGGCTTGCAGAGACAGTAACGGGCAAGAAAGGAAACAGGCTACTGGTCGTACAAATGGACAATGGCAAAACCTGCCGGAGGCATGTAGACCAAGTGAAAAGCAGATTTACCAACAACACTGCGGAACCAGAGGCAGACTACAATGTAGAACTCGCACCACACCTGGTGGACAGACAGAGGGAACAACCTGAGGAAAGGGCAATCCCAACAGACAGCCCAGGTGAGTCAACAACAATCACACCAATCGAAACAGACAGCCCAGGCGAGATACCAGCAACCACACCCAAAGAAAAACAGACACCAAGGCAAACAACTGAATCACAACTCAGACGCTCCACGTGAGAGCGTAGACCACCTGAGAGACTGAACCAATAAAGACAATAAGACCTTGGGGGAGGGTGATGTCATGTATCTTAGATTATTATATATAACTGTATCCTAACATGCTATATATGACTGTAATAAGATATGACCTGTAACCACCAGCATACCTTACCACCAGGTGTGCACTTGCAAGAGACAGGTATATAAGGACAAGTCTTAGGCAAGTGCAGCATTCCAGAGCTGTGAAATAAAGGTGCAGCTCCAGACTGACCTTAACTTCACTACATGCCTTGTGTGAATCTGTACTGAGGGGACAGGACTTTACAGATACACTCAAGTACCTCTGGCACCCACCTCTCGCGGAAGGCCGTGAGCGTACCGGTGGACACCGCATGTTCCATCTCCAGGGACACCCTGGCTCAGATGTAACCGTGGAAGAGAGGCAGGCAGTCGGGCTGAACGACCGCCTGCTGCCTGGACCGGTTGATGGCCACCTTGGCCATGCCCAGGAGCATTCCTATGAGGAGGCCTTCCGACCTGCCCGCTCCCCTCCGCACAGGGTGCCCAAAGATCAGGAGTGTGGGACTGAAATGCAACCAGAATTTGAGGAGCAGCCCCTTCAAATAATGGAAGAGGGGCTGCAACCTCGCACATACAACATACACATGGAACACGGACTCCTCTAGACCGCAGAAATTACAGTCGGCCTGGGAGTCTGTGAACCGACTTAAAAACCTATTGCACAGGATTGCTCCGTGCAACACCCTCCAGGCCAAGTCCCCATTAAAACAGGGAGGACTCCCGCGTAGAGAGCACTCCATTGGGGACCGCCGCCTCCTCCGGACGGCAGGATGTTGCGCCATGGCATGTCCGTCAACAGCTCTACAACTCTTTTAGTTGGAAAACAAAATTAAACAGTTACATTAAGTGCCCCCTGATCTGGAGGACACTCCAAACATTTTTCAAGGCCCTTTTTTGTTTTTTTATGTTTTTTTTGGGGAGGGGGGTTTTGTGGGGTTCTTTTGGGCACTAAAACACAAATATATACAAGTGCCCCCTATAAAAGGGGAGGGGGCACTAAAAACCCGGCAATAAAACAAATTAAACTTTAAGCCATATAAAATCAAATTAAAATTTGGTTGCCGGGGGTGATGATGCACTCCAGTCCTTCCGGCGCCCATCTCTCGCGGAAGGCCGCAAGCGTACCAGTGGACACCGCGTGCTCCATCTCCAGGGACACCCTGGCTCGGATG
Organism: Pristiophorus japonicus; assembly: GCF_044704955.1. NCBI lineage: Eukaryota > Metazoa > Chordata > Chondrichthyes > Pristiophoridae > Pristiophorus > Pristiophorus japonicus. Next base: position 128,582,823 of record NC_091986.1, read on the forward strand.
TAACCGTGGAAGAGATGCAGGCAGTCGGGCTGAACGACACCCTCAACCGCCCGCTGCCTGGACTGGCTGATGGCACCCTTGGCCGTGCCCAGGAGCAGTCCTACGAGGAGGCTCTCGGACCTACCCGCTCCCCTCCGCACAGGGTGCCCAAAGATCAGGAGTGTGGGACTGAAGTGCAGCCAGAATTTGAGGAGCAGCCCCTTCAAATAATGGAAGAGGGGCTGCAACCTCGCACATACAACATACACATGGAACACGGACTCCTCTAGACCGCTGAAATTACAGTCGGCCTGGGAGTCTGTGAACCGACTTAAAAACCTATTGCACAGGATTGCTCCGTGCAACACCCTCCAGGCCAAGTCCCCATTAAAACAGGGAGGACTCCCGCGTAGAGAGCACTCCATTGGGGACTGCCACCTCCTCCGGACGGCAGGATGTTGCGCCATGGCATGTCCGTCAACAGCTCTACAACTCTTTTGGAGTAAACAAAATCAACATTAAATCAAGTGCCCCCCGATCTGGGGGACACTCCAAACACTTTTCACGTGCCCTTTTTTTTTCCAACAGCTTTACAACTCTTTTGATTGGAGACAAAATTAACCAGTTAAGTCAAGTGCCCCCCAATCTAGGGGACACTCCAAACATTTTTCAACTGCCCTTTTTTTTGTTTTTTTTTGTGATTTTTTTTTGGGCAATAAAATCATAAATTTTACAAGTGCCCCCTATAAAAGGGGAGGGAGACACTAAAAATCCGGCAATAAACAAATTGAACTTTAAAACATGTAAAATCAAATTAAAATTTGGTTGCCGGGGGTAACGATGCACTCCAGTCCCTCCGGCGCCCACCTCTCATGGAAGGCCGCGAGCGTACCGGTGGACACCACGTGCTCCATCTCCAAGGACACCCTGGCCCGGATGTACGCGCGGAAGAGAGGCAGGCAGTCAGGCTGAACGACCCCCTCGACCGCCCGCTGCCTGGACTGGCTGATGGCACCCTTGGCCATGCCCAGGAGCAGTCCTACGAGGAGGCCTTCGGACCTACCCGCTCCCCTCCGCACAGGGTGCCCAAAGATCAGGAGTGTGGGACTGAAGTGCAACCAGAAATTGAGGAGCAGCCCCTTTAAATAATGAAACAGGGGCTGCAACCTCGCACACTCCATAAAAACATGGAACACGGACTCTTCCAAACCGCAGAAATTGCAAGCGGCCTGGGAGCCCGTGAACCGACTTAAAAATTTATTGCACGGGACTGCTCCGTGCACCACCCTCCAGGCCAAGTCCCCGATAAAACAGGGAGGACTCCCGCATAGAGAGCACTCCATTGGGGACCGCCGCCTCCTCCGGACGGCAAGATGGTGCGCCATAGCATGTCCGTCAACAGCTCTACAACTCTTTTGGAGTAAACAAAATCAACGTTAAATCAAGTGCCCCCCGATCTGGGGGACACTCCAAACACTTTTCATGTGCCCTTTTTTATTTCAACAGCTCTACAAACCTATGAGCGTACTCACAGGTGTACACATTACAGATGGTAGGGATGATAAATCTTGCTACAAAACTCTGGGGCATAAACTCAAAAAAAATAAACACTGAACAGTTCAACTGTTGCAAACCTAAAGTTAAAATCTACTTTCATATTTGAACCAAATAAGCAGCTCCCCTCCAAGCCAGAAAGTATCTGACTCCGATCGCCTGTTTTATATGGGCAATCTAAGCACACAGTGCATTCCCTGCAATAATTGGGGAATCGCACTGCACTAATTTACATTGATTATAATATTAAAATGAAGCTCTCACCCATTTTAAGTGAGAAAGTGATACACAGCACACATTGGGCAGCAATCTGACAAGGGTGCTCTCCACCTGATCTCTCAGCGCCTGATCGACAGAATCGATTGATTGTTCCAGTCTGATGCTGCCGACAACGGGGACCAGAGTATCAGCCCTAATATTCTCAGGCATAACGGCTACTTCTTCTTATCAGATAATGCTGCTGAAATATTGAGAACATTGTCAGGTGTTTGTTCACCAATGAAAAAGCTACACTTTAGGATGCCCAAGGTTTGTGTCCCGACCATCTTATTCATGTTTGTATACTTGATGCAGCACAGAATTTGTCAATTTCTGCTGAAGGGCTGGCCATTTGGCTGCTTTGTTAGCAACAGAAGCTGTAAATACAAAGAGCTAAAGCAGTATTGTTAGCTGTGTGACCAGAAATACAAGATCATTTTGGAGTGCCTGTAAACATGTTAGCTGAGTTTGGGAAGAAATATCGAGGGAGTTTTAATTTAATTTAAACAAAATAAAGGCAAACAATGTAAAAATTAAAAAGCTATCAGAAAACCTTAATAATTCATTGAGCCAGCTGCACACAGTATCAATCACACTGCATGGCCGATTTCAATATTCCGTATACCTTCTTTCTGATCAACCACTGCTGCACTTCGTGATATTTTATGATTGTTTTATGGACATGTTTATTTGTAACACCTAAAGCTCTGATTGGGTTCTCTTGATCACAAGACCTGATTGCCAATTGGTCACCTTGGAGGATAAGACACACCCAGCAGTTTCTCTGGAAACTCTTTTGAGTTTACCTGCGAAAACATAAACATTAAAGAGTGCCACCCGACCTGGGTGACACTCCGGACATTTACAAGGCCCTTTTTTCCCCCCCCTTTTTTTGTTTTTTTTTGTGTTTTTCTTTTTTTGGTTTTTTTTTGGGCACTAAAATCACAATTTTTCCCCAGTGCCCCCTATAAAAGGGAAGGGGGACACTAAAAGCACCGGCAATTAAAACAAATTAAACTTTAAAACGTAAAATCAAATTAAAATTTGGTTGCCGGGCGTGATACAGTTTCTCTGGAATGTGTAATTAGAACCGCCATGCCTATGTAATCAGTGACTTTACAAAGTGTAATTCCAGCCATTCTGACTGCCAACTCCAGACATAACAGAGGTCACTTGGAACAGACAGGGCTCACTCTCATGGATTAAAATTTTCTCCCATCCCCCAAACAAGTTCCCCCCAAGTGCCTGATCTTCGCCCCACAGCCCAAGTTTCTTACCTTCTCCACCCGCACCCCTCAAGTTTCTGACCCTCTCCCCTCCCGCCCAAATGACCTTCTTCCCCCACCTCCACACACACCCCCATCTCTCCCTCTGCCCGAGTTCCTCCTCCATGGATTCATAACCTTCTCCCCCGAACAAGTTCCTAACCTTACCACCACTCCCCCTCTCCCCATACCCCCCCCCCCCTCCTGCCCCACAACATAGATGGGGCATTGTGTGTGGGTCACAGATTGTTAACAGGTTTATTGGGTATGAAGTGAATATTGACAGTGCCATGATTTCCGGATTTCATCCACTCCAATGACGTCACTTGCCACACACACACCGAGCTTTCTGAGAAATCAACCAGATGTAGAGGGAGGAGAGTGAGAAGGTGGTGCGGGTGTAAAGGGGATGGGGTTGGAAGAACGTGATCCATCTTACCATCTGGATCACGTTCTCAAACACCCCTTTAGATCTGGATCACGTTCTTCCCCTATCCCCCTGTGCTCTCCATGCTCTTTACCCAACTCCCCGTCCCCCCACCACCGAGTTCCTAACCTCCTCTCCCTCAGTTCCCTCTCTCGCTCTCTCCCCTCTGATCCCCTCTCCCCATCCCCTCTCTGTCTCCTCTCAGTCTCTCTATGCCCCTCTCTCCCCCAGTCTCTCTCTCTCTCTATCTGACCCAGTCTCTCACTCTCTCCCTGTCCCAATCTCTCGCTCTCTCTACCCCACTCTCTCTCTCGCTCTCTCCCACCTCCAATTTTATCTCTCTTTCAGAAAGCCACGGAAATGTTTGTGTCAATAATCACAGTGATATTCTAGGCAAAACTCCTGGAGATAACCCAAAAGACCTAGAAGCAGCTCCAGCTCCAGGCTCACAGCATAGTTTGGCTCCACTTCCGACTTCCTCATATATCACACTGCGCTTGCGTGACCGGATCGAGTGTCCATGCAAAAAAGTGGGTGGAATCTATGGCACGCGTGCGCAGAAGGACATAAAAATGTTTGTGCATATAACCACTGTGTTGTTTTATATCATTATATGGTCATTTTGTAAAGCCAGTTGTTGAGAAAGATAGAGAACATATTTTGAAAATGGATTTTCTGAATATGGTCTGTCAAAAAGAAAATAGCAACCTGTGTGCAGGCTTTAACACACACAATTTAATACTGCCACAAACTCCGTTCCCTAGCCACCAAATCCATCCCTCTCCCCAGCATCTGTCTGAGTCTGAACCAGACTGCTCGCAACCTAGGTGTCATATTTGACCCTGAAATGAGCTTCCGGCAGCATAACTAAAACAGCCTATTTCTACCTCCGTAACATTGCCTGTCTTCGCCCCTGCCTCAGCTCATCTGCTGCTGAAAACCTCATCCATGCCTCTGTTACCCCTAGACTTGACTACTCCTGGCTGGCCTCCTGTCATGTATGTACTTTTGGGATCACTAGCCACGAGATGGCATCACTGTTGGAGGCCATTGGGCTGCACGCACGTGTGTGCAGCCCAAGTATAAAAGGCCAGCCATTTTGGGCCTTAATAAAGCAGAGCCAAGGTCATATCTCTTGGATTTAAACAGTACTCAGTCTAACAGTTATTGCATACACAACATTTGGCGACGAGGCAACAAGAATCTTTGCATGCAAAAATTAGCACAATTGGATTGTTAGAGCGATTTGTGGAAGGAGAAGATTGGGCAGACTTTGTGAGCCATTTGAGCCAGTTCTTCGTGGCCAACAAAATGGAGGAGGTCGGTGACGCAGATCGGCACCAGGCGGTGTTCCTCACGGTTTGCGGTCCAAAAATTTATGGTCTGATAAAGAATCTACTCCTGCCTGTGAGTCCAACAGAGAAGACGTATGAAGAATTGTGTACACTGGTACAGGACCACCTTAAGCCAGACGAAGGCATCATCATCTCGAGATATAGATGTTACATGCACGTTCGCTCAGAGGGCCAGAATGCATCGGAATTCATTGCCGACCTGAGACGTCTAGCGGAAGCGTGTAAGTTAAGGGCTGTGTTGGCAAGCATACGGCATGACTTCTTTGTCATCGGCGTCAACCACAAGGTGATCCTGTGTAAACTACTGGTGGTAGAGACGTTGGACTTGAACAGGGCCATCACGATCGCTCCGTCATGCATGACGATGGATAGAAGTCTAAAGCAGATATCAGTGAAAAATCGAAACTTGGCAAGTACTGTAAATATGATTGATTCGGCGTTCGGCAGAGCAGCACATGGTAGGGCCCACTCGACTGCGGACGCGAAACCTATAGCTGCCCAAAGTCCGCCAGTGGGAATGCATCCGATTTCTCCGTGTTGGCATTGTGAGGGAAATCACCGGCACCAGCAGTGCCGATTTAAGTAAAATAGTTGCAAAGGCTGCCTGAGAGTGGGGCATCTCCAGCACGTGTCTGCAGATGAGCTGCGTCACATCACTTGGAGGATGATGGTTAAACTAGCGCGGATACGGATACGCAATCCGAGATACAAGAGGAGGAAGTGTATGGACTGTACTCGTTCCTAACTAAGAGCAAACCGATAATGATCAACATGAAATTTAATGGGGTGCCGGTATCGATGGAACTGGACACGGGGGTGAGTCAATCGATAATGAGCCAGAGGACATTCGACAAGCTGTGGGATACTAAGGCTGTGAGGCCCAGGCTGATTCCAGTCAATGCCAACTTGCGCACGTACACCAAAGAACTCATAATGGTGATTGGCAGTGCTACAATTAAAGTGTCATATGACGGTGCGGTTCACGAGTTACTGCTATGGATTGTCCCAGGCAATGGCCCAATGCTGTTCCACAGGGACTGGCTTGAAAAAAATCAGATGCGCTTGGAATGACATCAAGGCGTTGTCATCGGAGAAAGATACATGTGTCCAAGTGCTGAGCAAGTTCCCCTCGCTGTTCGAACCAGGCATCAGCAACTTCACGGGAGCCAAGGTGCAGATCCACGTGGACTCGGATGCAAGAATTGTCCATCATAAAGCTCGGGCAGTTCTGTAAATGATGATGGAGAAGGTCGAAATCGAATTGGACAGACTCCAGTGTCAAGGGATCATATCACCGGTTGAATTTAATGAATGAGCCAGCCCCATTGTTCCTGTGCTGAAAAGTGATGGCACAGTCAGAATCTGTGGAGATTACAAGGCTACGATCAACAGGGTTTCGAAACAGGATCAGTACACGTTACTGAAGGCTGATGACTTGTTTGCAACGCTAGCCAGGGGGAAGTCATTCACCAAACTGGATTTGACGTCGGCCTACATGACACAGGAGCTGGTCGAGACGTCGAAAAGACTTATGTGCATTAACACACATAAAGGACTGTTTATTTATCACAGGTGCCTTTTTGGAATTCGCTCGGCTGCAGTAATATTTCAGAGGACATGGAGAGTCTACTGAAGTCTGTTCCCAGAACCGTTGTGTTCCAAGATGACATCCTGATCACAGGTCGTGACTCCGAGGAACATCTGAACAACCTGGAAGAGATCCTATATCATCTGGACAAAGTGGGACTCAGACTGAAACGCTCGAAGTGAGTCTTCATGCCACCAGAGGTCGAATTCATGGGGAGGAAAATTGCTGCTGATGGCATCAGGCCCACGGACGTGAAAACCAAGGCCATCAAGAATACACCCAGGCCGCAGAATGTGACGGAGCTGCGTTCGTTCCTGGATCTACTCAACTACTCCGGTAACTTTCTACCTAAATTGAGCACCTTATTAGAACCACTGCACATGCTGCTAAGAAAAGGCGACAACTGAGTGTGAGGTGGTCTCAAGACAGAGCTTTTGAGAAAGTCACTAATCTGCTTTGCTCTAACAAGCTGCTGGTACATTATGACCCATGTAAACGTTTAGTATTGGCCTGTGATGCTTCGTCATGTGGAATTGGTTGCGTACTCCAACAAGCTAAAGAGTCGGGTAAACTTCAACCCGTTGCGTATGCTTCAAAAAGTTTTTCTAAAGTGGAAAGAGCCTACAGCATGGTAGAGAAAGAAGCACTAGCCTGTGTGTATGTGGTTAAAAAGATGCATCAGTACTAGTTTGGTCTTCGGTTTGAAATGGAGACAGATCACAAGCCGCTCATTTCTCTGAAAACAAAGGTATCAATACCAATGCTTCATCCCGCATCCAGTGGTGGGCGCCGACATTATCCGCTTATGATTATGTCATTCACCATAGACCTGGCACCGAGAATTGTGTTGATGCTTTGAGCCATCTGCCGTTGCCCACACCGGAGGTGGAAACACCACGACCGGCAGACCTATTGTTAGTTATGGATGCTTTTGAGAGTGAAGGAACCCCTGTCACGGCTCAACAAGTTAAGACCTGGACCAGCCAGGACTCGATTTTATCGGTGGTGAAGAGTTGCATCCTCAAAGGTGATTGGTCTGTCATACCCAAGCAAATGTGTGAGGAGACCAAACCTTACGTTCGTCGCAAAGACGAACTGTCTATTCAGTCGGATTGTATACTGTGGGGCAACTGTTGTTATGCCCAAGAAAGGGAGAGAGAAATTTGTACATGAGCTACATAGCACACATCCCGGCATTGTAATGATGAAAGCCATCGCCACATCTCATGTATGGTGGCCGGGAATTGACTCTGAGCTGGAATCATGTATGCATCAGTGCAACACTTGCTTGCAGTTCAGCAGAGCACCAGCAGAATCGCCGCTGAGTCTGTGGTCGTGGCCGTCCAAACCATGGTCCAGAATCCACATAAACTTTGCAGGTCCCTTCCTGGGAAAGATGTTTTTAGTTGTGGTGGATGCATATTCGAAGTGGATAGAGTGTATAATCATGTCATCCAGCTCATATGTCGCGCACATGGTCTGCCTGACATTGTTGTTAGCGACAATGGATCGTGCTTCACCAGTCAGGAGTTTCAAGAATTCATGAAACTCAATGGTATCAAACATGTAAGATCAACACCATTCAAACCTGCATCCAATGGGCAAGCAGAATGTGCTGTCCAAATCAAAAAGCAGAGTATGAAGCGAGTAACCCAAGGGTCACTACAGACCCACCTGTCATGCATACTGCTGAGTTACAGGACAAGACCACACAAGCTTACCGGGGTCTCGCCTGTTGAACTAATGATGAAGAGAGGTCTTAAGATCAAGCTATCTCTTGTATACCCTGACTTGAATAATCACGTTGAATGTAGAAGACAAGGTCAGCAAGGGTATCACAAATGCGCAGCTGTGTCACGCGATATTTCAGTAAATGATCCTGTATATGTTCTGAATTATGATTAGGGTCCCAAGTGGATCGCTGATGCTGTCATGGCCAAGGAGGGCAACAGAGCATTTATTGTCAAGCTCAAAATGGGCAAACATGCAGGAAACATAAGGATCAGACAAATCTGCAGCATACAGATGAACCGGAACTGTCGGAGGAAGAGACAATCGACGACCAACCAGCCTACCCCCAGGCATCATTGAATCGGGACTTTCCATCATTGACATAGAAACATAGAAGCAGAGAAAGTAGGTGCAGGAGTAGGCCATTCGGGCCTTCGAGCCTGCACCACCATTCAATAAGATCATGGCTGATCATTCCCTCAGTACCCCTTTCCTGCTTTCTCTCCATACCCCTTGATCCCTTTAACTGTAAGGGCCATATCTAACTCCCTCTTGAATATATCCAATGAACTGGCATCAACAACTCTCTGCGGTAGGGAATTCCACAGGTTAACAACTCTCTGAGTGAACAAGTTTCTCCTCAGCTCGGTCCTAAATGGCCTACCCCTTATCTTAAGACTGTGTCTCCTGGTTCTGGACTTCCCCATCATCGGGAACATTCTTCCCGCATTTAACCTGTCCAGTCCCGTCAGAATCTTATAAGTTTCTATGAGATCCCCGCACATCCTTCTAAACTCTAGTGTATAAAGGCCCAGTTGATGCAGTCTCTCCTTATATGTCAGTCCCGCCATCCCGGGAATCAGTCTGGTGAACCTTCGCTGCACTCCCTCAATAGCAAGAATGTCCTTCCTCAGATTAGGAGACCAAAACTGAACACAATATTCCAGGTGAGGCCTCACCAAGGCTCTGTACAACTGCAGTAAGACCACCCTGCTCCTATACTCAAATCCCCTAGCTATGAAGGCCAACATACCATTTGCCTTCTTCACTGCCTGCTATACCTGTAGGGCAACTTTGTGTCTTCTGTCGAGGAAATATTTAGCTTAAATTAACTCAGGCGGAGACTTTCAGAAGTGCACTTCGAGAGAATTTATTTTAAAAAGCAAGATATATCTCGGAGAACCTGCTTGGACCGTACCAAGGCAAAACTCTGTCATACAAGCAAATTGCACTTATCTTTATACAGAAATTGAATACAGAAATAGAAAAAGAATCTTATTCATTAGTCCCGCGAGTACAAAGGTCGTCTCGGGAGGTACACACTCTATCTGTCCTTGCATAGTTTCTCTCTGTTCACAGTCTGATAAGCAAAGGCAAAAGGAGACTCCCTTTTAATATCAGATGGTCACCTAATTGCATCTCTAAGTTTCAAGGCTAAAAAGCGTGGCTATTTTTCTCGTCTTATTATTTCTTTAAGCATAGCAAAAAACAGAATTTAACCCTTCCCTCTAAATTAAGCCAGGTGTTCATAGATTCTTTCTTCCACAATTCCCTCCTTGTTGATCTTTTTATTTTTTAGATCAACACAATTTCATGTATTCTCTTCTTGAGCAAAAGGGGGTGTATACCCTTCAGGATAGGGTCGCATTTGGAGATATTCGTCTTCATCAACCTTTTCCTCTAAGCGACTTAACCTTCCTTTCATGTATATACCTTTTCTTTCTATTTCGGAGAGCAGGCCTGTTACTTGATTAATTAATTTTTTTTAATTTTATCCACATTCCGCAAAGGATTATTAATAATACAAGCATAACCACACCTACGATTACTATGGGGTGTATAGCAAGCTTCAGTACTGCTGTAATCCTTCATCCCAGGCATTTCTGATTTTTATATCTTCCCCTACCAGTCCCCCGACGGCCTGGATTTTATTTTGTAGTGTCTCGATATCCATGGAGTTCAATGCTCCTATTCCTGCTCCCACTCCACCTAACACAGTCCCTAATACATCCCGTTTCTTTCTTTGGGGTCTTTCTTTTTCAAAAGATACCTTAACACTGGTTGTGTGGCAACCATCTTCTTTCTTTGAGGGATATTTAATTCGTATTGTTAGATTTAATACATCCTGGGGATCTTACCACTGGGATGCAAGTGGTCAGTATCCTTTTTAGATGTCCTGGGTCCCGGTGTTCTGGGTGGTCGGATTCTTTTACTGACCATTTTACCACAAATGGGTCTCCTCCATTCACCGGGGTGTTATTCATGTACAACATCCGCTGCCCTTCTACCATACTTGTAAAAGAATAACTACCTTTTCTCCTGTCCGGCCTTCCTATGTACCCCCATCTCTTGTTTTTCCCTGTGCTCAGGGTACACTTCATCCACACATCGGCCTGGTATTCTATGAACAACCGATACCCTTTCCCCAATATAAACTGGAATTCCCCTCTTTCTTCCTTCATTCCACATGCCTCACATCGTGCTGTAAAATTCCCTACTTTACAACTTTGGCCTACTGGGCATATAAAATTGTCTTGCTGCCTTATACTATTACTTCTTTCCCATACCATATTTTTCCTTCTTTTAGGACTTCTTCCTCCTGCCGGGAGTTCCCTGTCGCTAAAATGATCAGTATACCTAACGTCCATTTATAATTTTTCCAAGAGTCCCTTCCCATCTTCCCTTTCTTGTTTGTTTCTATACCACTCTTGAAATAAGTTGTTACAATAACAACACGTCCACACGATAGTAACAGTGACCCAAATAATAAAGGCCCAAACTGTCACACAAATGAGCTCTGACATCCGTCTGTGAATTTTGGGCAATATTTTCAAGTCCAAATATTTAATACAAGAGCAGGTACAGTTCTTCAGCGAGAAGATGGCTGTTTTCTTAGTCGGGCGACCGTAGTACGTCCTGGTTCAATGCCTTTTCCTTCGGCTGTAATTCGTCGGGGAAATAATATTTACAGCGGGTTGCATGCACCCAGTTCGGGTGCTTTTCCAACTTCAAAGCGGTTCGTGTTGTGAGAATTATCTGATACGGTCCTTTCCACCTAGGAGAAAAGGATTCTTTATTTACTGTTTTTACTAACACTTGATCTCCAGGTCTGAAAAGGTGCATATTTCCTTCCGACGGGGGCACCTGTGTCTGCTTTATTTGTTCATGCAGACTTCTTGCTATTTCACACATGGCCTGAGCATACTTTAGTGATTTTTCATCATTCCAAATTAATGCTATTTTTTCATCTGACAGTGGTAGGCATTGGTCTTCCCAATAAGGCTTCATGTGGTGTCAAATCAGTGTTTCGGTTTTTCTGGTTTCTCATTGTATACAATACTAATGGTAAGGCTTCTGGCCACTTCAGTCCAGTCTCCTGACATACCTTGGTAAGGGTCGATTTTATTATCCCATTTACTCTTTCTACCATTCCCGAGGACTGTGGCTGATATGGTATATGTAACTACCACTGGAACCCTAACGCTTCTGCAAGGTTTTGCACTATTTTTCCGGTGAAGTGGGTTCCCTGTCACTGTTGATTCCCATAGGTATCCCATATCTTGGTACTATTTCTTTAAATAGAATTTTTACTACTGTTCGGGCATTTTCAAAGGGCATACTTGGTTGGGGTAGATGATCATATCCAGCAGGTGTTTTACCTCTGTTATTTTGTTGACAAATTTGGCATGTTCGAGCAACTTTCTCAATTACTACTGTTATTCCTGGTGCATACCACTGTGCATTAATAGCATGTATCATCCCTCCTTTGCCCATGTGAGCCTGACCGTGTGCTAGGCGTGACAGGGGCAAAAATAGAGATCTAGGGCAAACAGTTCGCCCATCAGGGTGATACCAAATGTCGTTTTTTTAAAAAACAACCCTGGTTTTCCCAAGTTCTTCCTTCCTGCATGGTAACTTGTTGTTGGGCTGTTTAAAGTTGTTGGATGTCAAGTACCTGTGGAGGGGAAACTGAGACTGCTTGAAGGCAGTCTGCCTGTGCCGAAGCGGCCTGTTTGGCTGCTTCTTCAGCCCTCCTATTTCCTACTGATACTTCATCCTCACCGGTTGTGTGAGCTGCACATTTGATAACGGCTACCTTACTTGGCAACTGAATGGCGTCTAATAGATTAAGCACCAGTTGAGAGTGCTTAATATGCTTTCCACCAGAGGTGATAAAGCCTCTATTTTTCCACAGTTGTCCAAAATCATGGACCACACCGAATGCATATCTAGAATCAGTATAGATATTAGCAGTATGATCTTTAGCTATTATACAAGCTCTAGTGAGGGCAAACAATTCAGCAGCCTGAGCTGAGGTTCCAGGAGGCAGGGCGAATGCTTCAACAGTTTTGTAGGGATTTACAATAGCATAGCCTGCCAAAAATAAATCATCCGACGGCCTATGTGATGATCCATCCGTATAGAGAATAAGATCAGGATTGTCCATGGGTTCTGTGAGCAAATCTGGTCTTGGTAAGGTGGCTACTTCCACCGTTAACAGACAATCATGCTGGTCTGGATCCTCTACTTCTTTAGTAGGAAGAAAGGTGGCTGGGTTCACTACCGGTGCACGTCGAAAGGTATAGTTAGGTTGTGACAGCAGTAATACTTCATAACCTGTTCTTCGAGAAGCTGTAAAGTGTTGTGTGGCAGCTGAATTCAAAAGTAATAACACAGCATGGGCTGTAATGACAGTACATGGATGATCCAAAACAATAGGTACCGACTTCTCCACCATGACCGCAGTAGCAGCTACAGCACATAGACATGCTGGCATTCCCCTTACTACTGGAGGCAGCAAAACCGAATAATAAGCAACTGGTCTATTTCCCCCACCATGTTCTTGAGTTAGTACTGCTGTTGCAAATACTGCGGGGCTTTCGGTGTATCCTTGGGGCAACCTGGTCCATGTGTACTGCTGCTTCTTGTGGGTGAAAGCAAACAGATACTGACTTTCTTGATTTAACGGGATAGAGTAAAAAGCTGAACACATGTCTATTACAGTAAAGACAGTTGCTGTTGGTGGTATAGCAGATAGTATAATGTTGGTGTCCGGTACCACAGGGGTGATAGGACTACTATCTTATTAATAGCTCTCAGATCTTGCACAAATCTCCATTCATTCGGCCTATTAACCTTTGGTATGGGCAGTATCGGAGTGTTACACGGGTTCTGTGTCTTTTCTAAAACTCCTTGTTCCAACAATGCAGAAATAACTGGCTCTATCCCATTTTCTGCCTCTGGAGGCAGTCTGTACTGCCTAATGCTTGGTAACACGGCGTTCTTTATCAATTGTACCCGATGGGGTACTGCAGAATGTACTTGCCCAACATGATTCTTATGCTTTGCCCAAAGTTCAGAAGATACTTGATTCAATGCCATTGGCAGCTTAGGGCTTGGTTGTTCCGGGGGTTGCTGTTTTTCAAAAGTGGAGGCATGATTTTTACCTTTCCACTGGAGAATCCCCCTGTTGTGGGTGATAACGTCTATCTGAACATTTTGCAATTTTATTACTGCCCAAGGTCGATAGCCGTGTTGCTGTTTTTATCTTTCTATTCCTACAATCATCGAACCCATATCTTTAGGTTTCGCTGGCGGTTTTACAGCCAAGGTCAGATGAGGTGTCGAGTTCGCTTCTCTAAACCGCTGCTGCTGTAAGGGTGTCAAATCGATGGCTACCCCCAATCCTTCTGGTCCAAAATAAATGCGGGGCGTAGCTTCTACTATTTCTTCTCTATTTAAAAAGGATTGTACCAAACACTGGTAAGTTTCAGCTTTTTGACGAGTGTACCAGGCTGTACAGTGAAGCTGAACTGCCTCAAAGCTTGTCAAAATTATATACATCAATTCTTCAGTTTTAGAGTCAAATTTAGCTTTTAAGTTTTGTATAACTTCATGTATCAAGGGGGAATAGTAGTTGCCAATCAATTGCCAACAATAGAGGGCAGCCTTTTCTTTGTTATCCTCCCTTTTCTCTTTTTTAATCCCATTAAAGAACTGATGAATATTATTTGGAGGGAGCTCCATGTACATTCCTTCCTTTGTGCAATAAATTGTGGCTCCTAGTTTGCACAAAGTCTGTCTTCCCAATAAAGGGAGCGGTGTTGTTTTAGAGACTATCAAAGTCTCATCATTAACTGATTGTCCTTCAATTATCAATTTGGTAGGTTCAGATAAAAATTCTTTCATGGGGATACCGGCCACACCCATACTTAAGACGGTGGTGTTGCTTACAGGTAATCCCACAGAGGATGGTACAGAAGACATAGTAGCACCGGTATCCACCAGGAACTTCACATAAGTGTCTCCTACTTTTACTACTGCCAGAGGGTTTTCTTCTATGTCTGCCGATAAGAGCAGGGCTGCCACCTGTACCACTAAGCCTCCGGGGCATCCCTATGCTGATTATTCTGTGCCTGTCCTCGTCCCTTTTGCTGATTTACTGACCTGCTGTTTTAGCCATATTTTCCTTATAGGTAAATAGTCCCTCTCTATCCATGTTAGCCAGTACTGTAACTGTCTCTTTCCAACTTTTTCCTTGCCAGTCCAAAACTCTTATTTTGTATGTTCTTGCTTGTTGTGGCAACATACAATTTAACAAGGTTTGCACTGCCAAAGGTTCATTTTGATCCATTGGTATTCTTGCATGCTCGTCCCAACTATTTTTCCATCTGCCTGCAAAATTTATTCTTCTGCTTTCTGCAAGCAGTGGGTGACTTCCCCTATATCTCCATGCTTTTTAGCTCCCTTTAATAAATGGTACAGGTTTGCTCAAGCCAGTTGTGAAAGGCTACTGGCTTCTTAACAGGATTAGGGGCAGCTGATATCATATCCCGAGCTTCTCCCGGTGTCCAGGGCTTTAGGACAGCCGTTGTTCTGATCATTACACGGGGGCTTGTGTCGTGGGGGTAGTGGAGGAATCGGCCTGTCTTATCCAGCTGAGCGGCCACTATTTCTATAATCTCCTGCCAATCATCCGGCTTGGTGGTTGGAAGACGGGGGTATAAGCCGACAGGGGAAGCGGTCAAAACCGGGGCACTCCTTACCCTCCTCCTCTTTCTTTTTATTTTTAGGGGCTGGTGCCTCTTTGCCACCTCTGTCCATTTTTTAAAACAATTCTCCATATAATCTTTATCCCAACTGGGGTCCCCTGTCCCATTTTTGGTGGTCTGTCTCCATTCCTCAATTAAGGACAATTTAAAACTTCCTCCATATGGCCAATCCCCATCAGACCAACCGTACAAATCGCTAATAAACGTTACCGCGTATCTGTCGTCTCCTGTTTCTTTAATTACAGTGTCCGCCGGCGAGCCGGGCGGCACAATGGGATCTCCTACCTTCTCTCGTTGCTTTACTACCTTACTGATTCTTTTCTCAGTCTTAGGATGTACTTTCATTCTTTCAGTTGAGAGGTCGTCCTTCTTTCCTTTTCGAGGAGCTGGGCGCGAGCGCCCTGCTCGACTAGAGCCGTTTCCCATTCTTCCGGGTGCAACGTCTCGCGATCTTTTCTGAAATGAGAGTTAGGACAATCCTACAAAATATACAATAATTTACAAAGCGCTCACCGGTGTTCTCTTTTCTGCTCAGCTCGGGGTCTCCTTTTGCCTTTTTGTTATTTTAGCTACCTTATGCCTCACCCCCTAGGGATCTCGGCGGCCCGTCCCCCTTTCAGCTAGGACGGCCTAGGCACCTTCCTCCTTTCAGCTAGGAAGGTCCTTAAAATTCCTCTTTTCTCTTTAAAAGTTAAATTTAGTTCTTTTGGATCTCGTTTTTTTTTAGAGATCCTGCCGGACTACGCCAGAATCTGTCGAGGAAATATTTAGCTTAAATTAACTCAGGCGGAGACTTTCAGAAGTGCACTTCGAGAGAATTTATTTTAAAAAGCAAGATATATCTCGGAGAGCCTGCTTGGACCGTACCAAGGCAAAACTCTGTCGTACAAGCAAATTGCACTTATCTTTATACAGAAATTGAATACAGAAATAGAAAAAGAATCTTATTCATTAGTCCCGCGAGTACAAAGGTAGTCTCGGGAGGTACACACTCTATCTGTTCTTGCATAGTTTCTCTCTGTTCACAGTCTGATAAGCAAAAGGAGACTCCCTTTTAATACCAGATGGTCACCTAATTGCATCTCTAAGTTTCAAGGTTAAAAAGCGTGGCTATTTTTCTAGTCTTATTATTTCTTTAAGCATAGCAAAAAACAGAATTTAACCCTTCCCTCTAAATTAAGCCAGGTGTTCATAGATTCTTTCTTCCACATCTTCCTTCGTGAAAACAGAACCAAAGTATTTGCTTAACTGGTCCGCCATTTCTTTGTTCCCCATTATAAATTCACCTGCAAGGGACCTATGTTTGTTTTTACTAATCTTTTTCTCTTCACATATCTATAGAAGCTTTTGCAGTCAGTTTTTATGTTCCCAGCAAGCTCCCTCTCATACTCTATTTTCCACCTCCTAATTAAACTCTTTGTCCTCCTCTGCTGTATTACAAAATTCTCCCAGTCCTCAGGTTTGCTGCTTTTTCTGGCCAATTTATATGCCTCTTCCTTGGATTGAACACTATCCTTAATTTCCCTTGTTAGCCATGTTGAACCACCTTCCCCGTTTTTATTTTTACTCCAGACAGAGATGTACAATTGTTGAAGTTCAGCCATGCAATCTTTAAATGTTTGCCATTGCCTGTCCACCGTCAACCGTTTAAGTATCATTCGCCAGTCTATTCTCACCAATTCACTTCTCATACCATTGAAGTTACCTTTTCCCAAGTTCAGGACCCTAGTCTCTGAATTAACTGTGTCACTCTCCATCTTAATAAAGAATTCTCCCATATTATGGTCACTCTTCCCCAAGGAGCCTTGCACAACAAGATTGCTGATTAGTCCTTTCTCATTACACATCACCCAGTCTCGGATGGCCAGCCCTCTCGTTGGTTCCTCGACATATTGGTCTAGAAAACCATCCCTAATACACTCCAGGAAATCCTCTTCCACTGCATTGCTACCAGTTTGGTTAGCCCAATCAATATGTAGATTAAAGTCGCCCATGATAACTGCTGTACCTTTATTGCAGATGTCATGTATCTCACATTACTGTATATAACTGTATCTTACCATGCTATACATGACTGTAACTGGATATGACCTGTAACAATAAGCATACTTTACCACCAGGGGTGCACTTGCAGGAGACACTCCATATCTGTCCCACTGAGATATATAAAGGGAGGTCTCAGGCAAGTGCAGCACTGGAGAGCTGGGATTAAAGGTGCAGGTCCTGAGTGACCTTCACTTCAGCATGTGTCTCATGTAAGTCAGTACATTAGAGTCAGGATTAACAGCATGCATCCCTAATTTCTTGTTTGATGCTGTCCCCATCCTCATTACTACTGTTTGTTGGTCTGTACACAACTCCCACTAGCGTTTTCTGCCATTTGGTATTCCGTAGCTCCACCCATACAGATTCCACATCATCCAAGCTAATGTCCTTCCTTGATTTCCTCTTTAACCAGCAATGCCACCCCGCCTCCTTTTCCTCTCTGCGTATCCTTCCTAAATGTTGAATACTCCTAGATAAGTTCCCAGCTTTGGTCACCCTGGGGCCATGTCACTGTGATGTCAATTACATCATATCCATTAACTGCTATTTGCGCAGTTAATTCGTCCACCTTATTCGGAATATTCCTCGCATTGAGGCACAGAGCGTTCAGGCTTGTCTTTTTAACACCCTTTGCCCCTTTAGAATGTTGCTGTAATGTGGCCCTTTTTGCATTTTGCCTTGGGTTTCTCTGCCCTCCACTTTTACTTTTCTTCTTTCTATCTTTTGCTTCTGCCTCCATTCTACTTCCGTCTGTCTCCCTGCATAGGTTCCCAACCCCCTGCCATATTCGTTTAACCCCTCCCCAACAACACTAGCAAACACGCCCCCTAGGACATTGGTTCCAGTCCTGCCCTGGTGCAGACCATCCAGGTTTGTACTGGTCCCACCTCCCCCAGAACCGGTTCCAATGTCCCAGGAATTTGAATCCCTCCCTTCTGCCCCACTCCTCAAGCCATGTATTCTGAGCTATCCTGTGATTCCTACTCTGACTAGCATGTGGCACTGATAGCAATCCTGAGATTACTACTTTTGAGGTCCTACTTTTTAATTTAACTCCTAGCTCCCTAATTTCGTCTTGTTGGACCACATCCCATTTTTTACCTATATCATAAATACCATATGCACCAGGACAACTGGCTGTTTACCCTCCCCCTTCAAAATGTCCTGCACCCGCTCCGAGACATCCATGACCCTTGCACCAGGGAGGCAACATATCATCCAGGAGTGTTGGTTGTGGCCGCAGAAATGTCTATCTATTCCCCTTACAATAGAATTCCCTGTCACTATAGCTCTCCCACTCTTTTTCCAGCCCTCCTGTGCAGCAGAGCCACCCACGGTGCCATGGACTTGGTTGCTGCTGCCCTCCCCTGAGGAGTCAGCCCCCTCAACAGTACCCAAAGTGGTGTATCTCTTTTGCAGGGGGATGACCGCAGGGGACCCCTGCACTACCTTCCTTCCACTGCTCTTCCTGTTGGTCACCCATCCTCTATCTGGCTGTGTAACCTTTACTTGCGGTAAGACCAACTCACTAAATATGCTATTCACGTCATTCTCAGCATCGTGGATGCTCCAGAGTGAATCCACCCACAGCTCCAGTGCCGCAATGCGGTCTGTCAGGAGATGCAGCCGGATACACTTCCCGCATATATAGTCGTCGGGGACACTGGAAGCATCCCTGACTTCCCACATAGTATAGCAGGTGCATAACACATGTCCGAGCTCTCCTGCCATGACTTAACCGCTAGATTAACTTAATTTTGCAACAATAATGCTGAAGGTTACTTACTGATAAAGAAAAGATAAAGGAAAACTACTCACCAATCGCCAGCCAATCACTTACCCCCTTGTCTGTGATGTCACCTTTCGCTTTCTTTCTGCTTCTTTTTTGCCTTCTCTCCCTACTGCAGCTGCACCGGTAGGCCTCTCCGACTCACCACGCTGGTCCCCGGACTCCCCGCTGGCCTTTTATAGGCCTCACCAACGCTGCTCCGCCTCTCTGACTCACCATTCTGGTCCCCGGACTCCCCGCTGGCCTTTTATAGGCCTCACCAATGCTGCTCCGCCTCTCCGACTCACCACATGTTCAATGAAAATGGACTTTCAATCCCTGACATGGCCATTGCCACTCCCACCAGGTCAGCCATCCAGCCACCAGTCACAACAGACTCTGAACACTCACCCACGGCTGGAGTTGAACTGAGACGGTCAACCCGGAGCAGACCATCTCAATTTGTAAAAGACTGTGTTAATATTTCAGAGGGCGGTATTGTCGTGTATGTACTTTTGGGGTCATGAACCACTTGATGACGTCATTGTTGGAGACCATTGGGCTGCACGCACGTGTGTGCAGCCCAAGTATAAAAGGTCAGCCATTTTGTATATTAGTCACTTTGGGCCTTAATAAAGCAGAGCCAAGATCATACCTCTTGGAGTTAAACAGTACTCAGCCTAATAGTTATTGCATACACAACACCTCCCACATTCTACCTTGCATTAACTTAAAGTCATTTAAACTTGAGGTAAACTTGCCAGCTGCCCGTGTGCTAACTCACACCAAGTCCCGATTACCCATCACCCCTGTGCACGCTGACCTACATTGGCTCACGGTTAAGCAACGCCATGATTTCAAAATTTTAATTCTTGTTTACAAATCCCTCCATGGCCTCGCCCCTCCCTATCTCTGTAATCTCCTTCAGCCTCACAACCTCCCAAGATATCTGCCTTCCTCAAATTCTACCTTCTTGAGCATCCCTGATTATAATCACTGAATCATCGGTGGCTGTGCCTTCAGCTGCCTAGGCTCTAAGCTCTGGAACTCCCTCCCTAAACCTCTCCGCCTCTCTACTGCTCTTTCCTCCTTCAAGACGCCCTGTAAAACCTATCTCTTTGACCAAGCTTTTGGTCACCTGCTGTAATTTCTTCTTATGTGGCTCGGTGTCAAATTTATTTTTTGTCTTATAATACTCCTGTGAAGTGCCTTGGGAAGTTTTATTATGTTAAAGGTGCTATATAAATACAAGTTGTTGTTGTTGTTCAGTCCAGGACCATGAGAAGCATGGTGACATTTTGAAAGGCTGTGTTCATATCAAACAGTTTTCCTTGAAGTTGAAGTGCTTTTAGGAAAATGTCACTGAATGGTGATGTGATCAAATAACTCACTGTAATGAGTTCATGCAGCAAGGAAACATATTTTAGAGCCTTGTATTCCTTAATAAATAATTTGCTTCTTCAGCAGAAGGACACACGAACAGGCTGTATTTTGAATGAGAAGACTAAGTGTGACCTGGTAGAAACCTTCAAGATTTTGCTGGGTTTTTATGAGGTGTATCGCGATGGATTGTTTCACTTGCCAGTAAGACCATAACAAGAGTGAATAAATTTATATAAATCAATAAAGAGAATTAAAAGGGAATCAGAAAAAATAATCATTACGTAGACAGTAGTAGACTTCTCTGCCACAATTTATTGCTGAAGCAGATTATGTAGGATTACTTAGGATATATTTATGCCAGTCCTATCTTTGATCAAAGTGCTGCCATCTGCTGAAAGGAGTGGAGTAGTGCTGGGTTTTGATAGTCCATAGACTGACTTGATGGCGCTGAAGAACATCTTGGTATTGTGAGTTTCAGCATAATGTTCCACTTCCTCTGCTTTTGTCTGCCACCATTTATCTTGCATCTGGCGAAGGTCTCTTTGTGCTTTGCTCTGTATGTGTCTGTAGCGGTCCCTCTTGGAAATTGAGGAAGGGTCATTTTGCCATTCTAGGTATGCTTTTTTCTTTTCATCCAGCGTCTTGCAGATCTCAACGTTGTTTTCATCAAACCAGTCTTGGTGTATCTTCTTTTTAAGTCCAAGAGTTGTCTTTGCTGAGTCTGTCACCATCTGTTTGAGCTTTGTCCACTTCTGTGTGGTGTTGCCGATGAGCGGTCCGTGAGACATCAGCCTGTTATTGAAGTCATCCTGGAACTGCTCACGGTAGCACTGATGTTTCAGCCTAGCTGTGTTAAAGGCACTTCTGCTCGGTTTTGGACATTTGCGCTGAAGTGGAGCAATGTTCAGTTGGAGAGTGGATCTGGCTAGATGGTGATCTGTCCAGCATTCTGCTCCCCGCATGGCTCTTGTGATTTTTACATCCTTGATGTCTCGCCTTCTTACGATGACATGGTCTATCATGTGCCATTGCTTAGACCTAGGGTGCATCCAAGTTGTTTTGTACTTGTCGGCCTGCCTGAATAGAGTATTTGTGATAGTCAAGTCGTTCTCCGAGCACATAATCAAGAGGAGGAGTCCATAACTGTTTAATTTTCCTGTGCCGTGCTGTCCAATGACTCCCTTCCAGTGCTTGCTGTCTTTTCCAACTCGTGCGTTGAAATCACCCAGGATGATCAACTTGTCCCCAGCGGGTGTGGACCTGACCAGTCTGTCTAGATCTTCATAGAACCTCTCTTTCATCTCATCGGGGCTTAGAAGGGTGGATGCATAAGCACTTATAATGGTAATGTGGCGCTTGGCATTCAGGGGGAAATGCAGTTTCATAAGTCTTTCGTTAATCCCTTCAGGCAGATTTGGAAACTGTTGCATAAGAGAAGTCTTCACTACGATGCGAACTCTGTGGATCCTATTCTCATTCTCTGCCTTGCCTTTCCAATAGAAGGTGTAGCCACTACCTAGTTCACTCACGCAGCCCACCTCTGCAAGTCTTGTCTCACTCAGAGCCGCTATATCGATGTTATAACGCTGCAGCTCTCTTGCAATAAGGGCAGTCCTTCTTTCCGGTCTTGTAGTGTCAGCTCTGTCTAAGAGTGTGCGAACGTTCCATTGTCCGAGAAGAAGTTTTCTTGTGTTACGAAGTTTTCGACTGTTGCTATATTTTTGACGCAGAATGGGTTGAACTGCTAGCTGCGGTATACTGGCCAGTTAATGGAAGGGCAGGCAATGTTTGGGTCACCTTTTCTAGGCCCTTCCCTTATAAAGAGTGAGCAGTGCTGTCCTAAAGAGGGCTGCTCAGTCGCTTGGGGTGCTGCTGGATTCCTCTGCTGCCCTGGATACAGAGTCAAATGACCACTTGCTCACAGGCCGCCTACGTGCAGGTTTGAGGCTACGACTCCCAGTGATCACCTCCATCTGTCACTTCGTCCCTCCCCCATCGCCGCAGGACTTGGTATATTGGATGATGGTTAGCACAAACCTGTGCATAGATGCTTTTAAAATGGGAAGGCCGGTGCACAGGGGCGGTCCCACTCTCTCCTCCGCAGAAGCCGGGTTTCAGTAGCCCAAAATTTGGTACAACTGAAGACTTTGTTGGCTGGAGTGGATGGCCATGACATCTTTTGTGCTCTGCCATGCCCTATACACTCCACAAGACAGGACTGGCATCAATGAGAGGTGGAGAGAACACTTCAGTAATCTTCTTAATCGACCTTCAACAGTGAATGAAGAAGCACTTGACTCCATACCCCAGCAACCTATCAAAGAAGATCTTGATCTTCCTCCCAGCATGGATGAAGTAAAGAAAGCCATCAACCAGATGAGTACTGGAAAGGCTCCAGGAAAGGATGGAATCCCTGCTGAAATCTACAAGGCAGTAGGCCCAGCAACTCTTGAGGACTTTCATGACATAATAACTAGCATCTGGGAAGATGAAGACATGCCACAGGACTTCCGTGACGCTATGATAGTTTCCCTCTACAAGAACAAGGGTAACAAAGCAGATTGTGGCAACTACAGGGGAATATCGCTTCTGTCCATTGCTGGGAAGATCATCGCCCGCATAGTATTGAACCGACTCATAGCTAGTGTCTCAGAAGTAAATCTTCCAGAAACACAATGTGGTTTTCGACCTGGTTGGAGCACAGCTGACATGATCTTTGCACTCAGGCAAGTGCAGGAGAAGTGCATTGAGCGGAACATGGACCTGTACGCTGTATTTATTGACCTCACCAAGGCCTTTGATACTGTCAACAGAGCAGTGCTGTGGTCAATCTTGACAAAACTTGGGTGACCAAAGAAGTTTGTCCACATCATTGAGCTGTTTCATGACATGACAGGTGAAGTGCTCAGACGGCACAACCACAGCCCCATTTACCATCTCAAATGGAATGAAACAAGTTTGTGTACTCGCTCCAGTTCTGTTCAACCTATTCTTTACCTGCGTCTTGAACTATGCCATAAAAGACTTGGAGTTTGGGGTCTACCTGAAATATCGATTAGATGGTTCACTGTTCGACCTCCGCCGCCTTGCTGCAAAGACCAAAGTACGGAAACGACTCATCCTAGAGGCACTCTTTGCTGACGACTGTGCCTTTATGGCACACAAGGAGAATGACCTACAATTCATACTCAGCAAATTTGCTGAGGCAATAGAATAGTTTGACCGAACCATCAGCCTTAGTAAAACCGAGGTTCTCTATCAGCCTGCCCAGGGCACCACAGCACCTGCTCCCACAGTCTTCATCAGCAGTATACAACTAAAGTCAGTGGACAGCTTCAAGTACCTTGGCAGCACCATATCAAGTGATGGGTCGTTGGACAAGGAGATTGATGCAAGGATCTGTAAAGCCAGCCAGGCACTTGGTCGCTTGCACACTAAGGTGTTGAGTCACCACCACATCCGACTGCCAACTAAACTGTTGGTGTATAGAGCAGTCGTTCTCTCATCTCTCCTTTATGGATGTGAGACCTGGACACCCTACAGGTGTCACATCAAAAAGTTGGAAGCTTTCCATATGCGCAGTCTCAGATCTATATTCCACATACGCTGGCAAGACCGGGTGTCAAACTTTGAGGTTCTGGAGAGAGCACAATTAACTAGCATCGAGGCGATGATCATGCGAGCCCAGTTCTGGTGGGCTGGACATGTCATCCGCATGGATGAGTCAAGGATCCCTCGTCAGCTTCTTCAAGGTGAGCTCTGTGAAGGTCAAAGACACCAGGGGCGCCCCCGTAAGCGCTACAAAGATTGCATCAAGGCTAACCTCCAGTACTGTGGCATCCGACCAAAGGACCTCGAGAATACAGCAGCTAATAAAATCCAGTGGCAAACCCTCATGAGGACTGCCTGCCAGACCTTCAAAGAAAGCCGATGTCAACGCCTGCGGGACACTAGAGATAGACAACATCAGGTGACAGTACTGTCAGCATCAGACACATTGAACTTCCCTTGTCCGATGTGCAAGAGACTATGTGCATCTAGAATTGGCCTATACAGCCACTTGAAGACACGTGTCATTGATGATTAGCACATCAATGTCTTTGTTAGATACGACAGACTACCAAGATGACACTGAAACAGGTCACTTGGCCCAACCAGTCCATGCTGGCACTTATGCTCCACTTGAACCTCTTCCCGTCTTTCCTCATCTAAATCTATCCGCATGACCCTTTATTCCCTTCTTCCTGATATGCTTGTCCAGCCTCCCCTTAAATGCATCTATAGTACTCACTTTAACCACTCCCTGTGGTAGTGAGTTCCACATTATCACCACTCTTTGGGGAAAGAAGATTTTTCTGAATTCTCTATTGGATTTCTTGGTGACTATCTTATATTGATGGGTTCTAGTTATGCTCTTCTCCACAAGTGGAAACATTTTCTCTCTATCCACTCTATCAAAACCTTTTGTAAGTTTAAAACCTCTATTAGATTACCCCTCAACCTTCTTTTTCAAGAGAAAAGTGACCCATCTTTTTCATCCTTTCCTCATATGTATACCCTCGCATTTCTCGCATCATCCTTGGAAATCTTCTCTGCACCCTCTCCAGCGCCTTTATATCCTTTTTATAATATGGTGACTAGAACTGTACTCAGTACTCTAAGTGTGGTGTAACCAAGGTTCGATACAGGTTTGACATAACTTCCCTCCTTTTCAGTCTATACCTCTAGAAATAAACCCTAGTGCTTGGTTTGCTTTTCTTCTGGCCTTGCTATAGCTTGTCACAACTTTTAGTGGTTTGTGTATTTGTACTCTGAGATCCCTTTGTTCCTCTACCCTATCTAAACTCTCACCCTCCAAGTAATAAGTGACCTCCCTATTCTTCCTACTAAAATGTAATACCTCACATTTATCTGTGTTGAACTTCATTTGCCAATTATATGCCCATTCTGCAAGTTCATTAATGTCCTCCTGTAATTTGTTGCACTTCTGCTCAATATTGACTAACCCCCCAACTTGGTGTCATCTGCAAATTTAGAAATTGTGTTTTTGATTCCAAAGTCTAAATCCAAAGTCCATAAATTCTTTTAAAAGGGAATTAGATAGTGAGTTGAAAACAAGGGATATTAAAATATACGAGGAGCAAACAAGGAGGTGATATTAGATTAAGTTGAGAAAAGCTCTGGTGCAGAAACTAGGCTCAATTTTTCCCAATGTCATTTTTTGGCGTATTTGAATAGAAGGCTCTGACTACTCCAAAAAAATAAGTTGCAAGTTTCCCTTTCTAATTGTTGTAGGAGGTAGGCACCTTTAGAACATACCAGAATACTAGGCATTAGGCACCTGCTAGATATATCTAAACGCATATAAGTTTAAAGTGGACACACACATAAAATGGCTGCCCAGGCATGATGGGAAATCAGGTAGTCAAGCTGTGAACTGTTGAACGTTCAATGACCAAGCAATAACCCTGTGAGGCCCACTGTAGGAATGCCTGGGATGCGGGAAGACAGAGATAAGAAGGAAACCATCTCCTGTGAACAAGGTCATAAACCAATTAATTCCCCAGGAAGAAAGATAAGAGGGAAACCATCTCCTGTAAACAAGGTTATAAACCAATTATTTCTCCCAGATGAAAGAACTAGGGAGAGAACCTATAAAGTCATCGATCAGCCCAAGCTGACAATAACCGAACATATGGTTCCCGGGATAATAGGGGAATTCTATTGGGTTAAAAGAACCTATATGTAATCTATAATCATTGTGATTGGCTTGTGTCCAGCCGTGATGGGCTGTGTAGCTGTAGTAAACTGTTTTGTAACTGTTGTGAAACATATAAAGGTGCATGTAACCCTTTGTTCTGTGGAGAGAAACCTGGATACGGTCCTGAGTTTTTCCTCCCCGCTGAACATAATAAAATCTGCATCAGCATTGGAACCGACTCTGAGTGTTGAGTGATTCTTCTAAGAAAACACTAACGCTAAAAATGGCGTAGTCGGCAGGATTTCCCGGAGTCGCTGGACGCCCTGGGAAAAAACCCGGGTTAGTAAAAAAAAACAATTTTTAAGTATAAAGGGTGCGGAAGGTGGAAGCTGGTTGATCGACATGAGGAGACGGTCTAATATCTCAAACGCCTAGCCTGAGCCTGAATTAAGAGGACTTTTGTCCCACGTGACGGCCAGGAACCAAGTAGGCGTAGGGAACACATTTAGACCGTGGGATCGTGATACCAAGAGACATCTTCCGGACCCAGTAGTGTAATTTGAAATACCCCGGGGTAGAACCAAGCGGTGTACAGCGGCTAACGGAATCCAAACCTGTGAACAGGGTCGGACCAACGGGCTGAGCGGTGGTAGGTAGTCGTTAAGGAGAGCACTGCGGGAATTGCTTAAACGCGTTTTTAAGAATTGTATAAGTTTGTGTAACAGCAGAACTTGTGACCTGACAGTAACCAAGAGACAGTTTACTACAAGTCGCGCTAGAAAGAAAGCGGACCTCTGAGAGTAGATTCCTAACGGTACTAGTCCTACCCAGGAATGGCCATGAAAACAAGTAAACTCGAGTGGGGACCAGAAGGGTCGCTTACCCGCCACCTGGCGGAAAAACAAAAGAAGCTAATTGAAAAAATGATTAAAGCAGGGTGGAATCCTCAGGAACTAGTTATGTGAGGAATTATTTAGATAAAACTACGAATTCCCTGAAAGGTCATGGATCCAAAAATAGAGCCGGCCAAAACAAGAAGAGAGACTGTTGTAAATGTATGATCGTTGAGTGAGAAGTGTCTGTGTGATTTTTGACTGCAGAATACATTTTTTTATGTTTTCATGTTCCGAAAGCCTGGTTGGAAGAGGAATGCAAGTGTCTGTTTATTTTAGAAACAGAGTGAAAGTCTTTTTTTAACCCTTTGTAATGTCCTGTATGTGGGAAGTTTTAAGACATTTAAGTTAGAAACGCAGGTGTGGATTTATTCGGATGATAAGTTACGGAGCTAGGAAAATAAACAAATAAAGAATAGGTTTGTTGAGCAAAATATTTATTTGACATGCTCACTTACTTGCCGAAAGAAAACATGCAATGATTGATTGGGTTGAAAGACATAAATTTAGTCTCGGAATGAGATAAAGAATGCTTTAAAAAAAAAAAGAGCTTCTAAAAAAAAAAAGTTTTAAATAAAGATTGAAATTACAAAGTTTGAATTGGGATTTTGAGATATTCAGAGAAGGCACAGGAAATACTGAGGTGGATTTAAAAAAAAAGAAAAAGATTAAATTAAATCTGATCAGGTCAAACTCCTGGGCAAGTGGCGAGCTATCTGCGAAGGTGTAAAAGGAACTTTTGGAAAATGTTAAAAAACAGCAAGCTTTAGTAACGACTTTGAAACTGGAGCATTTTGAGACAACGAAAGGCAGCACTCAAACTCTCAAAGCTGGACTCCATTCCAGTTATGGAGAAAAAGAAAAAGATAAAGACGCCACTTTGAAAGTAAACAAATGATTTTAAATTAACAACTTTATGGAGTTATGAACCCTCCGTGTAAAATACAAAACCTAATTTGAAGAAAGGAAAAAAAAGATGTAATGGACTAAATGGAAAAAGACATAACTTACTAAATACTAGTTGATGTTTGCTGTGAAAAAGATATTGGTTTAATTAGAAGAAAAAAAAAAAAATTGGAATAAGTAAAAAACACTCTACATGGATTCGAATTTTCAATTATGAAAAAGTTTCAATGCAGTTTGAAAAGATTTCCAAAATGGACAGTGTTTATCAAAAATGTCCCGAACAGTCTAAACAAGCAGGAGGGTTTTGAAGATAACGAGGAGAAAGAGAGAAATAAAAAAAAAACAGAATTGAATTTCAGTAAACAAAATTGCTATTGTATGTGTGGTCTTGTTTTAAAACAATTTAAAAAAAAATTCTTTGGCAAGTACTTGAATTAGAAGTTAAGAAAACATTGGAGTTTACTCTAATGATTTATGCTGTTTTTAACGGATTCCTAATTTCGAAGCCAGTTTTGAAGGCACAAAGACTTTTTTTTTCAGATGATTACGTGAAGTCACGTAATGACATCAGGTCTTCTTACAAACCTGGAAAGGAGTTAACCCTTTCCATTGACAGCCGTTTTATACTGAACATTATTAATTTGGATTTCTTAATAGGAAAAAAAAGACTCACCTAACAGAGGAAACAAAAATAAAAACAGAACTAGCTTATGTAATAATACTTGCCTGATACAATAAAGAAATAGATATTCAATAAAACAAATTGAAGAGTTAAAAGCTAAGATAAACAGGCTGGAAGAGATAACGGGACTAGACGGATAGTGCAGTGCGCAGCCATAGCACCATCACCTCTGGCAATAGAGCCAATGTACCCCACGGTGGGTAGGTGTAGTCCACAAACCCAACCTAACGGTAAAGCAGACAGCGATGTTTGGAGGAATATCTTTGGCCTTGGTCAGAGGAGTTTGGGTAATATTTAAGTGGGTAAAGACACGGGCGCACGCCCTACAGATTCAGCTCGAAATGGTTCGATTATAACCTTGTGCTTCTGATTTTGCAGGGTGACAGGGACACTCGTAGAGCAAAAAACTTAACCCCTGGTGACGACCAGGCCGTCTGTTTAAAATTACAGATAATACTTACCGGAATGGGAATACGAAAGGCGCTACTCGTAATATGGATAGCCCTGCGACATGCACGTACCCTGGGCAACACCGACGGACAGCAGAGCACGCTGGAAATAAACAACTACATGAACTATGGAGTCTTGTTTAATTTAATGGACGGAATGTGCATCCCAGCAGCCAAGGACTGGAGCAAGGACAGGACTTATTTTAATGCATGGTTACAAGTGAATCCTAATAAGAATCCTAATAAGAATAAGAGTATGTGTACAGTGCTCCACGGGTATAAGGAGCAGATGCATTAAACGGAGGGATGTCAAAGGGCCTGATGAATGTACTTTCGGCATAATTTGCGCGCCTCCGGGACAATCCCAGCAATCAGTCATCCGCAAGAAGGGAATGGGGCTGTGTGGGTATTACGAGGAGGCGGGGGCGGCTGCAATATCATTGTATGTATGTTTCTCACCCCCTCCGACACCGCGCCCCATAAGAATCACTACATTGCCCGAGGAACTGCCTTGCCCCATAACTACGAAGGGACCAGAGAATGGGATTGTAATGTACAGCGAGGGGGAACTGTTGTATGATAATGTTAGACATGAAATTGTGCCTGTTCTGATCAATATTTCAGGCATCCAGATGCCGGAATACTGTACAGAACAGTCAAGGAAAATGTACAATGTATTAAGTAAAGTTGTAATGCAGCAGGCTGCCGATGCAATGGGTGCCAGTAGGTTCCGGGGACAGGGGTTAGCCCCCAGGATGAAGAGGGAAATAGTTAATGATGTTGCTACCGTTTTCAATACAGGGACCTCCATAGTGAACTCGATAGACATACAAGGATTAAATGAGAGGGTGGAACAGCTTAGAGGGGTGATGAAGGGGTTATTGGAGAGGGTGGAGCAAAACCAGGAAGACCAAGCCAACCTAGGAAAGGAGGGTGCCAAAAATCCAGCTGGATGGCATCTCAGTCCTGGAAGCTCACGCCAGAACCATCAATCACCTCATTGATAGAGAACAGGAAGACTTAGCTCAGTTGGCTAACCAAAGGGGGACACTGGATAATTGTACTCTGAAGGGACTGACCAGAGTATACCCAGCAATTCCAGATTGCCAGATGGGTAGGACTACCGGGATAGGGATAGTCCTGATGATCCCTATAGCCACGCCGGACTCAGGGCCGTTCCCCCTATACCAACGAGAGAATATCGGAATAATCCGGGACAATGTCTCCATACGCTACTACCTGACCACCACCTCTGCCGTTCATCGAAACAACATACTTACCGGGATTTCCCTAGCAGATTGCAAGCAAAAGGGGGAAATCACAGTATGCCCTCACCCGGTGGGCAGAGGGGAGCGAGACGAGTGCGGGTTTAACCGAACCGACGGGTGTGTACTAGAAATAGTGCCCGCACACATGCACTTCGCGAGGGCAGGCTACGGAGGGGAGGGAAGATACTGCGTCTCTACTACTGAGCGTTCATTCCAGTATAATGACCTGCAGTGCCCTATACCACAGCCAAACTTTTGCTTTACACCACTACGACCTGTCGCGATCGGGCAAGCGCATATCACCCAGGTTAGGCGCCGGAAGTCCGAAGTTATTGAGGTAACCGATCAGCTCCATGATCATTTACAGGCTTATGATGAACCAGATCAGGTCCTTATCCCACATCTAACCGAAGTATTACGAGAGTTGAGGCTCAGAGTGGGTCAATCTGTAAAACTATATCACCAACTGCAAACTAAAATCAAAGTACTGGAAGAAGATACCGAGGTAGACTTACAAAGTCAGAGTTGGTGGAGAAAGGTCTGGGACTGGGGAATAAATGTGAACATCCACCCATGGATTCGAATAATTTCACATATACTGGTCGGGATACAATTGATCTTAGCAATAACATGGGGCGTAATGGCCTGCCAGGCATGCAGACGCCACGCACAACGAAGATGGACAAATCACCATTCCCCGGATACTAAACAAGCCTGTTTTATAAGGGGGCAGGAGGATTTGGCCTTTGTCAATTCGATTTAAGCAACCGGGACTCCTGAAACCGCGTGACTGGCCAGCACGTTGAGGCAGGGAGTACCGGGCCGTGCACAAAATCTAATAAAGGTCGAATGGTCGGTTAAAAGGGGACTAGGACTAGTCCCTTTACCGAAAGGGGGAGTTGTTGTAGGAGGTAGGCACCTTTAGAACATACCAGAATACTAGGCATTAGGCACCTGCTAGATATATCTAAACGCATATAAGTTTAAAGTGGACACACACATAAAATGGCTGCCCAGGCATGATGGGAAATCAGGTAGTCAAGCTGTGAACTGTTGAACGTTCAATGACCAAGCAATAACCCTGTGAGGCCCACTGTAGGAATGCCTGGGATGCGGGAAGACAGAGATAAGAAGGAAACCATCTCCTGTGAACAAGGTCATAAACCAATTAATTCCCCAGGAAGAAAGATAAGAGGGAAACCATCTCCTGTAAACAAGGTTATAAACCAATTATTTCTCCCAGATGAAAGAACTAGGGAGAGAACCTATAAAGTCATCGATCAGCCCAAGCTGACAATAACCGAACATATGGTTCCCGGGATAATAGGGGAATTCTATTGGGTTAAAAGAACCTATATGTAATCTATAATCATTGTGATTGGCTTGTGTCCAGCCGTGATGGACTGTGTAGCTGTAGTAAACTGTTTTGTAACTGTTGTGAAACATATAAAGGTGCATGTAACCCTTTGTTCTGTGGAGAGAAACCTGGATACGGTCCTGAGTTTTTCCTCCCCGCTGAGCGTAATAAAAGCTGCATCAGCATTGGAACCGACTCTGAGTGTTGAGTGATTCTTCTAAGAAAACACTAACGCTAACACTAATTTTTGAAATTGGCGCCGTGCAGCCTGTTCTTTAGCTTTGGGGGGTGGAGCCTAATGTCTGTGATGAAAAAACAATGCCCCCCCCCCACCCTTCTGCGCTTCGGGGGAAAATGAAAGAGATTTTTTTTCTGTGACTGCTATGGACGCGCATGCCCACTATAGCTCCCGGTCTGCATTCGGCCATTTCTTAAGAGTCAGTTGTGTGTGAGAACTTTAGTGCTTTGTGGGAACTTTAATTCTCGGTGGAAAAATCGGAGTTGCAATATGCAACACGGCTCAAGGACCAAGAATTTCTCACAGGACAAAATGGAGGCACTAGTTACTATAATTGAGGCCAGATGGCACAAGCTGGACACCAACAGAGGTCACATAAAAGTTTCACCAAAAGAAATGAAGAAACACTGGAACCAACTTGCAAAGGATGTAACGAACAGGGTGGATAAAGGGGAACCAGTGGATGTGGTGTATTTGGACTTCCAGAAGGCATTTGACAAGGTGCCACATAAAAGGTTACCACACAAGATAAAAGTTCACGGTGTTGGGGGTAATATATTAGCATGGATAGAGGATTGGCTAACTAACAGAAAACAGAAAGTCAGGATAAATGGTTCATTCTCGGGTTGGCAAACAGTAACTAGTGTGTTGCCGCAGGGATCAGTGCTGGGACCCCAACTATTTACAATCTATATTAACGATTTCAATGAAGGGACCGAGTGCAAATTAGCCAAGTTTGCTAACAATACAAAGATGGGAGGAAAAGCAATGTGTGAGGAGGACACAAAAAATCTGCAAAAGGACTTAGGCAGGCTAAGTGAGTAGGCAAAAATTTGGCAGATTGAGTATAATGTTGGAAAGTGTAAGGTTATGCACTTCGGCAGAAAAAAAATCAAAGAGCAAGTTATTATTTAAATGGCGAAAGATTGCAAAGTGCTGCAGTACAGCAGGATTTGTGGGTACTTGTGCATGAAACACAAAAGGATAGTATGCAAGTACAGCAACTGATCAGGAAGGCCAATGGAATCTTGGCCTTTATTGCAAAAAGGATGGAGTATAAAAGCAGGGAAATCTTGCTACAGTGCCCAGAAAGTTTTTTGGGAGTGGTCACATACGCCATTCGAGGAGAAATGTCTGGCCAAACTTGCTTAAATGTGAAAAACTGGCGCAGACTTCAGGTTATAAAAAAATACTAACCTAAAAAAATCGTACCTAACTGAGTTGCACTGGCGCAGAAACTTTGGGGAAACTTGGATATTTTAATTTACGCCAAAAAAAGCGGCGCAGATAACTTGGGAAAATTGAGCCCAGTACTGAAAGGCCAAATAGCCCATTTCTGTTCTGCAACAGTATATAATTCTAGATGTACACAATTTCAAAACAGGAAATCCTAAATGGGAAATCCTGAATAGTGACCTATTTCAAGGATAGACTCCTTAATATTTTGGGAGGAAAGGTAGCATTGCTAATAATTAAAGAGCAGATATATATAACACACTCCCAGCAAAGATAGTTAATACTTAAAAACATAAATGTCAATGAATGCAAAAAGTCATTCAGGCCATTGAAAGCCATCTCTCTCGTGTTCCAATTCTCCTATTGTATTTTCAGAAATAACTCTGTAAAATATTTATATAATATAATGAATGAAGTTGAGGTTATGGGGATAGGTATATATAACGATTATCTATGCAACACAAAGGTCTCTCTGCTGCTGGGACCATGGAATTATCATTTATGGAAATTAATTGACTATGTTTGAACAATGGAAGTGTTTCGTGTAAATCAATGTTGTGGAATTTTTCATGACTATCTCTGGGAGCTAGGTGAACATTTTGAAGAGGTGTCATTCAAGTAACAAATAAGTAAGATATAATTCATGATAGGGTAGGTGTACATGGTCTGTGGATGGAACAAATTTAAAGAGCAGTTAAATCCAATACATCCCACCCATATATTATGAACTGGACTCAGAACAAACACGTCTTGAATACTTGAGTCCAGTCTGACATTAAAGTAAACAGTGTAACCCTGATTTTGCAAGGCCCGACAGTGAGTTAGTGGGCTCAGATCTGAAAGAACAGGCAAAGTGCATAAAATGGACACAAAAATTTTTTTGAGTTACTTGGACAAGGTGGAGATTAGGCAAATCAAAAACAAGACATGTACAACCAGCCTTGGAGCAATAGTTACATGACTGGAAAAAAAAGGCATAAATTTAATGGGGGATATTGTTCATCCATCAGGCAACTCATTAGTGCATTAACAGTGTTATGATGTATTAAATTAATGTATATCAGATCACTTGACAGGGCAATTTTTTCCATTATATATTGGAAGAAAATTCATTGTCTGATATATATTATAATCATCATCATCATAGGCAGTCCCTCAAAATTGAGAAAGACTTGCTTCCACTCTTAAAGTGAGTTCTCAGGTGACTGTACAGTCCAATGCGGTAATTCCAGTCTGTCACAGGTGGGACAGACAGTGGTTGAAGGAAAGGGTGGGTGGGGAGCCTGGTTTGTCGCACGCTTCTTCCGCTGTCTGCACTTGGTTTCTGTATGTTCTTGGCGACGAGACACGAGGTGCTCAGCGCTCTCCCGGATGCTCTTCCTCTACTTAGGGTGGTCTTGGGCCAGGGATTCCCAGGTGCCGGTGGGGATGTTACATAGAAACATAGAAACATAGAAAATAGGTGCAGGAGTAGGCCATTCGGCTCTTCGAGCCTGCACCACCATTCAATATGATCATGACTGAACATGCAGCTTCAGTACCCCTTTCCTGCTTTCTCTCCATACCCCTTGATCCCTTTAGCTGTAAGGGACAGATCTAACTCCCTTTTGAATATATCTAACGAACTGGCCACAACAACTTGCTGTGGTAGAGAATTCCACAGGTTCACAATTCTCTGAGTGAAGAAGTTTCTCCTCATCTTGGTCCTAAATGGCTTCCCGCTTATCCTTAGACTGTGACCCATGGTTCTGGACTTCCTGTCCAATCCCGTCAGAATTTTATATATTTCTATGAGATCCCCTCTCATTCTTCTAAATTCCAGTGAATATAAGCCTAGTCGATCCAGTCTTTTTTCATATGTCAGTCCTGCCATCCCGGGAATCAGTCTGGTGAACCTTTGCTGCACTCCCTCAATAGCAAGAATGTCCTTCCTCAGATTAGGAGATCAAAACTGCACACAATACGCAAGGTGTGGTCTCACCAAGGCCCGGTACAACTGCAATAAGACCTCCCTGCACCTATACGCAAATCTCCTCGCTATGAAGGCCAGCATGCCATTTGCTTTCTTTACTGCCTGCTGTACCTGCATGCCTACCTTTGTAGGGGGTGGTGTTTTGGTCAGGTTTCTCTGACTCCTTGGCGTTTTCGAGGCGTCCCACACCCTGGATTCTAGACTGTGGACTGATTTGGGGGTTGTGAGAAACTGAGACAGAGTCAGTTGGGTAGGATGCAAAACTGGTTTTATTGTGTTCAAACAGAGTAAAAAGGCACGATTTTAATAATCACAGTAATCAGGTACAAATAGGGAGAAATGGCAACTCAAATGCTCTATATTTGGGAAGAACATATAACACATATAACAGATTAAAAGAACACAGTCCTCCCACCTCCCAAAATACTTATGCACTGAACCTGGAAGGGGAAAACACCCAAGAACATCAACAGGTAGGCACAGTAAGAAAAACCCAACCTCCCAGACCCACTATCTAGCTAGGTTAGAACTCTGGGGTTTCAGGGACCATGCTCACCAATTTCATTTTGACAGTTCCAACTCCGAGGTTCGTCTTAGTTGTCCCTGGGGTTCGCCTTAGTTGTCCAGGTTCTGTAGTCTGTACCCTTTGGTAGCGTAGGACCAGCTTGTAGAGTGGAAAAATCTTCGGTTTTTCTTCGGTTTTGTCGGGTTGGTTCCGGTTGACTGTTTGATTGGTCGCGATGGTGCGAAATTTTCCGATAGTCGTTTGAAAGCCTGTTTGCTGTCGTGGTGCTGTCCTTCTGGGTTTTAGAGATTCCTTTCGCCGATGTTTTGGGGTCCCCCTTTTCGAGGCTGGTATTAAACGAGACTGCTACCTTAATAGTGTCTCTAGAAGTACACCTAACTGCCAGAACAGGCCTTCAATTATACTAAAACAGGCTTCCTTATCTTCGCCCCAAATCAGTTCTTGGGCTTTGCTTAAACTGTTCTGTCCTTTGATTTTCAAATGTCTCCTTTGTCAGTGTTTTTGGTGCGCTAGTCAGCAGTAACTCGATTCGGGTGTGATAATGTGCTATCACTGGTTTTGCATTGTTTTAGGATTGTCCAGTTTTTTTGGGCCCATGATTTCCATAATGGTTGATTGGGTAATTGGCTTCTTGCATATTTTGGATGAGTTCTGCAGTTTAGATAATGGCTGGTAATTTGATTATCTCTTAGGGGGTGAATTGGTGCTGCATAGTTCCCCCAGACAGTCTGGGATCCTTAATACACGAATTTGCTTCACAGAGGTTAGCCCCACCTCCTGTATTTGGTAACTCTTTTTCGCAGCCAAAATGTTGTAGAATCTTAAAATGAATATGCTCCTTCCCATAGATGTTTAGGGGATCTCAGGCTTCTGTAATTTAGGTCCATTTTGAATTCTCTTTTCAAAAAGTCCAAACACTGCGGTGGGGGGGTTCCATGATGTTGGCCCCATTTTGCTTTTTTTTCCTTTTAAAACTTAGAGCTCCACTTCAAAAATCCAAAGCTCATTTTTAACAGTCCAAGAGGCGCTTTTCTTTAATTTTCAGGGAGAGGGACTCATGGGAATTTTTGGGAACACTTCACACCTTCAATGACTGATGTACCATGACACCCAGGTCTCATTGCACCTCCCCGTTCACTAATCTGTCACCATTCAGATAATAATCTGCCTTTGTGTTTTTGCCACCAAAGTGGATAACCTCACATTTATCATTAAAGTATTTGTTCAATTGGTCTGCCATTTCCTTGTTCCCCATTATGAATTCACCTGATTCTGACTGCAAGGGACCTACATTAGTCTTCGTTAATCTTTTTCTCTTCACATATCTATAGAATCTTTTTCAGTCAGTTTTTATGTTCCCTGCAAGCTTAGTCCCATACTCTATTTCCCCCCTCCTAATTAAACCCTTAGTCCTCCTCTGCTGAATTTCCAAATTCTCCCAGTCCTCAGGTTTGCTGCTTTTTCTGGCCAATTTATATGCCTTTCCCTTGAATTTAACACTTTCCCTAATTTTCCTTGTGTAAGGGTGGTCTCGGGGGTCGGGTTCACCTCTGACCTTCTTGAGCGGTTCGAATTGCTCCCACTTCCTTGGGTTCTAGACTCTGGATTTATTTGGGAGATGTGATGAAGTGCAAAAGACCACTGGTTTGGTGCAAAAGAACTTTGATCTTATTAAGAATAAGAAAATACAATGTCACACTTATAATTACACTAATAAAAAACAGTACATCGCACATTCAAAGGGGTTGCAGTAAAAATTACACCTCCCACCTCCCAATTACCTAATACTGGCTAGGTTAGACTCCAGGGTAACAGACAGGGACTATGCTTACCAATCCTTTCTGGTCAGTTAGTGGTAGTTCGCAATTTTGAGGTTCGTTGGATTCTGTAGGTTCTGCTTGCCGTACCCCGAATGTCGGAGAGGACTTTTGACTGCGCAATCTTCAGTTGGGTTGAGTCCGCTGATGCGGTAGTGCGCGTTTTGGATTTGTGGGGTCAGTAGCATTTTCTTTCATTAGAAATAGGTTTCAAAGTCCTTTTAGGTAACGTTTTCACCTGTTGGTAGTCAGGCCTAGATTGTAGAGTGGAAACTTTCGATTCTTCGGTTTCTTCCTTGTGAAGTTTTGATTCGAGGTTGGTTGATCGCAGTGGTTTTAGTGATGCCACGTTGGCTGTGGTCGGTTGCTGCCGCGATGGTGATGTTCTTCCTTCCTTTTCGATTTCAGGACATCGAGGCTGGAAAATTTAGTTTACAACTGTCGCGTTGGTTTCTCTCCCTTCTTGATGGCATAGGCATAGTATGGCACTAGCACTATCACAAGCAGTGTCTCTCGAGGCAGTAGCATAAGCATAGCATACCCTTTGTTAAAACAGGGGCCAGTTATACTGTAGGAGCTGTCCTGATCTTCGCGCCAAATCAGACCAAAATTCTTTGTTTAATTTTGGCGGGCTCGACATTTCTTTGCCATATTTTGGTAGGCTCGTTAAAAGTTTATATGTCTCGGGTGGGCTGATCTTCTAAATCTGTTTCTTAATGTAAATATTAGCTTGGTAATCACAATGTTCTTTTGTGCTTGGTTTTTGCATGCAGGCTAGAGTGGGCCTTTTGTTTTTATGCATAGGCTGAAAATGGCTTTCCAGGTTCAGGTTGATGGCTGGCCATCTCTGAGTTAATTGTTGCAATGTTAATGTCTCTTGTGGAGAAGGGTTTTCGAGTATCCATTTTCCAGACAATTTACTTTAGTCTCAATGCCCCAGGCAGTTTCAATAATCAAACTGGCTTCTTTAAGGGATAGTTCCTTAGCCCTGCCCACACAGGTTCAATCTGCTTTCTAAAATCCCAAATTCAGTTAAGTTCATAGTTTCTTCCATGTGCACTTTAGGATTTCAAACTTTCTGGTAGATAGTTCCAAATTAAATTTCCTTTCCAATGAGTCCAAACACGGTGGTGGGGGGGGGGGGGGGGGGGGGTGGTATTCCCACAAATTTTGCACCTCTACAGTCCTCCCTAAATACTTTGAGTGTCATGCTCGGTGAGCAAAATTCCTGATTTCCCTAGAGTCAATCTTCCCCGTATTTACCTAGCTAAACATTAATGTGCATCCCCCTTTGTAATGCAATGCAGTTTACAGGCGAATACAGTCATTACAATTCGGTCACAGCATAGAGGGTTCCGACGCCCCTCCTTTACTCTGTTTTCACAGTAAAATAACGATATATAGTCAAACACAGCTTTTAGTACAGTAAAAATAAAAGGTACATAGTCAAACATGATCTTAAGTAACGCTCTTACAACACTCGATATTTGCGTTCCACAGCAGGTAAGATTAAACACAAATTAAACATGGTAGTATGGTGTCACCCCTCTCTGCGCGATTCCCAAGTTCGGCCAGGGAGCGTACAGCACCCTTTGGTGCCTGACCTGACGTCCTCTGCGTTTCATTTGGCAAGTGAGACA
Organism: Pristiophorus japonicus; assembly: GCF_044704955.1. Taxonomy (NCBI): domain Eukaryota; kingdom Metazoa; phylum Chordata; class Chondrichthyes; family Pristiophoridae; genus Pristiophorus; species Pristiophorus japonicus. The sequence goes on from NC_091986.1 coordinate 128,621,914, forward strand.
CCATAAGTAAAGAATAATCGCGAGCTGACAGATAACTAAAGTTTGGGAAGCGATTCTGATCCAGACTGGGACTTCTATATTTCTGAAAATGTCCCACCAAGGCGGAATTATAATCTCAAGAATCTTTCTCCCTATCTCAATTGTTTTCTGTTCTAGAGTATAGAAATGTTTTTCGGAGATTATTACAGCTTTTAGCAGAGCGGTAAGATGTTCGGGTAGAGGGGGAATTGCATAGCCAAAATGTACAACATAATCCTGCAGGTTTGTAATGTTTTCCTTCACAGTGAGGTGGACAGTGGAGGGTTCAGGAATGGGGACAATCTGTTCCTGGGCCACTTGAACTGATGGCTCAGGTTTGAAGCAAAAACTGCTGTCACTTACCGGACACCAGAAGTGTCCATGTTGGTAGTGGGGTGCACTGGTGGTGACACAATATGTCCCAGCCCCTATGTATATTACCTGTGGAGGGACATGGTCGTGTGCCATTACCTCCATGGTACAGTTAATAGGCTGTGCACCAGCAGCTTTAAACACACACTGTGACTTTGAATAGGCACTCAAGTGCTGGGGACACAGTATTACGTGTGCACCCTGGCTCCGGCACCCGGAGAGGTCAGTACCCGTTACAGCATGCTCCCACTTTATGTCATAGGGTGGGACTGCTGCGAAACAAATGTGTGCACCTCCCTCAATAACTCCAATGTTCTCCACCCGGTATACCGGTGCCGGTCGGGCTGTCCCACCTATGACCGGCATCCTTAGTACTATTCCCATAATAGTCTGGTTAGATTTAACACAGTCTCCTGGGACAGGGTAGGCTTCAGAGGCTAGACGGAGTTCGCACGGGCTTAATGAATTACTGTACAGGTGGAGGGCTGCGAGGTGCTTGTTACTGATCCAGGAGGGAACTGAACCTCGTTTTAAGTCATCCAGATTGTTGCGGCCCTCGCCCAACAACCATGCCCCATACAGCACGCACACCTCATTCTGTGCAGCCTGGTCCGAAGTGTTTCTATCCTCCCGTACGAGTGCATTCACTGTCTGTGCATGTTTTTCCGTCATAGCCTGGTCTACGTGCAGCTCTGAGCCTACTACAGTGTTTTCTTGTTTCAGGATTTTCCTCAATTGGTTCTTCAGATCGTTTACCTGTGTATGCAGTTCTATATCATCTAGGCTAGTTATTACAGAGGATCCTGTATTGTAGACCGTAAAAACGTCATTTATGATGCTCCTTATAGGTCTCCCCGTGCCCCTGGTGTCCCTAGCAGTTAGGGTGTATAAACCAGATTTATACACCCTTAATGCTAGGGACACCAGGGGTACATTACCAAAGTCTAACTCGTAAAATTTCTTGAACATTTCTCTAAGTAGGGCCTGGTATAGCAGCTCTGTTTCCTTCGGGCACCATGCAGATAAGTGTACCTTGGTAAGGTTTAAAATTACTGAAGCTACTGCATAGTGTACCCCCTGGTATAACACCTTTTTGGTCGGTACCAATACTAATCCGTTCCCTGGTCCCTGGGTGGTGGTAGGACACCTTTCTATTATTGTGCATATTGGCGGGGTTGTGGGCAGGGGTTTCTTAATGTGTGCTCTAGTTCGGTGGCGTTAATTGGGAGTGGGGAGTGTCGGATCGCACTCCCGTGTAGGCTGGAGTCCCACCCTATCCCTTCCCCTTCATCTTGCCATTGCCTAGCGAAGGTGATTGATATGCCTGCGGGGCAAATGTTCTCTGATCCCCACATGCAAACGTAAATTCCCTGTTCAGATTCCCACCACTTGTCCCAACACACTTTTACTCCTTCCCGTGTCCCCGTGATGGTGCGGTATGTATCATTACCGAGTCTTTCCCAGTCCGATTCTTGGTCCCATGTGTCCTTGCTGAGCTTGCTGAGCCACCAACATCTTTCCAGGGGAATCATTCCTTTGCAAGTCAAACATACACGTTTTCCCTCCATAACACTGACTCGGGCAGCGACGATCCGTATCCGGGGGCATGGAACTGAGGCCTCCCCGTAGGGTAAACCCTTTCTGGCTGGAATAGCGAGTAGAATTAGATCCCATCCACTCTGGCCACCTTCTCTTGTGGGCGTAAACGACGGGTTCTTCCACACCTGGTGTGCCGCCTCCTGCAGTCACGATCGGTGCTCCCTCTCCTGAGCACCCATAAATGAGGGATTCTTCCATGTCTCCTCGGCCGCTGCTGCTCATCCCTATCAGGGCGAGCAGGAACAGGACCCTTCTCATGTTGTTCTCTTTCCTGTAGGGGCTGTCTTATTCAGTTCCCTATGGAACTGGTGTCTGCCTTTAACTTTTGTCTCTTAGCCGTTTTACTCTTGCCTTACCGGTGCTTCCTTTAATAGCTATACCGGTAGATTCTTCCTACTCCCAGGTGTTACCCGGCCTGTGTCTCTTTTAATAGCTGCACAGATGGATTCTTTCTCTTACCTATGGATGGGCTTTTACACATTTTCCCCAATAACTATTGCATATGTTCCTATCATTACAGAGATAATCCTACACTACACTAGATCCTTACTAAACATAGTTAAATTCATAAAAGCACATATAGATATACATCTGCCACCCGTCTCCTGGTGGCCAGGTTAATTCCTGTCCTTCTCCTTTCTCCTCTGGCCTCTGGGTTTCCAGCGGGGCCAGTAGTAAGTCGGCCTGCACCGCAGGACCCGGAGTGGTCTGAGTCCCACACTATTGGGGGAACGCTCCCTCCGGTGCTGGAGCACACCGCTCCTTTGGAGGTGGCTGCATGGTTCATCTTATCCCATGGGGGGTCTGCCTGGTCGAGGGCTGTGGGCTGGGGACTCCCAATTGGTGGCTGGTCCACCACTATCTTTTCTGGGGTTCCCTCATTGCTCGAAGCTACCGGCTGGGGGTCCCTGCTTGCAGGCTGGTCTCCGACCTTTCCTGGGGCTGAACCATTTAAATTTGTGCGCTGGTGACCACGGTGTCTTTGACCGTGGTGTGCGAGGAGTCCTTCTTAAGACTCTGGCCACTGGGGATGCATCCGAGACCCAAATGATTGGGGGGATAGCTCCTCCAGTAACACAGTCCACCGCCCCTCTAGGTGCAGTCTGTGGGTCTGCCACGTCCCCTGTGGGATTTCCACAGTCAGGGGCTGCTGGTTGGGTGTCCCTGTCTTTAATACGGTTTACTGTTTTTGGCTGTCCCTTACATTTAGCTGCTGCCCCTGGGTTGAAAAGTTTGCACTGGTTTATGTGGAACCACTTTGTATAGCGGGGAATTTTTATGGCATAGACCATGGGGCTTGCCTTGTCGATAATGTGGTACGGTCCCATGTACAGTGCCTCAAAGACACTGTACCCTACTCTAGCATAGTTCCTCACCATGACCTGGTCCCCTATCTCCCATTCGTGATGCTTGCGGGGTTCTAGCAGCAGTCGGTTGCTCCGATGCTGTTTTCCCATGTTGTTAGCGGCATGCCAGTGAATCTGTTTAAGGTGTTCAAACAATTTCCTGACAAAGCTGTCCCGGCTGGATTCCCTAAGCTGACTTCCGTGAGTACTGGGGCTGACACATGGGTGGGAGTTCGCATGGCTCTGCCGGTCATGAGCTCGTACGGAGAGTACCCCGTGCTCTTTGACTGGCTGGTCCGGATCCACATGAGGATCGGTGGTAGGACCTCGACCCACCCCTTGGGTGAGTCCCCTGTCTCTTTGCGCAGCTTTTCTTTGGTAGTGTGGTTTAAATGTTCCAAAGGCCCGGATGACTGGGGGTTGTGGGCGACATGCCATTTCCCTTTGATGCCGAGTAACTTAAGGGTCTCCTGCATCACCTGCCCGGTGAAGTGACTTCCTTGGTCGGACTCCACATATTGTGGTAGTCCCCATCGAGAGTTCACTTCTCTGACCAGAATCCTGGCTGTTCCCAGGGCAGTGGCTGTTCGGCATGGGAAGGCTTCCACCCATTTGGTGAATACATCCACCAATACTAGACAGTACTTGTAGCTTCCCTGGGCGGTGGGTAGATGCCCGATGTAATCGATCTGGATCGACTGCCAGGGTCCCTCTAACCTCCTGATATGTGCCATAGACACCTTTCTTTACTGGGGGTCGTTGTTGTTGGCAGCGCACACCAGACAGCTGGCGCAGAACCCATGGACATCTTCCCTGAGTCCTGGCCACCACCCTGCCTGTTCCACTCGTTGCCAAGTGGTCTCAGGTCCGGGGTGTCCTGCTCCTGGACCCTCGTGGGCCAGCTGGAGGAATTCTCTCCGGTGTTGTTGTGGCACTACCCATTGCTCCCCCCCTGAACAGCATGCCTTCTTTAATGGCAATTGCTGCGGTGCCATACGGGCCGTCTACCCTTTCCCCTTTAGCTAGCGTGTTCAGGACAGTTTTGAGGACGGGGTCTTGGATCTGACCCGTTTTTAGATCTGGGGGCAAAGCTACCCCTGCCCTCCCTGTCATCCCTATCCTGCCCCTGACTGCTGCTATGGGTCCTGAATTGTACGGATCCCAGAGCTTACCCATGCGAGCACCTTGCTTGGCCAACATGTCAGCCTGCTGATATCCCTCACTACGGGGTTCTGTGGTGGAATGTGCCTTCACTTTATGTCTGTAAATATTCCCTTCCTCCCCTACGGCTGTCATGATCTTTTCCAATAAGGGCTTAATTGCCAGGGGTCTCCCGTCTGCGTATGTGTATCCGCGACGGGACCAGATAGCTGTCATGTTAGTAACTACAATGTAACACCACTGTATTACTGTACACACTCAACTTAGATGTACACCTTGACCACAGAGGGTGAACTTGTGGGAGACACTCCTTACCTGATCACACAGGTATATAAAGGGAGGTCCCATGCAGGGTCATCACTTCTGGAGTCCTGTAATAAAGAGTTAAGGTCACAGAGTGGCCTTGTCGCTGGAATGTGCCTCGTGTGGTTTCATGCTGTAGAGTAAGGACTTTACAATAGCCAGGTACTCCGTACACGAATTGCATGTGAACATACTGTCCGAGCAAATCGTGTATGGGGTAGGGAATTCTTCGGGGTGCGTGACTACGTACACCACCACAGACAGTTCAGCGTGGGTGCTCATAGTACTGGGGAATTTAATCGCCAGGGCAATGCCTGCCTCGGGGTCATAAACTCCGCAGCCTGTGAGTCGTTCACCCGCAGATACCGTGCTGGAACTGTCCACATAGATCTCTCGGCCTGCGGGGTGTAACCCAGGCCGAAAGCCTGTGTTAATTTCCCATACCCTTTCTATGGAACACCGGTGGGCTGTCCCTGGATAGATCAAATTGGCTATGAGTCTTGACTCGCAGAGATCCTTTACCCTTAGGTCCATTTGAGAGAGGAGCAGGGTCCAACGAGCAATGCGGGCACTGCTCACTGTCCCGTCCTTGATTCTCCCATCCAGGATCATTTTGGGTGGGCATTTGGTGGGTAAGGAGTGTGGTAGGGGTCCCCCCTGTGAAGATCAGTGATCTTTTCACAGCCCAGTGAGTGGCTAGGAGGTGCCGCTCACAGTTGGAGTATCCCTTCTCCACGTCCGTGAGTATCCTGGAGGAGTAAACCACTGATCTCAGCCGGCCGTGCTGCTCTTGGAGCAGTACTGCACTCAGGCTGTCCCCACTGGCTGCTACCTCCAGGAAAAACTCTTTACCCCCATTGATAGCCCCTAGAGCTGGCGCGGTCTGCAGGTCTTTCTTGAGTTGGATAAATGCTGCCTCACAACCTTCGTCCCATTCCCACTCTACTCCCTTGTGTAGGAGTAGGAGCAGAGGGGCTACTGTGACTACATAATCCTCAATGAAATCTCTGCAGTACCCGGTTAGCCTTAGAAAAGATCTTACTCCTGTTACTGTGTTGGGGGCTGGTAACTTCTGCACTGCTTCCCTTCTAGCTTTGTCAATGGCCCTTTCCCCAGCGTGCACAGCCAATCCCAGGAATGTTACTTCCTTCAGGCTGATCTGTGCCTTCTTGGGGTTTACTTTAAACCCTTCTTCTTTCAGCAGTTCCAACACTTCAGCCAGCAGTGGGCCATGCTCCTCCCCCTCATCGGTGAACAGGAGCAGGTCATCCACATACTGTACTAGCTGTTGGGGTCTGCTGAAACTCTTTAAACAGTTGGCCATACACTGATGGAAAATACTGGGGCTGTTGTGGAAGCCCTGAGGGAGACAGTATTGCTGTCGCTTAAAGTTAAACGCAAACTTGTACTGATCTTCCCTTCTTAAAGGTATGGACCAGAACCCGTTGGAAATATCCAGCACCGTGAAGGTGGTCGCAGAGGCTGGGATACTTCCAATGAGGTCGGCGACGGCAGCAACGGTGGGTGCATAGGCGGGGATGTTACGGTTGAGTACTCGATAGTCCACCGTGGCTCTCCAGGAGTTGTCCGGTTTCTTAACCAGCCACAATGGAGAGTTCACATGGGTAACTATTGGTCTCAATACCCCCTGTTTAACCAGCGAACCCAAGGCTGTTTCCATGTCTGCCTCCGCCTCCCTGGGGAAGTTATACTATTTCTGTGGTTGGGGCATAGGATCCCCATCTATGCTAACCTCAACCACGTTTATTCCTCCACAGTCATGTTTGTGAGTGGCAAAAGCTGCAAGGTTCATCCTCACATAATCTTGGTACTCTATCGGAGCGTTACTGACCAGTGATTCAAGGTCGTAACCCTCCTTTGGCTTCATGGTGCACACCGTCCCTTTACCCTATTTTTCTGGGATAACCATCAGCTCACTCTCCTGTCCCATGCAGACTGACCCCCAAAGACAGTGGTTTCTTAAATCCACTATGATCCCATGGCCAAGAATGAAGTCAGCTCCCAGGATCCCTCTCCCTTCCTGTTCCCACTTCATCAGGACACAAGTCCACTTAGTTGGTGTGTACCTAAATGAATGGTGAACAAATGAAGAATGAACCAGTCTGTTCAGTGCCTGTGAAACCCACCAAGCTGTAGGGGACCCCGTTAGACAGAGGTGAGACGGTGGGGTTAGCTGCATAGACAAGGGTGCTTGAGGCACCGGTATCCATCAGGTAAGTCCCTTTCACCTTTTCCACTTCCATCTGTACGGTCGGTCTCCCCCTCGCATCATACTCGATGGAATACAGGTGGACAGGCTGTGCCTGTCCTGGTCACGGTTTTGATTGGGAAGGGGGCAGATGGGGTTTCGGTACCGGTGGCGGTGGCTACCCTCCCAGGGCCATTTTGGAATTTACGGAGTGCAGTTAGGAAGGTATCAAATGAGTGGGGAGGGACTGGCTTCTCGGTCTCGGTCTTTTGGGCAGGGGCTGGAGAACTCTTCCCTGCGCTACTCTTCCATGGAATTCTACAATCCTTTCTCCAGTGTCCACTCTTTCTGCACCCGAAGCAGGTACGCTTTTTATCAGAGGGGTTGCCCCCCCTCGTGGCACCATTCCCTCTGAACCTGACTAGGCCTGACCTCATGGATCCTTCCCTTGGGTGGGTGCTCTTCCGTCCCCTGGCCGTTCCGGTAGGCTAGGGTCAGTTGCCTGACCACTCCCTGTTCAGTGGCCTTGGGATCTCTTGGGTCAAACTAGGCCTCAGCCTTGGTTCTTATTTGGGGTAAGCTGTTTGCTACCAGGCTTCGGAGCCAGTGGGCTCTCTCATCCCGCCTACACAGGCGCTCTGGTACACAGGTCACAGTCTGTCTGCGAAGACCTGTGTGGTTTCCCCTGTGAGCTGCACTGTTTTCGCTACTCTGGAGAAGGGACTCCTGTCATTACAGCCCGTGGCTTCTAAAATATCTTCCTGGATGGCGGCAAATGTTCTCTGTCCCCTTTTGCTCTTGGTAGAGAGGGACTGGTACAGCTTGCCGTCCAGGGATAGGAGGAGCATCTTTGCTATCTCAGCATCATTGCACCCATTAATATCCCCTGCCTGTTCCACTTCCATGAAGTGAACCGAGGGGGTCTCCCTTTGGAGTTAGCTTTTCCAGGTGGCTTATCATAGCCCTAAGCTGTTGGGGAGTGTGGGGGACCACAAACTGACTTTCCAGGGGCCTTGGACCCCCGGCACTGGTGGGCGGGCCAAACATCTGTTAGCGGATCGGGCACATTGGCCCTGGTTCTGGCCCTTCCTGTTCTGGCTCGCCTACCCCTCCTCCCTGCTGCCAAACCGAGCTGAAACTCAGCGCCACAGAGGGTGGTGGTTCACTATCCCTGTCCGCCCCACAACTCGTTCGCCCCTCCTGCTGCTGAACCGGTGTAGTCACCGACGCCACAGGTGGTGGCTGAACAGTTTCCTCCTTCTCTTCCAGGTTTACCTGGGCCATACCCGGGTTTATTAGGCATACCATGCCTTTTGGCTTGGACAGAGCAAAGGTTAAACTTTCAATTTGTTGCTGGCAGGGACCGTGGTCTCCTGACTCAAACCCGTTAGAGCTAGTTACTTTATATGCTGCCTGAACATCTCTTAATTTCTCCTCCAGCTCTTTTACTTGAAGGGTGAGGTGAGTGCTTTCCTCCCGCAGTATCTTTTCATTATTTTTAGCCTCGGTAACCTGACACTGAAAATAGTCCTGACTGTTTTTAAACCTTTCCATTAGCTAGGTCTTTCCCTGTTTTAGCTTACGTAGTTCTCCCCATAACCTTTCTTCTGCCATAGCCCTTTCTTGTGATGTCTCTGTGCATTCCCATAGTTCTGCCTGTAGTGACTCAACAGTTTTGTCTAGGAGTTGGACCTATCTCTGTGGACAGACCAACCAAATTGCCTTTGCTACTGATTCTTTATGGTCCTTGCTTGCTGTCCACTGGGCTGCAGCGTCTCCTGGACACTCAGCGCGCAATAGACCAAGCACCCATTCTTTAGTGACATTGAACTTCTTATACACATAGGAGGAAATTCTCTCTTCCACCTTGGTTCTTTCCCCCAAACCAACACTCTCTGCATCACATCCCTTATACCAGAGTCCTGCTGCGGTCACCATTTTGTAAGGGGTGGTCTCGGGGGTCAGGTTCACCTCTGACCTTCTTGAGCGGTTCGAATTGCTCCCACACACTTGGGTTCTAGACTCTGGATTTATTTGGGGGATGTGATGAAGTGCAAAAGACCACTGGTTTGGTGCAAAAGAACTTTGATCTTATTAAGGATAAGAAAATACAATATCACACTTATAATTACACTAATAAAGAACAGTACATCATACATTCAAAGGGGTTGCAGTGAAAATTACACCTCCCACCTCCCAAATACCTAATACTGGCTAGTTTAGACTCCAGGGCAGACAGGGACTATGCTTACCAATCCTTTCTGGTCTGTTAGCGGCAGTTCGCGGTTTCGGGATTCGTTGGATTCTGTAGGTTCTGCTTGCTGTATCCTGAATGTCGGAGAGGACTTCTTACTGCGCAATCTTCAGTTGGGTTGAGTCAGCTGATGCGGTCGTGCGCGTTTTGGATTTGTGGGGTCAGTAGCATTTTCTTTCATTAGAAATAGGTTTCAAAGTCCTTTTAGGTAACGATTTCACCTGTTGGTAGTCAGGCCTAGATTGTGGAGTGGAAACTTTCGATTCTTTCGTTTCTTTCTTGTGAAGTTTTGTTTCGAGGTTGGTTGATCGTGGTGGTTTTAGTGGTACCACGTCACTTGCTGCCGCGATGGTGATGTTCTTCCTTCCTTTTCGATTTCAGGACGTCGAGGCTGGAGAAGTTAGTTTACAACTGTGGCGTTGGTTTCTCTCCCTTCTTGATGGCATAGGTTTAGTATGGCACTAGCACTATCACAAGCAGTGTCTCTTGAGGCAGTAGCATAAGCATAGCATACCCTTTGTTAAAACTGGGACCAGTTATACTGTAGGAGCTGTCCTGATCTTCGCGCCAAATCAGACCAAAATTCTTTGTTTAATTTTGGCGGGCTCGACATTTCTTTGTCATATTTTGGTAGGCTCATTAAAAGTTTATATGTCTCGGGTGGGCTGATCTTCTAAATCTGTTTCTTGATGGAAATATTAGCTTGGTAATCGCAATGTTCTTTTGTGCTTGGTTTTTGCATGCAGGCTAGAGTGGGCCTTTTGTTTTTATGCATAGGCTGAAAATGGCTTTCCAGGTTCAGGTTGATGGCTGGCCATCTCTGAGTTAATTGTTGAAATGTTAATGTCTCTTGTGGAGAAGGGTTTTCGAGTATCCATTTTCCAGACAATTTACTTTAGTCTCAATGCCCCAGGCAGTTTCAATAATCAAACTGGCTTCTTTAAGGGATAGTTTCTTAGCCCTGCCCACACAGGTTCAATCTGCTTTGTAAAATCCCAAATTCGATTAAAGTTTATAGTTTTTTCCATGTGCACTTTAGGATTTCAAACTTTCTGGTAGATAGTTCCAAATTAAATTTTCTTTCCACTGAGTCCAAACACGGGGCGGGGGGCGGGGGGGGGTGGGGGGGTGGTGCGGTGGGGGGGGCTTCCCACGAATTTTGCACTTCTACACTTGTTAGCCAAGGTTGAACCACCTTTTTTTTATTCTTGCGCCACACAGGGATGTACAATTATTGTTGTTCATTCACGTGGTATTTAAATGTCTGCCATTGCCTATCACTGTCAATCCTTTAAGTATAATTCTCCAGTCTTTCCTAGCCAATTCACGTCTCATACCGTCGAAGGTTGCCTTCTTTAAGTTCAGGACCCTAGTCTCTGAATTAACTGTGTCGCTCTCCATCTTAATGAAGAATTCTACCATATTATGGTCACTCTTCCCCAAGACCAGATTGCTAATTAATCCTCTCTCGTTACACAAGACCCAGTCTAGAATGGCCTGCTCTCTAGTTGGTTCCTCGACATATTGATCTAGAAAACCATCCCTTGTATACTCCAGGAAATCCTCCTCCACAGTATTGCTACCAGTTTGGTTAGCCCAATAAATATGTAGATTAAAGTCACCCATGATAACTGTTATATCCTTATTGCATGCATCCCTAATTTCCTGTTTGATGCCATCCCCAACCGCCCTACTACTGTTTGGTGGTCTGTACACAACTCCCCACTAATGTTTTCTGCCCTTTGGTGTTTCGTAGCTCTACTCATATAGTTTCCACTTCATCCACACTAATGGCCTTCCTTACTGTTGCGTTAATCTCCTCTTTAACCAGTAACGCTACCCCATCTCTTTGTCCTTCGTGTCTGTCCTTCCTGAATATTGAATACCCCTGGATGTTGAGTTCCCAGCCTTGGTTACCTTGGAGCCATGTCTTCGTAATCCCAATTACATCATATCCATTAACAGCTATCTGCGCCGTCAATTCATCCACCTTATTACGAATGCTCCTCGCATTGAGACTCAGAGCCTTCAGGCTTATTTTTTTTAACACTCTTTGTCCTTTTAGAATTATTTTGATTTTTGTCCTTGATTTTTCTGCCCTCCACTCTTGTTTTTCTCCTTCCTGCCTTTTGCTTCTGCCCCCTTTTTACTTCCCTCTGCCTCCCTGCATAGATTCCCATCCCCCTGCCATTTTAGTTTAAACCCTCCCCAACAGCACTTTATCAAGGAGGCTTTGAGGGTGTCCTTGAAGCGTTTCCTCTGCCCACATGGGGCTCACATGCCATGTAGGAGTTCCGAGTAGAGCACTTGCTTAGGGAGTCTCGTGTTGAGCATGTGGACAATGTGGCCTGCCCAGTGGAGCTGATTGAGTGTGGTCAGTGCTTCGATGGTGGCCTGAACGAGAACACTGATGTTGATGCTTCTATCGTGGATTTGCAGGATCTTGCGGAGGCAGTGCTGATGATACTTTTCCAGTGCTTTGATGTGTCTGCTGTATGTAGTCCATGTCTCTGAGGGCAGGTATCACTATTGTCCTGTAGACCATAAGCTTGGTGCCAGATTTGAAGCCTTGGTCTTCAAACACTCTCTTCCTCAGGTGACCGAAGGCTGCGCTGGCACACTGGAAGCAGTGTTGGACCCCGATGTCTGCCCTTGCTGATAGTAGACTCCCCAGGTATGGGAAATGGTCCACATTGTCCAGGGTCGAGCCGTGGATTTTGATGACCGGGGGTCAGTGCTGTGTGGCGGGGTCAGGTTGGTGGAGGACCTTTGTCTTACAGATGTTTAGCTTAAGGCCCATGCTTTCTGTTATATATGCAGACTATAGATATAATCTCTGTGTAGTCACTGTATAGTTGCATAAGATGGAGACTTGTTACCTGATGTACTATCAATAAGGTTTACACTATGCATATACTAGGCTGGCAATGCTAGATGGTGCAACCGGTGGAGACCGGGGTTTCCTGCCCTTGTGGCTGTCCACCAGGGGGCACTGCAGTGGGAGACCTGAGGGTCACCTGCATAGGTGTGCAGGGCCCAGTATAAAAGGCTGCCCACCATGTTTGTGCCTCACTCTGGAGTTACGAATAAAGGAGCAAGGTCATTACAGTTTGAGTACAACACATTGCCTCGTCGAGTCATTCATAAGTGCATTACAGACATAACAACTGGCGATGAGAAAACAGACTTACATGTGATTATGGCTAAAATTTGGCACACTAAAAGACTTCACAGAGGGTGATGATTGGGATGCCTTCACAGAAAGGCTCGAGCAATATTTTGGGGCAAACGACCTGGCAGGGGAGACAGACACGTTGGCGGAGAAGCACAAGGCTATACTGCTGACCAGTTGTGGGCCTGAGGCCTACTGCCTCGCCAGGGACTTGCTGGCACTCACGAAGGCCAAGGATAAGACATACGATGAGCTGACTGAATGAATTCACGACCAACTAAAACCAAAAGAGAGCATCCTCATGGCCAGGCACAGATTCTACACCCACCGCAGACCTGAGGGTCAGGAGATTGCAAAATATGCTGCCGACCTCAGGAGACTTGCAGCACCATGTGATTTTGGCATGCACCTCAACGAAGCATTGCGAGACATCTTCATTATGGGAATTGGCCACGAGGGCCTCCTTCACAAGCTATTATCTGTCGACATCACAGTCAACCTGCAGAAGGCCATCAGCATCAGTCAGGCGTTCATGACCTCGACCTGCAGCACCAAGCAAATTATTCATCCTGTGGACTCAAACCCGGCAAGTACTGTACACAGAATGGTGCCTTTCACAGGCAAGACTGTAGAATGTGGCTCTGCCCAGGGCAGAGAGCACAGACCTCAGGGTTCCAGAACTCAGAGTCCGCCGAGGGGTGCCAATCGAGTAGCACCATGCTGGCGTTGCGGAGGAAACCATAGGGCTCACAGTGTCGGTTTGCTGAGTATGAATTTAAAGCCTGTAATACGAAGGGCCATTTTCAGCATATGTGTAAAAGAAATACGACTCACTGTCTAGCAGAGGAGTCGGTAGATGACTTTGAATCCAGCGGAGAATATGATGATTTGGCCAGAGAGGCAGCTCAGCCCCAGAGAAGAGCGTTGGTGCGATGACGTTCATAATACAGACATGGTGACTGAACTTTGAAAAAGTTCATACCACAATAGTTCTGTATAGGTGCTAACTTATTCAGTTAAGAAACCTGGGGTCGATTTTCACTTGATTCTTTAGTCGCTAAACTGCCTCCGAGGTGGCCAAGGTGGGGTCTTTAGAAGAATGAGAGGGGATCTCATAGAAACTTATAACATTCTGATGGGACTGGACAGGTTAGATGCAGGAAGGATGTTCCCGATGTTGGGGAAATCCAGAACCAGGGGTCACAGTCTAAAGATAAGGAGTAAACCATATAGGACCGAGATGAAGAGAAACTTTTTCACCCAGAGAGTTGTGAACCTGTGGAATTCTCTGCCACAGAAAGTTGTTGAGTCCAGTTCGTTGGACATATTCAAAAGGGAGTTAGATGTGGCCCTTACGGCTAAAGGGATCAGAGGGTATGGAGAAAAGGCAGGGGTGGGGTACTGAGGTTGCATGATCAGCCATGATCATATTGAATGGCGGTGCAGGCTCGAAGGGCCAAATGGCCTGCTCCTGCACCTATTTTCTATGTTTCTGTGTTTCTATGACCCTCATGGATAATTCCATCAGTCACCTGTGGACTCACTTTTAGTGTGGAAGCAAGTTATCCTCGACTCGGAGGGACTGTCTAAGAGAGAGTGATGGTTTAAAAGTACTGTACTTGTAACTTATTTTGCATTCCATTGTTAGCTTCTCGCCAAACTTGATACAACAGTTAAAACTAATAAAAGAACAGAAATGGTTAAGTGAATAAAATTACCTGCCAAAATCATTATTGATTTAACAGTTTTCCTCTGTAATTGGTCGGAACTTTAAAGTTTATTTTTTTTGCGTGCTCTCTTATGCTCACTCTTTTTCCTTACATGCACACACAAGTGTTTTGAAAATAGGATGAGCTGGAGACTTGGGTGCAGTTTCAGCCTGGAGGATATCTACCGTTACCAGGTTCAATAATGTGTACATTCCATGATTCCATTAGCATGTCTGCTGATACCTACATGTAGGTGTCCGGTGAATGCTGTGGTAGTGCAGATTTAATTCAAATTACCTTGCTTAACTGCACAGAATGAACACGCTGAAAGAGATGTATTTGACATTGCTTTCAACATGGTGTTTTGTAAAGATCTGCAGCATTGCAAGTGGCTTAGTTGTATGAAGAAACTAAAGCCTACAGACTCCAGTACAATAGAAACCTGTCGGTAACAGTGCCGGCATGCAGCATTTAGTGTTGCTGAAAGAGACTGTAATGTCTGTGAGCTTGTAATGTTTGTAGCTCCACACTTGGATGTGGTCGTATTGTGTACTGCAACTGCAGAGTTAATAATAAACAGAACCAGGCATGTTCCGGAAGCTTCCGAGAGAGCTGCCTGCCATGTTAGAAAGCTGTGTGTGTGCTGTGCTCTGTGAACATATCACATTTGGCGGCGAGATGGGATTTTTCGGATGATTTAAAGCTGAAATTTTGTTGGTGAAGGATTCAGCCAGCCGACAGAGAGACTTTGGAAGCTTCTGTTTTTGGAAAAAGCTACACAATTCAAGGTAAAATACAGCACACTGTATGAACAGCTAGAAATTAAAATGGCAGCACCCGCAGGTGTAATGCGGCATTTGGGTGAATATAGACATGGCTGGGAATGTTTTAAAGCGTATGTGGATCGGCTCGAAATGTATTGCACTGAAAATAACATAATCGAAGCTCCAGAGAAAGCAGTCCAGAATCAGGCGATATTGGAATGTAAGAGAGCAATTTTCTTATTGGAAGCTGGACCGGCATTGTATGAGACTCTGATAAATCTGCGTGTGCCTGCCGAGCTAAAGGACACAACGCTTAAAGAGATTTTAACGAAGCTGGAGCAGCACTATAACTCCAAACCGTTAGAAATTGCTGAAAACTATCGTTTTGGGATTCGGAATCAAAGACGGATGAAAGTATCAGTGATTACATTGTAGCATTAAAAAAGTTATCGATTCACTGTAATTTCCGAAACTTTCAAAACCGAGCATTGCGGGATCGTTTTATTTGTGGGGTGAAAATGATGCGATTAGAAGGAAGTTATTGACGACAGATGTCTTGACTTTTGAGATTGCTTGTCAGACAGCGAGGTCGATGGGCATGGCTGAACAATATTCCCGAGAATTTCATAATAATTACAGTCATCAGTCAACCGAGGTAAATTGCCTGCAGGTTCAAAGTAAAAGTCGGTCGGGACCCAAAGTCTCAGAAACTGGAAATTCTAACAGAACGTTGAAGTTGTGTTATAGGTGCTGGGGACAACATGTTGCTCAAAGTTGTCCATATGTGAAGGCAGAGTGTTTCTTCTGCCGAAAGACTGGGCATCTTGCGAAGGCATGCCGACTGAAGGGTAAACCAGCTTTCAAAGCTATGAATCCAGCGTTCAAAGCTATGAGTAGAAATCCCCAGAGACTACATAGCATGGAAGAACAACAACAAGATGAGGAGATGTTAGAGTTACATGTCATCAGGAGCACGAGGTTAACGGACAGAGATTCGGAAAGTATCAAAATCCAAATAGCTGTTGCGGGATTCAAGATACCAATGGAAATCGATGCGGGTGAATCCGTGAGTGTAGTACCAGAGTCACTATACCTCGACAAATTGCGTGATTTCCCATTGGAGAAATTCAAAATGGAGCTGCGAGGCCACTCAGGAGAGAAAATTCCTGTGGCAGGTCATATCACCATTCCGGTGAAATACAAGGATCAATTTCAGAACTTGCCTCTAATAGTAGTGAAAGGAGACAAGCCTGCCTTAGTAGGAAGAAATTGGTTGAGATCATTGAAGCTGGATTGGAGTGAGATTTTCCGTGTGGAAGCGAGATTTGCATCAACGGATAATGTTATTAAGAATTATCCGAAGGTGTTCTGTGAAACGGGCAGTCCGCTCCAAGGCTTCAAGGCGAGTGTCAGGGTATCAAAGGATGCTAGATCGGTTTACTACAAGCCACGTTCCGTACCATATGCACTCAAAGAGAAAGTTGAGCAAGAATGCAAAAGACGAGAGACTGAGAACATTATTTGTAAGATAGATCGATGTAATTGGGCTACACCCATTGTTATTGTACCTAAGTCCGATGGCAAGGTAAGATTGTGTGGTGATTATAAAGTAACCGTAAACCAGGTTCTAGAAGGTAATCTCCCCAATGCATTGCCGAATATAGAAGATTTGTTCACAACACTGATCAGATTTCTCAAAACTGGATCTTACGAATGTCTACTTACAGCTTGAAATAGATGAGGAGTCCAAGTCATGCTTGACTATAAATACTCAGCTCGGCCTATATCAATTTAATAGGTTACCGTTTGGAGTGTCTTCCGCCCCTGGCATATTCTAAGGGGTTATGAACCAGATTTAAAGGTATTGAAGGGGTATTCTGTTATTTGGATGACATACTAATTTCAGCACCAAATCGGCAAATTCATAATAACATATTGAATGAAGTCCTCAAACGGCTAGAGAAGCACAGAGTACGAGTGTCTGCTGGTAAGTGTGAGTTATTTAAAAACTCAATGGAGTACTTAGGGTACAGAGTAAACAAAGATAGTTTACATCGGACCAAGGAAAAACTGGATGCAATCAGAAATGCACCCACTCCCAGGAATGTCACTGAACTTCGTTCATTCTTGGGTCTTTTGAAATATTATGGGAAGTTCCTACCAAATTTGGCTACAAATTACATCCACTGAATGAACTTTTGAAAAAACAGGTTCATTGGAAGTGGTCAAAAGAATGCGATACAGCATTTAAGGAGTGTAAAAGTAAATTGGTAGAGAGCACCATGTTAGTTCACTATGACATATCTAAGGAGATTAAGCTAGCATGTGATGCCTCTCCATATGGAGTTGGGGCAGTAATCTCTCATGTATCACGTAGTGGGGAGGAGAGACCAATTGCTTTTGCTTCACGCACTCTCAGCGCCAGTGAAAGTAATTAGGCGCAAATTGAAAGGGAAGCTTTGCCATTAATTTTTCGGGTCAAGAAGTTTCACAAATACTTGTATGGTCATAAGTTTACCATCGTTACGGACCATAAGCCCCTAACAGCAATCCTCCATCCAAAGTCCCCAGTTCCAACATTAGCTGCAGCCCAAATGCAGAGATGGGCTTTGATTTTGTCAGTATATACATATGATATTGAATACAGATGATCAGCTGATCACAGTGATGCTGATGCAATGTCTCGATTGCCTTCCCCATCACAAGTTACACCCGATAGGGAAGAAGTGTTTTATTTTTCATACATTGATGAACTGCCAGTCACAGCTGAAGAGATTGGTAGAGCAATCAAACGTGACCCAGTGATGTCAAAGGTGTATGACTATATTGCAATTGGATGGCCAAACCAGATATCAGACAAGGATATTCATCCATTCTTCATTCGTAAGAATGAATTATCAGTTGATAAAGATTGTATCATGTGGGGCGCAAGAGTGGTTATACCAAATAAATTCAGGTCAAAATTATTAGGAGACCTCCATGACCAGCACCTGGGAATGTGCTTGACCAAGAGTTTTGCATGTAGTTATTTATGGTGGCCAGGTCTTGATAAAGATATAGAGTACATTGTGAGTCAGTGTATGACATGTCAATCGGTAAGCAAGCAACCACCATCAGTACCATTACAGCCATGGAAATGGCCTCCCAGTGTATGGCAAAGGCTACATATCGATTTTGCTGAGCTAGAAGAACAACAATTGTTCATTGTGATTGATAGCCATTCAAAGTGGGTGGAAGTGTTTCCAATGTGGAAAATAACAACAAATAAAACATTGGATATTTTACGAAGATTATTTTCTTCATTTGGCCTCCCTGAAGAAATTGTTTTGGATAATGGACCACAATTTCGTTCAGAAGAATTTGTACAGTTCACAAGCAAAAATGGTGTGAAACTACCAAGGTTCCACTGTACCACCCCACCTCAAATGGTGCAGCTGAGCGCACTGTATAAATTCTAAAACATGCCCTCATAAAACAAAAGTTAAATCCAAATCCAAAGAAACAACAGTTGTCATTGGATCACAAATTGGCTAATTTTTTGATTACATATTGTAATACTCCTCACACAACTACTGGTTGAATACCAGCAGAGTTGTTTCTCAAATGATAGCCACAAACCAGATTCTCGTTGTTAAAACCAAATTTGGCACAGTCTGTAGAAGAGACACAATTAAAACAGGAAGAGAATCATGATAGAGGTAGAGTAAAAGAGAGAAGTGTGAAATTAAACCAGAAGGTGAGAGTGAAGAGCCATCACCATAAATGGTTAAGGTGGTTAATAGGAAGGTTGGTGAAGATATGTGGTCCTCGCACATATTTGGTCAAGATGTTTAATAATGGACAGGTTAGGTTTGTTTATATTGATCATATTTTACCTACAGACATGGAAGGAGTTGAAGGTGGGAATGATTCAATTATTTCTGACTCATCAGATAGTTTTGATATACCAGTAGCAAATCCTACATCTAGTGTACTGGAAACAAATCCAAGAGAAAATCAGAATGTAAGTCTGAGTCCGAGTCAGGAAAACAAAGAGCCTGAAGTTAGAGTGAGTTCAAATGAAAATCAGGACATTCCGTGGAGGAAAACATTCCTCAGGATGAGCCTCGAATGAGTTTAAATTCAACACCATGTTTGGAAGGTTCTGTTCGAGAGCGAAGGTGTCCTCTTCAAAACAGAAAACAAGTGGTTAAGTTAAATTTGTAAATATGGAAAAAAAATAAGTCTATATCCTGTGTTATGTATAAACATGCAAGTTATGTATGATGTTTGTTATAATAACTTCTTCATTAAGGAGGGAGAAGTGTAATGTATGTAAGCTTGTAATGTTTGTAGCTCCACACTGTGGATGTGGACGTATTGTGTACTGCAACTGCAGAGTTAATAATAAGAAGAACCAGGCATGTTCCGGAGGCTTCCGAGAGAGCTGCCTGCCATGTTAGAAAGCTGTATGTGTGCTGTGCTCTGTGAAAATATCACAGAGACCACAGGTCATTTTTGCTGACACTGAGTCAAGATGGCCCATGTAATGCTTTCCAAGGACCCTCCTCAATCACATTACTCATACATCTCATCCGAAAGGAATACAGACTAAGCTAAGCTCCTTATTTTAAATGCTTGTTTAATTTTCATGGTGCAGGAAGAAAAAGATGTAGAACAGGAACGATCAAATCCAGTGCTTTGTAGTTTTTGAAACCATTATACTGTAGTCATAGTTTCATTGATATGTCGAGCTCACTTTAGTCATTGGCTTAGAAAGGGCTGACAATTGAGGGATTTTTACTATTTATTGCTGAGGACAGAGTTCTTAAATCTGATGAATTCAACAATTTGAATTCACACTTCAGATTTCACAGATCGAAACACTGCACACCCATGGGCGATTCCTGATCCAAACCTCAAGTTCACGTGCAGAAATAATCACCTGCTATATTCTGCATCTTCCCATTTGTTACATTCAGTACAGTATTACAATCTCAGCCAAAGACAGATTCAAATAAGCATTGAAAAAACTATTAAACTGTACCGACAAATCTCAAGGGTTACCTCTCAAGATCTGATATTGCGAATAATATAATCACTGCTACGTGGAGAGTCCTGGTTAAAAACATAAGAACATAAAAAATAGAAGCAGGAGTAGGCCATTTGGCCCCTCGAGGCTGCTTCGCCATTCAATGAGATCATGGCTGATCTTCAACATCAACTCCACTTTCCTGCACGATTCCCATATCCCTCGATTCCCTTAATATCCCAAAATCTATCAATCTTGGTCTTGAATATGCTCAACGACTGAGCATCCACAGTATTCTGGGGTAGAGAATTCCAAAGATTCACCACCCTCTGAGTGAAGAAATTTTTCCTCATCTCAATCCTAAATGGCCGACCCCTTATTTTGAGACTGCGACCCTGGTTCTAGACTCCTCAGCCAGAGGAAACATCCTCCCTGCATCGACCCTGTCAAACCCTGCAAGATATGGAGAGATTGCTATGGCGGGAAAATACCTTTGACAAAAAAAAGCTTAAGCAAAGATGAATTAAACTAAAGCATTTAAAGTACTATTTTAGAACTTACAATCCCTTTTAATGTCAGGGATGGTTTTGGAAAGGAATGTTCCCTTACAAAATAATGTGTAAGAATAATTTTATTACATATATATTATCAATCAACTATTGATTCCAATAATAAATACTGAAGATAGATTATTGTTCATATTGCTGTCAGCATTCTTCAAATGAATGATAGATATTAAGAATTAGGAGCAGGTGCAGGAGTAGACCATACGGCCTCTCAAGCCTGCTCTGCCATTCAATAAGATCATGACTGGTCTTTAGCCTCAACTCCACTTTCATACCCGCCCAATCTCCATATCCCTTGATTTCCCCTGGAGTCCAAACATCTGTCTATCTTGGCCTTGAATATATTCACATATTATGGGTAATTTAAAATATGTGACCAAGAATATGGCAGGACTGAGGCATGGTGAGGACTAACACTCAGAGCCACACACCTGAGGACAAATTGAATGTTTGATCTTTTCTTCCTTAGTTCCTTATCTGTGCCTACAGGGTGCAAGGAAAATCAAAGGATGGAGTCATGTAGTTATAGTATTCCTGTTATGTATGTTAACTGGGTTTTACCTGCCACCGGGGGGCGCGACTGTCGGAGTCCTAATGGTCACTGGGAGACACTTGCAAGCCGTGTATATAATGTTGGCAGCCATGTTGAATCCTCATTTTGAGAATAAATAAACTGGAGTAAGGTCATGCCTGAACTAGCTCACCGTACTTAGCCTCATGCAGTTATTCGATACTTAACAATTGGCGACAAGTTAAAAATATGAACTTTCACGCAACCACGTCTGTTGGAATTTTGGGGAGATTGGAAGGATTTCACTGATCGCCTTGACCAGTACTTCGTAGCAATGGATTGGAAGGGACCGATATCGCAATTAAACGCAGGGCAGTTCTCCTCATTGTTTGCGGGTCAAAGATTTGTGGCCTTATCAAGAATCTACTCTCACCGTCTCTACCAACGGATATGACTTATGATGAATTGTATACGCTGGTTCGGAACCACTTTAAACCGAAGGAAAGCATCAATGGCGAGGTATCGTTTCTATACGCACAATCGCTCCGAGGACCAGGACATGGCAGAATTTGTCGCTGACCTGAGACGTCTGGCTGGGCCGTGCAACTTCGGAGCTGTGTTGGAGGAAATGCTGCGGGACTTTTTCGTGCTTGGCATTGGCCATGAGGTCATGCTTCGAAAGCTGCTGGCTGCTGAATCTCTAGACCTGAGCAGGCATGCATGTCCATGGACGAAAACAGATATCTTCCCAGCATCGAAATTCACCGGCAAGTACTGTGCATAAAATAATATTGTCGGCAGGCAGAGCTGCACATGGCAGGGCCTACTCATCCGCATTCATATGACCTGTAACTGCTCAAAGTCCGCCATCAGGGGTGAATCAAATCTCGCCTTGTTACCATTGCGGGGGCTATCATCGGGCCCGTCAATGCCGATTCAAGCAATACGTGTGCAAAAGCTGTGCAACAATGGGGCACCTTCAGCGAATGTGTCCGCAACCGAGCAAGCGTGCTGTGGCACAACACGTGGCTGAGGATAATCGATCCAGCGTGGATCAAGCGGCACAGGCAACTAAACCCGAGGTACAGGACGAAGAAGTGTATGGGGTACATTCTTTTACCAAAAGTCCTCCGATAATGCTGGAAGTTAAATTAAATGGGGTTCCAGTATCCATGGAATTGGACACGGGTACGAGTCAGTCAATAATGAGCCACAGGACTTTTGAAAAGCTGTGGGACACTAAGGCAAAAAGACCGAAACTGAGCTCAATCAATGCGGAGCTGCGTACCAAAGAGCTCATACCAGTCATTAGCAGCTCGGCAGTCAAGGTATCGTACGATGGAGCTGTGCATGATTTATCATTGTGGATCATTCCAGGCAATGGCCCAATGCTGTTCGGCAGGGGTTGGCTTGAGAAAATTAAATTGAACTGGAACGATAGTAATGCCTTATCATCAATGGATGACACTTCGTGTGCTCAAGTGCTGAGCAAGTTTCCCTCGTTGTTTGAACCAGGCATCGGCAACTTCACGGGAGTCAAGTTGTAGATCACCTCGGCCCGAATGCAAGACCAGTCCATCACAAGGCTCAGGCAGTTCCATACACGATGAGGGAGAAGGTCAAGATCGAACTGGACAGACTTCAATGGGAAAGAATCATATCACCAGTCGAGTTCAGCGAATGGGCCAGTCCAATTGTCCTGGTGTTGAAAAGTGATGGCACGGTCAGGTTCTGCGGCGACTACATGGTGACGCTCGACCGAGTCTCAATACAGGATCAGTACCCGTTACCCAAGGCTGATGACCTGTTTGCAACACTAGCGGGGGTAAAGTCGTTCACCAAATTGGACCTGACCTCCGCTTACATTATACAGGAGCTGGTTGAATCATCGAAAAAACTGACGTGCATCAACACGCACAAAGGACTGTTTATATATCATAGATGCTCTTTCAGAATTCGCTCAGCGGCAGCCATATTTCAGAGAAACATGGAGGGTTTGCTGAAGTCCATCCCAAGAATCGTCATGTTCCAAAATGACATCCTGATCACCAGTTGCGGCCACAAAACACCTGCACAATCTGGAAGAGGTTCTCCGTCGTCTGGACAGAGTGGGACTCAGGCTAAAACGCTCCAAGTACGTTTTCATGGTACCAGAAGTCGAATTCCTTGGGAGAAAGATTGCAGCAGACGGCATCAGGCCTATGGACTCGAAGACGGAGGCCATCAAGATTGCACCCAAATGCCAGAGAGCAACGGAGCTGCGTTCGTTCCTGGGTCTTCTCAACTATTATGGTAACTTTCTATCAAGTTTGAGCACATTGCTAGAGCCCTTGCACATGTTGCTGAGAAAAGGTAATGACTGGGTTTGGGCAAATCTCAAGACAGAGCCTTTGAGAAGGCCAGGAACCTGCTATGTTCCAATAAATTACTGGTACACTATGACCCATGTAAGCGGTTAGTGCTGGCCTGCGACGCCTCATCATATGGGGTCGGTTGTGTGCTCCAGCAAACCAATGTATCAGGCAAACTCCAACCAGTTGCATACACGTCCAGAAGTCTGTCTAAGGCTGAAAGAGCCTATAGTATGGTATAATATAGAGAAAGAGGCTTTAGCATGTGCATATGGGGTTAGGAAAATGCACCAATACCTGTTTGGGCTTCAGTTTGAGCTTGAAACAGACCACAAGCCGTTCATTTCATTGTTTTCTGAGAGCAAAGGTAAAAACACTAATGCCTCGTCCCGCATCCAAAGATGGGCACTGACATTATCCGCAGATGGTTATGTCATCCGCCACAGACCAGGCACTGAAAACTGTGCTAATAAGAACATAAGAACATAAGAATTAGGAACAGGAGTAGGCCATCTAGCCCCTCGAGCCTGCTCCGCCATTCAATAAGATCATGGCTGATCTGAACGTGGACTCAGCTCCACTTACCCGTCCTCTCCCCGTAACCCTTAATTCCCTTATTGGTTAAAAATCTATCTATTTTTGACTTGAAAACATTCAATGAGCTAGCCTCAACTGCTTCCTTGGGCAGAGAATTCCACATATTCACAACCCTCTGGGAAAAGAAATTCTTTCTCAACTCGGTTTTAAATTGGCTCCTCCGTATTTTGAGGCTGTGCCCCCTAGTTCTAGTCTCCCCTATCGATGGAAATAACCTCTCTGCCTCTATCTTGTTTATCCCTTTCATGATTTTAAATGTTTCTATAAGATCACCCCTCATCCTTCTGAACACCAATGAGTAAAGACCCAGTCTACTCAATCTATCATCATAAGGTAACCCCCTTATTTCTGGAATTAGCCTAGTGAATCGTCTCTGTACCCCTTCCAAAGCTAGTATATCCTTCCTTAAGTAAGGTGACCAAAACTGCACGCAGTACTCCATGTGCGGCCTTACCAATACCTTATACAGTTGCAGCAAGACCTCCCTGCTTTTGTACTCCATCCCTCTCGCAATGAAGGCCAACATTCCATTTGCCTTCCTGATTACCTGCTGCACCTGCAAACTAACCTTTTGGGATTCATGCACAAGGACTCTAAAAGAGTTTCATGCACAAGGACCCTCAGGTCCCTCTGCACCACAGCATGTTGTAATTTCTCCCCATTCAAATAATATTCCCTTTTACTGTTTTTTTTCCCCATGCACAAGGACCCTCAGGTCCCTCTGCACCACAGCATGTTGTAATTTCTCCCCATTCAAATAATATTCCCTTTTACTGTTTTTTTTCCCAAGGTGGATGACCTCACACTTTCCGACATTGTATTCCATCTGCCAAACCTTAGCCCATTCGCTTAACCTATCCAAATCTCCTTGCAGCCTCTCTGAGTCCTCTACACAACCCGCTTTCCCACTAATCTTAGTGTCATCTGCAAATTTTGTTGCACTACACTCTGTCCCCTCTTCTAGGTCATCTATGTATATTGTAAACAGTTGTGGTCCCAGCACTGATCCCTGTGGCACACCACTAACCACTGATTTCCAACCGGAAAAGGACCCATTTATCCTGACTCTCTGCTTTCAGTTCGCCAGCCAATTCTCTATCCATGCTAATACATTTCCTCTGACTCCGCGTACCTTTATCTTCTGCAGTAACCTTTTGTGTGGCACCTTATCGAATGCCTTTTGGAAATCTAAATACACCACATCCATCGGTACACCTGATGATAGTTTCAAGCATTTTCCCCACTACAGATGTTAAACTAACCGGCCTATAGTTACCTGCCTTTTGCCTGCCCCCTTTTTTCAACAGAGGCGTTACATTAGCTGCTTTCCAATCCACTGGTACCTCCCCAGAGTCCAGAGAATTTTGGTAGATTATAACGAATGCATCTGCTATAACTTCCGCCATCTCTTTTAATACCCTGGGATGCATTTCATCAGGACCAGGGGACTTGTCTACATTCAGTCCCATTAGCCTGTCCAGCACTACCCCCCTAGTGATAGTGATTGTCTCAAGGTCCTCCCTTCCCACATTCCTGTGGCCTGCAAATTTTGGCATGGTTTTTGTGTCTTCCACTGTGAAGACGGAAGCAAAATAATTGTTTAAGGTCTCAGCCATTTCCACATTTCCCATTATTAAATCCCCCTTTTCATCTTCTAAGGGACCAACATTTACTTTAGTCACTTTTTTCCGTTTTATATATCTGTAAAAGCTTTTACTATCTGTTTTTATGTTTTGCGCAAGTTTACCTTCGTAATCTATCTTCCCTTTCTTTATTGCTTTTTTAGTCATTCTTTGCTGTTGTTTAAAATTTTCCCAATCTTCTAGTTTCCCACTAACCTTGGCCATCTTATATGCATTGGTCTTTGATTTGATACTCTCCTTTATTTCCTTGGTTATCCATGGCTGGTTATCCCTTCTCTTGCCGCCCTTCTTTTTCACTGGAATATATTTTTGTTGAGCACTATGAAAGAGCTCCTTAAAAATCCTCCACTGTTCCTCAATTGTGCCACCGTTTAGTCCTTGTTTCCAGTCTACTTTAGCCAACTCTGCCCTCATCCCACTGTAGTCCCCTTTGTTTAAGCATAGTACGCTTGTTTCTGACACAACTTCCTCATCCTCAATCTGTATTACGAATTCAACCATATTGTGATCACTCATTCCTAGAGAATCTTTTATGAGGAAATCGTTTATTTTTCCTGTCTCATTACACAGAACCAGATCTAAGATGGCTTGCTCCCTTGTAGGTTCTGTTACATACTGTTCTAAGAAACAATCCCGTATGCATTCTATGAATTCCTCCTCCGGGCTACCCCGTGCGATTTGATTTGACCAAAGTGCTGATGCGCTTAGCTGGCTACCATTGCCCTTAACCGGGGTGGAAATGCCACAGCCCGCAGACTTGCTGTGGGTCATGAACGCCTTCGAGAGCGAGGGGTCACCCGTCACAGCTCGCCAAATTAGGACCTGGACCAGCCAGGATCCTGTACTGTCAAGCGTAAAAAGGTGTGTCCTAAATGGAAATTGGTCTGCCATTCCCAGGGAAATACAGGATGAACTTAAGTCTTGTAGCCGCCGCAAAGATGAATTGTCTATTCAGTCTGATTGTCTGTTATGGGGTAATCGTGTTGTTATGTCAAAAAAAGGTAGGAAAGCTTTTGTGCGAGATTTACACAGTACTCACCCAGGCACATGATGAAGGCCATTGCCAGGTCTCACGTTTGGTGGCCCGGCATTGACTCGGACTTGGAGTTATGCGTGCATCAGTGCAACACTTGCATGCAACTGAGTAATGCACCTGTGGAGGCTCCGCTGAGTCTGTGGTCATGGTCATCCAAACCATGGTCAAGGATCCACATAGACTTTGCCACCCCCTTTCTTGGCAAAATGTTTTTAGTGGTAGTGGATGCTTACTCCAAATGGATTGAATGCATAATCATATCATCCAGCACGTCCACAGCCACTATTGAAAGCCTCCGGGCCATGTTCGCCACCCATGGCCTGCCCGACATCCTTGTCTGCGACAATGGACCGTGTTTCACCAGTTCGGCGTTCCACAAGTTTATGACCTGTAATGGCATCAAGCATGTCAGGTCTGTCCCTTTCAAACCCGCATCTAACGGTCAAGCGGAGCGGGCTATCCAAACCATTAATCAGAGCCTAAAACGCATGAATCATGGCTCCCCATAGACCCGCTTGTCTCGCATTCTGCTCGGTTGCCGGACGAGATCCTACTCGCTCACCAGGGTCCCTCCTGCCGAGCTGTTAATGAAAAGTGGCCTCAAAACCAGGCTCTCCCTTGTACACCCAGATCTCAATGATCACATCGAAACCAGAAGGCAATGGCAGCAATGGTATCACGATCGCGTGGCCGTATCACGTGACATTGCTGTTCATGACCCTGTATTTGTCCTGAATTATGGTCATGGTCCAAAGTGGGTTGCTGGCACGGTTTTGGCCAAGGACGGGAACAGGGTGTTTGTAATCAAACTGTTAAATGGCCAAACGTGCAGGAGGCACATCGACCAAACCAAACTGCGATTCACAGACAACCCAGAACAAATTGAAGATGACATGATCATCGACCAACCAACACACATCCAACCATCAGTTGACCCTTGTGTCATTCACAAAGTCGAACCTACCATCCCCGACAGTCCTGTCAGACCGACTGCTCCACAGTGCAGCAATGGTCCTATAACTCACCCAAGCTTGGGTTCGAATTGAGAAGACCAATCAGAGAGCGGAAGGCCCTTGACCATCTCAACTTGTAAATAACATCTGTACTTTGGGGGAAATTATGTTATGTATGTTATCTGAGTTTTACGTGCCACACGACTTTCAGAGTCCCAATGGTCACTGGGAGACATGTGCAAGTCGTGTATATAATGTTGGCAGCCATTTTGAATCCTCACTTTGAGAATAAATAAACTGGAGTAAGGTCATGCCTGAACTAGCTCACCGTACTTAGCCTCATGGAGTTATTCAATACTTAACAGTTCCCATTTTTGATAAAGATCGACAATTAAATAAAAAAACTAGCTTAAAAGGTTTTAAGGCTTTTTGCTTTTATATTTTTATAAAGAGCAGAACAGGACGAGATCCTTCCCCTAATATGGACGTTAATTCTTTGAAAATTGGGATTGGAATTACTTCAGAATAAAGAAGTAGATCAACAGGAAAGCATCCAGAGGTAGCTGATGAACACAGAGCAGGTCTTCATTCTGAGCATAGCAGCAGAGCAAAGTAATAATGATATGAAAATGTAGTTATTTGCTTTTGCGTACCCTTGTGCAGTTAACAAGTGGTCCAATTCACAATAAATATTCAAAGTGTAAAAATAAGTGTTAATTGAAATTATCAAAAGATGTACTGTAAGTTTTAAGTACCTTTGAGGGAACAAAGCCATGAAACCTAATGTTACAATGCAATTTAATAGTGTTATGTATGTAACTATGTAATACTTGCCACCAGATGGTGTGACTGTTGGAGTCCTAATGGTCACCTGCACACACGTGCAGGGCCAGTAAAAAAGGTTGGGCTGCCATGTTGTTTAGGCACTCTGGAGTTGTAATAAAGAAGACTAAAGTCACACTAAGTTTAGCTCACAGTACTCAGCCTCGCAAATAGAGTAACCCATTGAAGGATTAATTTGTAAATTTTATGAAATTTAATCAACAAAGTAGCCTCTGGGCATTCAGAATTATTAGGAAATCAGATCGTCCATAAATATATCACTACAATAACATTTTAAGTTCTTTTAAATGAAATGTAATTTGGATGACACACGTAGGTGGTAATTTGGATGAACGTGCTTTCACCAGTAATCGCAAATTTGAAGCTTGACTTAATCTTAATCATCATCATAGGCAGTCCCTCAAAATCGAGGAAGACTTGCTTCCACTCCAAAAGTGAGTTCTCAGGTGACTGAACAGTCCAGTTCAGGAATTACAGTCTCTGTCACAGTGGGACAGACAGTGGTTGTCATGTATTCAACCAGCATTGTAATCCATATATAAACTGACCGAAGTTGTACACCGTGAGAACACTGACCACTAGGTGGGAGACACTCCTAACCTGGACCTTCAGGTATAAAAGGGGAAGCTCCACCCACCTTCATCGCTTGAGTGCTAAGGAATAAAGGACAGGTCACAGACTGACCTTCTCTCAAGCATGGGCCTCGTGTGCATTTATACTGTATAGTAAGGACGTATCAATGGCGACGAGGATGGGATTTAAACCACGCGAGCATGGCCACTAGCAGAACAGACGAGAGGTACTGTGTTAAGGAATGGTTGGGACAGAGATTCAACATTGTTAAAGCAGCACACATTTCTCCAGGCAGACAAGGGCAGTCAGGCATGCCCCAACATGTAGTCGAACCCAGAGGGGGAGTTCGACAGAGACAATGGCAAGCTGAACAGTGATTCATGCCATTGCAAGGGACAATGCGGCCAGTAATGGGGCCATCAACACCTGTTAATGGTGCACTCAAGGACAATAACAGGGGCAGTCAGGGACGATCGATGGCAAGGGACATTTTGTTTCAAACCGCAACTCATGCTGGAGGCATGGAGGCATACATTCAGCCGGAGTTTGCAGAGATGAGCAAAATACCTGCAGAAATTGCAGAAATGGACACTGGAGGAATTCGCTGGAAGCTAAAGTTCAGCGAGTTCATGTGGAGCACGTATACAGTTCATACACCAGGACGCCACCAATAATGATGAAATTGCTCCTCAATGGCATCCCAGTATCAATGGAGTCAGACACGGGTGCCAGCCAGTCCCTGATGGGTATCAAACAGTTCGAAAAGTTGTGGGCGTCCAAGGCCAGGAGGCCAAAATTATCGCCGATTGACGCACAGCTACGGACTTACACAAAGCAGATCATTCCGGTGCTAGGCAGCGCCACGGTAGTCGTGACCCACAAAGATTCGGAGAACAGGTTGCCACTCTGGATTGTCGCAGGGGACGGTCCCGCACTACTGGGGAAGAGTTGGCTTGCTGTCATGAACTGGAAATGGAGCGATGTCAATGCAATTTCCTCTGTGGAGCGAGTATCATGCTCACAGGTCCCGGACAAATTTGACTCATTATTTCAACCCGGCATTGGCACTTTCATGGGGGCCAAGGTAGTGATTCACATAAACCCGAACGCCAGACCAGTACACCACAAGGCCAGAGCGGTGCCGTACGTGATGCGGGAAAAGATAGAAGGCGAATTGAACCGCCTGCTGAGGGAACGCATCATCTCGCCAGTCGAATTCAATGACTGGGCGAGCCCGATTGTGCCGGTGCTCAAGGCGGATGGGTCGGTCAGGATATGTGGCGATTACAAGGCCACCATCAATCGGGTATCACTCCAAGACCAGTACCCGCTACCGAGAGCGGAGGACCTCTTTGCGACGCTATCCGGTGGCAAACTTTTTTCAAAATTGAACCTGACCTCAGCTTACATGACCCAGGAGCTGGCGAGTGAGTCGAAGAAGCTGACCACCATCACGACACACAAGGGGCTGTTTGAGTACAACAGATGTCCATTCAGAATTCGCTCGGCCGCCGCGATCTTCCAACGAAATATGGAAAGCCTCCTCAAGTCGATTCCAGGGACGGTGGTTTTTCAGGACGACATCCTCATTATGGGTTACGATACTGAAGAACACCTCCACAACCTGGAGGAGGTGCTACGCAGACTGGACCGGGTAGGTCTGCGACTGAAAAAGGCGAAGTGCGTCTTCCTAGCTCCAGAGGTAGAATTCCTGGGGATGAGGGTAGCAGCAGACGGGATCAGCCCTACTGCATCCAAGACGGAAGCGATCCAGAGAGCACCCAGACCCCGTAACACGATGGAGCTGCGTTCGTTCCTGGGGCTCCTGAACTATTTTGGTAACTTTCTTCCCAAATTGAGCACGCTGCTAGAGCCGCTACACGTGCTCCTATGCAAAGGTCGCGAATGGGTCTGGGGGGACAGCCAGGAAAGGGCTTTTAATAGAGCACGCAATTTGTTATGTTCCAACAATCTGTTAACGCTATATGACCCATGTAAGAAACTTGTGTTAACGTGCGATGCGTCGTCCTATGGTGTCGGGTGTGTGTTGAAACATGTCAATGCCAAGGGTCAGTTACAGCCGGTAGCTTATGCCTCCAGGAGTCTGTCCCAGGCAGAAAGGGGCTACGGGATGGTAGAAAAGGAAGCGCTCACATGTGTATATGCGGTAAAGAAAATGCACCAGTACCTGTTTGGCAGGAAATTTGAGCTGGAGACAGATCACAAACCCCTAACGTCCCTTTTGGCCGACAACAAGGCCATAAATGCAAACGCATCGGCCCGCATACAGAGGTGGGCACTCACGTTAGCTGCCTATGACTACACAATTCGGCACAGACCGGGCACCGAAAACTGCGCCGATGCACTCAGCAGGCTCCCACTAGCCACCACTGAGGGGGCTACCGAGCATGGTGCTGAGATGGTCATGGCTGTTGAAGCTTTCGGAAGCGAAGGCTCACCCGTGACAGCCCGTCAGATTAATAGAGACCCGCTATTGTCTCTAGTCAAGAAATGTGTCCTGAATGGGGACTGGGCAGCCATGTACAGGGCATGCCCTGAGAAATTTAAACCATTTCACAGGCGCAAGGATGAACTCTCGATTCAGGCCGATTGCCTACTGTGGGGAAACCGCGTAGTTATGCCCCAGATGGGCAGAGAGGTGTTCATCAGAGAACTCCACAATGGGCACCCGGGCATTGTCACTATGAAGGCAATTGCCAGGTCACACGTTTGGTGGCCAGGGATAGACACAGATCTGGAACTTTGTGTTCGCAGGTGCAGCACGTGTGCCCAGCTGGGCCATGTGCCCAGGGAAGTCCCCCTTAGCCCCTGGCCATGGCCTGCCAAGCCTTGGTCATGCATCCATGTGGACTACGCAGGTCCTTTCATGGGGAAAATGTTTTTGGTTGTAGTAGGCGCCTACTCCAAATGGATCGAGTGTGACATTTTAAATTCAAGCACATCCTCTGCCACGGTAGAAAGTCTACGGGCTATGTTCGCTGCCCACGGTCTACCGGACATCTTGGTCAGCGACAATGGCCCGTGCTTCACAAGCACTGAATTCCAGGACTTCATGGCAGGCAATGGAATTAACCATGTTAGAACGGCACCGTTCAAGCCAGCCTCAAACGGCCAGGCAGAACGAGCAGTGCAGATAATCAAACAGGGGATGCTCAGATTCCAAGGGGGTTCTCTACAAACCCGCTTATCACGCCTCCTGTTGGCCTATAGATCCCAGCCACACTCGCTCACAGGGGTTCCACCCGCAGAGCTACTAATGAAAAGGACGCTCAAAACCTGATTATCCCTTATACACCCCACCATGAAATAAATTGTCGAGAGCAGGCGCTAGTCACAATATCACTACCATGACAGGAATCCGAGGGCGCGATGTATTGATGTAAATGATCCTGTTTCTGTCCTCAACTACGCTGCAGGGCCCAAATGGCTCGCAGGCACTGTGGTTGCCAAAGAGGGAAATAGGATTCTGGTAGTTAAACTTACCAATGGACAAATCTGCCGCAAACATGTGGATCAAACAAAAAGGAGGTTCAGCAACCCCATAGAAGAAGCAGAGGAAGAACACGATATAGAGTTCACTCCACCACAGGTGACCGAACACCGGAACCAAAGGGAGGAGAGCCCAGTCACTGTGGGCAGTCCGGACAGGCCTGAGGCACTGCAAACAGCAGACACTCAGGCCAGCGCCCAACAACCGGAGCCCCAACTCAGGCGCTCTACAAGGGAGCGTAAACCACCAGAGAGACTCAACCTGTGATCCCAATAAGACTTTGGGGGGGGAGGTGATGTCATGTATTCAACCAGCATTGTAACCCATGTATAAACTGACCTAAGTTGTACACCGTGAGAACACTGACCACTAGGTGGGAGACACTAACCTGGACCTTCAGGTATAAAAGGGGAAGCTCCACCCACCTTCATCACTTGAGTGTTAAGGAATAAAGGACAGGTCACAGACTGACCTTCTCTCAAGCATGGGCCTCGTGTGCATTTATACTGTGTAGTAAGTACGTATCAGTGGTTGAAGGAAAGGGTGGGTGTGGAGTCTGGTTTGCCGCACGCTCCTTCCGCTGTCTGCGCTTGATTTCTGCATGCTCTTGGCAACGAGACACAAGGTGCTCAGTGCACTCCTGGATGCTCCTCCTCCACTTAGGGCAGTCTTTGGCCAGGGACTCCCAGGTGTCGGTGGGGATGTTGCACTTTATCAAGGAGGCTTTGAGGGTGTCCTTGAAATGTTTTCTCTGCCCACCCTGGGGCTTGCTTGCATGTAGGAGTTCAGAGTAGAGCGCTTGCTTTATGAGTCTTGTGTCCGGCATACGGACGGAGCTGGTCAAGTGTGGTCAGTGCTTCGATGCTGGGGATGTTGGCCTGATCGAGAACACTGACGTTGGTGCATCTGTCCTCCCAGGGAATTTGCAGGATCTTGCGGAGGCATCGTTGATTGTATTTCTCCAGCATTTTAAGGTGTTTACTGTATATGGTCCATGTCTCTGAGCCATACAGGAGAGTGGGTATCTCTACAGCCCTGTAGACCAGTGAGGCACTGGCTCTATAGGGCTCTCTTAGCTGGGTCTTTGAATGCCCTGGCATTGATTTTTCTGTGGAACTGGTTCTTAATAATGGTAAGGCTAACAGTGCTTCATCAATGATCTTCCTTCCATTATAATGTCAGAATTGGGGATGTTCAGTGATGATTGTACAGTGTTCAGTTTCATTCACAACTCCTCAGAAAATGAAGCTGTCCATTCCTGCATGCAGCAAGACCTGAACGATATTTAGGTTTGAGTTGAAAAGCGGGAAGTAACATTGATGCCACACAAGTGCCAGGCAATGACTATCTCCAACAAGCAAGCATTTAATTACCTCCCCTTGACATTCAATAGCATTACCATCGCCGAATCCCCCACCACCAACATCCTGAGGGTTACCACTGACCAGAAACATCACTGGACCAGCCACATAAATACTGTGGCTACAAGAGCAGGTCAGAGGCTGGGTATTCTGTAGAGAGAGTTTCATCTCCTAAGCCTTTTCACCATCTAAAAGGCACAAGTCAGGAGTGTGATGGAATACCCTCCACTTGCTTGGCTGAGTGCAGTTCCAACAACACTCAAGAAGCTCAAGAACATCCAGGACAAAGCAGCCCGCTTGATTGGCACCCCACCCACCACCTTAAACATTTACTCCTGTGGCTGCAGCATGTATCATCTACAAGATGCACTGTAGGAACTCGCCAAGGCTTCTTCGACAGCACCTCCCAAACCCGCGGCCTCTACCACCTGGAAGAACAAGGGCAGCAGGCGCATCGGAACACCATTGCCTGCAAATTCCCCACCAAGTAACACACCATCCTGACTTGGAAATATATCGCTGTTTCTTCATTGTCGCTGGGTCAAAATTCTGAAACTCCCTTCCTAACAGCACTATGGAAGTACCTTCACCACATGGACTGCATCACCACCTTCTCAAGGGCAATTATGAATGGCAATAATGCTGGCCGTGACGCCCACATCCCAGGAACGAATAAAACAAAAATTACATCAGATGACAGGAAAAAAACAGAACAAAAAGAATTCAAGACATATCTAAGACAAAGATCATATGAATAGTTGAGGCAGTGGAGGTGGGGGAGGGGGGGAAGGATTACATAGGAATACATAGGATATACGGCACAGAAACAGTCCATTCGTTCCAACCAGTCCATGTCGGCATTTATGCTCCACTCGAATCGCCTCCTATCTTTCCTCATCTATATCTATCCGCATAACCTTCTATTCCCTACTTGGCTAACCTGCCCTTAAATGAATCCATGCTATTTGCTCCAACTGATGCCTGTGGTCGCGAGTTCCACATTCTCACCACTCTTTGGCTAAAGAATTTTCTTCTGAATTCATTATTGGATTTCTCGATGACTATCTTATATTGATGGTCTCTAGTTATGATCTTCCCCACAAGTGGAAACATTCTCTTGTATCCACTATCAAAACCTTTCATAATTTTAAAGACCTCTATTAGGTCACCGCCCAGCTTTCTTTTTTCAAGAGAAAAGGGACCTAGCCTTATCATCCTTTCTTGATAGGTATACCCTCACATTTTTGGTATCATCCTTGTGAATCTTCTCTGTGCCCTCTCCAGTGTCTCAATAACAGTTTTATAATATGGCAACCAGAACTGTACACAGTACTCTTAAGTTTGTTTTAACAAGGTTCGATACAAGTCTCGCATAACTCCCCTACTTTTCAATTCTATACCT
Organism: Pristiophorus japonicus; assembly: GCF_044704955.1. Lineage (NCBI taxonomy): Eukaryota > Metazoa > Chordata > Chondrichthyes > Pristiophoridae > Pristiophorus > Pristiophorus japonicus. The sequence continues at coordinate 128,657,179 of NC_091986.1, forward strand.
CTAGAAATAAACTCTAGTGCTTAGTTTGCTTTTTTTTTGGTCTCGCAAGTTTTAGTGATTTGTGTATTTGTGCTCCGAGGTCCCTTTGTTCCTCTACCCTACCTAGACTCTCACCCTCCAAGTAATAAATGACCTCCCTATTCTTCCTACCAAAATGTAATGCCTCACATTTATCTGTGTTGAATTTCATTTGCCAATTATATGCTCATTCTGCAAGTTTATTAATGTCTTCCTGTAATTTGTTGCACTTCTCCTCAGTATTGACTATCCCCCATAATTTGTTGTCATCCACAAATTTAGAAATTGTGTTTTTGATTCCAAAGTCTAAATCCAGACTCCATAAATTCTTCGAAAAAGGGAATTAGATAGTTGCTTGAAAACAAAGAATATTAAAACATACGCAGTGCAAGCAAGGAGGTGATTTTTCGATTAAGTGGAGAAAAGCTTTGGTGCAGACTTGAAGGGCCAAATAGCCCATTTCTGTTCTGTAACAATCTATCACCCCTAATTTGTGTCATCCGTAGATTTAGAAATTGTGTTTTTGATTCTAAATTGTTAATATAAATTATAAACAACAGTGGCCCCAGCATGGATCCTTATGGAACACCACTACCCACCTTCTGCCACTGTGAATAGTTCCCTTTTACTCCTACTCTCTGATTTTGTCTTGAAGCCAGCTAGCTATCCATTCTGCTACTTATCCCCTGACTCTGCATTCTCTGACCTTGTTCATCAGTCTATTATGGGGTACCTTATCAAAGGCATTTTTAAAATCTAGATGAATTACATCTACTGCATTGCCATTGTCTACTTTCTATTACTATTACCTCTTCAAAATATTCAATGAGGTTGGTCAAGCAATAATGTCCCTTTTGAAATCCATGCTGACTATTTGTTATTATATTTTTGGTTTCTAGATGTTCTTCTATTTTCTCCTTTTGTAGGGATTCCATTATTTTTCCTACCACCGATGTTAAGCTGACTGGTCGATAATTCCATGGATATATTCTATCCCCTTCTTAAATATAGTTATTACATTAGTTATCTGCCTGTCTTCTGGCACTACACCTTTTTCTAATGAATTATTAATTTGTTGTAATAAGGCGTCTGCTATCTCTTCCCTAGCTTCTTTTAAAATGAGTGGATGCAATCTATCCGGACTTGGGGTTTTATCCTCTTGGAGTTTGATTCAATTATTTAATATATCCCCTCTTTTTATTTAAATGTACTAATCTCATCATCCAATATCATGTCCACCTGTTCTATCTCCCTGGTAAATACTGAAGCAAAATAATTATTTAATATTTCTACCATCTCTTTATTGTTACCTGTGGTATTATCCCGTCTATCCCTTAATGGCCCTATTTCCATCCCAAACTTCCATTTTTTTATTGATGTGCCTGTAAAACATTTTAGTATTTTGTTTTATTTTCCTTGGTAATTTAATTTCATAGTTCCTCTTTGCCTTCCTTATTTTTTTTTTGATAGCTCTCCTAATCATTTTGTATTCCCCCTTATCATGCATCCTTGGCTAGAATAGACTGGCAAAGGATACTCAAAGGGTTGATGGTGGATAAGCAATGGCAAACATTTAAAGATCACATGGATGAACTTCAGCAATTGTACATTTCTGTCTGGAGTAAAAATAAAACGGGGAAGGTGGCTCAACCATGGCTAACAAGGAAAATTAAGGATAGTGTTAAACCAAGAAAAAGGCATATAAATTGGCTAGAAAAAGTAACAAACCTGAGGACTGGGAGAAATTTAGAATTCAACAGAGGAGGACTAAGGGTTTAATTAAGAGGGGGAAAATAGAGTACGAGAGAAAGCTTGCAGGGAACATAAAAACTGACTGCAAAAGCTTCTATAAATATGTGTGAAGAGAAAAAGATTAGTGAAGACAAATGTAGGTCCCTTGCAGTCAGATTCAGGTGAATTTATAATGGGGAACAAAGAAATGGCATACCAATTGAACAAATACTTCAGTTCTGTCTTCACGAAGGAAGACACAAATAACCTTCAGAATGTACTAGGGGACAGTGGGTCTAGTGAGAAGGAGGAACTGAAGGATATCCTTATTAGGCGGGAAATTGTGTTAGGGAAATTGATGGGATTGAAGGCTGATAAATCCCTAGGGCCTGGTAGTCTGCATCCCAGAGTACTTAAGGAAGTGGCCCTAGAAATAGTGGATGCATTGATGATCATTTTCCAACAGTCTATCAACTCTGCATCAGTTTCTATGGACTGGAGGGTTACTAATGTAACACCACTTTTTAAAAAAGGAGGGAGAGAGAAAACGGATAATTATAGACCAGTTAGCCTGACATCAGTAGTGGGGAAGATGTTGGAATCAATCATTAAGGATGAAATAGCAGCACATTTGGAAAGCAGTGACAGGATTGGTCGAAGTCAGCATGGATTTATGAAGGGTAAATTATGCTTGACAAATCTTCTGGAATTTTTTGAGGCTGTAACTAGCAGAGTGGACAAGGGAGAACCAGTGGATGTGGGGTATTTGGACTTTCAAAAGACTTTTGACAAGGTCCCGCACAAGAGATTGGTGTGCAAAATCAAAGCACATGGTATTAAGGGTAATGTACTGATGTGGATAGAGAACTGGTTGGCAGACAGGAAGCAGAGAGTCGGGATAAACGGATCCTTTTCAGAATGGCAGGCAGTGACTGGTGGGGTGCCGCAGGGCTCAGTGCTGGGACCCCAGCTATTTACAATATACGTTAACGATTTTGATGAAGGAATTGAGTGTAATATCTCCAAGTTTGCAGATGACACTAAACTGGGTGGCAGTGTGAGCTGTGAGGGGTATGCTAAGAGGCTGCAGGGTGACTTGGACAGATTAGGTGAGTGGACAAATGCATGGCAGATGCAGTATAATGTGGATAAATGCGAGGTTATCCATTTTGGGGGCAAAAACACGAAGGCAGAATATTATTTGAATGGCAGCAGATTAGGAAAAGGGGAAGTGCAACGAGACCTGGGTGTTATGGTTCATCAATCATTGAAGGTTGGCATGCAGGTACAGCAGGCGATGAAGAAGGCAAATGGTATGTTGGCCTTCATAGCTAGGGAATTTGAGTATAGGAGCAGGGAGGTCTTACTGCAGTTGTACAGGACCTTAGTGAGGCCTCACCTGGAATATTGTGTTCAGTTTTGGTCTCCTAATCTGAGGAAGGACGTTCTTGCTATTGAGGGAGTGCAGCGAAGGTTCACCAGACTAATTCCACGGATGGCTGGACTGTCATATGAGGAGAGACTGGATCAACTGGGCCTTTATTCACTGGAGTTTAGAAGGATGAGAGAGGATCTCATAGAAACGTATAAGATTATGACGGGATTGGACAGGTTAGATGCAGGAAGAATGTTCCCGATGTTGGGGAAGTCCAGAAGCAGGGGACATAGTCTTAGGATAAGGTAGGCCATTTAGGACTGAGATGAGGAGAAACTTCCTCACTCAGAGAGTTGTTAACCTGTGGAATTCCTTGCCGCAGAGAGTTGTTGATGCCAGTTGATTGGATATATTCAAGAGTGAGTTAGATATGGCCCTTACGGCTAAGTGAATCAAGGGGTATGGAGGGAAACAGGAAAGGGGTAATGAGGGAATGATCAGCCATGATCTTATTGAATGGCGGTGCAGGCTCCGAAGGGCCGAATGGCCTACTCCTGCACCTATTTTTTTGATGTTTCTATGTACTTAATATATGCCTCTTTCCTTCCCCTCAATTGTTCCGTTATGGCTTTATTCATCTATGGAGTCTCATTAGTGTTTAGTTTGTTCTTTCCTTTTAGCAGAATATATTGTTCCTGCATTCTGTTGAACACCATTTTAAATGTTTTCCATTGCTGCTCTACATCGTTATTTTGCCAATATTGTTGTCCATTTTATTTCCCCAAGTTCTGTTCTCAACCTCCCAAAATCTGCTTTTCTCCAATCTATTATCCTGTTTTTTGTCATACTTATGTCCTTCTCAATTATCACCTTAAAGCGTCTTATATTATGGTCACTATTGCCTAGATTTTCCCCTACTTTTACTTCTCTTATCTGCTCTGATTCATTCCCCATTAATAGATCCAATAGTGAATCCTCCCTTGATGGGCTTTTTACATATTGGTTTGGAAAGGAGTCGTGTACATATTGTAAGAACTCCATTCCCTCATCCCCATTACCTGCCTCCTGTCTAATTAATATTCCACAATTATTTTTCTATGTTTTTTACTCATTTTTCTAATGTGTCCGCATATTTCTTCCTCCACTTCCCTTCCACTATTAGGTGATCTGTAGACTACACCTATTAGTGTGATTGATCCTTTATAATCTTTTATCTCTATCCATATGGATTCTATTTTTGTCTTGCTGATAGCTGCGTCAGGTGTCGGGATATGGCCCCCCAATGCTTCGATGAGCTGGTCATCAATGTTTACAGTCCTCCTGGACAACTGTACCATCTCTCCGCTCTCATGTCGCGCTCGTCGAACAGTCCTGCCGCATCCATGAGGCTTCTGCAGGGTCAGCGCCATCCTGGGGATAAATGGGGAGCCCTGTGGTGAGGCGCTTGGGGCTGGTACCTCCAGAGTAGAGGCGGGAATGACCGGAGGACCACTAGGTGGCCTTGGGGTGGAATGGCTTCTGGAGCGTGGCGATGCAGGTTTTTGAAGTCCGCGCTCTCATCCGTGGAGAACAGGCCCAGCAGATTGACGGACGAGAGTCGGACCTCCTCAGCACCAGATGTAGTAGGATTGTCCACCGACTCCTGCCCCGTGCCCCCACCTTCTGGCCTCTGTGGCCTTGCCTGGGGCCATGCTGCTGGCTGAGCTGCAAAACACAAATGAGGCTATTAGAGGAGAAGGGGGTGCTAGGGTGACAAGGTGAGTACAGCGATACACACAGCATGTGCACGACAAAAGCACCACCGCTATCAAAATTATCACAGACATCACATTTCATGACCATCAACACATTTGCATTGCAATGATTTTCATTAGGCCAGCATTATTTCTACGACAATTTTAGAAATCATCTATCATATATGATTGTTCGGATATGAGTGGGTATGGCATCTATTCACTTTACATGACGCAATGGTGTAAGCTTTACTCACGTGGCATCACTGCAGGTCTGCAGATGCATCCGTGGCTGTCCGGGGGTGCTTCCCCACGAGTGCGAGCCTACGCTCCTCCATGTCACTGATTTCACTGGGGACTGGTGGCCCCCCATCCATTCACCTCTGCACAGACCTCATCGTCGATAGCTTCTTCTGTAAAAAGTGACAGGACCACATGGCATGAGATCATTGCATGATTGCTAGGTACTGTCACAGAGACTGATAAAACACATAACCGACAGATGTAATCAGGATTATTATGATAATTATCATTATTTACCTAAAGACATGCACCGTGACTGCAGGCTTTGAGTAAAACATTCCCGGTCAAAGTGCAAGACTTACATCTGCTGATAGTCACTCATGACTGTTACAAATCAAATTATATAAATACATAAGTACATGTAAATCAATGTAATACTTAATCTTGCGGATCCCACAAGGTCGTTCCATCGTTTGCGGCATTGGTTGCCCTCACGCACCTCGTTGGTCGCCGACAAGACCACCCTGGCTATCTCGGTCCATATCCTCCGGTATGCCTTTGAGGTGGGCTTCCCACGCTCTCCCTGTGTCAAATCGCCCCAGCATAACTCGACCTCCTGCAGGAGGGAGGCATTTGCCTCATCCGAGAACCTCCTGGCTCTTTTGCGACCTCCAATGTACTCCTCTCCCACCTCACTGCTCTCTCCAGCGTCAGTCTCCACAGCATGCTGTGATGCCTCCTCCTCTCTCTCCATTATAGGCCAAATTTGGTCAAATATGTGGCTGGTAACACCTATTTTTTGTTTGCCTAATTGCTGTGAAGCTCTAAAGTCTCCTTCCTTCCTCCCAAAGCAGCCACACCACACCCAGCCACGCCTTCAATCCCTCTGAGCTCCCTCTCTCCCTGTCTCCTTTTCTGCGCATGTCATGGTGACCCTTGACCTCCAGAATCGCGGGAATCGAGCGATGCCATGCTGTTGCTAAGGACGGCCACATTTTACGGCAGAATGTCAAAAAAATTTAACACGACCGCCCATTTTATATCACTCATGGTAACGCCAATTTTCAAAAATGTAAACTAGGTGTTTTGAGAATGGACAAGAAGTCGGCAATCTGAAAACCCTTTTTTACCGCCCACACCAGAAATATTGCCCATTTTTGGGCGATAACCACAAAAGTGGAGGTTCTAGACCTATGTGTAAACTAGCAAGAAATATAAAAACAGACAGTAAGAGCTTCTACAGATATATAAAGAGGAAGAAAGTAGCTAAAGTAAATGTTGGTCCCTTAGAGGATGAGACCAGGGAATTAATAATGGGAAAGAGGGAAATGGCAAAGACTTCAACAAATATTTTGTATCGGCCTTCACAGCAGGAGAGACAGAAAGCATCCCAATAATAATAGATAATGAAGGAGCTATAAGGAGGGGGGAACTTAAAATAATCGCTATCTCTAGAGAAAAAGCATTAGGCAAACTAGTGGATTTTTGATGGCCTGCCTCCTACGGTCTTAAAAGAAGTGGCTGCAGAAATAGTGGATGCATTGGTTGCTAGCTACCAAAATTCCTTAGATTCTGGAGAGGTCCCAATGGATTGGAAAACCACAAATGTAACGCCTATTTAAGAAAGGAAGGAGACAGAAAGCAGGAAACTATAGACCAGTTGGCCTAACATCTGTCATTGGGAAAATGCTGGAGTCCATTGTTAAGGAAAGAGTTGAAGGATATCTAGAAAATCATAATAAAATCAAGCAGAGTCAGCATGGTTTTATGAAAGGGAAATCATGTTTGACAAATTTGCTGGAGTTCTTTGAGGATATAACGAGCAGGGTGGATAAAGGAGAACCAGTAGATATAGTGAATTTGGATTTCCAGAAGACATTCGATAAGTTGCCACATAAACGGTTACTGCACAAGATAAGAGCCCACGGGGTTGGGGGTACTATATTAGCATGGATAGAGGATTGGCTAATTAACAGTAAACAAAGAACTGGGATAATTGGGTCATTTTCAGGTTCGCAAACTGTAACTAGCGAGGTGCCACAGGGATCAGTGCTGGGGCCTCAACGATTTATAATCTATATTAATGACTTGGATGAAAGGACCAAGTATAATGTCGGCAAATTTGCTGATGATACAAAGATAGATGGGAAAGCAAGAAGTGAAGAGGACACAGAGAATCTGCAAAAGGATATAGATAGGTTAAGTGAGTGGACAACAATTTGGCAGATGGAGTATAATATGGGAAAATGTGAGGTTATCCACTTTGGGAGGAAGAATAAATAAGTGAATTATTATTTAAATGGAGAGAGACTACAAAGGGAACAGAGGGAACTGGGGGTCCTTGTACATGAAACACAAAAGTTAGCTTGCAGTAATTAGGAAGGCAAATGGAATGTTGGCCTTGATTGCAAGGGGAATGAAGTATAAAAGTAGGAAAATCTTGCTACAACTGTACAGGGCATTGGTGAGACCACACCTGGAGTACTGCATACAGTTTTGGTCTCCTTATTAAAGGAAGAATATACTTGCATTGGAGGTTGTTCAGAGAAGGTTCACTAGGTCGCTTCCAGAGATGAAGGGGTTGTCTTATGAAGGAAGATTGATCAGGTTGGACCTATTGAAGTTTTGAAGAATGAGGGTGATCTTATTGAAACGTCTAAGATTCTGAGGGGGCTGGACAGGGTAGACGCAGAGATCGATGTTTCCCCTTGTGTGGGAATCTGGAACTAAGAGGCATAGTTTCAGAATAAGTGGTCACACATTTAAAATGGAGATGAAGAGGAATTCCTTCTCTCAGAGGGTCGTGAATCTTTGGAATTCTCTACCCCAGAGAGCTGTTAGGCTGGTTCAGTGAATATATTTAAGGTGGTGTGTTATATATGTAAACTTGTATTTACTCTGTATAGCCACCAGAAGACTCATCCCCTGGAGTCCCAAGGGATCCCATAATCCCTTGGGAGCACAGGTATTTAAGGAGCCCTCACAGGTTGGAGAGGCACTCTGGAGACCTGCAATAAAAGGCTAACGTCACATGTTACTTTGAGCTCACAGTGTTCAGTCTGACTCTTTCTCCATACATAACAACTGGCGATGAGATAGCAAACCCAAAGATGCAGAGAACAGTGGGAATCCTGGAGAAATTCTCGGAGGGAGATGATTGGGAAATGATTGTGGAGCGACTCGACCAATACTTCGTGGCCAACAAGCTAGATGGGGAAGAGAACGCTGCCAAACGAAGGGCGATCCTCCTCACCGTCTGTGGGGCACCAACGTATGGCCTGTTGAAGAATCTGCTCACTCCAGCGAAACCCACGAAAAAATCATATGACGATTGGTGCATACTGGTCCGAGAGCATTTGAACCCGAAGGAAAGCATTCTGATGGTAGGGTACCGGTTCTACACCTACAAAAGGTCTGAAGGTCAGGAAGTGGCGAGTTATGTCGCCGAGCTAAGACGCCTTGCAGGACATTGCGAATTTGAAGGACATTTGGAGCACATGCTCAGAGACTTTTTCGTACTTGGCATTGGCCACGAAACCATACTTCGCAAACTTTTGACAGTGGAGACACCAACCTTGAGTAAGGCCATAGCAATAGCCCAGGCATTCATTGCCACCAGTGACAATACGAAGCAAATCTCTCAGCACATAAGTGCTGCTACAAGTACTGTGAACAAAGTGATGTTGTTCTCGAATCGTAACATACAGGGCAGGTCACACATACCTGCAGCTGCACGTCCACAGATGTCTCAGAGTCCACCATAAGAGTGATGAATGCAAGGCCATTAACACCTTCTTGGCGCTGCAGGGGTGATCATCGTTTCCATTCATGCCGATTCAAAGGGTACGTTTGCAAGGGTTGTGGAACAATGGGACACCTCAAACGAGTGCGCAGGTGAGCTGCTAATCCTGTTAAACCTGCAAACCACCATGTTGCAAAGGAGGACAGGTCCCCGGAGGATCACGACGAACAAGAGCCTCAGACCGAGGAGGCAGAGGTACATGGGGTGCAAACATTCACCATGAATTGTCCCCCGATAATGCTGAATGTTGAACTAAATGGATTCCCAGTGTCAATGAAGCTGGACACGGGCACAAGCCAGTCCATCATGGGGAAAAAGATTTTCGAACGATTGTGGTGCAACAAGGCCTCAAGGCCAGTCTTAACTCTAGTTCGCACGAAACTAAGAACTTACATGAAAGAACTGATTCCTGTAATCGGCAGTGGTACCATAAAGGTCTCCTACGATGGAGTGGGGTGCACAAGCTACCACTCTGGGTGGTACCGGGCGATGGTCCTACGCTGCTCCGCACGAGCTGGCTGGGAAAGATACGCTGGAACTGGGACGACGTCCGAGCGCTATCGCCCGCTGACGACACTGCCCAGGTCTGAAACAAATTTCCTTCGCTGTTCGAACCAGGCATCGGGAAACTCCAAGGAGCAAAAGTGCAGATCCACCTAATTCCGAGGGCGCGACCCATCCATCACAAGGTGAGAGCAGTACCGTACATGATGAGAGAAAGGGTAGAGATCGAGCTAGACCGGCTGCAAAGTGAGAGCATCTTTTCACCGATCGAGTTGAATGAGTGGGCCAGTCCTATTGTCCCAGTCCTCAAAGGAGATGGCACCACCAGAATCTGTGGCGATTACAAAGTAACTATCAATCGTTTCTCCCTGCAGGTCCAATACCCACTACCAAAGGCTGACGACCTCTTTGCAATGCTGGAGAGAGGAAAGACATTCACAAAGCTGGATCTGAGTTCAGCCTACATGACGCAGGAATTGGAGGAATCATTGAAGGCCCTCACCTGCATCAACACGCACAAAGGTCTTTTTCTTTATAAAAGATGCCCGTTTGGAATCCGATCAGCAGTGGCGATATTCCAGAGAAACATGGAAAGCTTACTGACATCGGTCCCCCACACTGTGGTCTACCAGGACGTCATCGTGGTTACAGGTCAGAACACAGTCGAGCATCTGCAGAACCTGGAGGAGGTTCTTAGTCGACTCAACTGCGTGGGGCTCAGGTTAAAACGCTCAAAGTGCATTTTCCTGGTACCTGAAGAGGAGTTCTTGGGAAGGAGGAATGCGGCAGACGGCATCAGGCGACCAACGCGAAGATGGAAGCAATCGAGAACGCACCGAGACCACAGAACGTGATGGAGCTGCGGTCGTTTCTAGCACTCCTGAACTACTTTGGTAACTTCTTATTGGGTCTCAGCACACTGTTAGAACCATTGCATGTGTTACTACAAAAAGGGGATGAATGGGTTTGGGGAAAAAGCCAAGAATATGCCTTTGTAAAAGCGAGAAAATTGTTATGCTCAAACAAATTGCTTGTGTTGGATGATCCATGTAAGCGTTTGGTACAAGCATGTGATGCGTCGTCAAATAGCGTCGGGTGTGTATTGCAACAAGCTAATGATTTCGGGAAACTGCAACCGGTTGCCTATGCATCCAGGAGTCTGTCTAAGGCTGAGAAAGCCTACAGCATGATTGAGAAAGAAGCGTTAGCGTGTGTCTATTGGGTAAAGAAAATGTATCAATACCTGTTTGGGCTAAAATTTGAATTGGAAACTGACCATAATCCACTTATATCCCTGTTTTCCGAGAGTAAAGGGATAAATACCAACGCATTGGCCCACATCCAGAGATGGGCGCTCATGTTGTCCACATACAACAGCGCCATCTGCCACAGACCAGGCACAGAAAACTGCGCTGATGCTCTCAGTAGGCTGCCATTGCCCACCACGGGGGTGGAAATGGCGCAGCCCGCAGATCTAGCCATGGTTATGGAAGCATTTGAGAGTGAGCAATCACCCGTCACTGCCCGGCAGATCAAAACCTGGACAAGCCAGGACCCCTTATTATCTCTAGTCAAAAGCTGTGTGCTTCAAGGGAGCTGATCCAGTGTCCCAATAGAAATGCAGGAAATGCAGGAAAAGCCATTCCAGCGGCGCAAAGATGAATGTCTCTACAAGCAGACTGCCTTCTGTGGGGCAATCGAGTAGTGGTCCCGAAGAAGGGCAGAGACACCTTCATCAATGACCTCCACAGTACCCACCCAGGCATCGTAATGATGAAAGCGATAGCCAGATCCCACATGTGGTGGCCCGGTATCGATGCGGACTTAGAGTCCTGCATTAACAGATGTAATACATGCTCGCAGTTAAGCAATGTACCCAGGGATGCGCCACTAAGTTTATGGTCTTGGCCCTCCAAACTGTGGTCTCGGGTACACGTCGACTATGCAGGCCCGTTCTTGGGTAAAATGTTCCTTGTGGTTGTAGACGCGTATTCCAAGTGGATTGAATGTGAGATAATGTCGGGCTAACACGTCCGCTGCCACTACTGAAAGCCTGCGGGCCATGTTTGCCACTCACGGCTTACCTGATGTCCTAGTGAGCGACAACGGACCATGTTTTACCAGTGCTGAGTTCAAAGAATTCATGACCCGTAACGGAATCAAACATGTCACATCTGCCCCGTTTAAACCAGCGTCCAATCGTCAGGCAGAGAGAGCAGTGCAAACCATCAAGCAAGGCTTAACTGAACGCTGACTGCAGACTCGCCTATCCCGCATCCTGCTTAGCTACCGCACGAGACCACACTCACTCACTGGGATCTCACCTGCTGAACTGCTCATGAAAAGAGCACTTAAGACAAGGCTCTCGTTAGTTCATCCTGATCTACATGAACAGGTAGAGAGCAGGCGGCTTCAACAAAGTGGATACCATGATAGCGCAAATGTGTCACACGAAATTGAAATCAATGATCCTGTGTTTGTATTAAATTATGGACAAGGTCCCAAGTGGCTTCCCGGCATTGTTGTGGCCAGAGGGGAGCAGGATGTTTCAGATCAAACTTTCAAATGGACTCATTCACCAGAAACACTTGGACCAAATCAAACTCAGATTCACGGACTATCCTGAGCAACCCACCTTGGACCCTACCTTTTTTGATCCCTCAACATACACACTAGTGGCAACCGACACCACGGTTGACCACGAAGCAGAACCCATCATCCATAGCAGCCCAGCAAGGCCAGCTGCACAGCAGCCCAGCGAGGGCCCAACAAATGATTCACCAATACCAGGTTTCACATCGAGACGATCAACCAGGGTGAGAAGGGCCCCAGATACTCACATTGTAAATAGTTACACTATTGACTATGGGGAGCAGTGTTGTTATATATGTAAACTTGTATAACTCTGTACAGCCACCAGAGGGCTCATCCCCTGGAGTCCCAAGGGATCCCATAATCCCTTGGGAGCACAGGTATTTAAGGAGGCCTCACAGGTTAGAGAGGCACTCTGGAGACCTGCAATAAAAGACTAAGGGCTAGACTTTCCACTTCACATCGCCCATCTATGGCCCATCTATCGCCCAAAATGGACCTCTATCGCCCATTTTGAGCAAAAAGTGGAAACTAGGCCCAAAATATCACCGGAAAAATAGGCCCTCAAGTTTCCACTTTGATCGCTGAGATGATCGCCCAAATGATCGCCCACACAAGGCCCATCCCAAGTTTCAGCACTTAGCATGCATTTCACTGGGCCGATGCAAGGCCGAAAAGAGTGCTCAAAAATAGCTGCTTTTTCAGGGCCTTAGAGAGGGAAATGGGCACTACGGACGCCATTTTTACCCTCTGAGGAAGGGTGGAGAATTGTTCTAAGATATTTAGAGAATAAAATTGATGCAAATTGTACTCAGAAATTTGGGACAGGGAAGATATTATCACATTATTTATGCTAAATAGGTCTCAGGATATATTGGAATTATTTAATAAACAGTTTTTACATGCTGAAGTTATTTAATGATATTCCGTGGTGAAATAGAATAAACAAACAAATCTGCATGAAGAACTGTATGTTGTAAAACTTATGTAAATAATAGAGAAGGTATAAAAGTTGTAGAAATTTTTTTTTTATTAACAAAAATAAAATTTTTTTAAGAACTAATGAACAACACCCTCCCTCCAACCCCCCACCCCCCGCACCAACCCACCCTTCCCTCAAAATTCCCAAAACGTTAGAAGAAGAATAAATTGAACATTTTAAAGAACAAGTGGCCATTTCAGTCATGACAACAAGTGATCATTTCAAACAAGTGACCATTTCAGTCATGATAACAAGTTACCATTTCAGTAACGCTAAAAAGTGACCATTTCAGAAAGAATGGAAAGTGAACAGTTAAGTAATGATAAAAAGTGAACAAGTGAACATTTAACTATTGAATACAATTGGCCAATTTAGTAACAATACAATAACAATAACAATAACAAAAGTATAATAAATTGATAACAGCAAGTGAACATTTTAAAACAAGTGAACTATTGAGAAGCACTCCCCGCTCCCTACCTGTGGCCACGTTTCCCTCCAGATCCTGTCCCACCCCGTGTTCGCACCCCACCTGCCCGTTTTGGTCTACGCAGACCGACACCAAGACGTTGTGCAGAGTGGGATCTCAAGACTTCCTGCTGTGGTGGAGGTGATGGAGAGGAAGCGGAAGCCTGAGGCTCTACTTCCGAGTCAGGAGGAACTGTGTCCTCTGTACTCGCTTGCGTGCTAGGGGTCTCGCTGCGAGCAGACACGACACCTTGGGGTGCAGCGCCGTGTCCAGCCAGCAATGCATGCCGTAGGGCATTGGTTGCGGCTGTCTGCTGTCGAATAGCCTCCAAGGTCTCCCTTGCAGTCAGTGACTGCTCAGAAGACCAGTTGGAGACGTTCTGGCAGAACTGGCTCCAGGATGCTGGAAATTGGCTCCAGTTCGCAGAGAATCCCGCGAACCCCTGGATAAGGTCGTGATCAATCACGACCGTCTCCCTGCACAGGGAAATCAAGCTCTCTGTCTGGCCCTCCGAGGCGGGCGATCGCTCGCCACGCTGACCAGACCTCCGTGGGGTCGGCGTTCGCAATATGACGCGCCTTGGCATTGCCACCTGCACACCGCTTGGTCCCGGTGCTTCTTCCATCTCAACCGAGATGGCCGCGGGTTGTTCACCCCCCCCCACAAAAAAAATCTCTTCTTCTTCCTTCGTCTCCGTCTCCTCCTCCTCCTCCTCCTCCTCCTGCTGAAACACAGCAGCAGGAGTCTGCAGTGGCTCCTCTTTTTCTGCCTCCTGTGATGCTGGAGATGGTTCAGTGGTCGTGGACTCCACTGACTCGACGACCACTTGACCTTTAATTTGATAAACAACGTTTAACTATTCAAATCATTGCATTACAATTTTTCTCGAAGTCAAAACATTGCAATGCTTTCCTTTACCCCATATGCACAGGTGATCACAAGCTTTAACATGACCTAACATGACCTCATTTGAACATCTATAGTACATCACCATTATATATCAGATTATATTATAATTGCATAACATTACATTGTAATTGCATAACATTGCAAAACATCAAATTACATTTTAATTGCATAACATTACATGCGTAACTACGATATTTTCAGTATCTACTAATGATTCACACATTGAGCAATGCACATTTCTCATTACTCACATGTCTCAAGGGTGGGTTCAGCCTCACCACAAGATGTGACCGAGCGGCTTTCTGGCCCCACCAAGGCCACCGCGAGCTCCTCGTGGGTATTCAGAGGCTGCAACATTGCAGAGCCCCCGCTCGTCCTGCGCTGCTCCCGATTATTGATATGAGATCTTCTTCTGTCAATGATACGATAACATTGCACGGCATAAGCAAATGGAGCAGGCAATTTAAGACATTGAAGACATTTAAGACTGACAGATTAAAATGTTCTATTACAAATTAGCATTATGTTGCATATTTCACATTACAACATTTAACTTTATGCTGGGTTGCATAAATTTAATCATAATTTAGTTATGTTTAAATGTAGCCAAATAATATTGCAGATTCTTGTTACTATTTAGATCATTATAAATTTCAACTTACTCTGGCAGCTGCCAGTAGGCTGTTCCAACGTTTGCGGCATTGGTCCGGTGTCCGGGCTTCATTAGATGCCGACGTGACCACGTCGGCAATCTCTGCCCAAATCCTCCGATATGCATGGGGTGGAGGTTTCCCATGCCCACCCCATATCAGATCCTCCCACCTGGTGCTGACAACATTCACGAGGGCCTCATTGGCCTCCTCGCTGAAAGGCTTGGCCCTACACCTCTCAAGCGTTGCCTCCATGTCGATTATTATGAGTTGATTCAGACCACAAAATACCTTCTCCTCTCTCTCTCTCTCTCACCAACCCTCACAGAGCTTCTGAGCATGTGTGATGACCCCTGACTTTCCAAAATGCGGGAAGGAACATCAACCTGAAAAAAAATCAACCTGCACATGCACAGTAATGCGTTGCTAGGGAAGCTTTTTTTTTCACTCACATTTGCTTTCTTTGGGCGATCGTGAGATCGCCGAGAAATCACATCGCCCATTTGACATCGCTGGGGTAAGGCCGAGTGTAAAATTGGAAAATAAAAAATGGGCCTTGAGCCGGCGATCAGCATGGGCGATAGGTCCTGCATCGCTGGAACAAGGCCCATTTTTTTCGGCCTTAGCCAGAAAGTGGAAAGTCTAGCCCTAAGTTCACACGTTACTTTGAGCTCACAGTGTTCAGTCTGACTCTTTCTCCATACATAGCATAGAGATAGACAAGTTTTTGAGCGATATGGGTGTCAAGGGTTTTGGGCAGTGGGCTGGGAAGTGGAGTTTAGTCCAAGATCAGATCAGTTATAATCTTATTGAATGGCGGAGCAGGCTTGAGGGGCCAAATGGCCTACTCCTGCTCCTATTTTTTATGTTCTTATGTTCTAACTCCTCCTCTGTTGCCGACACATCCATCCCACATCACCAGCATCTCCTTTCATAAAGAAAGTGGAGGCTATAGTTAAGGATTAAAGTTATTAATGTTATTGTTAAGGCCAGAGGGCTGCAGAGTGCCCAAGAGTAAGAAAAGATGGTGTTTCTCAAACTGCAATGAGCTTCATTTGATCAGTGTAGAAGGCCAAAGATGGAGAGGTCAGAATGGGTGTGGGATGGAGAATTACAGTGGCAAACAACAGAGAGCTTGGAATCAAACTGGCAGACAAAATGGAGGTATTTGGCAAAGCAGTCACCCAATCTGACAATGGAACATAACTGTTATGTATAGAAGAATTCCACGAGGCTGAGTACTGTGAGCTAAACTTAGTGTGACCTTAGTCTTTTTTATTACAACTCCAGAGTGCCTAAACAACATGGCAGCCAAGTTTTATACTGGCCCTGCATGTGTGTACAGGTGACCATTAGGACTCCAACAGTCGTGCCCTCTGGTGGCAAGTATTATATAGTTACATACACAACATCACTCCCGCCCCAAAGTCTTCGGTACAAGTTATTTACAAGTTATTTGAGGAGATCCAGAGCCCTTCGCTCCCTGGTTGATCGTCTAAGTTCAAACCCTGGCGTGTGTGAGTTGGTCGGACCATTGCTGCACTGCGGCTGGTCTGACCAGACTGTCAGGAATGGTGGGTTCATCCTTGTGATTGACAGTGAGGTCGATTGCTGGTTAGGTGTTTGTTGGTGGTGATGTCCTCTTCAAGTTGTTCCTGGTTGTCAGTAAATTGCAATTTGGTCTGATCTAAATGCTTTTTGCATGTTTGTCCATTTAACAGTTTGATTATAAACATCCTATTCCCTTCCTTGGCCAAAACAGTGCCAGCAACCCACTTGGGACAATGACCGTAATTCAGGACAAACACAGGGTAATTAACATCAATGTCACGTGAAACAGCCGCGCGATTGTGGTACATGTTCTGCCGGTGTCTCCGGGTTTCCACGTGATCATTAAGATCTGGGTGGACCAGGGAGAGCTTGGTTTTGAGGGCTCTCTTCATTAACAATTCTGCCGGGGAACCCTGGTGAGCGAGTGGGGTCGGTCCGGTAACTGAGCAGAATGCGAGACAAACGGGTCTGCAGGGAGCCGTCCGTCACGTGTTTCATGTTCTGCTTGATTGTTTGGACTGCCGGCTCCACTTGACCGTTAGACATGGCTTAAACGGAGCAGACCTGACATGCTTGATGCCATTGAGGGTCATAAACTCGTTGAATTCCGAGCTGATGAAACACTGTCCTTGTCGCTGACAAGGACGTCGGGCAAGCCATGGGTGGCAATCATGGCCCGGAAGCTTTCAATGGTGGCTGTGGACGTGCTGGATGACATGATTACACATTCAATCCACTTGGAGTAAGCGCCCACAACTACTAGAAACATCTTTCCTCGAATGGGACCGGCAAAATCTACGTGGATCCTGGACCACGGTTTGGAGGGCCATGACCACAAACTCAGTGGAGCCTCCCTTGGCATTGCTCTGTAGCGAGCAAGTGTTGCACTGATGCACGCATGACTCCAAGCCCGAATCAATGCCGGGCCACCAAACAGGCGACCTGCCAATAGCCTTCATCATGACAATGCCTGGGTGGGTACTGTGTAGGTCGCGTATAAACGTTTCCCTGCCTATTTTTGGCAAAACCACGCGATTACCCCAAAAGGAACAATCCGACTGGATGGACATTTCATCTTTGCGTCACTAAAACGGCTTAATTTCATCTTGCATTTCTCCGGGAACAGCCGACCAGTTCCCATTTAGGACGCAACTCTTTACTAATGATACCACAGGATCCTGGTTGGTCCAGGTCCTGATCTGGCGAGCCATGACGGGTGACCCCTCGCTCTCAAAAGCATCCATGACCGGTAGCAAGTCTGCGGCTACGCCATTACAACCTCGGTGGTGGGTAATGGTAGCCGGCTGAGAGCATTGGCACAATTTTCAGTGCCTGGTCTGTGGCGGATAACATGGTCATAAGCGGATAAAGTTAGTGCCCATCTTTGGATGCGGGATGAAGCATTGGTGTTTATAGCTTTGCTCTCTGAAAACAGCGAAATGAGCTGCTTGTGGTCAGTTTCAAGCTCAAACTGAAGTCCAAATAGGTATTGGTGCATTTTCTTAACCCCATATACACATGCTAACGCGTCTTTCCTGACCATACTATAGGCTCTCTCAGCCTTAGACAGACTTCTAGATGCATATGCATCTGGTTGGAGGTTGCCCGATACATTGGCTTACACAGCCGATCCTGTACGATGAGGCGTCACAAGCTAGCACTAAACGTTTAGATGGGTCATCGTGTACAAGTAACTTACTTGAACATAGCAGGTTCCTGGCCTTCTCAAAGGCTGTGTCTTGAGATTTGCCCCAAACCCAGTCATCACCCTTACGTAGCAACATGTGCAAAGGCTCCAACAACGTGCTCAACCCAGCTAGAAAGTTACTGAAATAGTTGAGGAGTCCCAGGAACGAACGCAGCTCCATCACATTCTGTGGTCTGGGTGCTTTCTTGATTGCCTCTGTCTTTGAGTCCGTGGGCCTGATGCTGTCTGCTGCAATCTTTCTCCCCAAAAATTCAACTTCTGGCGCCAAGAAAACACACTTGGAGCGTTTCAGCCTGAGTCCCACTCTGTCTAGGCGACTTAGAATCTTTTCCAGGTTGTGTAGGTGTTCGATGGTGTCATGACCGGTGATCAGGATGTCGTCTTGAAACACAACGGTGCGCGGAACAGATTTCAGCAAACTCTCCATGTTTCTCTGGAAAATGGCTGCAGCCGAGCGAATCCCGAAAGGGCACCTGTGGTTTATAAACAGCCCTTTGTGTGTGTGAAGATTCAGCCAGCTCCTGTGTCATGTAGGCGGAGGTTAGATCCAACTTGGTGAACGACTTCCCCCTTGCTAATGTTGCGAACAGGTCATCCGCCTTGGGCAGCGGGTACTGGTCCTGTAGTGAGACTCGGTTAATCGTTACCTTGTAGTCTCCGCAGATTCTGACTGCCATCACTTTTCAACACCGGAACAATTGGACTGGCCCACTCGTTGAACTCGACTGGCGATATGATTCCTTCGCGTTGGAGTCTGTCCAGTTTGATCTCGACTTTCTCCCTCATCATGTACGGAACCGCCCGAGCCTTGTGATGGACGGGCCGTGCATCGGGGCCCAGATGAATCTGTACCTTGGCGCCTGTGAAGTTGCCGATGTCTGGTTCGAATAGCGAGGGAAACTTGCTCAGCACTTGAGCGCACAAGGCGTCATGCACTGAAAATAGTGCTTTGATGTCGTTCCAATTCCATCTAATCTTTTCTAGCCAGCTTCTGCATTGGGCCATTGCCTGGAACAATCCACAATGATAGGTCATGCACAGCTCCATCATACGATACCTTCACTGCCGCACTTCCAATGACTGGTATGAGCTCTTTGGTGTAGGTACGCAGCTTTGCATTAATCGGGCTAAGTTTGTGCCTTATTGCCCCACAGTTTCTCGAAAGCCTTTTGGCTCATTATTGACTGATTCGCACCCATATCCAACTCCATGGATACTGGAACTCCGTTTAATTTGACTTTCAGCATTATAGGAGGGCTCTTGGTTGTGAAGGTATGTACCCCATACATTTCTTCCTCGGGTTGAGTTGCCGGTGCTGCGTGATCTGCGCCGGATCCATCATCCTCTGCCACGTGGTGTGTCGCAGCACGTTTGCACATTCGCTGGAGGTGCCCCATTGTTGCGCAGACTTTGCACAAGTAGTGCTTGAATCGACATTGGTGGGCCCGATGATTACCCCCGCAGCGTCAACACGGTGCTAATAGATTCGCATTCATCCCCGATGGCAGACTCTGAGTCATCACAGGTCTTGCAGCTGCAAACATATAGGCCCTGCCATATGCAGTTCGGCCTGCTAGTGACGTCATTTTATGCACAGTACTTGCCAGTGAGCTTCGATGTTGAGAAGATATCTGTTTGGTGTTATCATCCGTGGCCATGCATGCCTGGGCGGTCGCGATGGCCCTGCTCAGGTCTAGGGTTTTGGCAGCCAGCAGCTTTCCAAGAATGACCTCGTGGCTGATGCCAAGCATGAAAAATTCCTGCAGCATTTGCCCCAACGCAGCTCCAAAATCGCAAGGTCCCGCGAGGCATCTCAGGTCGGTGACATAATCCGCCACGTCCTGACCCCCAGAGCGATGGTGCGTGTAAAAGCGATACCTGGCCATGAGAATACTCTCCTTCGTCTTGAGGTGGTCCTGGTGGTGCACGACTCTCTATATTCCCTCTCCGTTGCTTTTGTCGATGCAAGCAGATTCTTGATGAGGCCATGTATTTTAGGCCCACAGACGGTGAGGAGAACCGCCCTACGCTTGACCGCGTTAGTGTCTCCTTCCAGTTCATTGGCCACTAAGTACTGGTCGAGACACTCGATGAAGGCTTCCCAATCATCATCCTCTACAAATCTCTCTAATATTCCAACAGCAGCCATGGTTGCGTGAAGGTTTGTATTCTGTTACTCATCGACAATTGTTATGTATAGAAGAACTCCACGAGGCTGAGTACTGTGAGCTAAACTTAGTGTGACCTTAGTCTTCTTTATTACAACTCCAGAGTGCCTAAACAACATGGCAGCCAACCTTTTATACTGGCCCTGCACGTGTGTGCAGGTGACCATTAGGACTCCAACAGTCGCACCCCCTGGTAGCAAGTATTACATAGTTACATACATAACAAGAACTGCCCAATCTGCCTCTGAGATTAATAGTGTTAAATCTGTCCCTATCCCTTCCAGGCTGGTGTGCTCCTTCTGCACAGAAAATACAGATAGGAAAGAGAGGCCAACTCTGTCTCAGAGGCACGCACCTCGAAGCGAGACTTCAGCAGATTGTGACTTGAGCAGAGTGTGGTAATGTCTTGCTGGGAGTTGTGACTGAGCAGAGTACTAATCAGTGTCTACTTATGCACGAGTGAGGTACTTCTGTATCAATCTCCATTGTGTTATATTGTGTATTTATCTGTGCTCTGCTAACACTTGCTAACATTCCACACTGTCTGTATTAGTTGTAAATTAGATTAGTTGAGGGTACGGATTCCTTCTAGGTAGGGACTAATTGGGATGTAATTAGAGAGCAATTAGGGGTAATTGAAGAAGAGGTGTAGGAAGTATGGGAATAGTCAGGTGATTTAGTGAGATGACTTAATTTAGCGTTTGCTGGTAAAGATATGAAAGGGGTGAAATTGTCCCTTTTTATAGCCTCATTAGCGCCTCTAGAGGGCAAGACAGTTTTCGCCCGGAGAGGGCATTACCACCTCCCAGGAAATTGCCCGCGAGTTTGTGGAGACGTTGCCATGGCAGTGCTGCACCCGCGGTTAGCGCTCCGGACCACAACGCAACCAACGATGACGTCATCGCCGTGCGTGGCGACCCCTCACCGCCTCACACCGATGCTTTAATGTGCCGCGGGGGAAATTGCCCCGCAGGCCACGAGGCTAGCATGAGCAGATGTCAACGCCAGCTTCGCGGGTCATAAAGCTGGCCGACATCCGCTCCTGGGGTGCTAATTAAAGGGGAGAGCGCCAGCGCCCCGGGCCGCCATCTTTTTTTGCTCGACTGTCGGGTTGGCTCAACAATGGTGGCCCTAGCGTGGTCCGGGCCGCCATCATGCAGCCCAGCACTCTATTTTGGGTGTCGGGTTGCAGGCCCGGTCACACACTGCCCTGGTGGCCTAGTGGAGACCATCAAAGGCTGCGCAGAGTGCGCAGTGGCCCCCCCTTTTAAACGAAGGGGAGGGGCGTTGAAGCGTGTCAGCGGTATGCAGAGCTGCCACATAGTGCTGACTCCCCACCCCAGTCGCACCCCGGTTACCGCCCCCAAAGGAAGTGGAGCACGGGAGATTGCACTCTGTTTCCTTTCAGGGTGGTAAGGGCAATTCTGCATCGGGGGCTGGACATCCGTGTTGGGTACTAAAAATTCCGGCCCCGGAAGGTTATCGCCCCCAATCAGGGTGCAGGGCAATTTCGCCCCCAAAAGGTCTTGGCTTGTACAACAAAGCGGAGTGTGATAGGTTTGATGGACTAAAGGGTCTTTACAGCTCTAGTATTGTTTGTATAAATAAAATTGTTACTATCTGAGAAACATGACACAATTTCTCTGAAGTAAACAGAAAATTGTCACAGATGACAATAGAAATCTTTAGCTTCACAGCTAAATGCCCACTGCAAAACCCATGACCAGATAGACTCCTTTTCCTATAACTGAGAAAAACAACTTGGACCCCTGCCCCACCAAGTGTGAAATTGTCTCCAGGTACTGAATTCATGAGTTGACAGGACAAAGCATTCAGGAGTGACCAACCTCCTGTTAATGGAGCAGGATTTCCCAATTGTACAACAGAAACCATGTATATGCAGGGAATTAAATACTTGAAAGGAAACTGAAGTTGGAAATAGGATTGAATGGCAGCAAGCTTACTGCAACCAATTTAGGATGCTCCTGAGGGCATCAATCCAATTTTGCTGTGACCTCAATTAAGTGGACTAATAAAATAAATAGTTACAAAGGGAAACTGAAGGCATAAAGGGAGATGTGTGATTGATTGCCAGTCCAAAAACCCCGAGTCCAGTTAGTTGAGTTACTTGAAAATGGTATTGTGAATACGCACACACATTTTAAAGTGTTAAAGAATGTTAACGATTTGATAATGACAGTGGTAATAGAGTCCATCAGGATTCCAACATCACTATCCTATCACACAGTCAACATTCTTCTACATGGACTGTAGGATAGGAGAATTGTTTTGAAGAGCTATGGATTGTGTGTGATACATGTTTGTAAAACTAAAGTTGGTCTAGTTACAGGAAAATAATATTAGTGGAGAAACAGGCTCAGGTCTGAAGATGGGTCTGAGCCAAAATTGTCAACTTGTCTGTTCTCTCCACAGATGCTGACTGACCTGCTGTGTGCTTCATGTTGCTTTTGTTTTGTCTAAGGTCTGTGTCTTGTTATAGTTTAATGTTATATCTTGACAGAGTATCATACTACTTAATGCAGATCACAGCACCAGAGACTTTGTTTGTAGCATTGATCACTCTTTTATTTGCTGGACTCATTTTATCATAATGTCTCATAATTCCTAAATGAATATGTATTTTTTGTTGCTTTTAACATAGAAAATTGATCAGCTAATTTATTCTATTTGCTATGCACAAAGGAAAATGATCATTTCAATTAACATATGTTATTCACAGACTATTGATACCTTAGAGATCTATTTGCCAAGTACATTTTAATCTGTTGCAACATTTCCATATGAAAGCTTGTTATATTAACTTTATTATTCCTGTACACAGCAGTGTAAGGGGCCGAAATTGCCCCTTTCTATAAAGCCCGTGGCCGCCTGAAAGTGGCAGCCACAAGTCGAAGCGGAATGGCCGCCGAGTTGCGGTGGATTGACCGACGCTCGCGGCATTGCCCTTGTGTATATTTCTTGTGGTATGATTATCCGCCCCGCTCTCCCCACTTCTGCCCCACTCCTGCGTATGCATCGTTAACAACGTCATCAGAGCGCGCATTGTCTCAGACCCGCCCCAGAAGTTAAATTGTCCTTAAATCGTCTTCCGGCCACTTGTAGGTGCCAATGACAGGTTTTTGGGTCGGTACACACTGCTTGCTGAAGATCGCCAGCAGCATTTAAAGGCGCAGTGCATCTCCCACCATTCTTGTCGCCCACATTATTTCGGATGTTTTAAACCATTGAGAGCTGCCTTCTTGACATCGGATTTGAGGAATAGTGGGCCAGGCTCTTCATACTCTGCAACGGAGAGCGCTGATTGAGGGGACTGGGCTTGAGGATTACTAAATGGGGTCAGTGCTGGCAGCGGAAAGCCTCCTGTACATTGTGCGCGGCAGGGAGGCATGCAGGAGAAGGTGGTGCCGGTTCCAACAGCTGGAGAGACAGCGGGCAAGGGACATAGCACACATGGCTGAGGGACATGCAGAAGGCCATGGAGTTAGAACCCAGAGAGGTGCACCAGGAAGGACCTCAGGAAGGCCCTGCCGTCAGGAGGAGGTCACATACGCAGATCCCTAGCATCACATAGTGGGCCAGATGGAGAGGAGGCAGCATGAACAGAAGGCAGATGCTTGCCAGCAGCAGGCTGCAGAGGGTGAGGACCAACAACAGCAGGAGGGAGAAGGCAATGAAGCAGCTGTCAGAGGAAGACACCTACATAGACGTGGTACCAGAAGGCCCTATCGAGAAAGGGTGTTGTTATGTCTGTAATGTTCTCATGAATGACTCCACGAGACAATGTGTTGTACTCAAACTGTAATGACCTTGGTCATTTATTCGTAACTCCAGAGTGAGGCAGCCACATGGTGGCTACCCTTTTATACAGCCCTTGCCACCAGGGCAGGAAACCCCAGTCTCCATCAGTTGCACCCTCTAGTGGTGCCAGCATAGTATATACATTGTGTAAACCTTATTGAAAGTACATCAGGTAAACAAGTCTCCATCTTATACAACTATACAGTGTCTACACAGAGAGTATATCTATAGTCTGCATATATAACATCACTCTCCCCCAAGTCCTTTGTGCCAATTACCTTTGCTCTATGTGCTCTGGCTTAGCTTTCCCCAGACTTAAGTGCCAATAGCCCTTGCACGTTGGCTGTGCTTTGGCTTGGCTCTCTCCCTGTTAACCCCCAAGTTCTTTTGCCACAACGTTGGGTAGTGGTTACCAGTTTGGATGGTTCGATGATGCAGTGGAAGTTCCAGTGGGTTCTGGGTGTGATCCATGTGTGTGTCCATGGCTACATACATCCATTCCCACACCTCCCCCCGCCCACACAGCGAGATCATGCAGCTGGCCCATTGCACTGTGTCTGATCCTGTATAGTAATGTAAGTACAAAGAAAGAAAGGAAAAAAAAATGTTTACAGTTTGTATCATGATATCTTGGTTCAGTGACTTACATTTGTTACTTTTTATGGGCGTGCGCCAGGATTGGGTAGATTGCATTCATGGTTCAGTCATGATCAATACTGAGGTAGCAGTACAGGTATACAAGGACACTAGTTCCGGAACAACCGGACAGGGTCCTAGTCATCTGATGGTGGCGCTGCGCCCCCTACTAGTGGGGTGGGCTTGGTTCATTTACCTTGCCAGGAATCAGGGCCTTTGCCGTCGCCTAATGGTGGGCAGAGCCACAGATGTGTGTGGCCTCCCTGTCCTCCTTTGAGGGCTGCAGAATCTTCTGCCTACTCTCTAATGGTGTTGGGAACCTGGTTGTTCCAGGTCCCGTTTGGGGAACTCGTTGGTTCTGACCTTTCGCTCCCGGACATGGCCGAGGTAGTGACTGGGTCTGGGGGCTGCACCGTCTCCACCCGGGTGGTGGGCAACGGCGGCCGACTGCGGGTATTGGCGCCGTTTTCGTTTCAAGGTCCGTGACGAATAGTGTCATCGGGTGCCTGCAGTGTGGGATAGACCTGGGGCAGGGTATCAGGATCAGTGCCTTCACCCTCCTGAGGTCGCTGACCTATAACTTGTGGGGACACCTGGGGCAGGGCATCAGGATCAGCGCCTTTACCCTCCCAAATTCGCTCGCTTGCTACTTTTGGGGACACTCTATTCCCGACATCTCGCAACAACATTTTGTTCACAATCTTAATCGGTTCGTTACATTGATTACCATGCATACAATGTCTCTTTAAGTTCAGTTGGTTGCAGGTCTCCTTTAAAAGAACCCTGCTGGCTTTACCCCAATCAAATCCTTTGTTAGACACCACGTGTTGGTCCCTCAGCGTTGCACCTCGTGATATGGCCGCGGCCATCATTTTTTTCAGCCACGCTGCACCTCGCTGCAGCAGGGACGCCATCTTGCCTCTGTCCTTGAGGTCGACTGCCTTGATCCTTCTCTCCCGCGATTCTGCCACAAAAGCTGGAAGAGTGCCTGTGAATTCGATCTTCCTCCCCAGGAGTCCTGCCACTGGTGCTGGGAAGGTACTTTTACGTCATTCCGGTCGGATCATTGCCACGCAGTTGTGATGGAAGATCTGTGCCTCAGGTGCTGCACTGGTCTGTTCTCTGGTGCCTGGCCCAAGCAAAGGTGAGGTTTTGCTCTGCCTCGCACTGGGGATATCGACTGCTGGAATGAAGAGGTCTTCCCATTTCCACTGGATCTTCCCCATCCACCTTCTACCGAGTAGCATTGGACCATCACCTGCAACAAGCCACAGAGGTAACTTGTGCACCACGCCATTATGGATTACACCTACATCCGCACTACCAAGGACTGGCATCAGCTCCTTGGTGTAGGTGCGCAACTTTTCCTGTACTGGAACCAGCTCGGGTCGTTTTTCGTTCCATAGCCTCTCAAAGGCATCCTGGCTCATCACTGATTGGCTCGCTCCCGTGTTCACTTCCATGAAGATTGGAACGCCGTTTATCTCAAATTCCATCTTCACTGGAGGACAATCGGTGGTACAGGTATACACTCCATACACTTCTTCTTTGGGCTGAGCTGCCTCTCTGGCCAAATCATCATACTCCCCGCTGGATTCAAAGTAATCTACCGACTCCTCTGCTAGACAGTGAGTCGTATTTCTTTTACACATACGCTGAAGATGGCCCTTCGTATTACAGGCTTTAAATTCATACTCAGCAAACCGACACTGGTGAGCCCTATGGTTTCCTCCGCAACGGCAGCATGGTGCTACTCGATTGGCACCCCTCAGCGGACTCTGAGTTCTGGAACCCTGAAGTCTGTGCTCTCTGCCCTGGGCAGAGCCACGTTCTATAGTCTTGCCTGTGAAAGGCACCATTCTGTGTACAGTACTTGCCGGGTTTGAGTCCACAGGATGAATAATTTACTTGGTGCTGCAGGTCGAGGTCATGAATGCCTGACTGATGCTGATGGGTTTCTGCAGGTTGATTGTAGTGTCGGCAGATAATAGCTTGTGAAGGAGGCCCTCGTGGCCAATTCCCATAACGAAGATGTCTCGCAATGCTTCGTTGAGGTGCGTGCCAAAATCACACGGTGCCGCAAGTCTCCTGAGGTCGGCAGCGTATTTTGCAATCTCCTGACCCTCAGGTCTGCGGTAGTGTAGAATCTGTTTTGGTTTTAGTTGGTCGTGAATTAGTTCAGTCAGCTCATCGTATGTCTTATCCTTGGCCTTCATGGGTGCCAGCAAGTCCCTGGTGAGGCGGTAGACTTCGGGCCCAAAATTGGTCAACAGTATAGCCTTGCGCTTCTCCACCAATGCGTCCGCCTCCCCTGCCAGGTCGTTTGCCACAAAATATTGCTCGAGCCTTTCAGTGAAGGCATCCCAATCATCACCCTCTGCGAAGTCTTTTAGTGAGCCAAAGGTGGCCATAATCGCGTGAAAGTCCGTATACTCGTCGCCAGTTGTTATGTCTGTAATGCACTCAGGAATGACTCCACGAGGCAATGTGTTGTACACAAACTGTAGTGACCTTGGTCCTTTATTCTTAACTCCAGAGTGAGGCAGCCACATGGTGGCTACCCTTTTATACAGCCCCTGCCACCAGGGCAGGAAACCCCGGTCTCCACCAGTTGCACCCTTTAGTGGTGTCAGCATAGTATAGACACAATGTAAACCTTATTGACAGTACATCAGGTAAAGAAGTCTCCATCTTATGCAACTATACAATGTCTACACAGAGAGTATATCTATAGTCTGCATATATAACAGATGTACAGACAGCAGTTCTCCTACATGGACCTGACTGATGACCAGTGTCTCCGGAGACTGCGACTCCGCATGGACGTCGTCACAAAGCTGTGCAATCTCCTGCAGTCAGACCTGCAGCCTCAAACAAGGTTGAGGACAGCTCTGTCAGTCACATCAAAGGTCACCATCGCCCTCAATTTCTATGCGACTGGATCTTTTCAAGCTGCAACAGCAGACATGAGAACATTTCACAATTTGCCATGCATAGCTCCATCTGTCAGGTGACAGATGTTCTGTATAAGAGGAGGAGGGACTACATATCCTTCCCATTGAGCAGGGAGAAGCAGGTGGAGTGGCAGACTGGATTCGTCAGGATTGCGGGCTTCCCCAGGGTTCAGGGCGCCATCGACTGCACCCACGTCACATTGAGGGTGCCACAGAACAATCCCGAGATCTTCCATAACCGCAAGGGATTCCATTCCCTGAATGTCCAGCTGATGTGCGACCACAACCGCAAAATCATGGCAGTTGATGCCTGGTATCCTGGCAGCAACCACGATGCTTTCATCCTGTGCAAGGCGTCTTTGCTGGGCCAAACCAAGAATGTAGCTGGCTCCCTGGAGACAAGGGCTACCCACTCTGCCCTTGGCTGCTGACTCCCCTTCACCACCCCAGGACTGCTGCGTAGCAATCGTACAATGACTGTCATTCAGCCACCAGGTACGTCATTGAGCAGACTATCAGAATCCTTAAACAGAGGCCTGGATCACTCAAGAGGAGTGCTGCAGTACCTGCCTGAGCAGGTGTCCCTATTCATTATCATTTGCTGCATGCTTCACAACCTGGCAATCATGAGGGCACAACCATTGGAGGGTGAGGCAGCAGTATTACCTGAGAAAAGGACCAGGAGGAGCAGGCACCGGAGCACAATGCGCAGGAAGAAAGAGGAGGAGGAGCAGAATGTGGGTCGTCGGCCACGCAAGAGGCGTCGTCGCCATCCGGACCCTGCAAGGGAAGTCCTAAACCATCTCATTGCTGCACATTTCCGCTGAGTTCATGCGCACTTTAGCTTTCATCTGTACATCTCCATGGCCAAACCAATGAGCCCTTTCACACCTCATTCCCCACAGTGAAATGAGTGACCGGCACAGATATTCCAACCCAAAATAAAGATTTATTACACAAGAAATAATGTTGCAAAACACATACACATTATCAATTCTCAACCTTGTGCATTTCCTTACGCATAACTATTCTGGAACTACGCTGCAGTGTCTCTCTTGTGGCTGCACCATGACTTTGGGAAGGCTGCTGTGTTTCAGGCGTAGAGGCTACAGATGTCCCCTCGACCAGCTCTGACCCTGGAAGGGCTGGCTGCAGACTGGGCCGCATCCTCCTCGGCGCCGTCAGTCAGAATTGGCTGGGGCAAAGCCATGGTTGTGAGCAATGGTGGAATGGCTCAGGACTGCTGTGACCCTGAGAGACCACATCAGGATCCTGGTCCGAGGAGCCTGCGCCACTCCCCCGGGGCAGCACCTCACCATCACCACCAATCTGAGGGAGCACAGGTTTGGTGGGGTGGCATGACACCGGAAGGTCCCCGTTGGACCGTGGTGGACCCAGCGGCAATGGCAGCAGTCAGATCTCGCGTGGCATCCAGCTGAGACTGTATGAGAGCAGACACAGTCTCGATGCCACCAGATACGACAACAGTAAGACGTTCCGTGGCCTGTTGTTCAGAGTGCATGAGAGCATTGTGAGCTTCCAGGCCAGCGGCCATCCGCTCCAATACAGCACTGTGACGTTGGTTCCCTTCTGCCTGTGCTGTAATGGCAGCTGCCACATCGCCCACGACACGCCTCATCACATCTGGATCTGCATGGTCACTCGTGGAGTCCACCATCATCTGCAAACTAGCAATGATGGGCTCCATGGTGTATGCAGAGCAGTCCATAATGTGGGAGGTAGACTCCTCCGTGCTCCTGCCCACTTGCGACAGACTCTCGAGCACCCTTGCCATTGCCCTCAACATCTGCGAATTCATGGCCTGCGCCCTTGTTTCAAAAGCCACACAACGAGGGAGTTGTCTGAGTCCTCTGCAGCAGAACTCGCGTGAGAACCGCCCCCCCCCCCGCCCCCAGGCCCGGAGAGCTGGCACTCGAGGTTCCCTTTGCCTTTCACCATGCTGCAGCTCACTATGCCCCAGTATATCACCCAGTGCAGACCACTCTCCTAAATCTAACTGACCCAACTGCGTACTCCCATTATCTGAGCTGGTGCATGGGAGTGTAAGAAGCAGTGATGTGGTGCTCGCAGTAGTGTCCACCTCTTCATCGCCCTCATCGGACATGCCGCCAATGTCTGCACTCAGCTCAAGGGTGTCGGGTTGATTCTGGCTTACACTCAGCTCAGTGGTCTCAGTCTCACTCTGGCTCACACTCGGGGTATCATCTGCAATCATAAATAGCACGCGGGTTCGATGACGGTGAGGTAGGGTATTGCACCACCCAGCAAGCAACTTGCACACAATCATAACCAATTGGCTGGTAGGCACTTAGAAACATAAAAACATAGAAATTTACAGCGCAGAAGGAGGCCATTTCGGCCCATCATGTCCGCGCCAGCCGACAAAGAGCCGCAAGGCCCTTGGTCAGCAGCCCTAAAGTTACATATAAACCTATGGACAATGACAGAAAGGCAAAGAATACCCAGCCCAATCAGTCCGCCTCACACAACTGCGACACCCCTTACACTGAAACATTCTACACTCCACCCCAACCGGACCCATGTGATCTCCTGGGAGAGGCAAAAACCAGATAAAAACCCAGGCCAATTTAGGGAGAAAAAATCTGAGAAAATTCCTCTCAGACCCATCCGGGCAATCGAAACTATTCCAGGAGATCATGCTGGCCGTATTCTATTCCCTGCAGTACTTACCATTATATCTGCGCTGTCCAACAAAAGGTCATCCAATTACCAGCTCTACGTCCGTAACCCTGCAGGTTACTGCACTTTAAGTGCCCATCCAACCATCTCTTAAAAGTGGTGAGGGTTTCTGCATCCACCACTCTTCCAGGCAGCGAGTTCCAGATCCCCACAACCATCTGTGTAAAGAAGTCCCCCCGTCAAATCCCCTCTAAACCTTCCACCAACCTCCTTAAAACTATGCCCCCTCACAATAGACCCTTCCACCAATGGAAATAGACCTTTACTAGCCACTATATCCAGGCCCCTCAATATTTTGTACACCTCAATGAGGTCTCCTCTCAACCTCCTCTGTTCCAATGAGAACAAACCCAGCCTATCCAACCTGCCCTCATAACTAAGATTCTCCATTCCAGGCACACCCTGGTAAATCTCCTCTGCACCCTCTCTAGTGCAATCATGTCCTTCCTATAATACGGCGACCAGAACTGCACGCAGTACTCCAGCTGTGGCCTAAACAAAGTATTATACAATTTAAGCATAACCTCCCTGCTCTTATACTCTATGCCTTGGCCAATAAAGGCAAGCATTCCATATGCCTTCTTAACCACCTTATCCACCTGGCCTGCTACTTTCAGGGATCTGTGAACAAGCACTCCAAGGTATCTTTCTTCATCTACACTATTAAGTGGCTTATCGCTTAGTGTGTATACCCTTTCCTTATTAGCCCTCCCAAAGTGCATCACCTCACACTTCTCTGAATTAAATTCCATTTGCCACTGCTCTGCCCACCTGACCAATAGATTGATATCCTCCTGCAGCCCATGACTTTCCTCTTCATTATCAACCATATAATATATGTGAACTTGTATTTACTCTGTTCAGGCACCAGAGGGCTCATCCCCTGGAGTCCCAAGGGATCCCATAATCCCTTGGGAGCACAGGTACATAAGGAGGCTTCACAGGTTGGAGAGGCACTCTGGAGACCTGCAATAAAAGACTAAGGTCACACTTTACTTTGAGCTCACAGTGTTCAGTCTGACTCTTTCTCCATACACAACAACTAGCGATGAGATACAGATAGCAAACCCAAAGATGCAGAGAACAGTGGGCATCCTGGAGAAATTTTCGGAGGGAGATGATTGGGAAACTTTTGTGGGGCGACTCGACCAATACTTCGTGGCCAACGAGCTAGATGGGGAAGGGAGCGCTGCCAAACGAAGGGCGATCCTCCTCACTGTCTGTGGGCACCAACGTATGGCCTCATGAAGAATCTGCTGACTCCAGCGAAAACCGCGGAGAAATCATACAACGATTTGTGCACACTAGTCCGAGAGCATTTGAACCCGAAGGAAAGCGTTCTGATGGTGAGGTACCGGTTCTACACCTACAAAAGGTCTGAAGGCCAGGAAGTGGCGAGATATGTCGCCGAGCTAAGACGCCTTGCAGGACATTGTGAATTTGAAGGACATTTGGAGCACATGCTCAGAGACTTTTTTGTACTTGGCATTGGCCACGAAACCATACTTCGTAAACATTTGACTGTAGAGATCCCAACCTTGATTAAGGCCATAGCGATAGCCCAGGCATTCATTGCCACCAGTGACAATACGAAGCAAATCTCTCAACACACAAATGCTGCTACAAGTACTGTGAACAAAGTGATGTTGTTTTCGAATCGTAACGTACAGGGCAGGTCACACATACATGCAAGGGCTGTGGAACAATGGGACACCTCCAACCAGTGTGCAGGCAAGCTGCTAAGCCTATTAAACCTGCAAGCCACCATGTTGCAGAGGAGAACAGATCCATGGAGGATCACGATGAACCAGAGCCTCAGAGAGAGGAGACAGAGGTATAAGGGGTGCATACATTCACCACGAATTGTCCCCCAATAATGCTGAATGTTGAACTAAATGAATTCCCAGTGTCAATGGAACGGGACACGGGCGTGAGCCAGTCCATCATGGGCAAAAAGACTTTCGAAAGGTTGTGGTGCAAAAAGTCCTCAAGGCCAGTCTTAACTCCAGTTCGCAAGAAACTAAGAACTTACACGAAACAACAGATTCCTGTAATCGGCATGCTACCGTAAAGGTCTCCTACGATGGAGCGGTGCACAAGCTACCACTCTGGGTGGTACCGGGCAATGGTCCCACGTTGCTCAGCAGGAGCTGGCTGGGAAAGATACGCTGGAACTGGGACGACATCCGAGCGCTATCGCCCGCTGACGACACTTCGTGTACCCAGGTCTTAAACAAATTTCCTTTGCTGTTCAAACCAGACATCGGGAAATTCCAGGGAGCAAAAGTGCAGATCCACTTAATTCCGGGGGCGCGATCCATCCATCACAAGCCAAGTGCAGTACCGTACATGATGAGAGATAGGGTAGAGATCGAGTTAGACCGGCTGCAAAGAGAGGACATCATTTCACCAATCGAGTTCAGCGAGTGGGCCAGTCCTATTGTCCTAGTCCTCAAGGGAGACAGCACCGTCAGAATCTGTGGCGATTACAAAGTAACTATCAATTGTTTCTCCCTGTAGGACCAATACCCATTACCAAAGGCCGATGACCTCTTTGCAACGCTGGCGGGAGGAAAGACTTTCATGAAGCTGGATCTGACTTCAGCCTACATGAAGCAGGAACTGGAGGAATCATAAAAAGCTCTCACCTGCATCAACATGCACAAGGGCCTTTTTTTTATAACAGATACCTGCTTGGAATCCGATCAGCGGCGGCGATATTCCAGAGAAACATGGAAAACTTACTGAAGTCGGTCCCACACACCGTGGTCTTCCAGGACGACATCTTGGTCACAGGTCAGAAAACAGTCGAGCATCTGCAGAACCTGGAGGAGCTTCTTAGTCGACTCAATCTCGTGGGGCTCAGGTTAAAACGTTCGAAGAGCATTTTGCTGATGGCTGAAGTGGAGTTCTTGGGAAGGAGGATTGCGGCGGACGGCATCAGGCCCACCAACGTGAAGACGGAGGCAATCGAGAATGCACCGAGGCCACAAAACGTGACGGAGCTGCGGTCGTTTCTGGGACTCCTGAACTACTTTGGTAACTTCTTACCGGGTCTCAGCACACTGTTAGAACCACTGCATGTCTTACAATGAAAAGGGGATGAATGGGTTTGGGGCAAAAACAAAGAAAATGCCTTTGTAAAAGCGAGAAAATTGTTATGCTCAAACAAATTGCTTGTGTTGTATGATCCATGTAAGCATTTGGTACTAGCATGTGATGCGTCGTCATATGGCGTCGGGTGTGTATTGCAACAAGATAATGATCTCGGGAAACTGCAACCGGTTGCCTATGCATCCAGGAGTCTGTCTAAGGCTGAGAGAGCCTACAGCATGATTGAAAAAGAAGCATTCGTGTGTGTCTATGGGGTAAAGAAAATGAATCAATACTTGTCTGGGCTAAAATTCAATTTGGAAACTGACCATAAGCCACTTATATCCCTGTTTTCCGAGAGTAAAGGGATAAAAACCAACGCATCGGCCTGCATCCAGAGATGGGCGCTCACGTTGTCCACATACAACTACGCCATCCGCCACAGGCCAGGCACAGAAAACTGTGCCGATGCGCTCAGTAGGCTGTCATTGCCCACCACGGGGGTGGAAATGGCGCAGCCCGCAGATCTAGCCATGGTTATGGAAGCATTTGAGAGTGAGCAATCACCCGTCACTGCCCGGCAGATCAAAACCTGGACAAGCCAGGACCCCTTATTATCTCGAGTCAAAAGCTGTGTGCTTCATGGGAGTTGGTCCAGTGTCCCAGTAGAAATGCAGGAAGAGATAAAGCCGTTCCAGTGGCGCAAAGATGAAATGTCTATACAAGCAGACTGCCTTCTGTGGGGCAATCGAGTAGTGGGTCCCAAGAAGGGCAGAGACACCTTCATCAATGACCTCCACCCAGGCATCGTAATGATGAAAGCGATAGCCAGATCCCACGTGTGGTGGCCCGGTATCAATGCAGACTTAGAGTCTTGCGTTCACAGATGTAATACATGCTCACAGTTAAGCAATGTACCCAGGGGCAGGCGGCGCTAAGTTTACGGTTCTTCTCCAAACTGTGGTCTAGGGTACACGTCGACTATGCCGGTCTGTTATTGGATAAAATGTTCCTTATGGTTGTAGATGCGTATTCCAAGTGGATTGAATGTGAGATCATGTCGGCTAGCACGTCCGCTGCAACTACTGAAAGCCTGTGGGCCATGTTTGCCACACACGGCTTACCCAATGTCCTGGTGAGCGACAACAGGCCATGTTTTACCAGTGCTGAGTTCAAAGAATTCATGACCTGAAACGGGATCAAACATGTCACATCTGCCCCGTTTAAACCAGCATCCAATGGTTAGGCAGAAAGAGCAGTGCAAACCATCAAGCAAGGCTTGAAGAGGGTAACTGAAGGCTCACTGCAGACTCGCCTATCCCGAGTCCTGCTCAGTTTCCGCATGATACCCCACTCACTCACTGGAATCCCACCTGCTGAACTGCTCATGAAAAGAGCACTTAAGACAAGGCTCTCGTTAGTTCACCCTGATCTACATGAACAGATAGAGAGCAGATGGCTTCAACAAAGTGCATATCATGATAGCGCAAATGTGTCACGCGAGATTGAAATCAATGATCCTGTATTTGTATTAAATTATGGACAAGGTCCCAAGTGGCTTCCCGGCACTGTCGTGGCCAAAGAGGGAAGTAGGGTGTTTCAGGTCAAACTTTCAAATGGACTCATTCACCGGAAACACTTGGACCAAATCAAACTCAGATTCACGGACTATCCCGAGTAACCCACCTTGGACCTGACCTTGTTTGATCCCCCAACACACATACCAGTGGCAACCGGCACCACGGTTGACCACGAAGCAGAACCCATCATCCACAGCAGCCCAGCAGGACCCAACACACCTGGCAGCCCAGCAAGGCCAGCTGCACAGCGCCCAGCGAGGGCCCAACAAATGATTCAACAACACCAGCTTTCACACCGAGATGATCAATCAGGGCGAGAAGGTCCCCAGATCGACTCACATTGTAAATAGTTACACTATTGACTTTGGGGGCAGTGTTGTTATATATGTAAACTTGTATTTACTCTGTACAGCCACCAGCGTGCTCATCCCCTGGAGTCCCAAGGGACCGCATAATCCCTTGGGAGCACAGGTATATAAAGACGCTTCACAGGTTGGAGAGGCACTCTGGAGACCTGCAATAAAAGACGAAGTTTACACTTTACTTTGAGCTCACAGTGTTCAGTCTGACTCTTTCTCCATACACAACAAACCACACAGCCAATTTTAGTTTTATCTGCAAACTTCTTAATCGTACTCCCTATATTCAAATCTAAATCGTTGATATATACCACAAAAAGCAAGGGACCCAGTACTGAGCCTTGTGGAACCCCACTGGAAACATCCTTCCAGTTACAAAAACATCCATCAATCATTACCCTTTGCTTCCTACCTCCAAGCCAATTTTGAATCCAACTTGCCACTTTGCCCTGGATCCCATGGGCTTTAACCTTCATGACCAGTCTACCATGTGGGACCTTATCAAAAGCCTTGCTAAAGTTCATATATACTACATCGTATGCACTATCCTCATCGACCCTCTTGGTTACCTCCTCAAAAAATTCAATCAGGTTAGTCAAATACAATCTTCCCTTAACAAATCCATGCTGACTGTCCCTAATTATTCCTTGCCTTTCCAAATGCAGATTTATCCTGTCTTTCAGGATTTTTTCCAATAATTTTCCCAGCACTGAGGTTAGGCTGACAGGCCTGTAATTACTCGGCCTATTCCTTTCTCCCGTCTTAAACAAGAGTACTACATTAGCAGTCCTCCAATCCTCCAGCACCATGCCCAGATCCAAAGAGGACTGGAAAATGATGGTCAAGGCCTCTGCTATTTCCTCTTTTACTTCGCTCAACAGCCTGGGATGCATTTCATCTTGGACTTTTAGGGAGAGATGGCATTAAAGGAAGGCCTTCACTTACTGCCCCAAGCGGAATCCACACTAACGGCAGCCACAGGGAAGGCAACATGTGGGCCCATTAGCCGCTGCACACTCTTCTATGTCACTGAGCTGCTGGATATCGGCTTTGCCCCCACCAGTCCTCTGTTGCTCCAAACGCTTGTGGGAGATATTGGCCTGCAAATCAAAGAAGGGTTGCTGAGTAGCAGTTTCATGAGACCTTGGCAATTAGTGCAAGTGTGGGTCCATTACATGCAGGTGTAACCCTGACATGAAAGGGAGCCTCCATTGTGAGTATGCACACATAGATATAGATGGCTTCATTGATAATATAGTGAAGGTGGGAAATCAGAGAAGGTGAAGGAGAGGCTCAGAGATGGAAGGTCAGCAGTTGGGGGAATATGTACTCACTTTCATCAGTCGAATTATGTCATTCAGCCTTTTGCGGCATTGGGTGGATATGCGGTCGTGAATTGAGGTCCCCCATACCACCACAGCTATCTCTCTCCACGCATTCACAAAGCCTGGGACTTCATGTATCCGGATATAATACGCGCCTCCCTCCCTCCACAGCTTTAACAAGGGTCTCAAGTTCAACATTGGAGAAGCGACTTGCCCTTCTTAAAGCTCTTGCATTAGCCATTCCTTGACCAGCACTAGAGACAAACTCAATGCTCAGGGCCTAGCTGCAAAACCTGCCCTTTAAAAAGGCCAGGGAACTGTTGCCTCATCATCAGTCAATCGGCATCAGCTGAATTTCTCAGTCTAATCGGGCAGTCCGCCCCCACACCGTTGCAAAGAGCCCATTCCCGCCACCAACACTGCATCGCTCCTTTTTTTCAACTAAATAGCTGAATTTCGCTCTAATGGTCGCCCGATCCATTGCAGCGGTAATGCTCGCCAAAATGCTGTAGGTGCACCCGGTTTCGGGCGGAGAGCAATTTCAGCCCCCAAATCTTTACCTATATGGTTGGTCAGTCATATCATTCAGTTACCCCAAAACTAAGTGATAAATATAACATTTAACCAAAGATTGAACACACCCAAAACTTCCTTTCTCTTTCAGATACTGACTAATCTGTTGTGCATTTCCAGTATTTTCTGTGTTTATGTAGTTTAATCACTGTACCCATGATTCTAATTTTATACTATAGAGTTTACTGCAGAAGCTTGATATTATCACCATCATTTGAAGTTGTAAATCTTCACTCACTTTTATGTCGAGGATATGGAATCAAGCCTATTCAGATTCCCCAGTTGAATATTTATTTGTCCATTTTGAATTGAAGGAGCCAAAATAGAGCAAAACCTGCAATGGTGATCTATCCTAGATATTTTTTATTCTGGTTATAATACTTACTAATTGCACAAGTGACATCAAGTGGCACAATTTCAGCACGACATCAACTTTTATCCTAGTACAAAAGCAAAATACTGCGGATGCTGGAATCTGGAATAAAACCAGAAATTGCTGGAAATCTCAACGGGTCAGGCAGCATCAGTGGCGAGAAAGCAGAGTTAACGTTTCGGGTCGATGACCCTTCGTCAAAGAGCCTTTGATGACGAAGGGTCATCAACCCAAAATGTTAAATCTGCTTTCTCTCCACAGATGCTGCCTGACCTGCTGAGATTTCCACCATTTTCTGGTTTTATAACATTTATTCTATGTTCCCAGACTGTCCAATTTGCACATTCATTATTCCCCTCTGATTTTTAATTAGAATGTCAGCTGTCCATTGGGCACTTGGACAAATGGGTACATCAATTTATATAAAAAGACTACTTATATTGTTCTGTTAGCCCAAAATCAAAGCGATTATGGATTAATTGCTTTTGCTTATCATTTTAAATCTTTGCTATACATTAAACTTCAAACAATAGGTTATATTTTCCCTTTGGTATATTACTGAAGTACAATCTGGTAGTGAGGACCTAATACTAACTAAACATTCACCACATCTCATGCAGCACTGATTTTTAAAATATTTTAATTATGCTCTGAAACAAGGATTTTTCTCTCACTTCAATTTTCACACCCAAAAATTGCTTGGACATGTTGTAAATGTGTCTTCCAAGTTCTATTTACCATTTTTTAAAGTAGTTGATTTCTTTATGAATAAAGAAGAGATAATAAAAAAGAGTGAAGGATTGTCTATTTTTCATATTTTAAAAAATTGCAAACATTGTAAGCAATCAGAATTAATCTGAAAAATTTGATATAATAGGCAATAAAGTTGTATTTTTACTATTATTTATGGCAGTGTTGCCCAATACATTAGCTACCTTGTAGAAGGTAATTGCAGCTAATTGGGAATCCAGATGTGAATAATTACATTTTTGATTAATAAAGAACAAAATTAGTAACTGTTGAGCATATAATCTCAATATTCGTAATCACATGGTGTATGCATGTTCCTTTAACTATTTTGTGCATTTATTGGTAAAATGGTAAAATAAAAAGCAAAGTGTGCAAGTGTTTTTTGATCATTGTGAATGCTTTACTTCTTTGGTTACTAAATGATGGTAGATGTTTGTTAAGTAAATATACATGTGAAATACATTGTGTGAGTGTATGCAAGATGTTTTCCTCTAAAATTTGCTGTAACAGTGTTGCCATAGCCAGTTAGTCAGCAATCTCTATAGGAAAGCTTTGAGTTATGACATTTTGGATTTTTGCTATCCCTTCTCTATTTTATCCTACTGTCCATGACACTGCTGACTACAACTGCAAAAGACCATGGGCTAGACTTTCCGCATATTTTGCATGCTTAACGCCCACTTAACGTCCATTTTACTGCTGAAATGATGTATAACGCCCATATATCGCCCATTTAGTCACAATGGAAACTGGTGGGCATTTTTCAGAAACTTATCGGCGAGCGTTATTTTCCCCATGTGCATAACGCCGGGAAAAATATTACCGCCCGCCCATTTTTTTTGGGCGGAGTATTTAGAATGGGTGAAATCAATGGCCATAATATCACCCAGTGTTACTTTCTGCTTGGAATTAACGCCGAGATTCAATAATACCGCCCACCCATTTTTTTTTGTTGTAAAGAGCACATTTGGCAAAACTAACGCCAGGAGATCGGCCACCGTCACTTTCACCACCTCGCACACATATCGCCCACAATATCACTCGCCCAAAAAAACGCCCAGAAAAAGTGCAACTGTTCTAAACTAAAGCCAGCGATGTGGCTGCCATTTTTTAAATCGCAGGTCACTTCATTCAAAGGGCCGCTTCAACTTCGGGGGTGTTTGCATTGACTCTGGAGTTCTTCTCGGGTGAAGTGACCATCTCAACAGACATATTTTCAGACTCTGGACTATTGGGAGTTTACGGTAGATGTATTTTAGTGAGGAAATTATTGCTTCTGATCAATCGCTATTATACTTTCATTGCAATGGGGCCAGCCATTTCTCAGCCTGCATCGATTAATACGATTAATAAGAGTGCAGATGGCTCAATGTATGATGCACTTCATTATGTCCCCAATTTAAGACGTGCAAGATTGAGGAGGAGGTCCAGACCATACACATCTGTACAGGGAAAAAAGGTCTTATCTCGACATGTCTGACCACACCTGCCTTCAGAGACTGCGCTTCCACAAGGTGGTGATCAACGAAATATGGGCCACATATGCAGCCTGCCATCAGGACATCAGTGTCGGTCGAGGTCAAGGTCACCGCAGCATTGTCTTTTTATGCGTCTGGTTTCTTTCGGGCCTCCGCGGTCGAGATTTGCCCTCTGTCTCACCATGCCACCCATCGCTGCATTAGACAGGTCACGGAGGCCCTGTACGCGCGAAGGATGGACTTTTATCAGCTTCCCCATGACCACGGAGGCTCAGACTGACAGGGCTGGAGCATTCTACCACATTGCTAAGTTCCCCAGGGTGCAGGGAGCAATACAGTGCACTCACATCGCCATGCGGCCACCTTCTCAGGACCTGGAGTGTTTTCGTAACAGAAAAGGATTTCACTCCCTGAAGGTCCAACTAGTTGTCGATCACAACCAGATCATACTGGCAGTGAATGCCAAATGTCCGGGCAGCTTCGATGAGGTTCATATCCTGCGTGAGAGCGCTGTCTCTGACATCTTTATGAGTCAGCTGGATGCTTGGTAATAACCGATATGGCCTAGCCACCTGGCTGATGACCCCCTGCGTGACACCCACACCGAGGCTGAGAAGCGATACAACCAGAGCCACAGAGACACATGCACTGTGGTCCACAAAACAATAACTGTGCTTCAGCAGCTCTTCACATGTCTGGAGCACTCAGGAGGGGAGCTAAAATACAACCGTGAGCAATTAGCTAAATTTGTGGTTGTGTGCTCCATACTGCACAATCTGGCTATCTGGAGGGGACAAGAATTGCCAGAAGGAACTGATGCTCCACCTCAGGAGAGAGAGGAAGAGGAAGGAAAGTGAGGTTCATGTGCGCAGGTGATGGCTGAACGCTGAGCTAGAGCCTGACAATCAGGCTGGCTATGCAACCATGCCCACGCCACCCTCCAGATTGCAGGAAAGGGCCCGTGGTGGCTACATAGCTGTAAGACTCTTACGTGAGGAGCTGATATCTGAACGATTTTCCTGAAAGAACGTTGCTGTGAGTGACAACGCTGACACACTGCTGTGTGTGTGCAGCTCAGACATCAATGGTGCCCATCACCTTGGTGCTAGTTAAAGTTTACATTGATTGAAGTTAAGTTTTATTTCACCCTTTCATGTTCAGAAGTGTAATGGTCCAGCTATCTGAGACAATGCGCAACAAGGTTATGTTCAATAAAAAAAATGTCATACCAACATTGGTCTGAAATCATAAGTATCACGGGCAAAAGCACACAACCCTGGCCCACACACCACTTTTTCCACCATTCACATCAATCAAATGTTCAACATATCCAGCGACACAGAATACAAAGGCAAAGCAGGCATGTGGTCCCCTCCCCACCGTACATTACAACAAATTGCATACACCCAGATGGAGATATAACACAGCCATCACCTGTGGACATGCACCTCACTTTCCTTTCCCCCTCCCCTTCTTGTCCCCACTTCTACCCCTTCCCCTCCTCGCTCCATGGTGCCTGGCGAAGGAGCTCCTCAGGCGGTGCCTCATTGGGGGGGATGAAGGCAGAGGCGGTCGTTGCACGGGTACGGGAGAGGAGGGTGCCGAGGGGGCAACATTCTCTGATGCAGAAGCAGGATCTTGGACCTTGCTCTCATCTGTCGTTCACAATGGTGTGTGGAACCTAGGGGTGGAGTGCCGCACTCTGGGACCACTGAGAGGCCTGTGGCAGCAGTGTTCCTGGCTATCGCAACCAGGGCCTCCGCCATCCGTGGAACGTACTCAGTCATGGTGGCCAGCTGTCGGGATATGCCTCCCAATGCTTCGATGAGCTGGTCACCAATGTCTACAGTCCTCCTGGACAACTGTACCATCTTTCCGCTCTCATGTGGCGCTCGTGGACCAAACTTGCCACGTCCACGAGGCCTCTGCGGGGTCGGTGGCGTCCTGGGGACAAATAGGGTGTCCTGTGGTGCGGTGTTGTATCAGTCTCTGTGACAGTACCCAGCAATGATATCATGCAATGATCTCATGCCATGTCGACCTGTCACCTTTTACAGAAGAAGCTATCGGTGATGAGGTCCGTGCAGAGGCGAACGGGTGGGAGGCATTAGTCCCCAGTGACATCACTGAGATGGAGGAGCGGGTGCTCACACTCGTGGGGAAGCACCCCCGGACAGCCATGGAGTGGAGGCGGGAATGACCGGAGGACCACTAGATGGCCTTGAAGTGGAA
Organism: Pristiophorus japonicus; assembly: GCF_044704955.1. NCBI lineage: Eukaryota > Metazoa > Chordata > Chondrichthyes > Pristiophoridae > Pristiophorus > Pristiophorus japonicus. The sequence continues at coordinate 128,699,507 of NC_091986.1, forward strand.
TGGCTTCTGGAGCATGGCGATGCAGATTTCTCGAAGCCCGCGCTCTTATCTGTAGAAAACAGACCCAGTGGATTGACGGGCGAGAATCGGAGCTCCTCAGCACCAGATGTAGGATCTTCCGGAGAGTCGGGCCCCGCGCTGAGCTGCAAAACACAAATTAGGTTATTAGAGAAGTGGGTGCTAGTGTCACAAGGTGAGTCCAGCGCTATGCACGAAAAAAGCATCACCATTATCAAAATCATCACAACATCACATTTCATGACCATCAACACATTTGAATTGCAATGATTTTCATTAGGCCAGCATTATTTCTAGGACAATTTTAGAAATCATCTATCCTATATGATTGTTCGGATATGAGTGTGTGTGCATCTATTGACTTTACATCATGCAATGATGTAAACTTTACTCACATGACATCACTTCAGGGTCTGCAGATGCGTCCGTGGCTGTCTGGATGTACTTCCCCATGAGTGCGAGCACCCGCTCCTCCATCTTGCAGAGAGAAAGATTTTGCAGGGTTCAAAGGAAAGAATACAAGGAGGTGCAGAAGCATGTTTAACGGGTGATCAGAGAGACAAAGAGAAACCAAGAAAAAGAATAGCAAATGTAAAACATGAGAAAAAAATTATTTCATACCTTTACAGTAAAAGATCAGTCAGAGAAGTGAGAACCTTAAAAGACACAAGAACATAAGAACATGAGAATTAGGAACAGGAGTAGGCCATCTAGCCCCTCGAGCCTGCTCCGCCATTCAAAAAGATCATGGCTGATCTGGCCGTGGACTCAGCTCCACTTACCCGCCCACTCCCCATAACCCTTAATTCCCTTATTGGTTAAAAATCTATCTATCTGTGACTTGAATACATTCAATGAGCTAGTCTCAACTGCTTCCTTGGGCAGAGAATTCCACAGATTCACAACCCTCTGGGAGAAGAAATTTCTTCTCAACTCGGTTTTAAATTGACTCCCCCGTATTTTGAGGCTGTGCCCCCTAGTTCTAGTCTCCCCGACCAGTGGAAACAAACTCTCCGCCTCTATCTTGTCTATCCCTTTCATTATTTTAAATGTTTCTATAAGATCACCCCTCATCCTTCTGAACTCCAACGAGTAAAGACCCAGTCTACTCAATCTATCATCATAAGGTAACCCCCTCATCTCCGGAATCAGCCTAGTGAATCATCTCTGTACCCCTTCCAAAGCCAGTATATCCTTCCTTAAGTAAGGTGACCAAAACTGCACGCAGTACTCCAGGTGCGGCCTTACCAATACCCTGTACAGTTGCAGCAGGACCTCCCTGCTTTTGTACTCCATCCCTCTCGCAATGAAGGCCAACATTCCATTCGCCTTCCTGATTACCTGCTGCACCTGCAAACTAACTTTTTGGGATTCATGCACAAGAACCCCCAGGTCCCTCTGCACCTCAGCATGTTGTAATTTCTCCCCATTCAAATAATATTCCCTTTTACTGTTTTTTTTTCCAAGGTGGATGACCTCACACTTTCCGACATTGTATTCTATCTGCCAAACCTTAGCCCATTCGCTTAACCTATCCAAATCTCTTTGCAGCCTCTCTGTGTCCTCTACACAACCCGCTTTCCCACTAATCTTTGTGTCATCTGCAAATTTTGTTACAGTACCTGTACAGCAATGCAAGAACGTACAGCGAGAACGAAGAACTTCTTGCATGACGAAGTCGAGACACTAGTTAATATCATTGAGGGTAGATGGCAGGAGCTGGACACCAGCAACAGAGGCCGCACAAAGGTGGCACCCAAAGAAATCAAGAAACGCTGGGACCTGCTTGCAGACGAATACTGCGCAGTGGTGAATACCAGGAGATCTGGAGCCCAGTGTAAAAAGAAATGGCAGGACCTTGGTCAAGTCGTTAGTGTAAGTAATAGCTTCATTTTCTCAATGGAATTGCAAGTCTAAATATGACCAGCTGTATATTCCCCACCCGGCAGAAAGGCACCCTCTCTTAAAAGTTATATTTTCATCATTGCAGAAGAAATTGGCTCACAACAAGAGGGAAAGAACACGAACAGGAGGAGGCCCGCCAAATCTGCACCCACTGACACCCTTGGAACAGAGGGTCGCTGCCATGATGAGTCGTGTCTGGAGAAAGGCAATCAGTGATGCACAAGCTGGGCCCACACGCTTGGGAGAGGGTAAGTTCTGAAAATGCATCGTGACCCTTTAAATCAACCTGCTGCCTCGCTGCTATGTGCGAGACTATCCATGTCACCCATCCTGCCCACTCCTGTGCTGCTAACCATTTGACTGTTCGGTTATATTTTGCAGAACATGATGTCAATCCAGAAGATTCAGAGGAAGAGTCGGATGCATGCGATCAAGACCAAGGTGGTGACGGGGAGGAGGAGGGAATGGATATGTGTTCAGGGAAGAATGTCAATCGGCATGTCATCGTCTCCTCGCGCGCGTACCCATCCGCGCTTAATGATGCAAGTTCTGGTAAGACGTTCCATGATTTCACATCCTTTGAGGTTGAGAGTCACAGTGGTGGTGGTGGAATGCAGCTTGTAGCACCCAGGGCCCATTCTCAGAGGCAGAGGGTCACGGTGGTGGAGGTAGAATGCCGCGTGGAATACCCAGGGCTCCAGTGTCAGAAGAAGCGGGTCCCAGTGGTGGTGGTGGTGGTAGAATGCAGCTTGTAGCACCCAGGGCCCCATTCTCAGAGGTAGAGGGTCACGGTGGTGGTGGTAGAATGCAGTGTGGAGTACATAGAGCCCCATTATCAGAGGATGCGGGTCCCTGTGGTGGTGGTAGAATGCAGTGTGGAACACCCAGGGCCCCAGTGTCAGAGGAAGCGGGTCCCAGTGGTGGTGGTGGCGGTGGTGGAATGCAGTGTGGAACACCCAGGGCCCCACCGTCCCACCCTGCGCCTCGCACTGGAGTGGTACCACGAGGCAGAGCCAGGCGGAGAGGAAGGAGAACCCGAGCAGGCTCTCCTGAGATGCAGCGTTCAACAAATGGGCTTGACGTTATTGCATTGGGTGTGGAGGGCAATGACCTTAGCCGTTCACTCGAGGGCACCATCAGAGAGGTTGGTGATGAGTTGACAGCGCTGTGTGGGCAAATAGCAGTTATGCCACGTGAACTGAGTGCGGGAATGGCACGGCCAGTGGAAATGCTGGCAGAGGCCATCGAAAAGTTAGTTGCTGCAATAAGCGCACACCTCCCTACCAATCAAATGCCCCTCCCACTGCAATCCCAGTATCAGCCTCTGTCAAGATCCAAGCAGGGACCCCTCCTCTCTCCCCGCCCCCCCCCCCACCCTCTCTCTTCCCCTATCCACCCTCTCTTCCCCTCACCACCCCTTCTATTCCCCAACACTCCACCACCCCTTCTCTTCCCCTACACCCCCTCCCCATGAGGCAGTACACATGCACCGAGATGTGGATGAGAGCTGGGTGCAGCCTTTCTTTGTTGCTGGTGATGATGTAGTAGATTTGATGCCACTGTTGGAAATGTTTACAAATTGAAATTGTGAACTAAGTTTTGTAACTGTACAAGTATATAATTGATCATAGAGTTTTTAAGTGATCTTAGTAAGTTGTTTACATTTACTACGTTAAAGTTATCTTATGGTTGTTCAGTAATTCTGTTTTCAGATTGAAATTGTTTACTACGTTTTCTAACTTTAGAACTATATAAATGTTTGGGGTTGTTAAGTGATCGGAAAGAGTCAAATCAAAATTGATACAACAGTGATTTTATTGCAGTAAAGTACATTGTAAAGATTTCAATGAAATGTATTGTACATTGAGACGGAATCATGACAAGAATGGTTTTATTATTATTGCACGAAAGTAAAGTACATTGTAAGCATATCAATAAAGTTCATTACTTAACATTACAACTGATTCCTGGTCCATTAACATATCAAACACAATCTTTAAGGAACACCTGCAAAAAATATACATCCCTCATCCCTTTAGTCATGCATGCCTCCTGCACCTAGCCATGACCGAGGGGTATGCTGGTGTGGTGTGTCGTGGCTCGGAGATCTCTCCTGCTGCAGTGGGATGCATGTCCGTGGACCGAGGAAGCCAGCGACTAATTGCACTACAGTATCTGAAACACACAGATTGGTCCTGCTGCTGGCTGCGAGGGGTTGGGTTGGGGGTTGGGGGCTGGGGGGTGGAGCGGGGAGGGGAAGAGTGCCGTTGGGAGTGCAGGAGTGAGGAGGGACACATGGAGCAAAGGGTTGGGACGTGGGGGGTGGGGGGGGCGGGGAAAGAGTGCTGCTGGGGGTGTGGGAGACAATGGTGGGTTAGGGTGGCTTACAACACGTTACTCTAACAGTCAGTCCCTGACGGAGGCACAATGCCAAACAGTTAGTTTGACAAATAAGGTGAGTAATTCAAGTAATAGGTTGGACTAATGGGGTATGATGATTTCCAAAGGATCAAATTAGCCATAATTAGGTGTTGATGTGCCTGCCTCAGCCGGGAGGCTACACTTGTTTATTTATAAAAAGAGAAGCAACTATCCTCATTCAGCAGATATAAGGCAAGGTATCATCAAAAGAGGTTTTTGGACATTTTAAGTGATGTGTTTAATGCTTCAGTCCTTTTTGTGTTTCATTCCCACCCCCTCTCCGGCTGTGCCTGCACTGAGCTTATCTCTAGGTAAGGTTGTTCTGAACTTACAAAAGTGGGCACTTACTCCAGCCTAAGTTAGTTTGTAGTAAGTTTTCACTGCCGAAACTTGCAAAATAGGCCTGAGTGGCTGGACACACCCCCATTTGAAAAAAAAATACCTTACCTAAAGCCAACCTCAACTAACTCAGTAGAACTGGAGCAAACTAACATCCGAGAATTGCAATTTCTAACATTCTCCAAACTAAACTAGTTGCTCCAGAAAACTGGGAGCAACTCCACCCAAAACTTGGGCCCATCGACTCAGAAACTCCAAGGCAAACTTGCAAACGATACTAAACCAGGAGTGTCAGTGTAATTGGAGGAGGCGGCAGTGAAATTACAAAAGGAGCTGGACAAAATCTGGAAGTGGGTAGAACAACAACAACTTGTATTTACATAGCATTTTTAACACAGTGAAATGTCCCAAGGCGCTTCACAGGAGTATTATGTGATAGAAATATGACACGGAGCCACATAAGTAGAAATTAGCGCAGATGATCGAAAACTCGGTCAAAGATATATAGAAACATAGAAACATACATAGAAACATAGAAAATAGGTGCAGGAGCAGGCCATTCAGCCCTTCTAGCCTGCACCGCCATTCAATGAGTTCATGGCTGAACATGAAACTTCAGTACCCCATTCCTGCTTTCTCGCCATACCCCTTGATCCCCCGAGTAGTAAGGACTTCATCTAACTCCTTTTTGAATATATTTAGTGAATTGGCCTCAACTACTTTCTGTGGTAGAGAATTCCACAGGTTCACCACGCTCTGGGTGAAGAAGTTTCTCCTCATCTCGGTCCTAAATGGCTTACCCCTTATCCTTAGACTGTGACCCCTGGTTCTGGACTTCCCCAACATTGGGAACATTCTTCCTGCATCTAACCTGTCTAAACCCGTCAGAATTTTAAACGTTTCTATGAGGTCCCCTCTCATTCTTCTGAACTCCAGTGAATACAAGCCCAGTTGATCCAGTCTTTCTTGATAGGTCAGTCCCACCATCCCGGGAATCAGTCTGGTGAATCTTCGCTGCACTCCCTCAATAGCAAGAATTTCCTTCCTCAAGTTAGGAGACCAAAACTGTACACAATACTCCAGGTGCGGCCTCACCAAGGCCCTGTACAACTGTAGCAACACCTCCCTGCCCCTGTACTCAAATCTCCTCGTTGTGAAGGCCAACATGCCATTTCCTTTCTTAACCGCCTGCTGCACCTGCATGCCAACCTTCAATGACTGATGTACCATGACACCCAGGTCTCATTGCACCTTCCCTTTTCCTAATCTGTCACCATTCAGATAATAGTCTGTCTCTCTGTTTTTACCACCAAAGTGGATAACCTCACATTTATCCACATTATGCTTCATCTGCCATTCATTTGCCAACTCACCTAACCTATCCAAGTCACTCTGCAGCCTCATAGCATCCTCCTCGCAGCTCACACTGCCACCCAACTTAGTGTCATCCGCAAATTTGGAGATACTGCATTTAATCCCCTCATCTAAATCATTAATGTACAATGTAAACAGCTGGGGCCCCAGCACAGAACCTTGCGGTACCCCACTAGTCACTGCCTGCCATTCTGAAAAGCACCCATTTACTCCTACTCTTTGCTTCCTGTCTGACAACCAGTTCTCAATCCACGTCAGCACACTACCCCCAATCCCATGTGCTTTAACTTTGCATATTAATCTCTTGTGTGGGACCTTGTCGAAAGCCTTCTGAAAGTCCAAATATACCACATCAACTGGTTCTCCTTTGTCCACTTTACTGGAAACATCCTCAAAAAATTCCAGAAGATTTGTCAAGCATGATTTCCCTTTCACAAATCCATGCTGACTTGAACCTATCATGTCACCATTTTCCAAATGCGCTGCTATGACATCCTTAATAATTGATTCCATCATTTTACCCACTACTGATGTCAGGCTGACCGGTCTATAATTCCCTGTTTTCTCTCTCCCTCCTTTTTTAAAAAGTGGGGTTACATTGGCTACCCTCCACTCCATAGGAACTGATCCAGAGTCAATGGAATGTTGGAAAATGACTGTCAATGCATCCGCTGTTTCCAAGGCCACCTCCTTAGTACTCTGGGATGCTGTCCATCAGGCCCTGGGGATTTATCGGCCTTCAATCCCATCAATTTCCGCAACACAATTTCCCGACTAATAAAGATTTCCCTCAGTTCCTCCTCCTTACTAGACCCTCTGACCACTTTTATATCTGGAAGGTTGTTTGTGTCCTCCTTAGTGAATACCGAACCAAAGTACTTGTTCAATTGGTCTGCCATTTCTTTGTTCCCCGTTATGACTTCCCCTGATTCTGACTGCAGGGGACCTACGTTTGTCTTTACTAACCTTTTTCTCTTTACATACCTATAGAAACTTTTGCAATCCGCCTTAATGTTCCCTGCAAGCTTCTTCTCGTTCTCCATTTTCCTGATAGAATAGATAAGGAAGAACCAGTGGATGTAGTGTATTTGGATTTTTGGAAGGCCTTTGATAAAGTCCCACATAAGAGGTTAGTGTGCAAAATTAAAGCACATAGGATTGGGGGTAATGTACTGGCATGGATTGAAAATTAGTTAACTGACAGGAAACAGAGAGTAGGAATTACTGGGTCTTTTTTGGGGTGGCGGGCAGTGACTAGTGGGGTACCACAGGGATCAGTGCTTGGGCCCCAGCTATTCACAATATATATCTAAATGATTTGGATGAGGGAACCAAATGTAATAATTCCAAGTTTGCTGATGACATAAAACTAGGTGGGATTGTGAGTTGTGAGGAGGATGCAAAGACGCTGCAAGGCGATTTAGATAGGTTGAGTGAGTCGGCAAACACATGGCAGATGCAGTATAATGTGGATAAATGTGAAGTTATCTACTTTGGTCGGAAAAACATAAGAACAAAGTATTATTTAAATGGTGATGGCTTGAAAAGTGTCGATGTACAGAGGGACCTGGGTGTCCTTGTATACCAGTCATTGAAAGCAAACATGCAGATGCAGCAAGCAGTTAGGAAGGCAAATAGTATGTTGGCCTTCATTGCAAGAGGATTTGAGTACAGGAGCAAGGATGTCTTACTACAGTTATACAGGGCCTTGGTGAGACTGCACCTGGAGTATTGTGTGCAGTTTTAGTCTCCTTACCTAAGAAAGGATATACTTATCATAGAGGGAATGCAGCGAAAGTTCACCAGACTGATTCCTGGGATGGCAGGACTGTCATATGAGGAGAGATTGGGTCGACTAGGCCTGTATTCACTAGAGTTTAGAAGAATGAGAGGGGATCTCATTGAAATGTATAAAATTCTGACAGGTTTGGATAGACTGGATGCGGGGAGGATGTTCCCCCTGGCTGGGAAGTCTAGAATAAGGGGTCACAGTTTCAGGATACGGTGTAGGAAATTTAGGGCCGAGATGAGGAGAAATTTTTTCACTCAGAGGGTGGTGAACCTGTGGAATTCTCAACCATAGAAGGCTGTGGAGGCCAAGTCACTGAATATATTTAAGAGGGAGATAGATGGATTTCTAGACACAAAAGATATCAGGGAGTATGGGGAAAAAGCAGGAATATGGTGTTGAGCTAGAGGATCAGCCATGATCATATTGAATGGCAGTACAGACTCGAAGGGCTGAATGGCCTACTACTGCTCCTATTTTCTATGTTTCTATATTCTATGTTTCTATGAGTTTTGGGCAACCGAGTTTTGGATCATCTCTCGTTTACGTGGGATGGAATGTGGGAGGCATGCCAGGAGTGCGTTGGAATAGTCAAGTCTAGAGGTAACAAAGGCATGGATGAGGGCTTCGGCAGTGAATGAGCTGAGGCAAGGGCAGAGAAGGGCAATATTACGGAGGTAGAAATAGGCAGACTTAGTTATGCTGCAGATATGTGGTCGAAAGCTCATTTCAGTGGAAATAGGCGGTCTTAGTTATACTGCGGATATGTGGTTGGAAGTTCATTTCAGGGTCAAATATGACACCAATGTTGTGAACAGTCTGGTTCAGCCTCAGAAGGAGCTGGGGAGAGGACTGAAGTCAGTGTCTAGGGAACGGAGTTTGTGATGGGGACCGAAAATAATGGCTTCAGTCTTCCCAATATTCAATTGGAGAAAATTTCTGCTCCTCCAGAAGTGTATGTCGGACAAGCAGTCTGACAATTTAGAGACTGTGGAGGGGTCGAGGGAAGTGGTAGTGAAATAGAGCTGGGTATCATCAGCGTACATGTGGAAACTTGTAGATGAGAAATAGGAGGGGGCCAAAGATAGATCCTTGGGGGACACCAAAGATAATGATGCGGGGGGCGGGAAGAGAAGCCGTTGCAGGCGATTCTCTGATGACACAAAGATTAGTGGGAAAGCGGGTTGTGTAGAGGACACAGAGAGGCTGCAAAGAGATTTAGATAGGTTAAGCGAATGGGCTAAGGTTTGGCAGATGGAATACAATGTCGGAAAATGTGAGATCATCCACCTTGGAAAAAAAAAACAGTAAAAGGGAATATTATTTGAATGGGGAGAAATTACAACATGCTGCGGTGCAGAGGGACCTGGGGGTCCTTATGCATGAATCCCAAAAAGTTAGTTTGCAGGTGCAGCAGGTAATCAGGAAGGCGAATGGAATGTTGGCCTTCATTGCGCGAGGGATGGAGTACAAAAGCAGGGAGGTCCTGCTGCAACTGTACAGGGTATTGGTGAGGCTGCACCTGGAGTACTGCGTGCAGTTTTGGTCACCTTACTTAAGGAAGGATATACTAGCTTTGGAGGGGGTACAGAGACGATTCACTAGGCTGATTCCGGAGATGAGGGGGTTACCTTATGATGATAGATTGAGTAGACTGGGTCTTTACTCGTAGGAGTTCAGAAGGATGAGGGGTGATCTTATAGAAACATTTAAAATAATGAAAGGGATAGACAAGATAGAGGCGGAGAGGTTGTTTCCACTGGTCGGGGAGACTAGAACTCGGGGGCACAGCCTCAAAATACGGGGGAGCCAATTTAAAACCGAGTTGAGAAGGAATTTCTTCTCCCAGAGGGTTGTGAATCTGTGGAATTCTCTGCCCAAGGAAGCAGTTGAGGCTAGCTCATTGAATGTATTCAAATCACAGATAGATACATTTTTAACCAATAAGGGAATTAAGGGTTATGGGGAGTGGGTGGGTAAGTGGAGCTGAGTCCACGGCCAGATCAGCCATGATCTTTTTGAATGGCGGAGCAGGCTCGAGGGGCTAGATGGCCTACTCCTGTTCCTAATTCTTGTTCTTATGTGTTCTTATTATGTTATGATTAGATAGATAAAAATGGAACCAGGCGAGTGCAGTCCCACCCAGCTGCACCACAGTGGAGAGGTGTTGGTGAAGGATAGATTGGTCAACCGTGCCAAAGGCTGCAGGCAAGTTAAGAAGGACGAGGAGGGATAGTTTGCCTTTGTCACAGTCACAAAGTCACAGTCACATTTATGACTTTGATGAGAGCAGTTTTGGTACAGCACTGAAATTACAAAAGGAGCTGGGCAAAATATGGAAGTGGGTAGAACAATGGTACCCTGTAAATGAAACTTAATGCAGACAGATGTGAAGCATTGCACATAGGAAAGGAAAATGGGCAACATGAATACTCCATGAATAATGCCGAAATAGCTAGGAATAAAATTGATAGAACCCTCGGAATCTCAGAAGACTTGAGACTCAACAAGACTTTCAAACATTTGGGGCCAAGTTGCAAGAGATCCATTATCTAGGCTTTTAGTATCTTGTGGGAACCATTTGATCAGCCCTTGTGTAATGAGACAGGAAAAATAAATGATCTCCTAGTAAAAGATCCTCTCGGAATGAGTGATCACAGTATGGTTGAATTTGTAATACAGATTGAGGGTGAGGAAGTTGTGTCAGAAACGAGCGTACTATGCTTAAACAAAGGGGGCTACAGTGGGATGAGGGCAGAGTTGGCTAAAGTAGGCTGGAAACAAGGACTAAACGGTGGCACAATTGGAGTGGAGGACTTTTAAGGAGCTCTTTCATAGTGTGCAACAAAAATATATTCCAGTGAAAAAGAAGGGTGGTAAGAGAAGGGATAACCAGCCATGGATAACCAAGGAAATAAAGGAGAGTATCAAATCAAAGACCAATGCATATAAGATGGCTAAGGTTAGTGGGAAACTAGAAGATTGGGAAAATTTTAAACAACAGCGAAGAATGACTAAAAAAGCAATAAAGAAAGGAAAGACAGGTTACGAAGGTAAACTTGCGCAAAACATAAAAACAGATAGTAAAAGCTTTTACAGATATATAAAACGGAAAAAAGTGACTAAAGTAAATGTTGGTCCCTTAGAAGATGAGAAGGGGGATTTAATAATGGTAAATGTGGAAATGGCTGAGACTTTAAACAATTATTTTGCTTCGGTCTTCACAGTGGAAGACACAAAAACCATGCCAAAAATTGCTGGTCACAGGAATGTGGGAAGGGAGGACCTTGAGACAATCACTATCACTAGGGGGGTAGTGCTGGACAGGCTAATGGGACTCAAGGTAGACAAGTCCCCTGGTCCTGATGAAATGCATCCCAGGGTATTAAAAGAGATGGCGGAAGTTATAGCAGATGCATTCATTATAATCTACCAAAATTCTCTGGACTCTGGGGAGGTACCAGCGGATTGGAAAGCAGCTAATGTAACGCCTCTGTTTAAAAAAGGGGGCAGACAAAAGGCAGGTAACTATAGGCCAGTTAGTTTAACATCTGTAGTGGGGAAAATGCTTGAAACTATCAAGGAAGAAATAGCGAGACATCTAAATAGGAATAGTGCAATCAAGCAGACGCAGCATGGATTCATGAAGGGGAAATCATGTTTAACTAATTTACTGGAATTCTTTGAGGATATAACGAGCATGGTGGATAGAGGTGTACCGATGGATGTGCTGTATGTAGATTTCCAAAAGGCACTTGATAAGGTGCCACACAAAAGGTTACTGCAGAAGATAAAGGTACGCGGAGTCAGAGGAAATATATTAGCATGGATAGAGAATTGGCTGGCTAACAGAAAGCAGAGAGTCGGGATAAATGGGTCCTTTTCGGATTGGAAATCGGTGGTTAGTGGTGTGCCACAGGGATCGGTGCTGGGACCACAATTGTTTACAATATACATAGATGAACTAGAAGAGGGTACAGAGTGTAGTGTAACAAAATTTGCAGATGACACAAAGATTAGTGGGAAAGCGGGTTGTGTAGAGGACACAGAGAGGCTGCAAAGAGATTTGGATAGGTTAAGCGAATGGGCTAAGGTTTGGCAGATGGAATACAATGTCGGAAAGTATGAGGTCATCCACCTTGGGGGAAAAAAAAAGTAAAAGGGAATATTATTTGAATGGGGAGAAATTACAACATGCTGAGGTGCAGAGGAACCTGGGGGTCCTTGTGCATGAAACTCTTTTGAGTTTACCTGCGAAAACATAAAACATTAAATGGTGCCACCCGACCTGGGTGACACTCCAGACATTTACAAGGCCCTTTTTTTTTTCCCCCCTTTTTTTGTTTTTTTTTGTGTTTTTCTTTTTTTGGTTTTTTTTTGGGCACTAAAATCACAATTTTCCCCAGTGCCCCCTATAAAAGGGAAGGGGGACACTAAAAGCACCGGCAATTAAAACAAATTAAACTTAAAAACGTAAAATCAAATTAAAATTTGGTTGCCGGGCGTGATGATGCACTCCAGTCCCTCCGGTGCCCACCTCTCGCGGAAGGCCGCGAGCGTACCGGTGGACACCGCGTGCTCCATCTCCAAGGACACCCTGGACCGGATGTAAGAGCGGAAGAGAGGCAGGCAGTCAGGTTGAACGACCCCCTCGACCGCCCGCTGCCTGGACCGGCTGATGGTACCCTTGGCCGTGCCCAGGAGCAGTCCTACGAGGAGGCCTTCGGACCTACCCGCTCCCCTCCGCACAGGGTGCCCAAAGATCAGGAGAGTGGGACTGAAGTGCAGTCAGAATTTCAGGAGCAGCCCCTTCAAATAATGGAACAGGGGCTGCAACCTCGTGCACTCAATAAAAACATGGAACACGGACTCCTCCAGACCGCAGAAATTGCAGGCGGCCTGGGAGTCCGTGAACCGGCTTAAAAATTTGTTGCACGGCACTGCTCCGTGCACCACCCTCCAGGCCAAGTCCCCGATGAATAGTGGGAGGACCCCTGTGTAGAGTGCCCTCCATCGGGGACCCCCGCCTCCTCCGGACGGCAAGATGGTACGCCATGGCGTGTCCGGACGGCCGGCGAGGATGGCAAAGTTGAGGGTGTGCAGGAGCAGCCCGTACAGGAAACCCCTCCGCGCGGAACTGAAAGGCGCGGAGGGGATTTCCCCGAGGCGGCTCAAGTTGTGAGGCGCCGGCCCCCGAGGGAGGTTCCGGGGTTTGGCGCCGATGAGGAATTCCGTCCGGACGGGGGTCAGTTCGGACGGGATCTCCCCACGTGCTTGAGCCTCCTCGATGCACCTAACGGAGTCAGGGCCCAGAGCTGTTTTTAGCGACTCGATGGCATCGGCCGCGTGGCGGACGTTGGCAGAATTTAGGCGCCGCGCCAGCGTGTCTGGCGCCATCCAGCCCGCTCCTCCGCCATCGAGCAGGTCCCTGACCCTGGTCACCTCACCAGCCACAGCCCTCTCTTCCGACCGCCACATAAAACCTCAGCCGTGGAGGTACGGATTCCCGAGCAGCGGTTCCTGCAGGACGGCCGCCACTCCAGCCGGCAGAGAGCTGCGCTTGGTGGAGACTTTGTTCCAGACCCTGATGAGTTCCCTGTAAAAGACAGGCAGCTCCCGGAGGGCGGTCCTGGCACCCCCCAAGTTCACAAACAGGAGCTGCGTGTCATAATTGAGGTCGCGCTGCTGGCGGAAGAAATACCTCGCCAGAGCACACCACCTAGGAGGGGGCTCAACGTAAAGGTATCTCTGCAGGGTCTGAAGACGGAAAGTCGCGAGCTGGGCGCTGACGCACACCAACGACTGACCGCCCTCCTCAAGCGGGAGACTCAAGACCGCGGCAGAGACCCAGTGCTTCCTGTTGTTCCAGAAGAAGTCCACCAGCTTCTTCTGTATCTTGGCGACAAACGCAGGGGGAGGGGTCAAAGTGACCAGCCGGTACCACAACATGGCGGCCACCAGCTGGTTTATGACTAGCGCTCGACCCCTGTAGGACAGCACTCGGAGCAGTCCTGTCCAGCGCCCTAGGCGAGCGGCGACCTTGGCCTCCAGCTCCTGCCAGTTCGCCGGCCAGGCTCCCTCGTCGGGGCTAAGGTAGACTCCCAGATAGAGGAGATGGGTCGTGCTCCAGGCAAAAGGCCTGAGCTCCTCCGGCAGGGAGTCCACCCGCCACTGACCCACCAGGAGTCCGGAGCATTTCTCCCAGTTGATCCTGGCGGAGGACGCGGCCGAGTAAATCTCCTGGCACTCACGCATCCTTGTGCATGAATCCTAAAAAGTTAGTTTGCAGGTGCAGCAGGTAATCAGGAAGGTGAATGGAATGTTGGCCTTCATTGCGAGAGGGATGGAGTACAAAAGCAGGGAGGTCCTGCTGCAACTGTACAGGGTATTGGTAAGGCTGCACCTGGAATACTGCGTGCAGTTTTGGTCACCTTACTTAAGGAAGGATATACTGGCTTTGGAGGGGGTACAGAAATGATTCACTAGGCTGATTCCGGAGATGAGGGGGTTACCTTATGATGATAGATTGAGTAGACTGGGTCTTTACTCGGAGTTCAGAAGGATGAGGGGTGATCTTATCGAAACATTTGAAATAATGAAAGGGATAGACAAGATAGAGGCGGAGAGTTTGTTTCCACTGGTCGGGGAGACTAGAACTAGGGGGCACAGCCTCAAAATACGGGGGAGCCAATTTAAAACCGAGTTGAGAAGAAATTTCTTCTCCCAGAGGGTTGTGATTCTGTGGAATTCTCTGCCCAAGGAAGCAGTTGAGGCTAGCTCATTGAATGTATTCAAGTCACAGATAGATAGATTTTTAACCAATAAGGGAATTAAGGGTTACGGGGAGCGGGCGGGTAAGTGGAGCTGAGTCCACGGCCAGATCAGCCATGATCTTATTGAATGGCGGAGCAGGCTCGAGGGGCTAGATGGCCTACTCCTGTTCCTAATTCTTATGTTCTTATGTTCTTTTGCTGATCAGTGGCCATACCTAATCTATGCCTAGTACCAGTGACTCCAACATGATGCAGCTCTTTCAGCATAGCATCACATGTCAGGATTCTTGCCAAGCCTCTCAGCAGCTGCCTCAGATAGCACATAGACTGCCCTGGCAGTTGCAAAAGAGATATCATCAATAGGAGGTCCTACCGAGGACTTAGCTGTCATGAGACCAGGGCTACCTCAGTCTAAAAAGGCTTTTGATCCATGTGTGCAGCCAACCACCTATTGTGACATTGCACGTTATGTTGCGCCTAGACAGAGTACTAGGAAAGGCCACAGCACTCCTAGGCATCCAATATTGTGAAGTAATAGCGAGTTATATGAAATGTGTCCTCATGAATAATATTTAAACAAATGTTGATGCTTGCATTGGCGTTTTTGTTCAATAAGCACATTAGCTTTCTTGGGATCTGGTTGTAGTTACTTGGCATAAATTAATTGGTCATTCTTCTTCGTTATTTTTTGTGGATCCTTGCCATGTGAAATTTAGCTGCTGTATTTAGCTACACAGCAACAGTGACTAGATGGGCTAAGAGCTAACAGCTAGAACTTAACATAAAAGATTGTAAAATAATGCACAACATTTAAATTTTGTTAACAATCATATTAAAAGTATACAATCAATTAGATTTTGATAAAGTTATTTAATTTCCTGGCATGAATCTCAAGAACGATTGATTGGACACTTATTCGAAGTGTTACATTTAGTCATTCTCACCCCTGTTCTGAGGTTCGTGTTAATGCTTCATCCCATTGTTCTTGCAAAGTAAAGTTAACACCTTCTCAATTCACCTCTATGTCATTATACTGACCTTTGCATTGAGTTGCAGTGACTATTTCTGTCTCTTCAACTCTTTCAACTTTCGCATAGAACAAAGGGGTGATTTTAACCATATCCACCTCATGGAAATCAGGTGGATGGACAGCTGAAATTGCCCAGATTACTTACCCATCATGGAACCGCCAAGAACTGACCATTCACAGTATTAACTTGCTGTACTGAGCAGATGGCAAAAACTCCCAACCAAAACCAGCGGGGTCTTTTATTAAATATACATGTCGGGTCCTTATGAGGTCATCAGAACCCAACTGCAATTTTAAGGACGGAGTTATTTACATTAGCAAAATGCTCTGATTGGCTCTCCATTATCACATGACCTGATTGCTGATTGGTTCCCTTGGAGGATAAGCCACACCCAGAAGTTTCTCTGGAATGTGTAATTGGAACCGCCCAGCCCATGTTCTGAGTGACTTTGCAAAGTATAATTCAAGCCAATCTGACTTCAGAACCCAGAGAGGATAGAGCTCCCCAACCCTGCCCAAGTTCCTGACCCCATCCCAGTCCAAGTTCCTGACCTTAACCGCCCCCCTCCCCCCTGCCATAGATGGGGCATTGTGTGTGGGTCACGGGTTGTTAACAGGTTGATTGGATATGAAATTAATACTGACAGTGTTGTGACTTCCGGATTTCATCCACGCCAATGATGCCCTTGTAACACACACACCGAGCTTTCCGAGAAATCGAGTGTGGATGTAAAGGGTGTGGCTGAGTTCTCTCTCTCTCTCTCTCTCTCTCTCTCTCTCTCTCTCTCTTTCCGCCCCCACATGTCTCTCTCATCGACTTCCAAAAGGCGTTTGATAAAGTGCCACATAATAGGCTTGCCAGCAAAGTTGAAACCCATGGAATAAAAGGGACAGTGGCAGCATGGATTCGAAATTGGCTAAATGACAGGAGACAGAGAGTAGTGGTGAACAGTTGTTTTTCGGACTGAAAGAAAGAATACAGTGGTGTTCCCCAGGGGTCAGTACGAGGACCACTGCTTTTTTTGCTCTATATTAATGACTTGGACTTGGTTGTATAGGGCACAATTTCAAAATTTGCAGATGACACAAAACTTGGAACAGTGAGGAGGATAGTGATGGACTTCATAAAGACAGGCTGGTGAAATGGGCGGACAAGTATCAGATGAAATTTAATGTAGAAAAGTGAAAAGTGATATATTTTGGTCGGAAGAATGAGGAGTGGCAATGAAAATAAAGGGTACAATCTGAAAGGGGGTGCATGAACAGAGAGATCTAGGGATATATGTGCACAAATCGTTGAAAGTGGCAGGCAGGGGTTGAGAAAGCGGCTAAAAAAGCATACAGGATCCTGGGATTCATAAATAGAGGCATAGAGTACAAAAGCAAGGAAGTTATGATAAACCTTTATAAACACTGGTTTGGCCTCATCTGGAGTATTGTGTCCAATTCTGGGCACCACACTTTAGGAAGGATGTGAAGGCCTTAGAGAGCATGCAGAAAGGATTTATGAGAATCATTTCAGAGATGAGGGACTTCAGTTACATGGATAAACTAGAGAAGCTGGGGTTGTTCAATTTAGAGCAGAGAAGATTGAGAGGAATTTGATAGAGGTGTTCAAAATCATGAGGGGTCTAGACTGAGTAGATAGAGAAAACCTGTTCCCATTGGTGGAAGGGTCAAGAACCAGGGGACATAGATTGAAGGTGATTGGCAAAAGAACCAAAGGCGACATGAGGGAAAACTTTTTTACACAAGTGGTTAGGATCTGGAATGTACTGCCTGTAAGGGTGGTGGAGCAGACTCAATCATGGCTTTCAGAAGAGAATTGGTTAAGTACCTGAAGGAAAAAAATTTGCAGGGCTAAGGGGAAAGGGCGGGAGTGAAACTAGCTGAAGCGCTCTTGCAGAGAGCTGGCACAGATTCGACGGGCTGAATGGCCTCATTCTGCGCTATAACCATTCTATTATTCTATGATTCTATTGCCCTAGAGTCTCCAGAAATTAAAGATTAATCTCCTGGACACTGCTGTGAATAACTCAGGTGAAAATCATAGGGGCATTAAAAAGATTGTGTATTTTTTCTGTTTTCTTTGAACACTTTTGTGTATTAGTTATAAAAGTATTGGAGATGGGAAATAAAGACTGTTTGACTGCAGGCGGCAGATGAGGCGAGAGGTTATGTAATGAAACCTCTAGGAATGCATCCAACCAGAATTAACAACCCAACTGCCGAATGAAGACAGCAGGGAAAAGGATTGGGGTCAGAAGAAGCTCAAACAGGTAAGTTTCCTTATCTGCCCATTGGTATCGCCAGCTCAGTATCTGAGAAATGATGGGCTCGAGCCAGGGACTTTTTGTTGTCAGGGAATTGGTTGGAGCTTCTGACAATTTTGACGAGGAGTGGCTGAGCATTTAAAAATGCTCCTTTTGTAATGCCTCTATTTTATTTTCTTTCAATATGCCAAGAAAAGTTTGTTAGGTTACCAGTGAGGTTCAAAAATTGTACCAAATGCTGAAAGAGAAATCACAGAGCTGCTTTGCCTGCACTAAGTTCCTGATACTTTAACTTGCTGTAGGCTTTTAAATCCTGCAACAATCATTTTTCTTTCCCAGATATTTTTCTCATTACAGTTGAGAGTTGCCCTTCCAGCCCCACCATGAATATGTAAATGAGCTAATCCCATGACTGAGGTCACTGGCCACTTATCATTCCAACATCTTCCCAGACCCTGAGGAAAATTGGAGCCTTATTTGTATTGCCTATAGTATTGCTAATCTCTGTTCAACTGTACTGTTGTTATTCTCACTCTCTTAGCCTACCTAAATAAATCTGTCTTTACAAATCATTTATATTTTTTTTGGCTAAGTCTCTTGTCTATCTTCTGGTTGAAGCCTATTTTCTGTGCTACCAGTAATGCCAATATTGTTACAAGGTCTATGCAACTCCAATTCCAATAGTTTACTTCTATTGCTTTTCGATCAGTGACTATCTGTCCCACCTGTGACAGAGACTGTGGTTCTCGTATTGGACTGTGCAGCCACCTAAGAACTCATGCTAAGAGTGGAAGCAAGACTTCCTCGATTCTGGGGGACTGCCTATGATGATGAGTATAAAATAATTTAAGATTATCCTTTGCCAATTTGCATCCCGATTTAAACCTTGTATTATGCTCAAATTACTCTCTATCTGCCAGCTCTTGCTCCACAATATCCAAAGGGTTGTCTATATACAGTACATTTACTAAAGATTTATAACTCCCTTTCCAAATGTGGTTTAAATGAAACCTAATTACTGTTTTCTTATGTTTTGCAAAAACAAATTAGCTCCCCATCTGGTGATGTGTATTAAATCCCTTTGATTATTTATATGTGATTCAGCAACGAACGATGTTCAATTACAAGGGCCAATGAAAGAGTACAGATAAAGAGATACAAAGCAATGCAGACAAATGGAAGTAATCCAGTATTTGTGAAATATCCATAATATGTTAAAACTCACATCTGTCTGCTTTACCGATTTTCACATTTCCTGTGTCACTATTTTTCCATGCTTTTGTCATACCTGGGGCAATGCCTTACTTTTAAAGTGCTTAAAAACACAGGGTGCAAGTACTTAGGGATATTTGTTACATCCAAACTCTAGCCTTCTACAGGAAAAACCGACCACCTGTCTCCTTGCCAGTATATGTGCTGACCTAAGCATCTGGAACAGCCTCCCCATCTCATTGCTGTGGCAATCGAGCACCATGACATTAAATGTGATCCCTTACCTCCTCTACTTGTTTATGCCAATTTGTATCCTGGCTCAATTAGTCTAGGACATTGACAAGCAGATTACCAGATTTCTCTGGGCAGGAAAGTGGGCAAGAATTCACCTTCCCTTAAAAGGTGGACTGAGACTCCCAACTTTAACTGCTATTACTGGGCAGCCCAACTCCAGTATACCATTACCACACAAAAGCAAAATATGGTGGATACTGTAAATCTGAAATAGAAACAGAAAATGCTGGAAATACTTAGCAGGTCAGGCAGCACCTGTGGAGAGAGAAACAGAATTAACATTTCAGGTCGATGACCTTTCATCAGAACTGGGAAAAGTTAGAGATGTAACAGATTTTAAGCAGGTGCAGAGACAGGGAAAGGGGAGAGGGGAGGAAAGATAAAAAAAAGGAAGTGTTCTCTTGAAGGAGGTGAAAAATTCACAAGAACCCCCTGCGGTGTTTGGGCTCATTCAAAAGAAAATTTAATTTGGGACTATCTATTGAAAAGTTTGGAACTCTAAAGTGCTTATGGAAGAAACTATGAATTTAATAGAATTTTGTATTTTTAAAAGACAAATTCAAGGCTGTGGGCGGGCCTAAGGAACTAGCAGGAGACAGTCTGATTAAGTGAGGCTACCTTGGTGTGAGGACTAAGTTAACCTGTCTGGAGGAATGAGTATTCGAGAATCCTTCTCCACAAGAGACATTAACATCACAAAATCACGCAGAGATAGCTACCCATCAACATGGGTCTGGAAAACCATTTCAGCATATACATCAAAAAGAGGCCCAATCCAGCCTGTATGCGAAAACTAAGCACAAAAGGACATTGCAATTACCAAACTATTATTTCCAACAGGAAACATTTTTCGAACATCAACTCACCCAAAACATATCAACCTTTAACGAGCCCACCAAAATATTACAGTCAAGCCCGGTAAATTTATACAAAGGATTTTGAACTGATTTGGCGCCAAGATTAGAACCACTGAAATCGTATAACTGGCCCCTGTTTTCAACAGAGGGTATGACATACTTGGGTGTACAACCGGAGACCATGCTTGTGTCATCAAGACAAGGAGAGAAACCAATGCGACAATTGTCTAACTAACTTCTCCAGCCTCAAAGTCTGAAGTCCTGAAGGAAGGAAGAACATCACCATCCCGGCAGCAACCAACTACAGTCAACGTGGTATCAACGGAAAACTACCGTGATCGACCAAACTCAAACAAAACTCCAACGGAAAAAAAACGAAGAATCGAAAAGTTTCCACTCTACAATCTAATCCTGACCTACCAACGGGTAAAACATTACCTAAAAGACTGTAGAAAGCTATTTCTAACCAAAGAAAAAGGGTACTTACCCCACAGATCCAAAACGCACCTTACCACATCAGCGGACTCAACCCAACTGAAGATTGCGCAGCTAGAAGTCTTCTCCGACGTTCGGGGTACGGCAAGCAGACCCTACCACATCCAGCGAACCCCGAAACTGTGATCTAATGTTAACTGTCAAAAGGATTGGTAAGCATAGTTCCTGCCTGCCCTGGTGTCCAACCTAGCTAGAATTAGGTATTGGGAGGTGGGAGGTATAATTTTACTGTAACCCCCTTTGAATGTTTAGTGTATGGTTCTTTATTAGAGTGATTATAAGTTTTGACCTTGTACCTTTCCTTGTACTGTCCTTTATTAGAACGATTGTAAGTTTGGCCTTGCATTCTCTTAGTAGAGTAATAAGCCTGTATTTCCTTGACTGTAATAAAACAAAAGTTCTTTTGCATCAAACCAATGTCCTCTGCACTTTGTCACGCCCCCCCAAATAAATCCAGAGTCTAAAGCCCAAGAGAGTAGGAGCAATTCGAACCGCTCAAGTTGGTCAGAAGGGAACTTGACCCCCTCATAGAGACCACCCCCTACAGTATATGTAGACTTGTATTTAATCTGTACAGCCACCAGAGGGCTCATCCCCTGGAGTCCCAAGGGATCCCGTAAACCCTTGGGCGCACAGGTACTTAAGGAGGCTTCACAGGTTGGAGAGGCACTCTGGAGAACTGCAATAAAAGACTAAGCTCACACTTTACTTTGAGCTCACAGTGTTCAATCTGACTCTTTCTCCATACACAACAACTGGCGACGAGATACAGATAGCGAACCCAAAGATGCAGAGAACATCCTGGAGAAATTCTCAGAGGGAGATGATTGAGAAACTTTTGTGGAGCGATTCGACCAATACTTTGTGGCCAATGAGCTAGATGGGGAAGAGAGCACTGCCAAATGAAGGGCGATCCCCCTCACCGTCTGTGGGGCACCAATGTTTGGCCTCATGAGGAATCTGCTAACTCCAGCGAAACCCACGGAGAAATCATATGACGATTTGTGCAGACTAGTCCGAGAGCATTTGAACCCAAAGGAAAGCGTTCTGCTGGTGAGGTACCGGTTCTACACCTACAAAAGGTCTGAAGGCCAGGAAGTGGCGAGTTATGGCGCCGAGCTAAGACGCCTTGCAGGACATTGCGAATTTGAAGGACATTTGGAGCACATGCTCAGAGACTATTTCGTACTTGGCATTGGCCACGAAACCATACTTCGCAAACTTTTGACTGTAGAGATCCCAACCTTGAGTAAGGCCACAGCGATAGCCCAGTCATTCATTGCCACCAGTGACAATACAAAGCAAATCTCTCAGCACACAAGTGCTGCTACAAATATTGTGAACAAAGTGCTGTTGTTTTCGAATCGTAACGTACAAGGCAGATCACACATACCTGCAGCTACACGTCCACAGATGTCTCAGAGTCCACCATCAAGGGTGATGAACACAAGGCCATTAACACCTTGTTGGCGCTGCGGGGTGTACATCATTTCCATTCATGCCGATTCAAAGAGTACGTTTGCAAGGGCTATGGAACAATGGGACACCTCCAACAAGTGTGTAGGCGAACTGCTAAGCCTGTTAAACCTGCAAACCACCATGTTGCAGAGGAGGCCAGATCCACGGAGGATCACGATGAACCAGAGTCTCAGATTGAGGAGGCAGAGGTACATGGGGTGCAAACATTCACCACGAATTGTCCCCAGATAATGCTGAATGTTGAATTAAATGGACTCCCAGTGTCAATGGAGCTGGACACGAGTGTGAGCCAGTCCATCATGGGCAAAAAGACTTTCGAAAGGTTGTGGTGCAACAAGGCCTCAAGGCCAGTCTTAACTCCAGTTCGCACGAAACTAAGAACTTACATGAAAGAACTGATTCCTATAATCAGTAGCACTACCGTAAAGGTCTCCTACGATGGAGTGGTGCACAAGCTACCACTCTGGGTGGTACCGGGCGATGGTCCCACGCTGCTCAGCACGAGCTGGCTGGGAAAGATACGCTGGAACTGGGATGAAGTCCGAGTGCTATCGCCTGCTGACGATACTTCGTGTGCCCAGGTCGTAAACAACTTTCCTTCGCTGTTCGAACCAGGCATCGGGAAATTCCAGGGAGCAAAAGTACAGATCCACCTAATTCTGAGGGCGTGACCCATCCATCACAAGGCGAGAGCAGTACCGTATATGATGAGAGAAAGAGTAGAGATCAAGCTAGACCGGCTGCAAAGAGAGGGCATCATTTCCCGATCGAGTTCAACAAGTGGGTCAGTCCTATTGTCCCAGTCCTCAAGGGAGACGGCACCATCAGAATCTGTGGCAATTACAAAGTAACTATCAATCGTTTCTCCCTGTAGGACCAATACCCACTACCAAAGACCGATGACCTCTTTGCAACGCTGGCGGGAGGAAAGACATTCACGAAGCTGGATCTGACTTCAGCCTACATGACGCAGGAACTGGAAGAATCATCGAAGGCCCTCACTGCATCAACATGCACAAAGGTCTTCTTGTTTATAACAGATGCCCTTTTGGAATCCGATCGGCGGCGGTGATATTCCAGAGAAACATGGAAAGCTTATTGAAGTCGGTCCCGCACACCATGGTCTTCCAGGATGACATCTTGGTCGCAGGTCAGAACACAGTCGAGCATCTGCAGAATCTGGAGGAGGTTCTTAATCAACTGAACCACATTTGGCTCAGGTTAAAACGCTCAAAGTGCATTTCCTGGTGCCTGAAGTGGAGTTCCTCGGAAGGAGAATTGTGGTGGATGGCATCAGACCCACCAACGCGAAGACGGAGTAAATCGAGAACGCACCGAGGCCACAGAACGTGACGGAGCTGCGGTCGTTTCTGGGACTCCTGAACTACTTTGGTAACTTCTTACCGGGTCTCAGCACACTGTTAGAACCACTGCATGTCTTACTATGAAAAGGGGACGAATGGGTTTAGGGCAAAAGCCAAGAAAATGCCTTTGTAAAAGCGAGAAAATTGTTACGCTCAAACAAATTGCTTGTGTTGTATGATCCATGTAAACGTTTGGTACTAGCATGTGATGCGTCGTCATATCGCGTCGGGTGTGTACTGCAACAAGCTAATGATTTCGGGAAACTGCAACCGGTTGCTTATGCATCCAGGAGTCTGTCTAAGGCTGAGAGAGCCTACAGCATGATTGAAAAAGAAGCGTTAGTGTGTGTCTATGGGGTAAAGAAAATGCATCAATACCTGTTTGGGCTAAAATTCAAATTGGAAACTGACCATAATCCACTTATATCCCTGTTCTCCGAGAGTAAAGGGATAAATACCAATGCATCGGCCCGCATCCAGAGATGGGCGCTCACATTGTCCGCATACAACTATGCCATCCGCCACAGGCCAGGCACAGAAAACTGCGCCGATGCTCTCAATCGGCTGCCATTGCCCACCACGGGGGGTGGAAATGGCGCAGCCCGCAGATCTAGCCATGGTTATGGAAGCATTTGAGAGTGAGTAATCACCCGTCACTGCCCAGCAGATCAAAACCTGGACAAGCCAGGACCCTTTATTATCTCTAGTCAAAAGCTGTGTGCTTCATGGGAGCTGGTCCAGTGTCCCAATGGAAATGCAGGAAGAGATAAAGCCGTTCCAGCGGCGCAAAGATGAAATGTCTATATAGGCAGACTGCCTTCTGTGGGGCAATCGAGTAGTGGTCCCCAAGAAGGGCAGAGACACCTTCATCAATGACCTCCACAGTACCCACCCAGGCATCGTAATGATGAAAGCGATAGCCAGATCCCATGTGTGGTGGCCCGGTATCGATGCGGACTTAGAGTCCTGCGTTCACAGATGTAATACATGCTCGCAGTTAAGCAATGCACCCAGGGAGGCGCCGCTAAGTTTATGGTCTAGGCCCTCCAAACCGTGGTCTAGGATACACTTTGACAATGCAGGTCCATTCTTGGGTAAAATATTCCTTGTGGTTGCCGACGCGTACTCCAAGTGGATTGAATGTGAGATAATGTCGGCTAACATGTACGCTGCCACTACTGAAAGCCTGCGGGCCATGTTTGCCACACACGGCCTCCCTGATGTCCTGGTGAGCGACAACGGGCCATGTTTTACCAGTGCTGAGTTGAAAGAATTCATGACCCGTAACGGGATCAAACATGTCACATCTGCCCCGTTTAAACCAGCATCCAATGGTCAGGCAGAGAGAGCAGTGCAAACCATCAAGCAAGGCTTGAAGAGGGTAACTGAAGGCTCACTGCAGACTCGCCTATCCCGAGTCCTGCTTAGCTACCTCACGAGACCCCACTCACTCACTGGGATCCCACCTGCTGAACTGCTCATGAAAAGAGCACTTAAGACAAGGCTCTTGTTAGTTCACCCTGATCTACATGAACAGGTAGAGAGCAGGCGGCTTCAACAAAGTGCATGCCATGATTGCGCAAATGTGTCACGCAAAATTGAAAATAATGATCCTGTATTTGTATTAAATTATGGACAAGGTCCCAAGTGGCTTCCCGGCACTGTCGTGGCCAAAGAGGGGAGCAGGGTGTTTCGGGTCAAATTTTCAAATGGACTCATTAACGGAAACACTTGGATCAAATCAAACTCAGATTCACAGACTATCCTGAGCAACCCACCTTGGACCCTATCTTTTTTGATCCCCCAACTTATACACCAGTGGCAACCAGCACCACGGTTGACCACAAAGCAGAACCCATCACCCACAGCAGCCCAACAAGGCCCAACACACCAGTCAGCCCAGCAAGGCCAGCTGCACGGCAGCCCAGCGAGGGCCCAACAAATGATTCAACAACACCAGCTTTCACACCGAGACGATCAACCAGGGTAAGAATGGCCCCAGATCGACTCACATTGTAAATAGTTACACTATTGACTTTGGTGGGGGCGGGGGGGGGAGTGTTGTGGTATATGTAGACTTGTATTTACTCTATGCAGCCTCCAGAGGACTCATCCCCTGGAGTCCCAAGGGATCCCATAATCCCTTGGGAGCACAGGTATTTTAGGCGGTTTCACAGGTTGGAGAGGCACTCTGGAGACCTGCAATAAAAGACTAAGGTCACACTTTACTTTAAGCTCACAGTGTTCACTCTGACTCTTTCTTCATACACAACAGGAAGGTCTGTGATCAGTAGAAGACAGGGGGGATTAAAACATAAAAGGTAAAATCAAGGGGCTATAGGGAGGGAAGAACTTAATGCAATCACTATCACTAAAGAATTAGTACTCGGTAAAACAATGGGACTAAAGGTGGACAAGTCCCCTGGACCTGATGGC
Organism: Pristiophorus japonicus; assembly: GCF_044704955.1. NCBI lineage: Eukaryota > Metazoa > Chordata > Chondrichthyes > Pristiophoridae > Pristiophorus > Pristiophorus japonicus. The sequence continues at coordinate 128,725,566 of NC_091986.1, forward strand.
TTACATCCTAGGGTCCTAAAAGAAGTGGCTGCAGAGATAGTGGATCCATTGGTTGTAATCTACCAAAATTTCCTGGATTCTGGGGGGGTCTCAGCGGATTGGAAAACCGCAAATGTAACGCCCCTATTTAAAAAAGGAAGCTGACAGAAAGCAGGAAACTGTAAAAGTTAGCCTAACATTTTTTGAGGGGAAAATTCTGGAGCCCATTATTAAGGAAGCAGTAGCAGGACATTTGGAAAAGCATAATTCAATCAAGCGGAGTCAGCATGGTTTTATAAAAGGGAAATCATGTTTGACAAATTTGCTGGAGTTCTTTGAGGACGTAACGTGCAGAATGGATAAGATAGAACCAGTGGATGTGGTGTATTTGGATTTCCAGAAGGCATTCGATAAGGTGCTACATAAAATGTTATTGCACAAGATAAAAGTTCACGGATAATATATTAGCATGGATAGAGGATTGGCAAACTAACAGAAAACAGAGAGTCGGGATAAATGGGTCATTTTCCGGTTGGCAAACAGTAACTAGTGGGGTGCCGCAGGGATCGGTGCTGGGTCCTCAACTATTTACAATCTATATTAATGACTTGGATGAAGGGACTGAGTGTAATGTAGCCAAGTTTGATGATGATACAAAAATTGGTGGAAAGCAAATTGTGAGGACACAAAAAATCTGCAAAAGGATATAGACAGGCTAAGTGAGAGGGCAAAAAAGTGGCAGATGTAGTACAATGTGGGAAAATGCAAGGTTATCCATTTTAGCAGACAAAATAGAAAAGTAAATTATAATTTAAATGGAGAAAAACTGTGAAGTGCTGCAGTACAGAGGGATCTGGGGGTCCTGTGCACGATACACAAAAAGTTAGTATGCAGGTACAGAAAGTAATCAGGAAGGCAAATGCAATATTAGTCTTGTTATGTTCATACTAAAGTAATGTAACTGAGTACTGTAGACGTGAGTAAGTGTGACCTTAGTTCCTTTATTTCAACTTCAGAGTGTTGGTACAGCATGGGAGGCCTGCTTATATATAGTGCTCCCAAGGGATGCTGGGATCCCTTGGGACGCCAACAGGTACGCCCTCTGGTGGCGGCATAATACTGGTTACATAGGGTTGCATACATAACATCACTCCATCCCAAAGTCAATAGTGCACTTATTTACAAGGTGAGACGGTCTGGGGCCTTTCGCTCCCTAGTCGATCGTCTCGGTACAAATGCAGGTGTAGGTGAGTTGGTTGGTTCTTCGCTGGGCTGCTGTGAAGCTGGCCTTGCTGGGCTGTTGGGGATGGTGAGTTCAGTTTTGTGGTCAACCGTGATGTCGGTTGCAACTTGTGTCTGTGTTGGAGGGTCGAAGTTGGTGGTGTCCTCTTCGGGTTGCTGTCTGTGAATCGCAGTTTGGTTTGGTCCAATTGCTTTCTGCAAGTTAGTTCATTTCCGAGTTTGACCTGAAACACCCTACTCCATTCTTTGGCTATGACAGTGCCAGCAAGCCATTTGGGACCATGTCCATAGCTGAGTACAAATACAGGGTTATTGACTTCAATATCGCGTGACAAATTTGCGCGATCATTGTACATGCTTTGTTGATGCCGCCTGTCCTCGACGTGATCACGGAGATCAGGGTGGACAAGAGAGAACCTTGTTTTGAGCGCCCTTTTCATGATCAATTCGGCTGGGGGAACCCCGGTGAGCGAGTGGGGTCTGGTGCGATAGCTGAGCAGGACTCGGTACAGACAGGTCTACAGGGAGCCTTCCAACACGCGTTTCAAGCTTTGTTTGATGGTTTGGACTGCCTGTTCTGCCTGGCCGTTGGATGCCGGCTTGAATGGGGCAGATGTGACGTGCTTGATCCCATTGCGGGTCATGAATTCCTTGAATTCAGCACTGGTGAAGCACGGCCCATTGTCGCTGACAAGGACATCAGGCAGGCTGTGTGTGGCGAACATGGCTCGTAGGCTTTCAATGGTGGCAGTGAACGTGCTTACAAACATTATTACACACTCAATCCATTTTGAATAAGCATCCACAACAACCAAAAACATTTTGCCTAGAAATGGGCCAACAAAGTCAATGTGGATCCTAGACCACGGGTTGGAGGGCCATGACAACAAACTTAGCAGTGCCTTTGCTGGGTGCATTGCTCAGTTGAGAGCAAGTGTTGCATTGGCGCACGCAAGACTCCAAATCTGAGTCGATGCCAGGCCACCACACATGGGATCTGGCTATAGCTTTCATCATTACTATGCCTGGGTGGGTACTGTGTAGGTCATGTATCAACGTTTCCCTGCCTTTCTTCGGCAAAACCACGTGATGACCCCAGAAAAGACAGTCCGCCTGTATGGACATTTCGTCTTTGCACCGCTGGAACGGCTTGATCTCTTCATGCATCTCCGTTGGGACGCTGGACCAGCTCCCATGGAGGATACAGTTTTTTACAAAGTACAGTAAAGGATCCTGGCTGGTCCAGGTCCTGATCTGGCGGGCCGTAACGGGTGACTTTTCATTTTCAAATGCATCCATCACCAAGAGTAAGTCTGCAGGCTGTGCCATTTCTACCCCGGTGGTGGGCAATGGTAGCCAACTGAGAGCATCAGCGCAGTTCTCAGTGCCTGATCTGTGGTGGATTATATAGTTATATGAGGACAGCGTGAGTGCCCATCTTTGGATGTGAGCGGAGGCATTGGTATTAATCCCTTTGCTCTCTGAGAATAGCAATATGAGCGGCTTATGGTCAGTTTCTAACTTAAACAAGACCAAACAGATACTGGTGCATTTTTTTACCCCGTAAACATATGCCAGAGCTTCTTTTTCAATCATGCTCTAGGCCTTTCGGCCTTGGACAAACTCCTGGACGCATAGGCGACCGGATGCAATGTTCCCGAGTCGTTTGCTTGTTGTAACACACACCCGACCCTGTATGAAGATGCATCGCAAGCTAGCACTAAACGTTTACATGGGTTATACAGAACAAGCAGTTTGTTGGAACATAACAGATTTCTGGCATTCTCAAAAGCAGCCTCTTGTGATTTCCCCCATACCCAGTTATCTCCCTTGTGTAGCAATCCCTAGATGTAGGGGTTCTAGCAAGGTGCTTAACCCGGGTAGGAAATTACCAAAATATTTGAGGAGTCCCAGGAACGACCGCAACTCCGTCACGTTCTGTGGTCTTGGCGCGTTCTTGATGGCTTCCGTCTTGGCGTCGGTGGGTCTGATGCCACCTGCCGCAATTCTTCTCCCTAAGAACTCGACCTCTGGCATCAGGAAATCACACCGAGCATTTCAACCTGAGTCCCACCCAATCTAACCAACTTAGAACCTCTTCCAGGTTCTTCAAGTGTTCCGGTGATCAATATATCGTTCTGGAAAACCACGGTGCGTGGAACCGACTTTAGCAGGCTCTCCATGTTCCTTTGAAAAATAGCCGTGGCTGATCGAATCCCAAATGTGCATGAACAGACCTTTGTGCATGTTGATGCAGGTGAGGCCTTTCGAAGATTCCACCAGCTCCTGCGTCATGTAGGCCGAGGTCAGGTCCAACTTGGTGAACGTCTTTCCTCTTGCCAGGCTCGCAAATAGGTCGTCTGCCTTGGGTAGTGGGTACTGGTCCTGCAGCAATAAATGGTTAATCATTACTTTATAGTCCCCACAAATTCTGACCGTTACATCGCCCTTGAGGACCGGAACAATCGGACTGGCCCACTTGTTGAACTCCACCGGCGCGATGATGCCTTCTCGCTGCAGCCGGTCAAGCTCGACCTTCACTTTCTCTCGCATCATATAAGCCACCTCTCGTGCCTTGTGGTGGATGGGTCTTGTACCGGGAACCAAGTGGATCTGCCATGGAAAGGGCTGTTGGGAGTGAATGAGGAGTGGACCAAGGTGTCTCTGAGGGAACAGTCCCTTCGGAACACTGAAAGAGGAGGGGAGGCAATGATGTGTTTGGTGGTACCATTGTCTGGAACAAGATCTCTCCAAATATCTCTGGTTTGGCATGAATGCAAATGCCACCCTACCATTTCTGTTATCCACTTTACTCTCTTCCGCACACAAAACCTCATCAAAGATAAATAGGTACACAGAAGTATCCAGTTATAACTCTGACGCAGGCAATCTGGAAAGTAGCTTGCAGCACACATATTGTTGGTTCTTTCTTTACGGTGGTGCAACAGGGACTTAGGAGAGGACCTCTGTGTCATGGGCTTCAAGCTTTGGCATGAGAATGATGTTACTCAGTTGATCAAATTCCTTCATCAAGACCAAATCCAGCTGACAAATTTCACATCACCAACATAATTGCTTCTGGCACCTCCAGATACATCACTTCATCTGGGAACCCACCATGCTGTGTGTAAAGTCCTGTCCCCTCAGTACAGATTCACACGAGGCATATAGTGAAGTCAAGGTCACTCTGGACCTGCACCTTTATTTCACAGATCTGGAATGCTGCCCTTGCCTGAGACCTGTCCTTATATACCTGTCTCTTGCAAGTGCACCCCTGGTGGTAAGGTATGCTGGTGGTTACAGGTCATATCTTATTACAGTCATGTATAGCATGTTAGGATACAGTTATATATAATAATGTAAGATACATGACACTGTGTACAATTCAATGCAAACTAACTTCATTAGATCTGGCCCTCTACACCACAGGGGCACCTACAGGAACATCTCAGCAGCCTGCTTAATTCTGACCATCTTCATAAATGTGACATATCCCCACGGGTAGGGCTTTCACATGCATTACTTTTTAGAAACTTTTGAATAATAGATAATTAGAACACCGTGGAATGATAATGGCCTGGATTTTATGGTGGTAATGACGATGAAATTATCAGCATTCGCTGTCGTTATCCCTTTGAAACTGACTGTAACTTCTGGATTTAATGCACACGCAGATAAACGCGGAAATCCTGAAGTTGTGATCAGTCATTCCCTGCTCCACTACAGACTGCTCTGTGGAACTCCCCATAGCCGGCAATCAGTGAAATTACTTGAACTGATGAAAACTTCCCCTTTTTCACTCTAATATCGCTGTTAAAAACCTCATGAACAGTTAAGCCTTGTTCCATAAAGTGCAACTGGGTTTTTAAATCGGTGTTCTGAGTAATAATTACTGCTGAACAACATCTCTGGTCCTGAAAAACTAATTTTATATTTGTGGAATGTCAAATTTCTCTATTATGATAAAAATTATTTGATTTTTAAAATATATATTTTTTTAAATTTCAAGTTTATTTGTGCTATTTCAGCTTTAATCTTAACCCCATGTGTATGTCCCAATCTTTATTTTGCTCTGTAAACATTTTTTTAAAGTGAATGATAAAAGCTCCTTTATAATTTTTGGTTTGCTGTCTGTGAGAATTTTTTAATATGATTGGCTGCTTAGCCAGCTTGATGACATCACTGCTGCTGAATGCTGGAGATCCCCAAGAGAAAGCGCTACAATCAAATTAACATCGAAGAAGCTAACGTATTCGCCACAGAGATCACAAGATATCTGTTGGCAGCTTTCTTCAAGGTCAGCAGCAATCACTGTTACTTTGCTGCTGACCGCAAATTCTGGGCCATTGTGATTGGTATTGGTGGTTATTCAGGTTTGTGTTGCTTAGGTATTACTGATGCTTAATGTTCCTGTAAAGATTTCCACCTATCAATCAGAAGTAATGCAATTTTTTTTTAAAGATTGACTGGATCAGGCTGTTATTAATTGTGACTTCATGTTTTCCAAAGTAAATAACTGGTGTTAATATGCCAATGATGAGAGGTGTGTGTCATATTGAGCCTGTTATAGTGAGGGGTACACATTACATCGGAGTGTTCCTGTGAGGAGTGTGTTTTATTTGAGTATTATAGTGAGGGGTGTATAATATATCAGAGAGTGTTTTAATGAGAGGTGTGTGTTAATGCAACTCAACATTCTCAACAATTACTCTTATGAAGTAAAAGTACCACTTGCAACTGCTGGACAAAAACGCAGAAACTACACTAAGATATGCTCTGTCTGATAAATTCAAGCCGGAGTTCCATTCCAAACTTTGGTGAAAGAGAAAGACTGCAAAGTTTCACACTGAATGGTGGTAGATGTTTGTTAAGTGAATGTACATGTAAAATACAAAGTACATTTACCTGTATTGTGTGTAAGATGCATTTTATTAAAATTAGTGCACGTGGCTAAATGGTGCTGTATAGCCATGCCTGTGGCTGGTCAGCAACTTCTATTGGACAACACTGCTGTTTTATACAGAATTGGTTGCAGAAAAGTAGAATTATAACTGCACCCTATGAGAGATGATTGCCTGAGGGAATGAGTGAAAAAGAGAAAAGAAAGACTTGCATTTTATATAACGCCTTTCACGACCACCGAACGTCCCAAAGCGCTTTACAGCCAATGAAGTACTTTTTGAAGTATAGTCACTGTTGTAATGTAGGAAACACGACAGCCAAAGTGTGCACAGAAAGCTCCCACAAACACCAACATGATACTGACCAGATAAACTGTTTTGGTGACGTTGATCGAGGGATAAATATTGTCCAGGACAGTCAATAACGCGATCAAATTCAGGAATAGGGGATCAAGGACATATTGTCTTATCCTAAGCTGATCTCTGCTCATAATTTCACCATTAGGGCTGCTAAATGCAAAATTATTAAAATTTAACAGGGTTTATTTCACCTTCATCATCTGTCAAAATCAATAGGATGAAAATCAGGCGGGTCCTACAATGGGCGGGGAAGGTGAAAATTACTCCCAACATGTTCAGGCTGTAGAGAACAGCAATCAACAAAGTGAACAAAAAAGCTGAACTATATTGTTAAATCAGTACAGTATGGCCTGGAAATTCTTTTATGGGCACTATCGACAAAATGTGCCCAGAGTGCTCAGGACACTGCGCCAGGTTTATTGAGGCGAAGTTATGCTGAACAGGGCCAATGGGGCCTCAAGGTGCTGGGTGGGGTAGTATAAAAGGCAGGCTGTAAATCACATGCACGTTTCTCTCCCTGTCCAATTGACACTGCGCACTGCTGTCTTCAATTAACTAATTAATATTCCTGCAGCAGAGCAGGATACACCTAAGGCTAGTCACAGGACTTGTATACATAGGGCAGATTAATTAACTGAAGTTAAACGAATTGTTGCTGCGGAGAAACAGGCCTGGATCAGTGACTTCGATTGACTGCTGGTCACTGCAGCTCCACTGATTAACATTAGATTAATGTGACCACATTTGCCTGTGTGCCTGAGAATCTGGGTGCAATGTGATGAACCCCACACCACCTCCCCCCCTCCAAATGAGCGCAATCTTTCCGACTTGGATGGTATGGCCAGTTTTGTGGGTGGCGACTACTTCAGGCGAAGGGAATTTTGAACTAACATTAAAGATTATGGATACTCAAGTATAAGGTGGTTATGGGCACAACTCACTTATGCATAAAATTCTGCGATCTTGATTTGATACCACCCAAATTAAACAGTTTTCTAGATGGAAATCGTGCAGAAACTCCAGGTCTTTAAGTCAGAGGATGTTATGCTGAAACTAAACAGTGATCTAGTCAGACGGCACCTTGAGTACTGTGTCCAGTTGTGGACTGCAGGACACAAGAGTAATATTCAAGCCCTGGAAACAATGCAGAGAGGAGCCACTAACCTAATCCCTAGTGCCCAGAGAAAACAAGCTAATTAAGGAAAACTGGAGAAAGTGGAGATCTTCAGTCTTGACAAAAGGCAACGAAGAGGCAACCTTACAAAAGTACATAGAATAAGAAATAGTATAGAGAATCTTCAATTATGTTGCTCACAGTAAGTCAGACTTTATGGGGATGGTGGGGTGGGGGAGGGGGCGGGGGCAGATTTCAATTGCAGCTGTGCCCATTTACAAGGCGTCTAGCAATTTAAAATGGCTGGGAACAGCTCCAACCCCTTTGACGCCCATGGCCTGACTGATGTGATTTTTTTAGGCGGGCTTGTAATTGGGTGCACAGCACTCCCACCGTAAACAGGTGGGAGGCTACTTGGATGATCAAATTGGAGTCCTATGCTGGTTGTTGAACCCCGTTTACAATTTTTTAAGTACAAATGATCAGAACACATGCTGTGCACACTGCATCCACTTGTACTAGGCCGTGAGCAGTTTACCCAGCAGTCCGCTTGATCAGCACTCCAGCCACCAGTCTAAGCATCCACTTCCTCTGCAGCAACAACAACTTGCAATTATATAGCACCTTTAAGGTAGTAAAACGTCCCAAGGTGTGCTACAGGAGCGTTAACAAAGAAAATTTGACACCAGGCCACATAAGAAGATATTAGGGCAGGTAGTCAAAAGCTTGGCCAAAGAGGTAGGTGTTAAGGAGCATCCAAAAGGAGGGGAGAGAGGTTGAAAGGCAGGGAGGTTTAGGGAGGGAATTTCACCGGTGTACTTTGGCTGCGGTGTGTACTACCTACAAGATGCACTGCAGCAAGTCGCCAAGGTTCTTCGTCAGCACCTCCAAAACCCGCGACCGCCACCACCTAGAAGGACACAGCCAGCAGATGTATGGGCAAAAACCATCACCTCCAAGTCACTCACCATCCTAACTTGGACATATATTACCATTCTTTTGTTGCTGCTGGGTCAAGATCCTGGTACTCTCTACCATTGTGGGAGTAAATTTATCAAGTGGACTACAGCAGTTCGAGAAGAAGGCCCATAACCACCTTGTCAAGGCCAACAAGTGATGGGCAATAAATGCTGCTTGCCAACGACACCCATATCTCCAAAATGAATAATAACCAGCATCCTTAAAGGGACCATTGAATACCACTTCAAAAATGGCCTAGAACATTTTGGGGGAACTTTTGTGAGGTCAGGTGGAGCAGAAATGTTACTCTGGCCCCTCAAAATTACTGTAGCCCACTGCTGGATAGGCCTCCCACCTGATGTGCCTTCCACCCCTTCTTAGTTTTGACTTCTGGCTTGGCTTGCTCAAGGAGCTGGTATATTTTCAGTCCACTGGTTTCGCAATCTGCATGCTAACACTCATTGAGTGCTGGGAAACTCGCTGACTGTATTTTAATGCGGCTCAAACCTGAATATGGTTTGGGCCTTTCGCTGAAGGGTTCAGACGTGTGCAGCGGACACACCACTAACTTTGTGCATGTCCTGGGTGTATGTTTAAAATCACCGACATGGTGTCTCTCTTACCTCTGCTTGTTATGCTTGTGTTTCTGCTTCCGTCTGTTTCTCTGCTAGTTTACTCCTTTCTGTATTTCTCATCTTTTCAGCTTGTCTCTGTCATTTTCCGTTTCACTGTCTTTTTTTAATATAATTACTTTCAGGTGGGAATTAGTTGGTGACTGGTGAGGCATATGGGGCAAGATGCATAAATTGTATTTTTTGTTGTGTTGTGTGGAACACTAGTTGGGCAAGGATGGGAGCTGTGGATAAGAACATAAGAACATAAGAGATAGGAGCAGGAGTAAGCCATTTGGCCCCTCGAGCCTGCTCCGCCATTCAATAAGATCATGGCTGATCTGATCATGGATTCAGCTCCACTTCCCTGCCCACTCCCCATAACCTTTTACTCCCTTATTGCTCAAAAATCTGTCTATCTCCACCTTAAATAGATTCAATGACCCAGCCTCCACAGCTCTCTGGGGTAGATAATTCCATAGATTTACAATCCTCTGAGAGAAGACACTTCTCATCTCAGTTTTAAATGGGCAGACCCTTATTCTGAGACTATGGGCTAGATTTTCCATTATTTTTGCATTCATACCGCCCACTTAATGTCCACTTCAATGCTGAAATGAAGAGTAATGCACATATATCGCTCATTTAGCCACAAAATGGAAACTGACGGCCATTTCTCGGTCATTTATCGGCGAGCGTTACTTTCGGCATGTACGTAACGCCGAGAAAAAATAATACCGCCTGCCCACTTTTTTTGGGCGGAATCATCAGAATGGGCGAACCCAATGCCCATAATATCGCCCAGCGTTACTTTCGGCACGTACTTAACGCCGAGATTCAATAATACCAACCGCCCACTTTTTTTTGTTGGAAAGAGCACAATTGCCGAAACTATCGGCCAGGATATCGCCCAGCGTCACTTTCAGCACCTCGCACACATATCGTCCACAGTCTCACTCGCCGAAAAAACCATTGTGAAAAAGTTGAACTGATCTGAACTAATCACAGCGGTGTGGACGTCATTTTGTAAATCGCAAGTCGCTTCATTGAAAAGGTTGCTTCAACTTCGGGGGAGTTTGGATGTACTCTGGAGTTCTTTTCAGGTGCTGTGACCATCTGAACAGACATCTTATCATACTGTGGACATTGGATTTTAGTTTAGGTGTCTTAGTGGGGAAGTTTATTGCTTGTGAACAATCGGCATTATACTTATAGTTATTGGAATGGAGCCAGCCATTTCTCAGCCTGCATCGATTACAATGCAGATGCTGCAGAGTGTAAATGGCACAATGTCTAATCCACAGCATTATGTGCCCAATATAAGATGTGCCAGACTGATGAGGAGGACCAGACCATACACCCACCGCACTTACAGGGAGAAGCGGTCTTATCTCGACTTATCTGAGAACACCTGCCTTCGGAGACTGCGCTTCCACAAAGTGGTTAGCAGTGAGATATGCCAGCTCATTAGGGCAGATCTGCAGCCTGCCAGCACCATCAGGACCTCACTGTCCATCGACGTCAAGGTCACCGCGGCACTGTCGTTCTACACGTCCAGCTCCTTTCAGGCCTTCGCGATCGACATTTGCGCTATATCTCAGCAGGCCACACATTGTTGCATTAGACAGGTCACTGAAGCCCTGTACGCACTTAGGATGGACTTTATCAGCTTCCCTATGACCACAAAGGCTCAGACTGACAGGGCTCTAGGATTCTACCGACTTGCTAACTTCCCCAAGGTGCAGGGAGCAATACACTGTACACACATCGCCATGCGGGCACCTTCTCAGGATGCAGAGGTTTTTCACAACCGAAAAGGATTTCACTCCCTGAAGGTCCGACTCGTTGTCGACCACAACCAGATAATTATGGCAGGGAATGCCAAATTTCCAGGCAGCATCGATGAGACTCACATCCTGCATGAGAGCACTGTCTCTGACATATTTACCAGTCAGCCACAAGGTCAATGCTGAATGCTTGGTGACAAATGATATGGTCTAGCCACCTGGCTGATGACCCCACTGCGTGACACCCACACCGAGGCCGAGAAGCGATACAACGAGAGCCACAGAACCACACGCAATGTGGTCCAGAAAACCATTGGTGTGCTTAAGCAGCACTTTAGATGCCTGGAGCACTCAGGAGGGGAGCTACAATAAAACCCTGATCAGGTAGCTCAATTTGTTGTCGTGTGCTCCTTGCTGCACAACTTGGCTATCAGGAGGGGGCAAGAATTGCCAGAAGGGACTGATGGTCTACCTCAGTAAAGAGAGGAAGAGGAGGACGAGGGGCTGGACGCTGACCTAGGACCAGACAATCAGGCTGACTATGCAACCATGCCCACGTCCTCCTCCAGACCACAGGAAAGGGCCAGTGGTGACTACATAGCTGCAAGACTCTTATGTCAGCAGCTCATAAATGAGCGCTATGCCTGAAAGAACGTTGCTGTTATTGACAAAGCTGACACACTGCTGCTTGTGCAGCTCAGACATCAATGGTGGGCATCACCTTGGTGCCAGTTAAAGTTTAAGTTGATTGAAGTTAAGTTTAATTATACCTTTCATGTTAAGGAATTACCAGTGTGCAACGGTCCAGCTATCTGAGACAATGCGCAACAAGGTTATGTTAAATAAAAAACATTTAGTACGATCATTTGTCTGAAATCATAAATATAATGGTCAAAAACACCCCACTTTTTAGAACATTGACATCAATCAAATGGTTAACATGTCCAGCAACACAGAACACAAATGCAAACCAACAGGGTAGCCCCCTCCCCCCATTCCTTACAACAAATTGCATACAACGAGATGGAAATATAACAAAGCTATCACCTGCGGACATGCACCTCACTTTCCTTCCCCCCTCCCCTTCTTCTCCCCACCTCTACCCCTTCCCCTCCTCGCTCCATGCCTCCATGCCTCAGGTGGTGCCTCATTGGGGGGGGATGAAGGCAGAGCCAGTGGTTGCACGGATACGGGAGCAGGGGGTACTAAGATGGGAAAATTCTCGGATCCAGAAGCAGGATCTTGCTCCTGCCTCTCATGTGTCATTGGCACTGGGGATGCGGAGCCTAAGGGTGGAGTGCTGCGCCCTGGGACCATTAGGTGGCCTATGCCACCAGTGTTCCTGGCTATCGCCTCCAGGGCCTCCACCATCCGCGGAACGTACTCCGCCATGGTGTCGGAGATGCTGGCCAGCTGTAGAGATATGCCCCCCAATGCCTGTAGGATCTGGTGACCTTTGTCACCAGTCCTCCTGGACAACTCCACCATGTCGCCCCTCTCATCTGGTGCTCGTGGAGCAGACCTGCCATGTCTACAAAACCTCTGCAGGGTCGGCGCCATCCTGGGGACACCTGGGCTGCCCTGTGGCGAGTTGCTTGGGCCCGGTACCTCCAGAGTGGAGGCGGGAATGGCCGGAGGAGCACTGGATGGTCTTGGGGTTGAATGCCTTCTGGAGCCTGGCATTACAGTCTCCTCAAAATCCGCACTGTCATCTGTTGAGAACAGACCCAGCGTATTGACAGGAGAGAATCGGAGCTCCTCAGCACCAGATGTCGGATCGTCCGACGAGCCCAGCCCTGCGCCCCCACCTTTTGGGCAAGGTGGTCTTGCCTTGGGATGCGCTGCTGGCTGAGATGCAAAACACAAATAAGGTTATTAGAGGAGAAGGGGTGCTAGGGTAACAAGATGAGTTCAACGTTACACACAGCACATGCACGACAAAAGCACCACCGTTATCAAAATTATCACATACATCACATTTCATGACCATCAACACATTCTGCATTGCAATGATTTTCACGAGGCCAGCATTATTTAGAGGACACTTTTAGCAATCATCTATCATATATTATTGTTCGGATATGAGTGGGTGTGGCATCTATTGACTTCACATCATGCAATGGTGTATACTTTACTCACGTGGCATTACTTCAGGGCCTGCAGCTGCCTGTGTGGCCTTCCGAGAGTGGGTCCCCACTAATGAGAGCACCCGCTCCTCGATGTCAGTGAGGTCGCTGATTACTGGTGGCCCCGGCAGATGTTCGCCTCTGCTCGGCCCTATTCCTCGATAGCTTCTTTTGTAAAAGGTAACAGGATGAAATGGCATGAGATCATTGCGTGATATCATTGCTAGGTACTGTCACAGAGACTGATACAACACATGATCGACAGATGTAATCATGATTATTATGGTAATTATCATTCTTTACCTAAAGACGTGCATCTTGACCGCAGGCTTTGAGTAAAACATTCCCGATAAAAGTGAAAGACCTCACATTTGATTATAATCATTCATGGCTCTTACAAATCAAATTATTTAAATATATAAGTACATGTAAATAAATGTAATACTTACTCTTGCAGCTTCGACAAGGTCGTTCCATCGCTTGCAGCATTGGTTGCCCTCACGCTGTTGGTCGCCGACGAGACCACCTCGGCTATCTCGGCCAATATCTTCTGGTAGGCCTTTGGGGTGGGCTTCCCATGCCCTCCTTGGATCAAATCATCCTAGCGTGACTCGACCTCCTGCAAGAGGGAGGCATTTGCCTTGTCTGAGAACCTCCTCGCTCTCTTTCGTCCTCCTATTTGTTCCTCTTCCAACTCACTGCACTCACCAGCGTCAGTCTCCACAGTGTTTTGGACGCCTACTGGTTGTTGTGGGCTAACCAAACTGCAAGCAATATGGTGGAGGAGGATTTCCTGGAGTGCATAAGGGATGGTTTTCTAGACCAATATGTCAAGGAACCAACTAGGGGGGAGGCCATCTTAGACTGGGTGTTGTGTAATGAGAGAGGATTAATTAGCAATCTCGTTGTGCGAGGCCCCTTGGGGAAGAGTGGCCATAATATGGTGGAATTCTGCATTAGGATGGAGAATGACACAGTTAATTCAGAGACCATGGTCCAGAACTTAAAGAAGGGTAACTTTGAAGGTATGAGGCGTGAATTGGCTAGGATAGATTGGCGAATGATACTTAAGGGGTTGACTGTGGATGGGCAATGGCAGACATTTAGAGACCGCATGGATGAACTACAGCAATTGTACATTCCTGTCTGGCGTAAAAATAAAAAAGGGAAGGTGGCTCAACCGTGGCTATCAAGAGAAATCAGGGATAGTATTAAAGCCAAGGAAGTGGCATACAAATTGGCCAGAAATAGCAGCGAACCCGGGGACTGGGAGAAATTTAGAACTCAGCAGAGGAGGACAAAGGGTTTGATTAGGACAGGGAAAATGGAGTACGAGAAGAAGCTTGCAGGGAACATTAAGACGGATTGCAAACGTTTCTATAGATATGTAAAGAGAAAAAGGTTAGTAAAGACAAACGTAGGTCCCCTGCAGTCAGAATCAGGGGAAGTCATAACGGGGAACAAAGAAATGGCGGACCAATTGAACAAGTACTTTGGTTCGGTATTCACTAAGGAGGACACAAACAACCTTCCAGATATAAAAGGGGTCAGAGGGTCTAGTAAGGAGGAGGAACTGAGGGAAATCCTGATTAGTCTGGAAATTGTGTTGGGGAAATTGATGAGATTGAGGGCCGATAAATCCCCAGGGCCTGATGGACTGCATCCCAGAGTACTTAAGGAGATGGCCTTGGAAATAGCGGATGCATTGACAGTCATTTTCCAACATTCCATTGACTCTGGATCAGTTCCTATCGAGTGGAGGGTAGCCAATGTAACCCCACTTTTTAAAAAAGGAGGGAGAGAGAAAACAGGGAATTATAGACCGGTCAGCCTGACATCGGTAGTGGGTAAAATGATGGAATCAATTATTAAGGATGTCATAGCAGCGTATTTGGAAAGAGGTGACATGATAGGTCCAAGTCAGCATGGATTTGTGAAAGGGAAATCATGCTTGACAAATCTTCTGGAATTTTTTGAGGATGTTTCCAGTAGAGTGGACAAGGGAGATCCAGTTGATGTGGTATATTTGGACTTTCAGAAGGCTTTCGACAAGGTCCCACACAAGAAATTAATGTGCAAAGTTAAAGCACATGGGATTGGAGGTAATGTGCTGACATGGATTGAGAACTGGTTGTCAGACAGGAAGCAAAGAGTAGGAGTAAATGGGTACTTTTCAGAATGGCAGGCAGTGACTAGTGGGGTACCGCAAGGTTCTGTGCTGGGGCCCCAGCTGTTTACATTGTACATTAATGATTTAGACGAGGGGATTAAATGTAGTATCTCCAAATTTGCGGATGACACTAAGTTGGGTGGCAGTGTGAGCTGCGAGGAGGATGCTATGAGGCTGCAGAGCGACTTGGATAGGTTAGGTGAGTGGGCAAATGCATGGCAGATGAAGTATAATGTGGATAAATGTGAGGTTATCCACTTTGGTGGTAAAAACAGAGAGACAGACTATTATCTGAATGGTGACAGATTAGGAAAAGTAGAGGTGCAACGAGACCTGGGTGTCATGGTACATCAGTCATTGAAGGTTGGCATGCAGGTACAGCAGGCGGTTAAGAAAGCAAATGGCATGTTGGCCTTCATAGCGAGGGGATTTGAGTACAGGGGCAGGGAGGTGTTGCTACAGTTGTACAGGGCCTTGGTGAGGCCACACCTGGAGTATTGTGAACAGTTTTGGTCTCCTAAAGGGAGTGCAGCGAAGGTTCACCAGACTGATTCCCGGGATGGCGGGACTGACCTATCAAGAAAGACTGGATCAACTGGGCTTGTAGTCACTGGAGTTCAGAAGAATGAGAGAGGACCTCATAGAAACATTTAAAATTCTGATGGGTTTAGACAGGTTAGATGCAGGAAGAATGTTCCCAATGTTGGGGAAGTCCAAAACCAGGGGTCACAGTCTAAGGATAAGGGGTAAGCCATTTAGGACCAAGATGAGGAGAAACTTCTTCACCCAGAGAGTGGTGAACCTGTGGAATTCTCTACCACAGAAAGTTGTTGAGGCCAATTCAATAAATATATTCAAAAAGGAGTTAGATGAAGTCCTTACTACTAGGGGGATCAAGGGGTATGGCGAGAAAGCAGGAATGGGGTACTGAAGTTGCATGTTCAGCCATGAACTCATTGAATGGCGGTGCAGGCTAGAAGGGCCGAATGGCCTACTCTTGCACCTATTTTCTATGTTTCTTTATTATACTCCATAGGCCAAATTTTTGCCCACTTACCTAGCCTGTCTATATACCTTTGCAGATTGTTTGTGTCCTCCTCACAATTTTCTTTCCCGCCCATCTTTGTGTCATCAGCAAACTTGGCTACATTACACTCAGTCCCTTTATCCAGATCATTAATATAGATTGTAAAGAGTTCAGGACCCAGCACCGATCCCTGGGGCACCCCACTAGTCACTGTTTGCCAACCGGAAAATGACCCATTTATTCCGACTCTCTGTTTTCTGTTAGTTAGCCAATCCTCTATCCATGCTAACATATTACCTGCAACACCGTGAACTTTTATCTTGGGCAGTAACCTTTTATGTGGCACCTTATCAAATGTGTTATGTGTTGTGTATCTGTAAAGCATGCACTCCCATGTTCTGCCACCAGGGAGTGCATCCCCTGAAGTCCCAACGGATCCCAGCATCCCTTGGGAGCACTGTATATAAGCCGGACCCTAAGGCCTGCTCCTCACTCTGGAGTGTCTTCATAAAGACTGAGGTCACTGTTACTTTAGCTTCCCTGTGTGCAGTCTCATCTGTGTTAGGAACACAATAACTGGCAACGAGTATATGAATCCAACGCAAAGATGCAGCAAATAGTGGGCATCCTGGAGAAGGTCTCAGAGGGTGAGGACTGGGAAGCCTATGTCGAATCACGAGACCGGTACTTTGTAGATAACGAGCTGGACGGAGAAGGAAGCGCTGCAAAAAGGAGAGCGGTCCTCCTCACAGTCTGCGGGGCATCAACCTACAGCCTCATGAAGAATCTTCTGGCTCCAGTGAAACCCACAGATAAGTCATATGAGGAGCTGTGTACACTGGTTCGGGAGCATCTCAACCCGAGGGAGAGCATGCTGATGGTGAGGTATCGGTTCTACACGTGCCAATGATCTGAAGGTCAGGAAGTGCCGAGCTACGTCGCCGAGCTAAGGCGACTTGCAGGACAATGTGAGTTTGATGGCTACCTGGAGCAGATGCTCAGCGACTTTTTTGTATTGGGCATTGGCCACGAGATCATCCTACAAAAACTTTTGACTGTAGAGACACCAACCCTCAGTAAGGTCATTGCGATAGCACAAGCGTTTATGTCCACCAATGATAACACCAAACAAATCTCTCAGCACACAAGTGCTAGCAATGTTCATAAACTGGAACTTAACTGGAATTGTGTTTGCGAGCAGAAATGTACAGGGCAGAAACCAGGAGTCTGCAACTGCCAGCAGGCCTCTGGTGACCCAGATGACTCAGAGTCCGCAACAAAGGATGAATGCAAAGCAATTCACACCTTGTTGGCATTGTGGAGGCTTCCATTCAGCCTATTCATGCCGCTTCAAAGGGTTTGTTTGCAAGAGCTGTGGAACAATGGGACATCTCCAAAACCTGCTAACCACCACGTGGCAGAGGAAGATCGCTCCAGGGTGGATCAAAGCAATTTCGAGCCTCAGAGAGAGGAGGCAGATGTTGAAGTACACGGGGTGCATACATTTTCGACAAAATGTCCACCTATAATGCTAAATGTAAAATTGAATGGCTTACCCATAGCCATGGAACTGGACACTGGCGCGAACCAATCCATCATGATAAAAAGATATTTGAGAGACTGTGGTGCAACAAGGCACTCAGACCAGCCCTGAGCCCCATCCACACGAAACTGAGAATGTACACCAAAGAGCTCATCACTGTCCTGGGCAGCGTCATGGTCAAGGTCACCTACGAGGGCACAGTGCACGAACTGCCAGTCTGGATTGTCCTGGGCGATGGCCCCACACTGATTGCAAGGAGCTGGCTGGGCAAAATCCGCTGGAATTGGATGACATCTGAGCACTAACACATGAGGCCTCATGTACCAGGTTTTTAACAAATTTCCTTCCCATTTTGAGCCAGGCATTGGAAATTTTTCCGGGGCAAAGGTGCGGATCCACTTAGTCTCAGAGACACGGCCCATTCCACAAGGTGCGAGCGGTACCTCACATGATGAGGGAGAGAGTGGAAATCGAGCTGGACAGGCTGCAACGCGAGGGCATCATCTCCCCAGTGGAATTCAGCGAGTGGACCAGCCCGATTTTTCCAGTACTCAAAAGTGATGGCACAGTCAGGATTTGCGGCGATTATAAAGTAACTATTAATCGTTTCTCACTACAGGACCAATACCCGCTACCTAAGGCAGATGACCTATTTGCGATGCTGCCAGGAGGCAAAATGTTCACCAAGCTCGACCTGACTTCGGCCTACATGAAGCAGGAGTTGGAGGAGTCTTCGAAGGGCCTCACCTGCATTAACACGCACAAGGGACTGCTCATCTACAACAGATGCCCGGTTGGAATTCAGTCAGCTGCAGCGATCTTCCAGAGAAGCATGGAGAGCCTACTCAAGTCGGTACCACACATGGTGGTCTTTCAGGACGACATATTGGTCACAGGTCGGAACGCTGCCGAGCACTTACAAAACCTGGAGGAGGTCCTCCAGCGACTGGATCGCGTCGGGCTGAGGCTGAAGAGGTCGAAATGCGTCTTCATGGCAACAGAAGGAGTTCTTGGGGAGAAAGATCGCGGCGGACGACATTCGGCCCACAGACGCCAAGACAGAGGCTATCAGGAATGCGCCCAGGCCACAGAACGTCACGGAGCTACGGTCGTTCCTGGGACTCCTTAACTATTTTGGTAACTTCCTACCGGGGTTAAGCACTCTCTTAGAGGTCTTACATGTGTTATTGCGTAAAGGTGAGAACTGGGTATGGAGAAAAAAAACAAGTAATTGCTTTTGAGAAAGCCAGAAACATTTTATGCTCCAACAAGCTGCTTGTATTGTATAACCCGTGGTGGGCAATGATAACCGACTAAGAGCATCCATACAGTTCTCGGTGTCTGGCCTGTGGCGGATGGTATAGTTATACGCTGATAGCGCGAGTGCCTACCTTTGTATGCGGGCTGAGGCATTAGTATTTATCCCCTTGTTTTCAGCGAACAAGGACACAAGGGGCTTGTGATCAGCTTCCAGCTCAAATTTGAGGCCAAACAGAAACTGATGCATTTTCTTTTCCCCGAACACACACACGCTAATGCCTCTTTCTCAATCATGCTGTAGGCCCTCTCGGCCATAGACAAGCTCCTGGAGGCAGAGGCGACAGGTTGCAACTTCCCCGCAACGTTTGCTTGTTGTAATACATACCCGACTCCGTGCGACGATGCATCACATGATGATGCTCTCAGTCGGCTACCATTGCCCACCACAGGGGTGGAAATGGCGCAGCCTGCAAACTTGTTGATGGCGGCGCAGCCCGCGGACTTGTTGATGGTCATGGAAGCGTTTCAAAATGATAAATCACCTGTCACGGCCCACCAGATTAGGACTCGGACCAGCCAAGATCCTCTGCTGTCCCAAGTAAAAAAACTGTGTACTGCATGGGAACTGGGCCAGCATCCCCGTTGAAATGCAAGAGCTAATCAAGCTGTTCTAGCGGCGAAAGGACGAGTTGTCCATTCAGGCCGACTGCCTGTTTTGGGGTAACCGCTTAGTGCTACCCAAAAAGGGCAGGGAGACGTTCATCTCGGATCTCCACAGCACACACCTGGGTATAGTAATGATGAAAGCGATAGCCAGATCACACGTGTGGTGGCCTGGTATCGACTCTGACTTAGAGTCCTGTGTACGGCAATGCAGCGTGTGTGCTCAGTTGAGCAACGCGCCCAGAGAGGCACCACTAATTTTGTGGTCCTGGCCCTCCAGGCCATGGTCGAGGATCCATGTCGACTATGCGGGCCCGTTTCTCGGTAAAATGTTCCTGGTGGTGGTGAATGCTTTTTCAAAATGGATTGAATGTGAAATATTGTCGGGAAGCACCACCACCTCCACCATTAAAAGCCTGAGGGCCATGTTTGCCACCCACGGCCTGCCTGACATACTGGTCAGTGACAACGGGCCATGTTTCACCAGTGCCGAATTTAAAGAATTCATGACCTGCAATGGGATCAAACATGTCACCTCGGCCCTGTTTAAACCAGCTTCCAATGGGCAGGCAGAGCGGGCAGTAGAAACAATCAAACAGAGCCTCAAATGAGTCACAGAAGGCTCACTCCAAACCCGCCTGTCCCGAGTACTGCTCAGCTACCGCACAAATTCCCACTCGCTCACAGAGGTGCCCCGGCTGAGCTACTCATGAAAAGGACACTTAAAACCAGACTCTCGCTGGTTCACCCCAACCTGCATGATCAGGTAGAGAGCAGGTGGCAGCAACAAAATGTAAACGATGGGAGCACTGTATATAAGACAGCCCCTAAGGCCTGTTCCTCACTCTGGAGTGTCTTAATAAAGACTGAGGTCACTGTTACTTTAATCTCACTGTGTGCAGTCTCATCTGTGTTCCGAACACAATATTATGTGTAGAACTCCACGAGGCTGAGTACTGTGAGCTAAACTTAGTGTGACCTTAGTCTTCTTTATTACAACTCCAGAGTGCCTAAACAACATGGCAGCCAACGTGTGTGCAGGTGACCATTAGGACTCCAAAAGTTGCGCCCTCTGGTGGCACGTATTACATAGTTACATACATAACATCGCTCCCCCCCCCAAAGTCTTCGGTGCAAATTATTTACAAGTTGAGGCGATCCGGAGCCCTTTGCTCCCTGGTTCATCGTCTAAGTTCAAATCCTGGCGTGTGTGAGTTGGTCGGACCATTGCTGCACTGCACCACAGCTGGTCTGACCGGACTGTCAGGAACGGTGGGTTCATCCTTGTGATTAATAGCAAGGTCAATTGCTGGTTGGATGTATGTTGGTGGATCGTCGACGGTGATGTCCTCTTCAAGTCATTCCTGGTTGTCAGTAAATCGCAATTTGGTCTGATCTAAATGCTTTCTGCACATTTGGCCCTTTAACAGTTTGATTATAAACATCCTATTCCCTTCTTGGCCAAAACAATGCCAGCAACCCACTTGGGACCATGACCGTAATTCAGGACAAACACAGGGTCGTTAACATCAATGTCACGTGAAACAGCCACACGATCATGGTACATGTTCTGCCGGTGTCGCCGGGTTTCCACATGATCATTGAGATCCGGGTGGACTAGAGAGAGCTTGGTTTTGAGGGCTTTCTTCATTAACAATTCTGCCGGCTAATCCCGGTGAGCAAGTGGGGTCGTGTTTGGTAACTGAGCAGAATGTGAGACAAGCGGGTCTGCAGGGAACCGTCCGTCACGCGTTTCATGCTCTGCTTGATTGTTTGGACTGCCCGCTCCGCTTGACCTTTAGATGCGGGCTTATACGGAGCAGACCTGACATGCTTGATGCAATTGTGGGTCATAAACTCATTGAATTCCGAGCTGGTGAAACACGGTCCATTGTTGCTGACAAGGATGTCGGGCAAACCATGGGTGGCGATCATAGCCCAGAGGCTTTCAATGGTGACGATGGACGTGCTGGATGACATGATTACGCATTCAATCCATTTGGAGTAAGTGTCCACTACTACTAAAAACATCTTTCCTAGAAAGGGGCCGGCAAAATAGACGTGGGATCCTGGACCACGGTTTGGAGGGCCATGACCACAGACTCACTGGAGCCTCCCTTGGTGCATTGCTCAGTTGCGAGCAAGTGTTGCACTGATGGACGCATGATTCTAAGTCCGAGTCAAAGCCGTGCCAACAAACATGCGACCTGGCAATTGCCTTCATGGAAATATCGAAACATAACAACATAGAAAATAGGTGCAGGAGTAGGCCATTCGGCCCTTCGAGCCTGCACCACCATTCAATAAGATCATTACTGATCATTCGCCTCAGTACCCCTTTCCTGCTTTCTCTCCATAGCCCTTGATCCCTTTAGCCATAAGGGCCATATCTAACTCTCTCTTGAATATATCAAACGAACTGGCATCAACAACTCTCTGCGGTAGAGAATTCCACAGATTAACAACTCTCTGAGTGAAGAAGTTTCTCCTCATCTCAGTCCTAAATGGCTTACCCCTTATCTTTAGACTGCGTCCCCTGGTTCTGGACTTCCCCAACATAGGGAACATTCTTCCTGCATCTAACTTGTCCAGTCCTGGCAGAATTTTATATGTTTCTATGAGATCACCTCTCATCCTTCTAAACTCCAGTGAATACAGGTCCAGTCGATCCAGTCTCTCCTCATATGTTAGTCCTACCATTCTGGAAATCAGTCTGATGGACCTTCGCTGCACTCCCTCAATAGCAAGAATGTCCTTCCTCAGATTAGGAGACCAAAACTGAACACAGTATTTCAGGTGAGGCCTCACCAAGGCCCTGTACAACTGCAGTAAGACCTCCCTGCTCCTATACTCAAATCCCCTAGCGTTGAAGGCCAACATACCATTTGCCTTCTTCACCGCCTGCTGTACCTGCATGCCATCTTTCACTGACTGATGCACCATGACACCCAGGTCTCGTTGCACCTCCCCTTTTACTAATTTGCCACCATTCAGAAAATATTCTGCCTTCGTATTTTTGCCACCAAAGTGGATAACCTCACATTTATCTACATTATACTGCTTCTGCCATGCATTTGCCCATTCACCTAACCTGTCCAAGTCACCCTGCAGCCTCTTAGCATCCTCCTCACAGCTCACTCCGCCACCCAGCTTAGTGTCATCTGCAAACTTGGAGATATTACACTCAATTCCTTCATCTAAATCATTGATGTATATTGTAAGTAGCTGGTGTCACAGCACTGAGCCCTGCGGCACTCCACTAGTCACTGCCTGCCATTCTGAAAAGGACCCATTTATCCTGACTCTCTGCTTCCTGTTTGCCAGCCAGTTCTTTATCCACGTCAGTACATTACCCCCAATACCATGTGCTTTAATTTTGCACACCAATCTCTTGTGCTGGGCCTTGTCAAAAGTCTTTTGAAATTCTAAACACCACATCCACTGGTTCTCCCTTGTCCACTCTATTAATTACATCCTCAAAAAAAATTCTAGAAGATTTGTCAAACAGGATTTTCCTTTCATAAATCTATGCTGACTTGGACTGATCCTGTCACTGCTTTCCAAATGCGCTGCTATTTCATCATTAATGATTGATTCCAATATTTTCCCCACTACTGATGTCAGGCTAACCGGTCTACAATTAGCAGTTTTCTCTCTTCCTCCTTTTTTAAAAAGTGGTGTTACGTTAGCGACCCTCCAGTCCAGAGTCAATAGACTGTTGAAAAATGATCACCAATGCATCCACTATTTCTGGGGCCATTTCCTTAAATACTCTGGGATGCAGACTATCAGGCCCCAGGGATTTATTGGCCTTCAATCCCATCAATTGCCCTAACACAATTTCCTGACTAGTAAGGATTTCCTTCAGTTCCTCTTTCTCGCTAGACCCTCGGTCCCCTACTATTTCCAGAAGGTTACTTGTGTCTTCCTTTTGTGAAGTATTTGTTCAACTGGTCTGCCATTTCTTTGTGCCCCCTTATAAATTCACCTGATTCTGATTGCAAGGGACCTACGTTTGTCTTCACTAATCTTTTTCTCTTCACATATCTATAGAAGCTTTTGCAATCAGTTTTTGTTCCCGACAAGCTTCCTCTCATACTCTATTTTCCCCCTTCTAATTAAACCCTTTGTCTTCCTCTGCTGAATTCTAACTTTCTCCCAGTCCTCAGTTTTGCTGTTTTTTCTGGCCAATTTATATGCCTCTTCCTTGGATTTAACACTATCCTTAATTTCCCTTGTTAGCCACGGTTGAGCCAATTTCCCCATTTTATTTTTATTCCAGACAGGGATGTACAATTTTTGAAGTTCATCCATGTGATCTTTAAATGTTTGCCATTGCCTGTCCACCGTCAACACTTCAAGTATCATTCGCCAGTCTATTCTGGTCAATTCACGTCTCATACCATCAAAGTTACCTTTCCTGAAGTTCAGGATCCGTGTCTCTGAATTAACTGTGTCATTCTCCATCTTAATAAAGAATTCTACCATATTATGGTCATTCTTCCCCAAGGGGCCTTCCACAACAAGATTGCTAATTAGTGTTTTCTCATTACCCAGCCTAGGATGGCCAGCTCCCTAGTTGGTTCCTCGACATATTGGTCGAGAAAACCATCCCTAGTACACTCGAGGAAATCTTCCTCCATCGTATTGCTACTAGTTTAGTTCGCCCAATCTACATGTCGATTAAAGTCGCCCATGATAACTGCTGTACCTTTATTGCACGGATCCCTAATTTCTTGTTTGATGCTGTCCCCAACCTCACTCCTACTGTTTGGTGGTCTGTACACAACTCCCACTAGCGTTTTCTGCCCTTTGGTATTCTGCAGCCCCACTCATACAGATTCCACATCCTCCAAGCTAATGTCCTTCCTTACTATTGCATTAATTTCCTCGTTAACCAGCAACGCTACCCCACCTCCTTTTCCTTTCTGTCTATCCTTTCTGAATGTTAAATACCCCTGGATGTTGAGTTCGCAGCCTTGGTCACCCTGGAGCCATGTCTCCGTGATGCCAATTATATCATACCCGTTAATTGCTGCCTGCGCTGTTAATTCATCCACCTTATTATGAATACTCCTTGCATTGAGGCACAGAGCCTTCAGGATTGTCCTTTTAACACACTTTGCCCCTTTAGAATTTTGCTGCAATGTGGCCCCTTTTGATTTTTGCCTTGGGTTTCTCTGCCCTCCACTTTTACTTTTCTTTTTTCTATCTTTTGCTTCTGCCCCCAATTTACTTCACTCTGTCTCCCTGCATAGGTTCCCATCATCCTGCCATATTAGTTTAACCCCTACCCAACAGCACTAGCAAACACTCCCCCAAGGACATTGGTTCTGGTCCTGCCCAGGTGCAGACCGTCCGGTTTGTACTGGTCCCACCTCCCCCAGAACCGGTTCCAATGTCCCAGGAATTTGAATCCCTCCCTTCTGCACCACTCCTCAAGCCACATATTCATCTTAGCTATGACTAGCACATGGCACTCTTAGCAATCCTGAGATTACTACATCATGACAATGCCTGGGTGGGTACTGTGTCGTGTATAAATGTTTCCCTGCCTATTTTTGGCGAAACCACGCGATCACCCCAGAAGAGACAATCCGACTGGATGGACATTTCATCTTTGCGTCGGTGAAATGGCTTAATTTCATCTTGCATTTCCTTGGGAACGGCCGACCAGTTCCCATTTTGGATGCAACTCTTTACTAATGCTAGCACAGGATCCTGGCTGGTCCAGGTCCTGATCTGGTGAGCTGTGACGGGTGACCCCTTGCTTTCAAAAGCATCCATGACCAGTAGCAAGTCTGCGGGTTGCGCCATTTCAACTCCGGTGGTGGGTAATGGTAGCCGTCTGAGTGTATCGGCACAGTTTTCAGTGCCTGGTCTGTGGCGGATAACATAGTCATAAGCGGATAATGTTAGTGCCCATCTTTGGGTGCGGTATGAAGCATTGGTGTTTATACCTTTGCTGTCTGAAAACAGAGAAATGAGCGTCTTATGGTCAGTTTCAAGCTCAAACCGAAGTCCAGATAGGTATTGGTGCATTTTCTTAACCCCATATACACATGCTAACGCCTCTTTCTCGACCATACTATAGGCTCTCTCAGCCTTAGACAGACTTTTAGATGTGTATGCAACCGATTAGAGGTTGCCCGATACATTGGCTTGCTGTAATACACAGCCGACCCCATACGATGAGGCGTCACAAGCTAGCACTAAACGTTTACATGGGTCATAGTGTACAAGTAACTTATTTGAACATAGCAGGTTCCTGGCCTTCTCAAAGGCTGCGTCTTGAGATTTGCTCCAAAACCAGTCGTCACCCTTACGTAACAACATGTGCAAAGGCTCTAACAATGTGCTCAACCCGGCTAGAAAGTTACCGAAATAGTTGAGGAGTCCCAGGAATGAACGCAGCTCCGTCTGTGGTCTGGATGCATTCTTGATGGCCTCTGTCTTTGTGTCCATGGGCCTGATGCCATCTGCTGCAATCTTTCTCCCCAGAAATTTGAATTCTGGCTACAGGTAAACACACTTGGAGCGTTTCAGCCTGAGTCCCACTTTGTCTCGGCAACTTAGAACCTCTTCCAGGTTGCGTAGGTGTTCGATGGTGTCACAACTGGTATTCAGGATGTCTTCTTGAAACACAACGGTGCGCAGAACAGATTTTAGCAAACTCTCCATATTTTTCTGGTAAATGGCTGCAGCCGAGCGAATCCCGAAAGGGCACTTGTGGTATATAAACAGTCCTTTGTGTGTGTTGATTCACGTCAGTTTTTTCGAAGATTAAGCCAGCTCCTGTGTCATGTAGGCAGAGGTTAGGTCTAACTTGGTGAATGACTTCCCTACCCCCCCACTAACGTTGCGAACAGGTCATCCACCTTGGGCAGCGGGTACTGATCCTGTAGTGAGATTCGGTTAATCGTTATCTTGTCGTCTCTGCAGATTCTGACCTTGCCATGGCTTTTCAACACCGGAACAATTGGACTGGCCCACTCGTTGAACTTGACTGGCGATATGATTCCTTCGCATTGGTGTCTGTCCATTTCGATCTCGACTTTCTCCCTCATCATGTGCGGAACCACCCGAGCCTTGTGATGGATGGGCCATGCATCAGGGCCGAGATGGATCTGTACCTTGGCGCCTGTGAAGTTACTGATGCCTCATTCAAATAGTGAGGGAAACTTGCTCAGCACTTGAGCACACGAAGCGCCATCAACTGAAGATAGTCCTTTGAAGTCGTTCCAATTCCATCTAATCTTTTCTAGCCAGCTTCTGCCGAACAGCATTGGACCATTGCCTGGAACAATCCACAATGATAGGTCATGCACAGCTCCATCATACGATACCTTCACTGTCACACTTCCAATGACTGGTATGAGCTCTTTGGTGTAGGTTCGCAGCTTTGCATTAATCGGGTTCAGTTTGGGCCTTTGTGCCTTATTGCCCCACAGTTTCTCAAAAGCCTTCTGGCTTCCCCTTTTATACCTGAAAGTCCAGGTTAGGAGTGTCTCCCACGAGTTCATCCCTTGTGGTCAATGTTCTCAAGGTGTACAACTTAGGTCAGTTTATACATGGGTTACAATGATAGTTGAATACATGACATCACCTAACCCCTCCCACCAAAGTCTTATTGGGATCACAGGTTAAGTCTCTCTGGTGGTTTACGCTCCCTTGTAGAGCGCCTGAGTTGGGGCTTTGGTTGTTGGGCGCTGGCCTGAGTGTCTGCTGTTTGCGTTGCCTCAGGCCTGTCCGGACTGCCCACAGTGACTGGGCTCTCCTCCACTTGGTTCCGGTGTTCGGTCACCTGTGGTGGAGTAAACTCTACGTCGTGTTCTTCCTCTGCTTCTTCTATGGGGTTGCTGAACCTCCTTTTAGTTTGAGCCACGTGCTTGCGGCAGATTTGTCCATTGGTAAGTTTAACTACCAAAACACCATTCCCCTCTTTGGCAATCACAGTGCCTGCAAGCCATTTGGGCCCTGCAGCGTAATTAAGGACAAAAACAGGGTCATTGATATCAATTCATCGCACCCTCGCATTCCTGTCATGGTAGTCACATTGTGACTGACGCCTGCTCTCTTTCATAGTAGGGTGTATAAGGGATAACCTAGTTTTGAGCATCCTTTTCATTAGCAGCTCTGCGGGTGGAACTCCTGTGAGCGAGTGTGGTCGGGATCTATTAGCCAACAGGAGGCGTGATAAGCGGCTTTGTAGGGAACCCCCTTGGATTCTGAACATCCCCTGTTTGATTATCTGCACTGCTCGTTCCGCCTGGCCGTTTGAGGCCGGCTTGAACAGTGCCGTTCTGACATGGTTAATTCTATTGCCCGCCATGAAGTCCTGGAATTAAGTGCTCGTGAAGCACGGGCCATTGTCGCTGACCAAGACATCCGGTAGACCATGGGCAGAGAATATTGCCCATAGACTTTCTACCGTGGCAGAGGATGTGCTTGAATTTAAAATGGCACACTCAATCCATTTGGAGTAGGCATCTACTGCAACCAAAAACATTTTTCCCATGAAAGGACCTGCGTAGTCCACATGGATGCGTGACCATGGCTTGGCGGGCCAGATCCAGGGGCAAAGGGGGGTTTCCATGGGTGCGTTGCCCAGCTGAATTCACGTGTTGCACCTGCGAACACAAAGTTCCAGGTCTGCATCTATCCCTGGCCACCAAACATGTGACCTGGCAATTCATCATGACAATGCCCGGGTGCTCATTGTGAAGTTCTCTGATAAACACCTCTCTGCCCATCTGGGGCATGACTACTCGGTTTCCCCACAGTAGGCAATCGGCCTGAATCGAGAGTTCATCCTTGCGCCTATGAAACTGTTTAAATTCCTCAGGGCATGCCCCGTACGTGGCTGCCCAGTCCCCATTCAGGACACATTTCTTAACTAAAGACAGTAGCGGATCTTTATTTGTCCAGACTTTAATCTGACGGGCTGTCACAGGTGAGCCTTCGCTTTCGAAAGCTTCAACAACCATGACCATCTCAGCATCATGCTCAGTTGCCCCCTCAGTGGTGGCTAGTGGGAGCCTGCTGAGTGCATCGGCGCTGTTTTCAGTGCCTGGTCTGTGCCGAATTGTGTAGTCATTGGCGGCTAACGTAAGTGCCCACCTCTGTATGCGGCCGATGCATTCGCATTTATGGCCTTGTTGTCGGCCAAAAGGGATGTTAGGGGTTTGTGATCTGTCTCCAGCTCAAATTTCCTGTCAAACAGGTAGTGGTGCATTTTTTTTACTGCATATACACATGCTAGCGCTTCCCTTTTCTACCATTCCATAGCCCCTTTCTGCCTGGGACAGATGTCTGGAGGCATAAGCTACCTGCTGTAACTGACCATTGGCATTCACATGCTGCAACACACACCCGACCCCATAGGACAATGCATCGCACATTAACACAAGTTTCTTACATGGGTCATATAACGTTAACAGTTTGTTGGAGCATAACAAATTGCGTTTTCTATGAAAAGCCCTTTCCTGGCTGTCCCCCAGACCCAATTGCGACCTTTGCGTTGGAGCATGTGTAGCGACTCTAACAACGTGCTCAATTTGGGAAGAAAGTTACCAAAATAGTTCAGGAGCCCCAGGAATGAACGCAGCTCCATCGTGTTATGGGGTCTGGGTGCTCTCTGGATCGCTTCCGTTTCAGACGGAGTAGGTCTGATCCCATCTGCTGCGACCCTTATCCCCAGGAATTCTACCTCTGGAGCTAAGAAGACACACTTCGCCTTTTTCAGTCGCAGCCCTACCTGGTCCAGTCTGCGTAGCACCTCCTCCAGATTGTGGAGGTGTTCTTCAGTATCACGACCCATGATGAGGATATCATCTTGAAAAACCACTGTCCTTGGAATCGACTTGAGGCTTTCCAGTTTCTTCGACTCACTCGCCAGCTCCTGGGTCAGGTAAGCTGAGTTCAAGTCCAATTTTGAAAAAAGTTTGCCACCGGATAGCGTCGCAAAGAGGTCCTCCGCTCTCGGTAGCGAGTACTGGTCTTGGAGTGACACCCGATAGATGGTGGCCTTCTAATCGCCATACATCCTGACCGACCCATCCGCCTTGAGCATCGGCACAATCGGGCTCGCCCAGTCACTGAATTCGACTGGCGAGATGATGCCTTCCCTCAGCAGGCGGTCGAATTCGCATTCTATCTTTTCCCACATCACATACGGCACTGCTCTGGCCTTGTGATGTACTGGCCTGGTGTCCGGGTTTATGTGAATCACTATCTTGGCCCCAATGAAAGTGCCGATGCCGGGTTGAAATAATTAGTCAAATTTGTCCAGGACCTGTGAGCATGATACTCGCTCCACAGAAGAAATTGCATTGACATCGCCCCATTTCCAGTTCATGACAGCAAGCCAACTCTTCCCTAGTAGTGCGGGACCGTCCCCCGGGACAATCCAGAGTGGCAACCTGCTCTCCGAATCTTTGTGGGTCACGACTACCATGGCGCTGCCTAGCACCGGAATGATCTCCTTTGTATCTGTCCGTAACTGTGCATCAATCGGCAATAATTTTGGCCTCCTGGCCTTGGACACCCACAAACCTTCGAACTGTTTGATACTCATCAGGGACTGGCTGGTCCTGTGTCTAGCTCCATTAATACTGGGATGCCATTGAGGAGCACTTTCATTATTATTGGTGGCGTCCTGGTATCTGAACTGTATATGTGCTCCACATGAACTCGCTGAACTTCATTTGGCCTCGTCGGGCTTACATCGGGCCGTCCTCCTCGTACATCAACCTGGCTGTAGGCTCTGGCTGGGTGTTTGCCTCTGCACCTCCAGCATGAGTTGGAGGCCCCGTTGTTGGAAACAAAAGATCCATTACCAGTCGATCGTCTCTGACTGTCTCTGTAACTGTCCTTAAGCGCACCATTAACAGGTGTTGATGGCCCCATTACTGGCCGCATTGTCCATTGCGATGGCATGAATCGCCGTTCAGCTAGCCATTGTCTCTGTTGAATTCCCCCTTTGGGTTCGACTACATGCTGGGGCATGTCCGATTTCCCTTATCACCAAGAGAGCTGTGTGCCGCGTTAACAATGTTGACTCCCTGGTCGTTTGCCGCATTTGAGCCAAGATTTTTGTCATACATCATTCTGGTCTCTTCCTCCCCTGAGATAAATGTCTGGGCTATCAGAGCCGCCACTTCCAAGGTCAAGTCTTTGGTCTCAATCAGTTTCCTGAAAACCCCAGCGTGTCTGATGCCTTCAATAAAAAAGTCTCGCAGCATCTCTGCTCTGCATGCATCTGGGAACTTACATAGGCTCGCCAGTCGCCGGAGATCTGCCACGAAGTCTGGAACGCTTTGCCCTTCTCGCCGCCGGTGCGTGTAAAACCGGTGTCTCGCCATGTGCATGCTGCTCGCTGATTTAAAGTGTTCCCCGATCAACTTAATGAGCTCTTCGAATATTTTTCCCACCGGCTTCTCTGGCGCTAGAAGGTCCTTCATCAGGGAGTACGTTCTGGATCCACAAACTGTCAGGAGATAAGCCCTGCATTTGTCGGCCGAATCCTGTGCCAACCATTCCTTAGTGACAAAACTTTGCAGTAGTCTCTCAATAAAGTCGTCCTAATCATCACCAACACAGTACCTCTCTTCTGTGCTGCTAGTGGCCATGCTCACGTAGCTTAAATCCCAGTTTCTCATCGCCAATGATATGTCCTTACTATACAGTATAAATGCACATGAGGCCCATACTTGAGAGAAGGTCACTCTGTGACCAGTTACCTTTATTACCAAGGCCTCAAGTGATGAAGGTGGGTGGAGCTTTCCCTTTTATACCTGAAAGTCCAGGTTAGGAGTGTCTCCCACAAGTTCGCCCCTTGTGGTCAATATTCTCAAGGTGTACAACTTAGGTCAGCTTATACATGGGTTACAATGATAGTTGAATAAATGACAGTAACGGCTGAGCCAGTATCGCTAAGCATAATTTTCTGCCTGCCTCCTTTTAAGACAACAAGGACTACTGCTCTCCCGCTGCTATCACGTCGGAACCCCGCTTCCGATCAATCTTTGGGGGCTGAACCCTGTCATAGTGTCAATCCTGGAATCGGTCTCTCTAATGAGTGTGCATTGTCGATTACGTGCACCAGTAAAAATTTTGCATCCTTCCCATGGCAATTTGGGTTTGTATAAGGGTTATCAATTTATCCAATCATTTATCTGTCCCAGAAGGCTTGGATTCGTTCCTCGGGAGGTATCTATGCGTTGCATCATGGTTCGGTGCTAGTCTGGGTCTGCTGCAGTCTTTTGCTAGGTGGCCTACCTTCTTACAATTAAAGCACTGCCCCTTAAAGGGGTAGTTTTGAGATTCCTCCACTATTGACACTGGTTTATTTGCAGTGGGGTGACTTCACCTTTAACTGGTCTTTTGCCATCTCCCAGGCTATTTGAGCGCTGGTCTCTATATCTGTCCATTGATTGGTGGGTCTTGTGGCTATTCCCAGGGTGGTTTCAACTAAAGCAGGGAGTTGGGTCAGGAACATCGATTTAAATTGTTCTTGATTCTTTCCTGCTACAGCATTTGCAGGTGCCTGGTTCTGCGTATGTTAATAGATATCGTACAGGCGATTACTGAAGGCTGTCGGGGTCTCTTCTGGGCGCTGCTTGGTCTGATTAAGCAGAGCCACTAAGTTCAAGTTTCGGATCCCTAAATGGTTTCGGATCCCGGTCATGAGTGCATCGGATACTGCGGCAGCCTGGAGGACTGCTTCTGGCAGATTATCTTTTTGGGAAGTGGAACAGGCCAAGAAGAGGACTCGTATTAAGTCTCTCTCTTCCAACTCAGAGTGACCCCTCCTGAAATTTTCCCTCTTCCTATTAACTTCCGGTGGGTCGTCCCCATCATTAATGGGCCCCAACTCATGGCTACATGCCGTGGCCTCATCACCAGATATGAGCCATGAGTCAGTCTGGTTACTGGTGATGTTGCCGTGCGCATTACGTCATGAAGAAGTGGTTACTATGGCTACGATTGGCTCTTGTGTCTCCAAGGTATCCCATCCTACACCACTCTCCTGGGGCTTATACTGACTGCCTTCCTCTTCCCAATCTGTTTGCCCCCTTTCCCTTCTGCTGTCTCTGTTATGGCTTCCTGTGTTACTGTGGATACCAGGACCTGCTGTTCCCCTAACTTACTTTTTAGCCTCGCTATTTCTAGTTGGCACTGGGAGTGATCTGCTTCCCTTTGTGGCTTCTTAATGATTTCTCTTAATGCATCTCTCGCATCTTTCAGCTCTTGCTGGAGCCTCAAGTTTTCCAATTTATATTTTTTTAACTCTAATTTGTTTTTATTTGCTTCAACAATGGCTGCGGTGGCATTTAAGTTTGAGAGACTTTGTTGCTGTAGCAGTGAAGCTGCCTGTTCGGCCCCTCTTTCTAATTGCTTAATACTGTGGTTTAATTGGCCAATTTCTTGTCTTAAATGCTGTATTTCTCCCTCTTTTAACTGCTTCACAAGTTGGAGGCCTTCTTCCTTTTGCTGTTTCATAACTTCAATCTCTCTTTCTTTTTACTGAATCTCTTTTACTTGCAATTCTTTCAAATCTTGTATCACTTTGGCATCTTGCCTCATTAATTCCTTATCTCTCCTGGCACAATAAAAAACACTAAATGCACGAGACTGTTTGCCCGTTTTGATCTCAGCTTTCCCCTATCTAACCTCTCCTGTATAATTCTCACCATCTCCCCAAATGAGGCAGGTACACCCTCGTGCTGTGCCTGCGCCCTTAACTCTTCTGCGTCTTGTATCGGGAGCTTTTTGGACAACCTCTCCTGATAAACTAGCTCAACATTACTTTTTATTGTTGGCTTTCTGTCCATGACCGATCCCTTCATCCTGTGTCTTTTGAATATAACTACTGGCGGGTCCCCACTTACACAGTTCCAACCTACCCCACTTTAACAGTTACAACTATCGAGATGACTGCTCCCCTAAAACGCAACTCCCGATCCGTTTAATTGTTTCAATTATAATCGCAACACAGGTTAGAATTGCAACTCCTGAGATTTCCAATTGTTCAAAATAATCATCAAAAAGCTGTCTCGCCAGTTTCACACATTCTCCACCAATTTTGTAGCATTTCTGAATCTCTCTGGGCTTACATTTGACAATGAGCCGATTCTTTCAAACAATTAGAAGAGTTTGTTAAAAACATACACATTAGCAGCAATGGTCAAATATCCTATAGATCTACCTTAGTTACAACAGAGATACAATGAGGTTATAATAAAAAGCGATATACGTTACGCCCCTTTTGCTGGCTGGTTTGAACACACAGCATGCATGCTGATTTGTCTGGTCTTCAACAGGAGGTCTTTTGCTGTGTGTCCAGCAGGGAGAGAAGAGAGAGAAAAGTTCCTGGCTTGCGTTTTTTATATTCCTGAAGGCCATTGTCCTCAGAAAAGCCCCATGATTGGACCTTGGCTCCAGGGCAGTTCCCCATTGGCTCTCCACATACATGTGGCTGTCTGGCCTGGTTTAACCATCCCTTGATTAGAATAAATGGCTCTCCAATACACAATGCGGAAGCTCTGGGGGCTTTCATTTTGTTTCTTACAAAATTTAGCCCATGCTGGCACTCTGTGGGCTTCCATTTTATCTCAACACAAACAGGCCTTTCCGTTAATCTACACTTTTAACATTTATACATACACAGAATCAATTAATAAACTCTTTTATTCTTACAAACTCCTCACTTTGAGGGGGAAATATCCTTATTGACCCCTTATATTGAGAGGGATAGAAAGAAAAGTGGGTGGCCTGACTTGGTCCCCACCTCGTAAGGTGTAGGTCACGTAGGGGATTTATTTTTGTCCAATCACGTCTCCAGCAGAGACTCTCCCCTTCCCGTATCTTCAGTGCACCGTCGCTTCTCGAAGCACATTGATGATTGATGATGTTCGTGAGTCATGCTGCAGCTCCCACTTCTCTATCTTCCCTCGCCTTGGCCAGTGTCGTACTGACAATCATGAGGATCCGTAACATGATCTGTGGGAAACAAGATCAGTGCAGTATGTTATGTAATGATGTGTGTATCGTCCCAGTACCTTAAATGTAATGTAAGTACTATGCCACACCACAGAGGGTGCTGCGGTGGGAAACCCTGGTAGTACCTGTAAGAAGGACTATATAAGGCTGACCACCACACCTGGGAAGCACTCTGGAGCTGAACAATAAAGGACGAAGGTCACAGCAGTTAGATTACACCAGACTGTGTGGAGTCAGTGATTTGTGTGCTACATACACCACATCGGCAACGAGGAAGCGGACGAACTCCACGCAACCATGGCTACTCTGGGCTCGCTAAAGGATTTTACCGTGGGCAATGATTGGGAGGCCTTTACGGAAAGGCTCGAGTACTACTTCACAGCAAACGATCTGACGGAGGACACGGACGCAATGAGAGAGAAGCGTAAGGCGATATTGCTCTCCAGTTGTGGAAATGAGGTTTACTGTCTCGTCAGGAATTTGCTGGCACGCGGGAGCACCAGGGACAAGTCATACGAGGAGCTGACTGAACTCATTCGTGACCAGTTGAAACCGAAGGAGAGCATCCTCACGGCCAGATACAAATTTTACCATCACTGCAGACCCCAGGGCCAGGATGTCACCAAATATGCTGCGGACCTCAGGAGACTCGCGGCGCCGTGTGATTTTGGGGCACACCTTGACGAGGCTTTGCGGGATGTTTTCATTATGGGGATTGGCCACGAGGGCCTCCTTCACAAGCTGCTGGCCACAGAACCCACAGTCACTCTGACAAAGGCCATCGCCATCAGCCGGGCACATATGACCTCGACTTGCAGCACCAAGCAAATAATCCACACAGTCTCGAACCCGGCAGGCACTGTCCACAGGATAGCGCCCACCATGGACAAAACTGAAAAACGTGGCTCTGTCCGGGGCAGAGAGCACGGACCTCGGGATCCTGGAGCTCCGAGTCCGCCGAGGGGGGCCAATCAAGCAGCACCATGCTGGCGTTGTGGAGGAAGCCATGGGGCTCACCGGTGCAGGTTTGCGGAGTACACGTGCAATACCTGCCATGTTAAAGGCCACCTTCAGCGTATGTGTAAAAGAAATCAGATTCACCGTGTGGCTGAGGAGATGGGGGATGATCCACTGTTCAGCGAGGAACAGGTAGAAGAAGATGAGGTGTTGGGACTGTATACGTGCACCGACGATTCGCCCCCAGTGATAAGGGAAGTAAAAATCAACGGAGTCCCAGTGAGTATGGAAGTGGACACGGGCTCGGGTCCGTCGTTGATAAGTCGGAGAACTTTTGATAAACTGTGGATTAACCCAGCTGCACGACCCAAGCTGGTCCCGGTCACGGTGACGCTGCGTACCTACACCAGGGAACTGATACCTGTTCTCGGCAGAGCGATGGTGCAGGTATCCCACCGGGACGAGACGCATGCTTTACCTTTGTGGGTCGTTGCAGGCGATGGGCCAACACTCCTCGGCCGGAGGTGGATGGGGACGGTCCGTGGGAGCTGGGAAGACTTAATTCCTCCACAGGCTGCTGCTCCCGGGGTGCTGCCGTGCCCCGAGTCCCCAGAGAGCAGCGCCGACCGAGCTGGAGCTGCAGCCTCAATCCACCCACAGGCAAGTCCCAGGCCCGGACCTCACACAGAGACCCTGCAGCCTTAATCCCCACAGGCAAGCCCCAGGCCCGGATCTCACACAGAGACCCTGCAGCCCCAGCCCCCACAGGCAAGCAGCCCTGCACAGAGGGGCCCAAGGGGGTGTGGGGGTTGAGCTGGCGGGGCGCTGCGGGAGGGGTGCTGAGGGATCCAGGGGCCGGCGGTTCGGAAGGGCCCCGCAGAGGAAGAGGCCCCGCAGAGGAGCTGGTAGCGTCGGTCGGCGGCCATGGCAGCCGCAGGGGAGGCCGCTACGGAGGCCGCGGGTGACGCGGCAAGTGCGGCCGCTGGAGAGGCCACGACGGCCGCAGGAGAGGCGGCAAGTCAGGTGGCAGCGGAGGGGAGCAGAGGCTGTGGCGGCGGATGGCATTCGGAGCGGCGGAGAAGAAGATGGCGGCGGCATCATGTCGGAGCTGCAGAGCATCAAAGAAGGCGGCGCCCAAGGAGAAGCCTCGTGGAATCCTCCTGCCTTAAAGAGGACATGTACCCGGGAGTCTTAAAAGGGCCTTACAAAGAGGTGGTCCCCACTGTCATGTATTCAACCAGCATTGTAACCCATGTATAAACTGACCGAAGTTGTACACCGTGAGAACACTGACCACTATGTGGGAGACACTCCTAACCTGGACCTTCAGGTATAAAAGGGGAAGCTCCACCCACCTTCATCACTTGAGTGCTAAGGAATAAAGGACAGGTCACAGACTGACCTTCTCGCAAGCATGGGCCTCGTGTGCATTTATACTGTGTAGTAAGGACGTATCAATGGCGACAAGAAACTGGGATTTAAACCACGCGAGCATGGCCACTAGCAGAACAGACGAGAGGTACTGTGTTAAGGAATGGTTGGGACAGAGATTCAACATTATTAAAGCAGCACACAGTTCTCCAGGCAGACAAGGGCAGTCAGGCATGCCCCAACATGTAGTCGAACCCAGAGGGGGAGTTCGACAGAGACAGTCCGAGAGGCGAGAGTTCCTGGCGTTGCTGAGGCCTATAAAGGCTCAGCGGCAGCGAGAGGCGGCAGCAGTCCGAGAGGCGGGAGTTCCTGGCGTTGGTGAGGCCTATAAAGGCTCAGCGGCAGCGAGAGGCGGCAGCAGTCCGAGAGGCGGGAGTTCCTGGCGTTGGTGAGGCCTATAAAGGCTCAGTGGCAGCGAGAGGCGGCAGCAGTCCGAGAGGCGTACCGGTGCAGCTGCAGCGGGGAGAGAAGGCAAAAAAGAAGTTGAAAGAAATCAAAAGGTGACGTCACAGCCAAGAGGGTAAGTGATTGGCTGGTGATTGGTGAGTAGTTTTTCTTTTTTCTCTTCTATAACAGTGAGTAAACTTTAACATTGTTATTGCCAATTTAAGTGTATCTAAGGGTTAAGTCATGGCAGGAGAGCTCGGTCGGGTGTTATGCTCCTCCTGTACCATGTGGGAACTCAGGAACGACTCCAGTGTCCCTGACGGCTATGTGTGCAGGAAGTGTATCCACCTCCAGCTCCTGACGGTCTGCGTTGCGGAGTTCAAGCTGAGGGTGGATTCACTCTGGAGCATCCACGATGCTGAGAATGACGTGAGTATCACGTGTAGCGAGTTGGTCGTACCGCAGGGAAAGGGTCCACAGCCAGATAGGGAATGGAAGACCAACAGGAAGAGCAGTGCAAGGAAGGTAGTGCAGGAGTCCCCTGTGGTCATCCCCCTGCAAAACAGATACACTGCTTTGGGTACTGTTGAGGGGGATGACTCATCAGGGGAGGGCAGCAGCAGCCAAGTTCATGGCACCGTGGCTGGCTCTGTTGCACAGGAGGGCAGGAAAAAGAGTGGGAGAGCGATAGTGATAGCGGATTCAATTGTAAGGGGAATAGATAGGCGTTTCTGCGGCTGCAACCGAGACTCCAGGATGGTATGTTGCCTCCCTGGTGCAAGGGTCAAGGATGTCTCGGAGCGGGTGCAGGACATTCTAAAAAGGGAGGGAGATCAGCCAGTTGTCGTGGTGCACATTGGTACCAACGACATAGGTAAAAAAAGGGAAGAGGTCCTACGAAACGAATTTAAGGAGCTAGGAGCTAAATTAAAAAGTAGGACCTCAAAAGTAGTAATCTCGGGATTGCTACCAGTGCCACGTGATAGTCAGAGTAGGAATCGCAGGACAGCGCAGATGAATACGTGGCTTGAGCAGTGGTGCAGCAGGGAGGGATTCAAATTCCTGGGGCATTGGAACCGGTTCTGGGGGAGGTGGGACCAGTACAAACCGGACGGTCTGCACCTGGGCAGGACCAGAACCAATGTCCAAGGGGGAGTGTTTGCTAGTGCTATTGGGGAAGAGTTAAACTAATATGGCAGGGGGATGGGAACCAATACAGCGAGACAGAGGGAAACAAAAAGGAGGCAAAAGCAAAAGACAGAAAGGAGATGAGGAAAAGTGGAGGGCAGAGAAACCCAAGGCAAAGAACAAAAAGGGCCATTGTACAGCAAAATTCTAAAAGGACAAAGGGTGTTAAAAAAACAAGCCTGAAGGCTTTGTGTCTTAATGCAAGGAGTATCCGCAATAAGGTGGATGAATTAACTGTGCAAATAGATGTTAACAAATATGATGTGATTGGGATTACGGAGACGTGGCTCCAGGATGATCAGGACTGGGAACTCAACATCCAGGGGTATTCAACATTCAGGAAAGATAGAATAAAAGGAAAAGGAGGTGGGGTAACATTGCTGGTTAAAGAGGAAATTAAGGCAATAGTTCGGAAGGACATTAGCTTGGATGATGTGGAATCTATATGGGTAGAGCTGCAGAACACCAAAGGGCAAAAAACGTTAGTGGGAGTTGTGTACAGACCTCCAAACAGTAGTAGTAATGTTGGGGAGGGCATCAAACATGAAATTAGGGGTGCGTGCAATAAAGGTGCAGCAGTTATAATGGGTGACTTTAATTTGCACATAGATTGGGCTAACCAAACTGGAAGCAATACGGTGGAGGAGGATTTCCTGGAGTGCATAAGGGATGGTTTTTTAGACCAATATGTCGAGGAACCAACTAGGGGGAAGGCCATCTTAGACTGGGTGTTGTGTAATGAGAGAGGATTAATTAGCAATCTCGTTGTGCGAGGCCCCTTGGGGAAGAGTGACCATAATATGGTGGAATTCTGCATTAGGATGGAGAATGACACAGTTAATTCAGAGACCATGGTCCAGAACTTAAAGAAGGGTAATTTTGAAGGTATGACGCGTGAATTGGCTAGGATAGATTGGCGAATGATACTTAAGGGGTTGACTGTGGATGGGCAATGGCAGACATTTAGAGACCGCATGGATGAACTACAGCAATTGTACATTCCTGTCTGGCGTAAAAATAAAAAAGGGAAGGTGGCTCAACCGTGGCTATCAAGGGAAATCAGGGATAGTATTAAAGCCAAGGAAGTGGCATACAAATTGGCCAGAAATAGCAGCGAACCCGGGGACTGGGAGAAATTTAGAACTCAGCAGAGGAGGACAAAGGGTTTGATTAGAGCAGGGAAAATGGAGTACGAGAAGAAGCTTGCAGGGAACATTAAGACGGATTGCAAACGTTTCTATAGATATGTAAAGAGAAAAAGGTTAGTAAAGACAAACGTAGGTCCCCTGCAGTCAGAATCAGGGGAAGTCATAACGGGGAACAAAGAAATGGTGGACCAATTGAACAAGTACTTTGGTTCGGAATTCACTAAGGAGGACACAAACAACCTTCCGGATATAAAAGGGGTCAGAGGGTCTAGTAAGGAGGAGGAACTGAGGGAAATCCTGATTAGTCGGGAAATTGTGTTGGGGAAATTGATGAGATTGAAGGCCGATAAATCCCCAGGGCCTGATGGACTGCATCCCAGAGTACTTAAGGAGGTGGCCTTGGAAATAGTGGATGCATTGACAGTCATTTTCCAACATTCCATTGACTCTGGATCAGTTCCTATGGAGTGGAGGGTAGCCAATGTAACTCCACTTTTTAAGAAGGGAGG
Source organism: Pristiophorus japonicus (assembly GCF_044704955.1). Taxonomy (NCBI): domain Eukaryota; kingdom Metazoa; phylum Chordata; class Chondrichthyes; family Pristiophoridae; genus Pristiophorus; species Pristiophorus japonicus. The sequence goes on from NC_091986.1 coordinate 128,765,932, forward strand.
GAGAGAGATAGCAGAGAATTACAGACCGGTCAGCCTGACATCGGTAGTGGGTAAATTGATGGAATCAATTATTAAGGATGTCATAGCAGTGCAGTTGGAAAGAGGTGACATGATAGGTCCAAGTCAGCATGGATTTCTGAAAGGGAAATCATGCTTGACAAATCTTCTGGAATTTTTTGAGGATGTTTCCAGTAGAGTGGACAAGGGAGAACCAGTTGATGTGGTATATTTGGACTTTCAGAAGGCTTTCGACAAGGTCCCACACAAGAGATTAATGTGCAAAGTTAAAGCACATGGGATTGGGGGTAGTGTGCTGACATAGATTGAGAACTGGTTGTCAGACAGGAAGCAAAGAGTAGGAGTAAATGGGTACTTTTCAGAATGGCAGGCAGTGACTAGTGGAGTACCGCAAGGTTCTGTGCTGGGGCCCCAGCTGTTTACATTGTACATTAATGATTTAGACGAGGGGATTAAATGTAGTATCTCCAAATTTGCGGATGACACTAAGTTGGGTGGCAGTGTGAGCTGCGAGGAGGATGCTATGAGGCTGCAGAGTGACTTGGATAGGTTAGGTGAGTGGGCAAATGCATGGCAGATGAAGTATAATGTGGATAAATGTGAGGTTATCCACTTTGGTGGTAAAAACAGAGAGACAGACTATTATCTGAATGGTGACAGATTAGGAAAAGGGGAGGTGCAAAGACACCTGGGTGTCATGGTACATCAGTCATTGAAGGTTGGCATGCAGGTACAACAGGGGGTTAAGAAAGCAAATGGCATGTTGGCCTTCATAGCGAGTGGATTTGAGTACAGGGGCAGGGAGGTGTTACTACAGTTGTACAGGGCCTTGGTGAGGCCACACCTGGAGTATTGTTTACAGTTTTGGTCTCCTAACCTGAGGAAGGACATTCTTGCTATTGAGGGAGTGCAGCGAAGGTTCACCAGACTGATTCCCGGGATGGCGGGACTGACCTATCAAGAAAGACTGGATCAACTGGGCTTGTATTCACTGGAGTTCAGAAGAATGAGAGGGGACCTCATAGAAACGTTTAAAATTCTGACGGGGTTAGACAGGTTAGATGCAGGAAGAATGTTCCCAATGTTGGGGAAGTCCAGAACCAGGGGACACAGTCTAAGGATAAGGGGTAAGCCATTTAGGACCGAGATGAGGAGGAATTTCTTCACCCAGAGAGTGGTGAACCTGTGGAATTCTCTACCACAGAAAGTTGTTGAGGCCAATTCACTAAATATATTCAAAAAGGAGTTAGATGAAGTCCTTACTACTAGGGGGATCAAGGGGTATGGTGAGAAAGCAGGAATGGGGTACTGAAGTTGCATGTTCAGCCATGAACTCATTGAATGGCGGTGCAGGCAAGGTGGGCCGAATAGCCTACTCCTGCACCTATTTTCTATGTTTCTATGACAATGGCAAGCTGAACAGTGATTCACGCCATTGCAAGGGACAATGCGGCCAGTAATGGGGTCATCAACACCTGTTAATGGTGCACTCAAGGACAATAACAGGGGCAGTCAGGGACGATCGACTGGCAAGGGACCTTCAATTTCAAACCGCAACTCATGCTGGAGGCGTGGAGGCATACATTCATCCGGAGTTTGCAGAGATGAGCAAAATACCTGCAGAAATTGCAGAAATGGACACTGGGGGAAATCGCTGAAAGCTGAAGTTCAGCGAGTTCATGTGGAGCACGTATACAGTTCATACACCAGGACGCCACCGATAATGATGAAAGTGCTCCTCAATGGCATCCCAGTATGAATGGAGTTAGACACGGGTGCCAGCCAGTCCCTGATGGGTATCCAACAGTTCGAAAAGTTGTGGGCATCCAAGGCCAGGAGGCCAAAATTATCGCCGATTGACGCACAGCTATGGACTTACACAAAGCAGATCATTCCGGTGCTAGGCAGCGCCACGGTAGTCGTGAACCACAAAGATTCGGAGAACAGGTTGCCACTCTGGATTGTCCCAGGGGACGGTCCCGCACTACTGGGGAGGAGTTGGCTTGCTGTCATGAACTGGAAATGGGGCGATGTCAATGCAATTTCTTCTGTGGAGCGAGTATCATGCTCACAGGTCCTGGACAAATTTGACTCATTATTTCAACCCAGCATTGGCACTTTCATGGGGGCCAAGGTAGTGATTCACATAAACCCGGACGCCAGACTAGTGCACCACAAGGCCAGAGCGGTGCCGTACGTGATGCGGGAAAAGATAGAAGGTGAATTGGACCGCCTGTTGAGGGAAGGCATCTCGCCAGTCGAATTCAGTGACTGGGCGAGCCCGATTGTGCCGGTGCTCAAGGTGGATGGGTCGGTCAGGATGTATGGCGATTAGAAGGCCACCATCAATCGGGTGTCACTCCAATACCAGTACCCGCTACCGAGAGCGGAGGACCTCTTTGCGACGCTATCCGGTGGCAAACTTTTTTCAAAATTGGACCTGACCTCAGCTTACATGACCCAGGAGCTGGCGAGTGAGTCAAAGAAGCTGACCACCATCACGACACACAAGGGGTTGTTTGAGTACAACAGATGTCCGTTCGGGATTCGCTCACCGCCGCGATCTTCCAACGAAATATGGAAAGCCTCCTCAAGTCGATTCCAGGGACGGTGGTTTTTCAGGACTACATCCTCATTACTGGTTACGATACTGAAGAACACCTCCACAACCTGGAGGAGGTGCTACGCAGACTGGACCGGGTAGGTCTGCGACTGAAAAAGGCGAAGTGCGTCTTCCTAGCTCCAGAGGTAAAATTCCTGGGGATAAGGGTAGCAGCAGACGGGATCAGCCCTACTGCATCCAAGACGGAAGCGATCCAGAGAGCACCCAGACCCCGTAACACGACGGAGCTGCGTTCGTTCCTGGGGCTCCTGAACTATTTTGGAAACTTTCTTCCCAAATTGAGCACGCTGCTCGAGCCGCTACACTTGCTCCTACGCAAAGGTCGTGAATGGGTCTGGGGGGACAGCCAGGAAAGGGCTTTTAATAGAGCACGCAATTTGTTATGTTCCAACAATCTGTTAACGCTATATGACCCATGTAAGAAACCTGTGTTAACGTGCGATGCGTCGTCCTATGGTGTCGGGTGTGTGTTGCAGCATGTCAATGCCAAGGGTCAGTTACAGCCGGTAGCTTATGCCTCCAGGAGTCTGTCCCAGGCAGAAAGGGGCTACGGGATGGTAGAAAAGGAGGCGCTCGCATGTGTATATGCGGTAAAGAAAATGCATCAGTACCTGTTTGGCAGGAAATTTGAGCTGGAGACAGATCACAAACCCCTAACGTCCCTTTTGGCCGACAACAAGGCCATAAATGCAAACGCATCGGCCCGCATAGAGAGGTAGGCACTCAAGTTAACTGCCTTTGACAACACAATTCGGCACAGACCGGGCACTGAAAACTGCGCCGATGCACTCAGCAGGCTCCCACTAGCCACCACTGAGGGGGCTACTGAGCATGGTGCTGAGATGGTAATGGCTGTTGAAGCTTTCGGAAGCGAAGGCTCACCCGTGACAGCCCGTCAGATTAAAGTCTGGACAAATAGAGACCCGCTATTGTCTCTAGTCAAGAAATGTGTCCTGAATGGGGACTGGGCAGCCACGTACAGGGCACGCCCTGAGAAATTTAAACCATTTCACAGGCGCAAGGATGAACTCTCGATTCAGGCCGATTGCCTACTGTGGGGAAACCGCGTAGTCATGCCCCAGATGGGCAGAGAGGTGTTCATCAGAGAACTCCACAATGGGCACCCGGGCATTGTCAAGATGAAGGCAATTGCCAGGTCACACGTTTGGTGGCCAGGGATAGACACAGATCTGGAACTTTGTGTTCGCAGGTGCAACACGTGTGCCCAGCTGGGCCATGCGCCCAGGGAAGCCCCCCTTAGCCCCTGGCTATGGCCCGCCAAGCCTTGGTCACGCATCCATGTGGACTACGCAGGTCCTTTCATGGGGAAAATGTTTTTGGTTGTAGTAGACGCCTACTTCAAATGGATCGAGTGTGACATTTTAAATTCAAGCACATCCTCTGCCACGGTAGAAAGTCTACGGGCAATGTTCGCCGCCCACGGTCTACTGGACATCTTGGTCAGCGACAATGGCCCGTGCTTCACAAGCACTGAATTCCAGAACTTCACGGCAGGCAATGGAATTAACCATGTCAGAACGGCACCGTTCAAGCCGGCCTGAAATGGCCAGGCAGAACGAGCAGTGCAGATAATCAAACAGGGGATGCTCAGATTCCAAGGGGGTTCCCTACAAACCCGCTTATCACGCCTCCTGTTGGCCTATAGATCCCAGCCACACTCGCTCACAGGGGTTCCACCCGCAGAGCTACTAATAAAAAGGACGCTCAAAACCTGATTATCCCTTATACACCCCACCATGAAAGAAATTGTCGAGAGCAGGCGCCAGTCACAATATCACTACCATGACAGGAATGCGAGGGCGCGATGTATTGATGTAAATGATCCTGTTTTTGTCCTCAACTACGCTGCAGGGCCCAAATGGCTCGCAGGCACTGTGGTTGCCAAAGAGGGAAATAGGATTCTGGTAGTTAAACTTACCAATGGACAAATCTGCTGCAAACCTGTGGATCAAACAAAAAGGAGGTTCAGCAACCCCATAGAAGAAGCAGAGGAAGAACACGATATAGAGTTCACTCCACCACAGGTGATCGAACACTGGAACCAAAGGGAGGAGAGCCCAGTCTCTGTGGGCAGTCCGGACAGGCCTGAGGCACTGCAAACAGCAGACACTCAGGCCAGCACCCAACAACCGGAGCCTCAACTCAGGCGCTCTACAAGGGAGCGTAAACCACCAGAGAGACTCAACCTGTGATCCCAATAAGACTTTGGGGGGGGAGGTGATGTCATGTATTCAACCAGCATTGTAGCCCATGTATAAACTGACCTAAGTTGTACACCGTGAGAACACTGACCACTAGGTGGGAGACACTCCTAACCTGGACCTTCAGGTATAAAAGGGGAAGCTCCACCCACCTTCATCACTGACCTTCTCGCAAGCATGGGCCTCGTGTGCATTTATACTGTGTAGTAAGGACGTATCACCCACAAAGGACTTCTGTTTGGCAGAGCGAGTCTAAAATGAGCTATGTTAATGTGAGATAGTTAATTTATAATAAGAATTACTTTTTTTATGCTGAATGGCCACTGTATTTGTGTAAAATAATGGATGAAGTACAATTAATGATAACGGTTAACAAGGAAATCAAGGTTCCGCTACCAGTCAATAACCAGTTAATGCACCAGATAATATGTACCATACTAACGCACTATCTATGCCCACCTGCCTTCCGTTGGACAAGTGTGATGTTATGTAATGATGTGTGTATCGTTGTCCTGCGTCCAGGTGAGGGGGGAAGGTGATGTTATGTAATGATGTGTGTATCGTCCCAGTACCTTAAATGTAATGTAAGTACTATGCCACATCACAGAGGGTGCTGCGGTGGGAAACCTGGTAGTACCTGTAAGAAGGACTATATAAGGGTGACCACCACACCTGGGTGGCACTCTGGAGCTGAACAATAAAGGACGAAGGTCACAGCAGTTAGACTTACACCAGACCGTGTGGAGTCAGTGATTTGTGTGCTACATACACCACACAGTATTTACTCTTTGGCAGTTTTTAACTGATTAATGTGAAACCATATCTTGTTACACGGTGTGAGCTGTGAGGAGGATGCTAAGAAGCTGTAGGGTGACTTGGACAGGTTAGGTGAGTGGGCAAGTGCATGGCAGATGCAGTATAATGTGGCTAAATGTGAGGCTATCCACTTTGGTTGCGAAAACATGAAGGCAGAATATTATCTGAATGGCGGCAGATTCGGAAAAGGGGAGGTGCAACGAGACCTGGGTGTCATGGTACATCAGTCATTGAAAGTTGGCTTGTAGGTACAGCAGGCGGTGAAGAAGGCAAATGGCATGTTGGCCTTCATAGCGAGGGGATTTGAGTATAGGAGCAGGGAGGTCTTAATGCAGTTGTACAGGACCTTGGTGAGGCCTCACCTGGAATATTGTGTTCAGTTTTGGTCTCCTAATCTGAGGAAGGGCGTTCTTGCTATTGAGGGAGTGCAGCAAAAGTTCACCAGACTGATTCCCGGGATGGCGGGACTGTCATATGAGGAGAGACTGGATCAACTGGGCCTGTATTCACTGGAGTTTAGAAGAATGAGAGGGGATCTCATAGAAACATGTAAAATTCTGATGGAATTGGACAGGTTAGATGCAGGAAGAATGTTCCCGATGTCGGGGAAGTCCAGAAGCAGGGGACACAGTCTAAGGATAAGGGGTAAGCCATTTAGGATCGAGATGAGGAGAAACTTCTTCACTCAGAGAGTTGTTAACCTGTGGAATTCTCTACCGCAGAGAGTTGTTGATGCCAGTTTGTTAGATATATTCAAGAGGGAATTAGGTATGGCACTAATGGCTAAAGGGATCAAGGGGTATGGAGAGAAAGCAGGAAAAGGGTACTGAGGTGAATGATCAGCCATGATCATATTGATGGTGGTGCGGGCTCGAAGGGCCGAATGTGCTACTCCTGCACCTATTTTCTATGTTTCTATATTTCCCGCTACTGCAACAACAGATGTTAGGCTAACTGGTCTATAGTTTCCTGCTTTTTGTCTGTCTCCTTTTTTAAATAGGGGTGTTACATTTGCGGTTTTCCAATCCGCTGGGACCGCTCCAGAATCCAGATTACAACCAATGCATCCACTATCTCTGCAGCCACTTCTTTTAATACCCTAGGATGTAAGCCATCAGGTCCAGATGACTTGTCCACCTTTAGTCCCATTGCAGGCAGGATGGTTGCAGGCAGTATTTTGAGGTGGTGGGTGTAGTGTACTGATGAAAATAATGATTTAGCTGAGGTTAGGCAGTTGCAGTTGAGGGTGCTGGGTGTGGTGAGATCCAGCCATAGCTGCAGAGAAGTTCAGGGAGCTTACAGGCAGCAATGCAGGCCGACTTTCACATTGTGGATGGCATGGCAGTATCCAGATAAAGCATAGGGCAAGCAGAAAAGCAACATGAAGTGTTTGTAGCTTAAAGCCACATTGTCCAACGTTTGATTCTCCAACTACATTTACTATTACTTTGCTTATATGACATTGCAACTCCCCAGTTTCCAGTACCTTGACTTCCCCTAGCCCTACACTGTGTCTACTCACATACATCATTTGCTTCCGAGTTTGCACTTGCTCCCATTGCTTTCACTAACCATTCGCACTTCCACCATTTTTTGGCCCTTTATATACTATCCTTTCCTTTGACCTTGCTGCTCTGCAGCCTCCATCCTGACTGATTCTATTCCATACCTCCCTTGCCAGTCCCACTATCATGACTTCCACCATTTTCTCATGGCCATTGTATCTAGAACAGTTTGATCTTCCACTTCCCAGTTCTGCTATTTGTCTTGTTTACCATGCATCCCTCCCCCCTCAGATTGATAAGTATCATTTAAAAAAATGCTTAAAGTATTTTTTGGCTTCCTTCTGTTAGATTAATTTTGAAGCTTTTGTTGGTCTTTTCCAAATCCAGTTACTGCTCTATTTTTATTTGACCCCTGTTACCACCGACCAGTTATGGGTGTTTTACTGTCATGTGCAACAGCCTCTAAAGGCAGGTTGAGCATTCTTTTGGAATTCTTCTTGCCCTGTGAGAGCTGAAGTAAGGAGTATTTCCAGAGGATTCATCAGAGGAATGTTTGCTTATACCTGAGGCAGATGGCACAGACACATTATTACTCAGATCCTGCTGGACCTTATTGAGTTATTACTGGAGAATTACCGAGGGAAGGCACCCTGTAGGACTGTGGTGAGACCTATAGATGGCATCTGGTCTTCCAGTAGAAAAATTAGCTCGAGAGATTGAAAATTGAAGGAGCACATAAACAGTGACAGATACGTGCACGATCTAAATGCCAACCTGAATAGCAATAAGCAACTGTGCATCATATAGTTAGGTTGTTACAAAATTATTTGAGGTAGTCGGGCCTTAAAAAGTGTCAGTGTGGCAAATTTTCCAATTCTACATTGCATCTTGAAGGTATGCCATCTTGAGCCACAGGTATGCATGAGTTGTAAAGAACAGTTGTAAAGTTGCTTGAGAGCTTGGCCTGGAACACAGGAGGAACAGGCAACACTTTGCAGCAAGCAACCAGTTGGCTACCCACATGATACATGGTATAGTTGGGTACTGTTTTATTGACAGATTTCTTTGTATGTTGCCTTCATCTTCATTGAGTCCCAGATCCTCCAGCTGTTATGCGCAGCATTGAGCCTGCTTACATAATGGTGCCCAAAAGTCTTCTAGGAAGGGTGCCCTGAAGTACCAAATTGGGCAACTCTCCTTGCAGCTGCATGTTAATTTAGCCATTCTAGAAACAGGGAAGTGGCTGTTCATTCTCTTACAGAATCAGTTTTATGTCTCTATATTGGGTTTCTTTTACTCTTCATTTATGTTTGACACTCCTGCCTCCTCCCACACCCTTCAGCCTTGGCCAATGCTCATAAATATGTGAAAAGATATTGAAGCTCAACAAAACAGAAATAAATATTTTTATATATATAATTAATAAGGCACTCTCCTTTAATTGGGAACATCTCTTTGATTTGGACTTGATGGTCAGAAATTCCACTTGCTCCACTGCATTAGCTCCCTGCACAAGGGCAAGACTGCTTTGGCAGCTATACATAATTACGTGAATACACATTTCAGGGCAATCAGTGTATTTCTGCACTGAGGAAATTCATGCTAGCAATAGAGCACAAGAACTTCAAGTCAGGAGATGATTTCAGTCCCTTTGTTCCTTGTGTTATGCACCTCTGGAACTCTACTCTTGAACACTTTGATATATCATCTGGTGTTACTTTTCACACCTTTAAAGCCTCCAGGGTCTAACATTGTGCACATCTAAATAATTAACCAATATATGCCTTCTCACCGAAGCTATGTTCAGAACTATGTAGTTTCCTTTCAAATTGCCATGACTGTGCTGAGAGTAATGGCCCAACCTCTGATTCATATTAACTCAGTGGTTCCACACAGTTCTATGCCCTCTCTTCCATTCTGTTCCACCTTCATCATTACTGATCTCATCTAACTCCACCTACTCTTTTGCTGATGATTCCATTCTATATTTATGAACTTCTGTCGGATCACATAGAATCATAGAATAGTTACAGCACAGAAGGAGGCCATTCAGACCATCGAGCCCATGCCTTCATTACAAACAGCCTCCAGTCCACTACAGTTCAATACACCATTTCATTTTGAATTCTTCCATGTCCTTCGGTAAGGCAATGAAATTCTTGTTTCGTTCAAGTATTGAAGTACGCAGTTTTATCACATCTCTCACAAGGCTAACTAACAATTAGGACCTCTTATCTTTGCTGACTCCAGCCATAGTCCTTTTTCAGTTATTATCATTCTTGGCATCACTATTTTCTCTGACCTTAAATGAATCTCCAACACCTCCTCCATTGGTAAAACAGTTTCCAAGAAGCTTGGTTTCCTCTTTAATGCCAAACACTTTTTTTTCAACAACTAATCAATCTCTATAAAGCTTATGTTTCTCCAGGATTTTAATCTTGCTCCCATATTTAGAGAACATCTCCTAGCACTGTACTTGCAGCTCTGAATAGGATGCACAAAAACCTTGTCATGTGATTGGTAATCCCCCTCTCTCCTCTAGTCACCAATCTCTCTCTGTTGCAACATTTCTTGTCTTTCTTTATTTTATTAATACTATTATAATAAGTTCTCTGAACTTTCCTTTTGTGTTCTTCCTAAGGTGCAAGGATCCCACCCTTCATGCTCTTCTCATCATTAATGTAAGAGATAGGGGGTTGTGTCAGATTTCAAATCATAAGTTTACATTATTTTTTCTTACATAATTATGAGATGTGACTGATACCTTAAAATTTGACAATTACAGGTTAAGAGCTTCTCTCAGATGTTTGTGTCATTTCAAAGTTATTATTCCAATACAAATATATTATGACTGCAAAGCAAATAGAAACAATTTAACATAGACTGCATGCTTTGTCCTGAAAAGCATCAATTTTAGGGAACGTGCTTTGTGAGACATACAAATAGGGTGAGGTTTCACATCTGGGTGGAGTCAAAAAACATCCCTTTAAACTTGGTAAGTCTATGGTAGACACCGCTTATTTTGCCATATCTAATTTTTGATCTTCAAAGGGTAATTAGTATAGTATTAGGCAGTCCCTCGTATAGAGGATGACCCGCTTCTACACCAAAAAGGGATGAGTTCACAGGCGTTTCAATGAGGGTCCTGACATTCTAGGTCCCGAACTACATACTGAAGGGTGGAAGATGCCTGTGCGTGAATTCTTTTAACGTGGGGTGGCCGTTGCACACCAGCCACCACACGGGCTTGACAGAGCTAGGTTGTGGTCCAGTGGCAAGGGTGAACCAAGATGACTGGAGACCAGCTCTGCTGCACGGACCTAGTGCGCACACATATCGCAGTGTGGGCTGGCCCGTGCTGCCCCTGGGCCTTCGCCTCTCCTGGGCCCCGAACCCTCGCGAGGAGAGGCGAGGCCCGGAAGAAGCGAGCCGGTGTGCAACGCCCCTAGTTGTGACACCAGCTCGATTTTTGGCTCCCGCCCGACCCGTAGCGCTGCGTAGAGCGCACCCTGGTAGGACTGCCTGGGGAAACGAGCGGTCCGAGCTGTAACGGCTGCAGTGAAGTAGGTAATGTCGACCTCAGGTAAGTGTGATTGCTTTTTCTTTTTTTTTTTGCAATGTATGTTGTGGTGGCGTGGGCTCTGTATTGGGAATGTTTTTGGTGTTTTTTTTCTCCCCGGGCCTCTCTCAGAGAACTCCAAGGACAGCTGTTTGGCTCAGGATTTTCGCATCCTCAGCCGGCCTAGCGCACTGAGAGCCAACCTAACGCCTCCCTGAGCGCTCTGCCCCATACTCAGGGCCCAGCTGCCCAATTTTGCTGACTGAGGCACAAATCTTTTCCAGGCAGTATCAGAACCAGCCTGCCGTCATTAATGCCCCAAAATCCTAAAAGCTGAAAATCCAGTTCTATGCCCATCAGGAAAGACTGAACAGGCCGGGGCTCCTTTCTCTAGAAAAGATAAGGCTGAGGGGTGACTCTGTAATGTACTTGCTTTGTGTGTTCTTTGCTTAAGAATTCATAGCAACACATTGCTATTAAGAACTAGTTGGTTTATCAACAAAGGTTTAATAATCACACTACACCTAACCGGTTCATCCACCAGGTTCATAACTGCATACCTCATCGTGGACTCCCCGAACCCAACTGACTTGGGTTTTATTGAGTTTTGTGAACATCACGTGACTGGCTGAGCCACACACAACTTGAACAGCTCTCCAAACCTGTGAGCATACTCCTTTGTAACTTTATTCAGGGCTTTGGGTTTGAACCCAGATCCCGCAGTCTAAACTGTGCCCCCACTTGCACTTGTGTAACACCTAGGCTGTTCTTGTATCTGATATTCTTTACTGAGCAGCGATGGTGTTGGGGATTGTCTTGTTTTTACTTCTGATGGAAATGCCGTAGACTGCCTCATTTTAATAATTGCCTGCTCCTCCATCTTTGCTGATTATTGCTCCCTGTGATTTTTCTTTCCGTGCGAGGTTTCTTTAACGGGCTGCACGACCCATTCAAATTTTTGCATGTGTGCGGTTTCTCCCAGCTAAAAGCCAGTGAGCGGCCTGCATGGGGCCTCTAGACTGCTGCCCGCCACACAGCTTAGCGGGAACGTTGATCGAAAGGTTGGTGGCCACTGTGTCCTCCAAAGGGTACAAGTGTTTTATGCCATGTAGTGTGTTGCCAGCTCAGCATTTCTTGTATTACTGTACTGCAGCCAGTGTGGAGGTGGTGCATAGTGGGTAGACAAAATCCATGTATAGGTTTTATGCAACGGAATTTAGTCCTAGTTCAGTATTGCTAAGAATGTGAGCTGCATGTTTATTATTTCTGTATATCTAAGTGTATATGAGTTGAGCATTCTATAATTAAGTAGAATATGCTGCATTTACTCTACCTTTTAAACATTATATCTAGTTTATAACCTGTCAATAATCTGACAGTGTTTATTCTTCCACTATCAAAAAACTTCAATTCCTAGACAACTCTATATCATCAGATATTATTCATACAAACACACCATCTAGTCCAGAGGGAGCCGTAGGGAGTATTCACTCACAGAAGTGGTCTTTGATATGGAGCATGAGCTAAATATATGAGTAATGCCGAATATGTGAACACCCAAAGCTCCACTATGATGAAATTAAAATGCATGACACAGTCTCCTACTATGGATTTATACTGTAACTTTTTAAAAGTTGCATCACAATTCTTGAGTCAGAACTCAACTTGACTCAGGTGTAAAGTTGAGCGAAATAGCCTGACGAAAGTTCTCTTACACTGCTTGGGTTTGACATCACCTGAAGTGTAATTCCAATAAGGTATCAAATCAGGACTAACAAGTGGTCCTTTGAACCTCCTAGACAGATTTTAAACCTATCTGGGCATGATTGATAAGTTTATGCAGCATGTTTTCCCACCTGTACCCCTTAAACATTTAAATTTGAACTGCTTGGAGATGTGTCAATACACATGCACGGGCCTGTCTTCTGGGCAGAATTACAGATCCAGTGAGATAATATAATTGGGCCATTCATAACTGAAACTACTGGTCTCAGACTGGCAGCTACAATATAAATGCAACATAGTTCATTCTTCTCACGACTTCAAAACTGTGGAATTCCTTAGCTGCCTCATGTTTTCCCTCCTCTTAAAAAATATTTTTTTTTATGTCCAGGCGCGGCATTAACACTACTTGATTTACCTCTTTTGCCTCCCAACTTTGTGGCATCTTGCGCTATCACTTGGCCCTTTGCCTTGGTTTTGTAATTGAAGATAATTAATAAAACTGCCTTTACTTTCATCTAATTCAGGACCGCTGGAAGTATTTTGTATTTATGTGATCTGGTATTAAATTAATGTGATCTGGTATTAAATTAATGTGATCTGGTATTAAAGTTTTGGTACGAGCAGGTTAAAATATTGATTTATCATTTGCTGGTATTCACTCTGTCGGTTGGTATTAAATGTGTCCATACTCTTCCATCGTGTCGTTCGTCATGTACAGGAGACTAGAATGGAAATATATTGACATTGCAGAAAGAGGGAAATGTAGTAAGACACATCTATATACAACAGACTCCAGTGCCTCATAAAAGTGCAGTTTTGTATGACATTTGATTCAACTCCTTTCTGTGTTGTAAAAAAGTTGCTTTTGCTAATCTTATTAACTCTTTAAGTAATAGCGACTGTTTGAGGCGTGCTGGTGATCAGCGGGAATATTGCTTTATAAATAAGGAAGCAGTGTGACATTTACGCGGCAGTTGGGATACCTGCTGGGCGCTGATTGGACACCTTGGCACAGGAAATGAAATGCTATAAATTGAGGATATCTCATGTGATTTTCCAGCGAGCATTGTATCACTATATGTAAAACCACGCTGCAACAAGGCAATCCTGCTACCATCCGGCAAAATCCCCAAAATGAGGAGCAACTCTCAAATGCATATTTTCCTGGTCGTCTGCTGCCTGTGTACTTTACCTATAAGTTCAGGTGCGTTGTTAATGATAGTGCAGTAAAAGTATGGGACAGCCTGTTTTTTTAATTATCCAAAATGATCTTCAAATACAAATGTGCCACAATAAAGTTAAACTTATTTTGCAGCGGAAAACGCCATATCCTGGCTGTATATCAATTTAAATTGTGTCTGAATAACCTGTTACATTTTCAAATATTTGGGCTTTTGTTTCATATTGATGTGAGTATGTAACTTTGCCAATGTGACCCACTTTAGACTAGTTTCGTTGATCAGTGGAAAACTAATACTATGTGTAAACTTGTTAGTAATAAAATTACAACAGAATTGACTTCGGATGGTTCCGTTGTGTCTTTCCTCATGTACAGGATGGAAATATATTGACATTGCAGATTGTAATACAATTTGGTAAAATTGTTTTAGTTTAGATATGTTGTGGTTAAAATGAGATTTGATTATGGTTTGAATATACCTTATCTTAATATACCATATCAATATAAGATTATATTCTGGTCTTGTCCTGTTGAAGGTATTGGCATTGAAAGTTCAAAACACGGCCGGATAATTCCGCTTCATAATATTTTTGCGGAACTCCGTTTTGAAAACCTAGCTTAATTTGAGGATTCCTTCCGAAGAAGTAGTAATGGATATTATTGATCAGATAAACATGTTTGTAACCATATTAAACTGAAAAGTGTCAGGGTGCGAGTCTTTGGCATGCATCGAAACGATACTGGAGTTCAAACAAAATTCATCTAGTTTTAGGATTGTGTGATGCCATTAATTGATCTGATCTATCAAAACGCGAACGTTTATGAGAAAGTGGCGGATGCTTCATACGAGAGCAACAAAATATACTCATTTAAAATAAATTATACTTATTTTTAAAGCTGACTAGACCCTAAAACAGTTGTCGAAAACTTTAAATATATGTTTATAAGCTCTTTTAACTTCGTAACTGTTAGGTATTACCAATAATAATCCGTACACAATATTAGTTATTGACGGGGGAAATACTAACATTGACTAAAAGTGAGGGTGGGGGCTAAATTCAATAGCCCCTCGAAAATGAGCACGATTAACCCGCACCAGTTGCTTCCGATGCAGGTAACACGCCAACTTTGTGCTGCCTGGAGATGAACACGTTTGCAGGGTGCAGCCAGTGCTAACTATGCTGTTGATGGCACGCCTCAGCAGGGGGCCTAAAATCATACCTTGTTAGCACTACTTAAAGCTAGCCTGCAATGCTTAAAGCTAGTCTGCGCCACTTAACATGGAGGTGTTGGGAGACACAGTTGAAGAGATTCTAGCCTGGGAAAGAATGAGGAATGGCACAACAGGGGAGAGAGCTGCACTGGAGCCCTTTTTTAGAGGAGGTGGAAAGGAGAGATGTGCTGTATCTTCTCTGGTTTCAGCCCTGCTGCTGGCCACAGGGGACCAGGAGGCCCTCTAGACACACACACACAAAGCAGTGGGAGCAGATAGCTGTGGCAGCCATTGCCAAGAGTCAAGCCCTGAGGACCAAGATGCAGTGCTGCAAGAAGGTCAATGATCTCACACGAGTGGTCAAGGTCAGTGAATGCATCTTCAAATGCCATATCCTACCAGCTGCACCACTAGCCTCAGACACTGCTTAATGCACTATACTGCTAGCACTCACCTACCAACAATCTCTATTAATCAGGACTCGTACCGAACAGGCATAGCTTCACCACACCCTCACACACTTAGCACTGCTACAAGCCTCACACCCACATTGCACAGCTTGAACACGCTGCCACCTAATCAACCATGACAGCCACATCACCCAAACAGTTTGCACCACATTCACTGACAGACTTTGCTCTCTCTTGCTGGACAAGGTGGTACACAACCGGAGGAAGCAGGAGCTAATAGTCGGGGAACTAGTGTGCCTGCATGTCCTTGCACCGATGGAGATGCTGGTGCTTGTCATCATTGGAGCAGCCATTGCTGAGGCTGTGGCCAGCAGCAGGGCTGAAACCATAGAAGATGATGGTATCCTCATACCTAATCCTCCTTCTCACAACCCACTACCTCCCCCCCTGCCCCCCCATCCCACATAGAGGCTGGATCTGCATGTGTTGAGACACCAGGCACCTGCCCTGAATCTGATTTTGAGGGGCTGAGAATAGAACGAGGGAAAATAAAATGGGCAACAATATTGGCAAACAACGATGTAGAATAGCAAAGGGAAACATTTAAAATGGTGTTCAACAGAGTTCAGGAAAAATATATCCCGCTAAAAGGAAAGAACAAACTAAACACTAATTAGACTCCATGGTTGAATAAAGCCATAAGGGAACAATTGAGGTAAGGAAAGAGGTATACATAGACTGCAGGAGAGAGCATGATAAGCAATAATATGAAGAGATTAGGAGAGAAGTCAAAAAAACAATTAGGAAGGCAAAGAGGAACTATGAAAATTAACTTATTAAGGAGCATAAAACAAAATAGTAAAATATTTTACAGGCACATCAAATAAGAAAAGGAAGGTTGGGATGGGAATAGGACCATTAAGAGATAAACAGGATAATACGACAGATATAGAAAGATGGCAGAAATATTATTTAAAAATTATTTCACTTCTGTATTTAGGGAGATAAAACAGGTGGACATCACATTACATAAGTGCATTTAAAATTAAAAAAAGGGGATATATTGAAAAATAAATGAATCAAACTCAAAGGATAAAACCTCTGGTCCGGATGCATTACATCCACGTATTTTAAAATAATCTAAGGAAGAGAGCGCAGAGGCATTACTACACATTTTATAATTCATTCAAAAAAGGTGTAGTGTCAGAGGAATGGTGGATAGCTAACATAATGCCTATATTTAAGAAGTGATGATAGAATATCTCTAGGGAATTATAGACCAGTCAGCTAAATATCGGCGGTAGAAAAAAAATAATGGAATCCCTACTGAAGGAGAAAATAGAAGAACATCTAGAAACCAAAACCATAATATTGAATTTTTTGAAGAGCTAACAGAGAGTAGACAATGGTAATGCAGTAGATGTAATTTATCCAGATTTTCAAAACGACTTCGATAAGGTATCCCATAATAGACTGATGAACAAGTAACAGAATGGATAGCTAGCTGGCTTCAAGACAGAAAGCAGAGAGTAGGGGTAAAAGGTAGCTATTCACAGTGGCAGAAGGTGGATTGTGGTGTTCCACAAGGATCAGTTTTTGACCACTGCTGTTCACAATTTACATTAACGATTTAGACTTTGCAATCAAAAATGCAATTTCTAAATTTGTGGATGACACCAAATTGGGGGATAGTCAACACTGAGGACGACTGCAACAAATTACAGGAGGACATTAATAAACTTGCAGGACGGGCATAGAATTGGCAAATGAAGTTTAACACCGATAAATGTGAGGTATTGCATTTTGGTAGGAAGTATGGGGGAGTTACTTATTACTTGAAGGGTGTGAGTCTAGGTGGGGTAGAGGAACAAAGGGATCTCGAAGTACAAATACACAAATCGCTAAAAGCTGTGACCATAAAAAAGAAAACCAAGCACTATGGTTTATTTCCACAGATATAGAACTGAAAAGGAGGGAAGTTATGCTAAAACTGTATCGAACCTTGGTTATACTACACTTCGAATACTGAGTACAGTTCTGGTCGCCATATTATAAAAAGGTTATAGAGGCACTGGAGAGGGTACAGAGACGATTTACAAGGATGATACCACAAATGCGAGGGTATACATATCAGGAAAGGATCAATAGGCTGGATCTCTCTTCTCTTGAAAAAAGAAGGCTGAGGGATGACCTAAAAGAGGTCTTTAAAATTATGAAATGTTTCGATACGGTGGATGGAGAGAAAATGCACCAAAAATTGCGGCCTCGCCGGGTGCGTACGATGTGCACATACACCCGAAGAGGCCTCGCAAATGTCGGTTCTCGGTCGCATGCGCCGACAACCAGCTTTTGCGACCTGTCAAATTTTCTTTTGACAGTTCCAACCCATCCCCATAGGAAGGACATCTGCGGGGCAGAGATTGGACTATTTACTCAACTATTGCCCAACGAATGTCCTTCAGGCTCTAGCGCCTAGTAAAAGCAGGAGTATAGCCTGCTTTTACAAGCTTAAGAGTTTTAAAACATAGAAAAGTTAAATGTAATCCTCATTTTTATATTAATAATCCTGTATATAAAGGTAAGTTTATTTTTAACCCTATTAAAACACATTAAAACAAATTTTAAAAATATAGAATAGTTTTTCTAAAACATTTAATTTAATTACATTTAATTTCAATTAATTTTAAATATGTGAGGTGTATTTTGTCTATTGTGTTTTTCTTGTTTTTGGGCAGTATTCTCATTCATAGTAATGAGAGCTCGAACAAACAGAGCTCCCATTATTATCAATGAGAATACTAGATCGTGATTGGTGGTCCACGCCCATGTGATTCCAGGATACGAATACATACCTGGAAGACATCCTCCTGTACGCTGCACGCTGTCCGCAATCCTACATTCCTCCGGGACCACCAGATATTTTCGTGAAATAATTTCGGGTTGCAGGTGTTTGTTCGAAGGAAGCCTCCGACCGCAATTTGAGCCCAATGTTTCAACTTGTGGGGAAGTGTATAACTCAGGCCATCAATATAAGATAGTCACCAAGAAATCCAATAGGGAATTCAGAAGAAACTTCTTTACCCAAAGAGTGATGAGAATGTGGAACTTGCTACCATGGGGAGTGGTTGAAGTAAATAGTATAGATGCATTTAAGGGGAGGCTCGACAAGCATATGAGGGAGAAAGGAATAGAGGGTATGCTGATAGATTTAGATGAAGAAAGATGGGAAGAGGCTCGAGTAGAGCATAAACGCCGGCATAGACTGGATGGGCCGAATGGCCTGTTTCTGCGCCGTATATCCTATGTAAAGGCCAATGTCTCAGATTCCATTGCAGCACAAGCAGAAGCCACCCAATGTCTGGGTGCTGCAGTGGAAGCTCCGATGTCTGTCATGCAAGCTCTGCTTGTTGCCACGCAAGCTCAGATGGCGGCCATAATGGTTGTGGATACCAAAGCGGCTTACAGCAGCCCAGCAATCATTCCTCCAACAGATTACTAGGAATGCTGAGTCGCCGTCCTAGGGGAGTAGCAGTGGTTCCATGCAGCACGAACCTGTTGTCCTCTCTCAGGATGACAGTATTCGTCCTCCCACCAACCTGCTGCCATCCTTGAAAAAAATGGTGCAGTCCAAGAGCCAGGCCAAGACCATCTGCAGTCTTCCCCCATTGAAAATCGGCAGCCTTCCACCAGCCATGCTGCAGTCACCTGGGTAGCACTGCACATGAGCACCAGGACAGGCAAAGGCACATGGAAGACAGGCACTAAGAGAATGCAAAAGATAATTAGTTTACGTTTATATGCAATATTGCACACTTTGATTTATAAATTTGATTTGGAATCTTTATTTTGTGTTGGCTTTTATTTTTGCATTGTGGCCAAGTGGACTCTGTGATGGTCAGTGGCAGAGGGAAGTTAAGGTGGGACTGTTGGCGAATGGGGAATTGGGCTGGCATTTACTGGTATTGAAGTCGGATGAGTTGTTCACACAGCCCAGCCAGAAAGATGCTGTCTAGGTTGCCTCCTCCCTTGCTCTTCCTCCTCCTGCTCCTCAGCTGCTCGCCATATAGCTGGTGGCAAGGTCTGTGCCCTCATAATGGCGAGGTTCTGCAACATGCAGCAGACCTTCACAAATCTCGATACCTGTTCTGCTGCGTACTGCAGGGCTCCTTCAGAGTAGTCCAGGTAGCGGAAGCATTGTTTCAGCATGTCAATAGTCTGCTCTATCATGTTTTGTGTGCCAGCATAGCTTTCATTGTATGCATGCGGCCCACATGTTGCATGAGTTGCACACCAGAGTCATCAGCCATGTAGTCAGCAGATAGCCCTTGTTGGCCAGTAGCCACCCTTTGGTTTGCCGGGGTTGCTCAAATGCAGATGGCACAGTGGACTGCCGCAGAATGAAGGCATGACCAATGTTACCTGCAATTTTTTTTCCATCCACGGAACTTTTAACTGTCTGCGCAGCCCATTCAAATTTTCGGGCATGTGTGGTTATTCCCGTTGAAAATCCGCGAGTGGCTTATGCGGGACTGCCAGACTGCTGAGTGGCCGGGCAGCTAAACACGAACGTGGATCATGACTGCTGCCAGGATACCAGCCATTGATCTGCATGATTTGCTGCCTATGGTCACACACCAGCTGGACGTTAGGGAGTGGAATCCTTTTTGATTGTGGTACATCAGAGTTGACTCTGGGTCAATTGAGGTCGGGCCACTGCAGCCGGCGTGTACGTTCTGCCCTGTACATTTCTGCTCCAAACCGACGTTACTTTATGCACAGTACTGGCCGAAACTTCTTTGTTCTGCGAAATCTGCTTGGTGTTGTCGCTGGTGGACATAAATGCCTGGGCTATCGTTGTAGCTTTACTCAGATTCGGAGTTTTTACAGTCAACAGTTTGTGAAGGATTGTCTCATGTCCGATGCCCAGTACAAAAAAGTCTCTGAGCATTTGTTCTAGGAATCCCTCAAACTCGCAATGTCCTGCGAGGCACCTTAGTTCGGCGACAAAGCTCGCCACTTCTTGGCATTTCAATCACTGATACGTGTAGAACCAATATCTTGCCATCAAAACACTTTCTTTAGGATTTAAGTGCTCCCGGACCAGCACACAGTTCTTTGTATGATTTCTCTGTTGGTTTTGCTGGGGCCAGGAGATTCTTCATGAGGCCATAGGTTGTTGCCCCACAGACAGTTAGGGGGATCGCCCTTCTTTTGGTTGCGTTCTCGTCCCCTTCCAGCTCGTTGGCCACGAAGTATTGGTCGAGTCTCTCCACGAAGGCCTCCCAATCGTCCCCCTCTGAGAACTTCTCCAGGATGCCGACTGTTCTTTGCATTTTCGCGCAGTTGTTCGTTACCTCGTCACCAATTGTTACACTCATAATAAATGGTCAGACTGATTAGTGTGTGTAATGAGCAAGTGTGACCTTAGCTCCTTAAGGTTCCAGAGTGCAGGTATCTCATGAGTGGCCTGTTTATATACTGTGCTCCCAAGGGATGCTGGGATCCCTTGGGACTCCAACAGGTAGGCCCTCTGGTGGACAGGTGTGATGCAGGTTACAAGGAGTTAACTACATAACAATTTGGAGTTCAGCCTCCGAGTGTGCGCAGACGCAAGTGTCATCTGCATACTGTAATTCAATGATGGAGGATGGGACGACCATGTGTTCTAATCCTCTTAATATAAAGGCCAGCATTCCATTAGTCTTTTTAATCACTTTCTGTACATGTCCATGACATTTTAATGATTTATGTACATGGACCCGCAAGTCTCTTTGAACCTCCACTGTTTCTAGCTTTTCATTACGCTCACACTGCTGCCATACAATCTCACATGGCTGCACTTTGGCCAATGTCAGGGGCCTACAAACTGTCACATCATTCCCTCACTCTATTCTTGCGCACAGCTGTAAGAGTGCTGAGGTGCTATCCCAGGAGAGTGGCATTTATTCCATAAGCGAGGCTCCTGTTGTCTTCTCTCAGGATGATAGCATGCCTACTCCACCACTAGCCACTTGGCCAGTGCCCTTGAGTGCCACACACCAGCTGAGCCAAATTAACCTGGCCCATGCCAAGATACTACAATCTGCAGCTGGGCCCTCAAAATACAGAGGCGCTCGAGATTATCCGCCATAGCCATCTGAAGTGTCCTTGATAGAAGCACCGCAGTCTTCCACCTTTTTAAGCTGTAGCCATTGAGGCTAGGTACTAAGATAGATAAATGAGTACACAAGTACACTAAGATGTTTCACAAGGGTGATTCTTAATTATTCTTGTTAACTATTATGCATAAATGGAATAGAGTTGTTGGAGAATTATTTTTCTGCATACGACATTGGTGTTAATACTTAACCATAATCAGCTGAGAAATACACTTTGTGAATACCTGCTGGTCTCTTTTGAATTCACTTCTGCTTTTTTCTATTGTACCTAGCAATGTTGGATGCCCGTTTTATACAGCTGTGATTGGTGCTCAGCATAAATTGGGTAGTAACAATGGAAAATGAGATACATTACATCACTACTTCATTATCTCTCATTTAAATGTGGCTTCTGATTTATGGTGGAAGCTAAAGTGGATGGAGATCCAGCATTACAGATACTCACATTTCCAGGCCTCATCCATCTGAATACTATTGAAAAATCATAGGAAAATTCAGATAGATACTGCCTGTTGTATATGAACTATGCTTAATCTCTAATATTTTAAACAATTTGTGCAATGAGAAAGGGTTAATTAATAACCTTGTAGCAAAGGGGCCTTTAGGGAAGAATGACCATTGATATGAAAAAATGTTATATTGAGTTTGAAAGAGATTTAGTAACCTCCACTCTGAGGGACTGCCTAAGAAGAAAGTTAAATCTGAAACTAGGGTCTTAAATCAAAACAAAGCAAACTACGTAGGTATGAGGGGCGAGTTGGCTAAGCTAGATTGGGAAAATACATTTAAAAGGTGTGATGGTGGACAATCAATGTCCAACATTTAAAGAATTCAAACATAATTTACAACAAACAACAAACATACATTCCTTTGAGGCACAAATACCCCACAGGAAAAGTCACTCTATCATCATCATCATAGGCAGTCCCTCAAAACGAAGATGACTTGCTTCCATGCCAAAAAACGGATGAGTTCACAGGTGTTTCAATGAAGGACCTAATATTCCAGGTCCCGAACTACATCTTGAAGAATGGAAGATGCCGATGCGTGGATTTTTTTAATATGTGGTGGCCGTTGCACACCAGTCACCACACAGGCTTGACAGAGCAAGATCTTGGTCCAGTGGCAAGGGTTATCCAAGACGACTGGAGACCAGCTCTGCTGTACGGACCTAGTGTGTACACATAGTGTGGGCTGTCCCGTGCTGTCCCTCAGCCCCTGGCCCCGAACTCACGCCTCTCCTGGGCCCTGATCACGTCCCTCTACTGTCTCTCGTCGCTCCTTTGCCTCGACCTCGCCGCTCCTTCGCCCCGACCTCACCGCTCCTGCTGTATCTGCCCATGCTCCGATCACCAACCATTTATATAGCGACTTGCATTTATATAGCGCCTTTCACAACCACCGGATGTCTCAAAGCACTTTACAGCCAATGAAGTACTTTTGAAGTGTAGTCACTGTTGTAATGTGCTAATTACTGAGCGCTTAAAAATGGGACTCTCAACTGCAGAACTACATGAGCTATTATGTATGTTTTTTTTTTAATTTGCCGGTTTTTTTTCATTTGCAAGGCTTCTGGTTCATTGTCGGGAGTCATTCCGTAAAATAAATCACACCCCAAGGTGAATTCTGTGGGGGTTCTCCCAGTCTCCCGCCATAACTCCAGCAGCAGATTGGCGGAACGCCCAAGGGAAAAGGTTACTAACATGCTAAACGATACCTGGGTTGACTTGCTGCCTTGTCCTGACCAACATGGCTCCCTCCACGAAAAGCATTTAGCTTGTTGGATCTTGTTGCAGCGTTTGCCTCCAGGATACTCAGCACTTCAAATTGAGTCATTGCATGTGGAGGGATTTCAAATGTACGCACCAGGTGAAAATTGGATGGGCGGGCAGGCATTTAAAATGCTTACCCGCTGAAATGCCGATTTTTACGGCCGCCTCTGGACAGGTGGCTAAAAGCTTAATTCACATGTTAAATGGAGTCTGATGATGTAATTGGGCCTTGACAGCGATTGAACTTTGGCCTGCCAGGTGAAGGGCAACGTGCAGAGTGGTGAAGCTGGAGAGGCCCTCTGGGTAAGTTTTATCCTTTTCTTTATGGGGCCAGATGGATCAAGATTGCTCCTCTGAGCCCCACAGGTTTAGGTCTCCCCTGCCACGGACTCTGTACCCTTCTCTATTGTGAGACTCCCCTTCCCCACACTTCCCTTACTGCTGGCGGGTAGCAATTGGCTGCCCAATTTTCCGGAGACAGGCAGATACTTCTCATTGTTCCTGGCGGAAAGTGGGCTGGTGGCACATTGATGAGACTAAGGAGTGATGTATAAAAATGGCAATTTTTATTTTGATAAGCTATGATTAAAGCACTAATGTGTTCATTACATATTTGACTGACCATTTATTTTGCAAACTAAATAATTTTTACATACCTTATATTTGACAACATTTTGGGACTCAGTTATTTCAAGCACTCAGTAACATTACGTTAATGACTTCATAAGGAAATCTCATGAAATTACCTGCAACTTTATCTAGAATACTAACACAAGAAGCAGAAAATGACCAACGATCAACAGTGTTTTTCAGCTGCAAAAATGTATTTGTTGCATCTCTTCTGCTTTCCTTACGTATAGTCATTCATACCTTATGCTAGTCTTACAGTGAAGTCCAGGCCTAAAAATTGGAGTGCACAGTGCCCATTTTACAGGAGTAAAATGGATGCCTAAGGATCCAATATGGTGAGTGGCGTGCAAGTGCTCATTCCGTGTTGGAAGTGTGGTGCCCTGCATATTGGTAAAGACTCTTCCGTAGGTGTCGAAACAGTCATTAGGCCCCTTGCATATTCAAATAGGGGGCTTACCACCTGTTTGAGGCCCTTCTTGCACATTTTGTTTATGACCATCATGCAAGTTGCAGTTAGTTTCTTCAGGCATGAGATAGCCAAACCTGCAGTCCTTACAGGGACTGCTGGAGCCTGCCAGTTAAGTTAATGTAAGTTTGAACATTTTTACTGTTGTGTATGAATAAAAAGTCTGACTAGATCCTGTGAGCTCAAAGTAAAGTGTGATCTTAGTCTTTTATTGCAGATCTCCAGAGTGCCTCTCCAGCCTGTGAGGCCTCAAGTACAGGTGCTCCCAAGGGATTGTGGGATCCCTTGGGACTCCAGAGGGTGAGCCCTCTGGTGGTTACACAAGATATTTACAGGCTTACATATATAACATTGACTTACTTTGCATTAGTGCTCTACATTAAATCCACAGGTTACTAATGGCCACCGCTCTCTCCGTCCTGCTTCCCACCCCTCCCCACCCCACCCTTCTGATTGCCTCGCCAACTCCCCAGGACACTCGTAAGAACCTTGCCTGCTGTCTGTGCTGACTGCCCTCTGCAACCACCTCCGCCCCCCCCCCCCCCCCCCCAACCAGCCGCCCGGGCTGCCTCTGGGGTTGCCCAAAAGCAAATGAGGCCGGCAGACCATTTTGTCATTAGGCCACAATATGTGTTGCACCAGGATCGCAGCCCTATTCCAGCATGGTCCAATTAGTCTTTTATGGTATTGTCATTTTGTGGATTATCTGGGAGGCAGAAAAGGAGATTGGAGTGACGTAGAGAGGGTTGTTAGCTTCTCTCAAGTGGAAATCATCACCTCGATGCTGAAAAAGATCATCAAAGGGCATTGGGATGGAGTGCCAAGAATTACTACTTCAGCTGGAATTAGACATGTGGGGAGATACTCAAAATAGGACAAGGACTTAGCAGATGCTTTCATTGTAACACAACTATTATATTTATCTTGGTATTTTAGTAGTATTCAAATTTTCTTCAGTTATTATATTTTATCTTGGCAAGAATCTGGAATATGTTGGATCTGACAATTGAACATACCATCATTAAGTAATTAAGGATAAAGGAAACCTCTACACACCTATTTTATGAAAATTGGTTTAAGGGTTAAATGGCCCAGCTCTGTGTGCATTTATTTGGTCTTTGACTGCTTTGCCACAATTGTTTTAATAGAATTCAAATCTATATATTTTTCCCTTATTGAGGTTCCTCCCACACCATGCACCTTCACCGATAGAGAATGCAGATACAGGACCTCCTCCAGTGACCAAGGAGAAAGCAGCACAGCAAGACAGGCAAAGTGGTCCAACTGTGGCTAACAAGAGAAGTTAAAGATAGTATTAGATCAAAGGAAGAGGCTAATAATGTTGCCAAAAAGAGCAGTAAGCCTGAGGATTGGGAGGATTTTAGAATTCAACAAAGGAGAACCAAGAAATTGAAAAAGAAAGGGAAAATAGAATGAGAGTAAGCTAGCGAGAGACATAAAAACAGACTGTAAAAATGTATGTAAAATGGAAAAGATTAGCAAAAGTAAATGTGGGTCCCTTACAGGCTGAGACAGGAGAAATTATAATGGGAATAAGGACATGGCAGAGAAATTAAACAAATACTTTGTATCTGTCTTCACGGAAGAAGACGCAAAAAACCTCCCAGAAATAGTGGCGAACCAAGGGTCTATCAAGGATGAGGAACTGAAAGAAATTTGGTATTAGTCAAACAATAGTACTGGAGAAATTAATGGATTTTGAAAGAGGTTGGTACAGAGATAGTGGATGCATTGTGTGGTGTATGTAGCACTCAAATCACTGACTCCACATGGTCTGGTGTTGTAGTAACTGCTGTGACCTTGGTCCTTTATTGTGTAACTCCAGAGTGTGGTGGGCAGCCTTATATACGCTGTCTTGCAGGTACTTTCAGGTCTCCCACCACAGCGCCCTCTGTGGCGCACCATTGTACTTATACATTTAATGTACCTGGACAATACATAACATTTCACTCCTCCCCCCGCACCCCCCCCCCAGTTCCAAGAGCCATTGTCAGTAACCTCGGCCCTGTTCGTCCTGGTTGATTTGTGAGTGTGAGTCCATGACCATCCACTTCCCTCTTCTCCCCCATGTAAAGATTATGCTTGCGATCCGGTGCAAGCATGTGATATTAGCAGTCCTTACATGGGTGATGAAGTCACGAGTATAACCTCCAACAGAAAGCAGGTATACATAGACAGTGCATTTGTATGGTACATATATTGTATGGTACAGATGTTATGTCAAAAGGTTGCAGGTACACTGAACAGTTATTTAATCCCAGCTCACTGGATGAGGTACGGTGGCATTATGTAGCCCCTTTTTGCCCGAGGTAAAGGGCTGCGCTGAGACAGGGTATCGCAACTCGTGCGTTGCCTCTGTTCTCAGTAGTCGCCTTAGCGGCTCATATGCAGCCGCTGAACCATTGCATGAATCACGTAAAATCAAAAATCGCCTTGGTCCATTAGGCATGTTAGTCACGGACCCCTTAATCCTTTTACTTGTACCTCGTGGTATTAACTCTTTTCATAAATCATTCATATCCATCATTTTAAACACAGTACCCATATAGCATCAAAATATTAACTCTTATCCTAAATGATGTCATCATACAAATCACATTACTCAATTAGACTCGCTCTTGCCTTACAAAAGTCTCTTTGTGGGGACCGCCAACAGTGTAAGGCCCTTTTAAGGCTCCCGGGTGCATTTCCCTTTTAAGACGCCATCTTGTGGTTCCCACAAGGTTTCCACTGGGTGCTGCCATTTTAGTTGCTCTGCTTGCCTTTATTCTGCTGAACTCTGCTGCTCTTGAGCTCGCTGGCATGGCGTTTTAGGAAGAACTAGAAGGGGTAAAGAAGGAAGAAAGAAGAAAAACGGCCAAGAACGATTGAATCTTGAATCGTGGCAGAGATGGTTCTGTAGATTCGATTAGTCATAGTCCCTGTGGCCTCAGTAACTGCTGCCTAATCCGCCCCTCTGGCTCTTGTGCCCACCCGAGTAGCTGTCGCGTTCTCCCGGGTCATACCTGCCGCCGCTGTAACCTCCGGCGCCGCTGTAGCCTCCTTTCCTGCCGTTCCGGCCGCCGCCGTCCCGGCCTCCACAGTAGCCGCGTGGGACCCCCCCCGATTTGTCGTCCGTCGATGGATTTCCCGATCAACGCCTGCTCTTCCAGGGTCTGTTCATCTGAGGCTGAGGCTGCAGGATTGCTTGAGGTCAGGAGTTCTGGGCTGCTGTTGTCTGTGTGTGGATTTAGACTGCCGATGAACGGCTTCTTTCTCCTCCCGCTCAGTCGGCGCTGCTCTTTGGGAACCCGGGGAACAGCAGTCTGTGGAGGAATGAAGTCTTCCCAGCTCCCATGGACCTTCCCCATCCATCTCCTGCCGAGAAGCGTCGGCCCATCGCCTGCAATGACCCACAAAGGTAAACCGTGCGTCTCGCCCCCGTGAGATACCTGCACATCCGCTCTGCCGAGAACAGGTATCAGTTCCCTGGTGTAGGTGCGCAGCTTCATCGTGATCGGGACCAGCTTGTGTCGTGCAGCTGGGTTGACCCACAGTTTCTCAAACGTTCTCTGACTCATCAACGACGGACCCGATCCAGTGTCCACTTCCATACTCACTGGGACTCCGTTAATCTTGACTTACACTGGGGCCGAATCGTCGGTACACTTATACAGTCCAAACAACGCCTCATCTTCTTCTGCCTGCTCCTCGCTGGATGGTGGATCCTCTACCATCTCCTCAGCCACACGGTGAGTCAGGTTTCTTTTGCACATACGCTGAAGGTGGCCTTTCGTGTGGCAGGTATTGCACGTATACTCCGCAAACCTGCACTGGTGAACCCCATGGCTTCCTCCGCAGCACCAGCATGGTGCTACTCGACGGGCTCTGAGTTCCAAGACCCCGAGGTCCATGCTCCCTGCCCTGGGCAGAGCCACATTCTGCAGTTTTGTCCGTGGCGGGCACTATCCTGTGGACAGTGCCTGCCAGGTTTGAGACTGTGTGGATCATCTGCTTGGTGCTGCACATCGAGGTCATAAATGCCCTGCTGATGGTGATGGCTTGCTTCAGGGTAACTGTGGGTTCAGTGGATAGCAGCTTGTGAAGGAGACCCTCATGGCCAATCCCCATAACAAAAACATCTCGCAACGCGTCATCAAGGTGTGTGCCAAAATCACACGGCACCGCGAGTCTCCTGAGGTCCGCAGCATTATTGGTGACATCCTGGCCCTCAGGTCTGCAGTGGTGGTAGAATTTGTGCCGGGCCGTGAGGATGCTCTCCTTCGGTTTCAGTTGGTCACGAATGAGTGCGATCAGCTCCTCATATGACTTATCCCTGGTGCTCGCGGGTGCCAGCAAATCCCTGACGAGACAGTAAACCTCATCACCACAACTGGAAAGCAATATCGCCTTACGCTTCTCTCTGTGTGTCCGTGTGCCCTGTCAGGTCGCTTGCTGTGAAGTAGTTTCCGTAAAGGCCTCCCAATCATTGCCCACCGTAAAATCCTTTAGCGAGCCCAGAGTCGCCATGGTTGCATGAAGTCCGTCCGTGTCCTTGTCGCCAATGTGGTGTATGTAGCACTCAAATCACTGACTCCACACGGTCTGGTGTTGTAGTAACTGCTGTGATCTTAGTCCTTTATTGTGTAACTCCAGAGTGTCTCTCACGTGTGGTGGGCAGCCTTTTATACTCTGTCTTGCAGGTACTTTCAGGTCTCCCACCACAGCGCCCTCTGTGGCACACCATTGTACTTATACATTTAATGTACCTGGACAATACATAACACATTGGTTGTCATGTTCCAAGATTCTAGAACAGTTCCTGCAGATTGGAAGTTAGCTCATGTAACCCCGCTATTTAAGAAAGGTAGGGAGAGAGAAATGGGGAACTGCAGACCAGTCAGCCTGACATTAGTAGTAGGGAAAATGCTAGAATCTATTACTAAGGATGTGGTAACAGGGCGCTAAGAAAATAATAATCGGATTGGGCACAGTAACATAGGGAAATCATATTTGACAAATCTGTTAAGTTTTTTGAGGTTGTAACTAGTAGATTAGATAAGGGAGAACCAGTGGATGTAGTGTATTTGGATTTCCAGAAGGCATTTGATAAGGTGCCACACAAGAGGTTATGGGATTTGGGGGTACTATACCAGTATGGATTGAGGATTAGATAATGGACAGAAAACAGAGTCGGAATAAATGGATCATTTTTGAGTTGGCAGGCTGTAACAAGTGGGGTGTCGCAAGGATTGGTGCTTAGGCCCCAGCTATTCACAATCTCTATCAATGGTTTGGATGAGGGGACCAAATGTAATATATCCAAGTTGCTGATGATACAAAGCTTGGTGGGAATTTAAGTTTGTGAGGAGGATGCATAGAAGCATCAAGGGGATATAAACAGGCTAACTGGGCAAGAACATGGCAAATGGAATATAATATGAAGTTATCCACTTTGGATAGGAAAAATAGAAAAGCAGAGTATTTTTTAAATGATGAGAGATTGAAAAATGTTAGTGTTCAGAGGGACTTGGGTGTCCTTGTGCTCGAATCACTGAAAGTTAACATGCAGGTATAGCAAGTAATTAAGACAGCAAATGGTATGTTGGCCTTTATTACAACAGGATTTGAGTATGAGTAAAGACATCTTACTGCAATTATATAGGGCCCTGGTGAGATTGCACCTGGAGTGTTGTGTACAGTTTTGGTCTCCTTATCTAAGGAAGGAGATACTTGCCATTGATGGGGGTGCAATGAAGATTCACCAGATGGATTCCTGGGATGTGAGGATTGTCCTATGAGGAGAGATTGAGTAGGCAGGCCTATATTCTCTAGAGTTTAGAAGAATGAGAAGTGATCTCAGTGAAACATACAACATTCTTACAGGGTAGATGCAGCGAGGATGTTTCCTCTGGCTGTGGAGTCTAGAACAAGGGGTCACAGTCTCAGAATAAGGTGGTGGCCATTTAGGACTGAGATGAGGAGAAACATTTTCACTGAGGGTGGTGAATCTTTGGAATTCTCTATTCCAGAGAGCTGTGGAGGCTCAGTTTTTGAGTATATTCAAGAGAGATTGCTAGATTTTTGAATATTACGGGAATCAAGGGATATGGGCATAGTGTAGGAAAGTGGAGTTGAGGTAGAAGATCAGCCATGATCTTATTGAATAGCGAAGCGGGCTCAAGGGACCGAATGGCCTACTCCTGCTACTAATTCTTTTGTTATTTTCTTTACTAACTTGATTACACACTATCTCCATATCCACTTCCCATGCTCCTATGTGTTAATGTTATATTTATATTTAATGCATGTTTTTTGGTCATTTGCATCTGTCACACTTATTTGTCCCTGTTGGCAGGTTCCCCACATCACTTCCAAGACTATTCTGAAGAATGGGACAATAAGAGTGCAGAGGTAATATTAATGACTTAAATAAACGTTTCCTGAATGTTATTGTTGATACCGCCTAACTTCAGCAATAAATTACATTCTCCAGGGCTGTGCAACATCATTTAAATGTAATTGTGATCTTGCTTTCTCTAATACAGAATTTGGGTTTGTGTTTCACTCACTGGAGAGCACTTCAGACGCAGCCTCAGGTAAAATAACAATCTTTCTTTCTCCCTTGAAGAGATAGGTGGAAAACTAATATATTTATGTCTGAGCTGTTTGATAAATTATTTCCAGGAGATATTTTAATTGCGATAAAATAAGATTGTTCTATTTCTTGTTAGTACAGTCCATAATGTGTTTGTTAATTCAGATATATGAAATGTTTATATTTCAGCTCACTAACTTTGTTAAGGAGTTTTGCAATGCCATCCTACAAAATGTGCCAAGAGCTGAGGTGAGTGAGTATTTGGCATTAATCTATTGAAGTTATTTTATAGGTTTTCCTTCAAATTTGGATTAATTCTAATTTTTTAATTTTAAAAATCAAATATGTTACTGTTACAAATTCACTTACCAAATGTTGCATCATTATACCCTAGGGTGGTGATAGTGTGGGTATGTATAAAAGAGTAAGTATATTTTATTTTACTTGCAGATTAAAATTATTAAATTTGTTTGTCTCATTGTACATTAGTGAAGTCCTGTTTTTCTCTGATGCAGTTTTTATTTCATTACTCCAAAACGCAAACACCACATCTGAAAAATTCAGTAAGTATTTTCAGTTAACAGGAAACTATCCCAACACACAAATATGTATTGTTATTAATAGTGCTCAGGTTTCTGTGTTCTTGTATTGTCATAACGTTCTTCTAAAAGGAATTAAATCAGTTCATGTTCCAGTGCTACTTTATAATTATCAATAGTAAAGAAACATTTCCTAAATCCGTAACAAAAGAACAAATTCATTCATAAAAGTTTAAGAGCAAACATATTTTCCAGTAGTTTAAAGTTAAAATATTTAACTCCTAAGGCTGGAACTTTGACTGTTAAATAATATTGCTATATTAGATGCCAATAAATCTTAAAGGATCTGTCAATGGGATAAATCTGTTCAGTTTATTATGTGACAAAAAAGATACTGATACCTGGATTGTTTAATGTATTAATAGCCTGTTAATGTTTTCTGGTGTTTATCATATCTTTTTGTTGTAGTTGTCTGCTGTGCACCCCTTATTGCATCTTGCTCCAAAGCTTTCTGAAAGAAGAATGGACATATCTCTCGATTCAGTATGCATCTTTTCTTCCATTTTCTAATTAAACTGTTTACATTACTATGCATGCCTTGACCAACTGTACCCAAACCTGTCCATTGTATTATAAAATGCTGTCACAGGGTTTCTTAAAAAGAACACACCTTCTCTCATAAACTAAAAATGAAAATGTTATTAAATTATATGAAGTTTCTAATATTGCAACAAAGCTACTTTGTAGCGACTATGAACAAGAACAAAGTCCGATTTGACAATGCAGTGAGAGCGTAATGCTCAGTATGCCAACATTCAGAGCGGTCAGCAGTGGTTGAGTAGAGCCGCCTTAATATTTAGTGTTGATTTCAACTTATGAACTTGAGTATGCCTCTAAAGTCAAATAGAAAATGGGAAAAATCTGTACAAATTAAACCTTTTTTGTAAAATATATTTTATAGCCATGAAATCTCTTTACCCTTTAAATAGTTTCTCGACTTCATCTGCCTGCTTTGGACAGTGCTTTGTCGAAGCGCTGTTTCGGCCCCAAACTGCTTATGTCGGCTTTACCCTTCCATGGGACCTCTGACTTTGACCATAGACTCCCGACTATTGTCTCCAATCTATTCCCTGCTAGCTGGAAATATGTGTCCCATTAATTACTCCATTTAAACAGGTCTATGTAACCTGAGCTTTTCCCTGTGTCCATTCACGTACGGACTTTGGCATGCTTTCTCTCCTCTGAATTCACTAGCCTTCTATTCTCCATAATTTCTCCCTCCATATAGGGGGGAGAGGCAGAACAGCCAGAGGTCATGGTCCATATCGGTACCAATGACATAGGTAGAAAGAGGGATGAGGTCCTGCAGGCAGAGTTTAGGGAGCTAGGTTAAAAAGCAGGACCTCAAAGGTAGTAATCTCTGGATTACTGTTAGTGCCATGTGCTAGTGAGTACAGAAATAGGAGAATAGAGAAGATGAATGCATGGCTGGAGAGATGGTGCAGACGAGAGGGCTTTAGATTTCTGAGGCATTGGGAACGTTTCTGGGAGAAGTAGGACCTGTACAAGCCGGACAGGTTGCACCTCAACAGAGCCGGGACCAGTATCCTCACGGGAGGGTTTTCTCGTGCTGTTAGGGAGGATTTAACCTACCTTGGCAGGGGGATGGGAACCAGAGAATAGATTCAGTGGGGAGAGAAGCAAAGGTGGAATTGGGCAGCAGAAAAGTAGAAAGTGAATTTGGAAGACAGAGGGAACGAGAGCTGGAAAATAGACAACAGGGGTGTTTGGCACCACTAAATGGTATATACTTCATTGCAAGGAGTATAGGGAATATGACAGATGAGCTGAGAGCACAGATAGACGCTTGGGAGTACGATATAACTATTACTGAGACATGGCTGAAAGAAGGGCAGGTATGGCAGCTCAACATTCCTGGATACAGGGTTTTCATACGAGATAGCAAGGGGGATAAAAAATGAGGGGTCGCAGTATTAATTAAATAAACAATTACAGCTGTGAGAAGGGATGATATGTTAGAGGGGTTATCAAACGAAGCCATATAGGTTGAATTGAAGAACGAAAAAGGGGCGATCACACTACTGGGAGTGCATTATAGACCCCCAAACAGTCAGAGGGAGATAGAAGAACAAATGTGTGGGCAAATTGCTGCGAAGTGCAAAAACTATAGAGCTGAAATAGTAGGGGATTTCAACTACCCTAATATTAACTGGGAAAAAATTAGGTAAATGGGACAGAGGGTGCAGAATTTCTAAAATGCATTCAGGAGAACTTCTTTACAAGCCCAACAAGGGAGGGGGCAGTTCTGGACTTGGTTTTGGAAATGAAGAGGGACAGGTGGAAGGGGTATCAGTGGGAGAGCATTTTGGTGCTAGTGATCATAATTCAGTAAGATTTAAGGTAGTTATGGAAAAGGACAAAGGTGGACCAGGAAAAAAAGTTCTCGCTTGGGGTAAATCCAATTTTGCTGAGCTGAGGGATTTGGCCAAAGTGGACTGGAAACAGCTTCTTGATGGTAAATCAGAGCAGTGGGAGGCATTCAAGGAGGAGATCCTGAGGGTACAGAGCAAGTATGTTCCTTTTTTTTTTAAAAAGTGTGGGGCGAACAAATCTGGAGCCCCCTAGATGTCAAGGGACATGGTAAGATAAAGAAAAACAGGGAAACTTATGACCGATACCGAGAATTCAATACCGCAGAAACTCCAGAGGAGAATAAAATGTATAGGGATGCAATTAAAAAAGATATCAGGAAAGCAAAGAGACATCATGAAAGAATGTTAGCAAGTAAAATCAGGGGAAACCCAAATACGTTTGAAAATACATTAAGAGCAAGAGGATAACTAGAGAAAGAGTGGAGCCTATTAGAGGCCATAAAGGAAATCTGTGTGGAAGCAGAAATCATGGGTCTGATTTTTAATGAATATTTTCCATCTGTTTTCACAAAAGAGATGGGTGATGCAGATTCTGCAATGAGGGAGGAGTGTGAAATATTAGACAAGATAACCATAGTGAGAGGGGTTTAGCAGCTTTGAAAGTGGATAAATCTTCTGGTCCGGAAGAAATGTATCCCAGGCTGCTACGAGAAGCAAAAGAGGAAATAGCAGAGGCTCTGACCATCACTTTCCAATCCTCTCTGGCTACAGGTGTGGTGCCAGAGGACTGGAGGACTGCTAATGCTGTACCTTTGTTTAAAAAGGGAGAAAGGGATAGACCAAGTAATTACAGGCCAGTCAGCCTAACTTCAGTGGGAGGATAATTATTGGAAAAAATCCTGAGGGGCAGGATAAATCTTCATTTGGAAAGACATGGATTAATCAAGGACAGTCATCATGGATTTGTTACGGGAAGGCAAGTCTCATTCCCTTCATTGAATTTTTCGAGGAGGCAACCAGGAGGATTGATGAAGGCAGTGCCTATGATGTAGTGTTTATGAATTTTATCAAAGCTTTAGATAAGGTCCCATATGGCACACTGGTGAATGGTTCTCTCTCCTCACGTACTGTTACCCTCTCCCTCAAATCTGCCATCATCACCCCTCGCCTCAAAAACAACCCTTGACCCCTCCTTCCTTGCAAATGACAGCCCATCTCCAACCTCCCTTTCCTCAAGTCCTTGAACGTGTTGTCGCCTCCCAAATCCGTGCTCATCTTTCCGGCAACTCTATGTTTGAATCCCTCCAGTCAGGTTTCTGCCACTGCCACAGTACCGAAATGAATCTCGTGAAAGTCACAAATGTGACTGTGACATAGGCAAGCTATCCCTCCTCGTCCTTCTTGACTTGTTGACCACGCCATCCTTCTCCAATGCCTCTCCTCCATCGTGGAACTGCACTTGCCTGGTTCCATTCTTATCTATTTAATCATAGCCAGACAATCACCTGCAATGGCTTCTCTTCCTGCTCCCACATCGTTACCTCTGGTGTCCCCCAAGGATCTGTCATTGGCTCCCTCCTATTTCACATCTATCTGTTGCCCCTTGGCGACATCATCTGAAAACACAGCGCCTATTTCCACATGTACACTGATGACACCCAGCTCTACCTCACTACCACTTCTCTCGACCCCTCCACCATCTCTAAATTGACAGACAGCTTATCCAACATCCAATTCTGGATGAGCAGAAATTTTCTCCAATTAAGTATTGGGAAGACTGAAGACATTGTTTTCGTTCCCCGCCACAAACTCCGTTCCCTGGCCACTGACTCCATCCCACTCCCCAACATCTGTCTGAGGCTGAATGATAGTGTTCGCAACCTCGGTGTCATATTTGACCCTGAAATTTGCTTCCAACCCCATATCCGCAGCATAACTAAGACCGCCTATTTCCACCTCCGTAACATTGCCCGTCTCCACTCTTGCCTCAGGTCATCTGCTGCTGAAACCCTCATGC
The DNA here is from genome assembly GCF_044704955.1 of Pristiophorus japonicus. NCBI lineage: Eukaryota > Metazoa > Chordata > Chondrichthyes > Pristiophoridae > Pristiophorus > Pristiophorus japonicus. The sequence goes on from NC_091986.1 coordinate 128,801,776, forward strand.
ATGCCTTGTTGGCTCCAGACTTGACTATTCCAATGCACTCCTGGCTGGCCTCCCACATTCTACCTACATAAATATTATGTATGCAATAAAGGTACAAACTGAGTACTGTTTAACTGAACAAGGTACACACTTGGCTCTGCTTTATTACAGCCCAAAGTGCCTGACTCTCAAAATGGCTGGCCTTTTATACCAGAGCAGCACCATGTGTGTGCTGCTCAGTGATCTCCAACAATGACGCCATATGGTGGCTACAAACAGCATGTACATACATGACAATAAACTTGAGGTGATTTAAAACTTGGCTGCCCGTGTCCTACCTCGCACCAAGTCCCGCTCACCCATCACCCCTGTGCTCGCTGGCCTACATTGGATTAACATAGCAACATAGAAACACAGAAAATAGGTGCAGGAGTAGGCCATTCGGCCCTTCGAGTCTGCATCACCATTCAATAAGATCATGGCTGATCATTCACCTCAGTACCCCTTTCCTGCTTTCTCTCCATACCCCTTGATCCCTTTAGCCGTAAGGGCCATATCTAACACCCTCTTGAATATATCCAATGAACTGGCATCAACAACTCTCTGCGGTAGGGAATTCCACAGGTTAACAACTCTCTGAGTGAAGAAGTTTCTCCTCATCTCTGTCCTAAATGGCTTACCCTTTATTCTTAGACTATGTCCCCTGGTTCTGTACTTCCCCAACATCGGGAACATTCTTCCTGCATCTAACTTGTCCAGTCCCGTCAGAATTTTATATGTTTCTGAGATCCCCTCTCATCCTTCTAAACTCCAGTGAATACAGGTCCAGTCGATCCAGTCTCTCCTCATATGTCAGTCCTGCCAACCCTGGAATCAGTCTGGTGAACCTTCGCTGCACTCCCTCAATAGCAAGAACGTCCTTCCTCAGTTTAGGAGACCAAAACTGAACACAATATTCCAGGTGAGGCCTCACCAACACCCTGTACAGCTGCAGCAAGACCTCCTTGCTCCTATACTCAAATCCCCTAGTTATGAAGGCCAACATACCATTTGCCTTCTTTACCGCCTGCCGAACCTGCATGCCAACTTTCAATAACTGATGTACCATGGCACCCAGGTCTCGCTGCACCTCCCCTTTTCCTAATCTGTCACCATTCAGATAATATTCTGCCTTCATGTTTTGCCACCAAAGTGGATAATCTCACATTTATCCACATTATACTGCATCTGCCATACATTTGCCTACTCACCTAACCTGTCCAAGTCACCCTGCAGCCTTTTAGCGTCCTCCTCACAGCTCACACTGCCACCCAACTTAGTGTCAGCTGCAAACTTGGAGATATTACACTCAATTCCCTCATCCAAATCATTAATGTATATTGTAAATAGCTGGGGTCCCAGCACTGAGCCCTTCGGTGCCCCACTAGTCACTGCCTGCCATTCTGAAAAGGACCCATTTATCCCGACTCTCTGCTTCCTGTCTGCCAACCAGTTCTCTATCCACGTCAGTACATTACCCCCAATACCATGTGCTTTAATTTTGCACACTAATCTCTTGTGTGGAACCTTGTTAAAAGCCTTTTGAAAATCCAAATACACCACATCCACTGGTTCTTCCTTGTCCACTCTATGAGTTACATTTTCAAAAAATTCTCGAAGATTTATCAAGCAGGATTTCACTTTCATAAATCCATGCTGACTCGGACCAATCCCATCACTGCTTTCCAAATGTGCTGCTATTTCATCTTTAATAATTGATTCCAACATTTTCCCCACTACTGATGTCAGGCTAACCAGTCTATAATTAACCGTTTTCTCTCTCCCTCCTTTCTTAAAAAAGTGATGTTACATTAGCTACCCTCTAGTCCATAGGAACTCATCCAGAGTCGATAGACTGTTGGAAAATGGTCACCAATGCATCTACTATTTCTAGAGCTACCTCCTTAAGTACTCTGAGATGCAGACTATTAGGCCCCAGGGATTTATCGACCTTCAATCCCATCAATTTCCCGCCTAATAAGGATTTCCTTCAGTTCCTCCTTCTCATAAGACCCTCGGTTCCCTAGTATGTCCGGAAGGTTATTTGTGTCTTCCTTCGTGAAGACAGAGCCAAAGTATTTGTTTAACTGGTCCACCATTTCTTTGTTCCCCATTATAAATTCACCTGAATCTGACTGCAAGGGACCTACGTTTGTTTTGACTAATGTTTTTCTCTTCACATATCTATAGAAGCTTTTGCAGTCAGTTTTTATGTTCCCAGCAAGCTTCCTGTCATACTCTATTTTACCCCTTCCTAATTAAACCCTTTGTCCTCTTCTGTTGTATTATAAAATTCTCCTAGTCCTGAGGTTTGCTGCTTTTTCTGGCCAATTTATATGCCTGTTCCTTGGATTTAACACTATCCTTAATTTCTCTTGTTAGCCACGGTTGAGCCACCTTTCCCGTTTTATTTTTACTCCAGACAGGGATGTACAATTGTTGAAGTTCATCCATGTGATCTTTAAATGTTTGTCATTGCCTATCCACCGTCAACCCTTGAAGTATCACTCGCCAGTCTATTCTAGTCAATTCACGTCTCATACCATCGAAGTTACCTTTCCTTAAGTTAGGAGCCTAGTCTCTGAATTAACTGTGTCATTCTCCATCTTAATAAAGAATTCTACCATATTATGGTCACTCTTCCCCAAAGGGTCTCATACAACAAGATTGCTCATTAGTCCTTTCTCATTACACATCACCCAGTCTAGGATGGCCAGCCCTCTAGTTGGTTCCTCGACATACTGGTCTAAAAAAGCATCCCTAATACACTCCAGGAAATCCTCCTCCACCGCCTTGTTACCAGTTTGGTTAGCCCAATCAATATGTAGGTTAAAGTCACCCATGATAACTGCTGTACCTTTATTGCACGCATCCCTAATTTCTTGTTTGATGCTGTCCCCAAACTCACTACTACTGTTTGGTGGTCTGTACACAACTCCCACTTGCGTTTTCTGCCCTTTGATATTCCGTAGCTTCACCCATACCGATTCCACATCATCCAAGCTAATGTCCTTCCTTACTATTGCATTAATTTCCTCTTTAACTAGCACCGCCACCCCACCTCCTTTTTCTTTTCTGTCTATCCTTCCTAAATGTTGAATACCCCTGGATGTTGAGTTCCCAGCCTTGGTCACCCTGGAGTCATGTCTCCGTGATGCCATTTACATCATATCCGTTAACTGCTATCTGCGCAGTTAATTCTTCCACCTTATTCCGAATTCTCCTCACATTGAGGCACAGAGCCTTCAGCTTGTCTTTATAACACACTTTGCCCCTTTTTGCTTTTTGCCTTGCCTTTCTCTGCCCTCCACTTTTACTTTTCTTCTTTCTATCTTTTGCTTCTGCCCCCATTCTACTTCCCTCTGTCTCCTTGCTTAGGCTCCCATCCCCCTGCCATATTAGTTTAACCCCTCCACGGCAGCACTAGAAAACATTGGTTGCAGTCCTTCCCAGGTGCAGACCATCCGGTTTGTACTAGTCCCACCTCCCCCAGAACCGGTTCCAATGTCCCAGGAATTTGCATCCCTCCCTTCTGCACCACTCCTCATGCCACATATTCATTTGGGCTATTCTGTGATTCCTACTCTGACTAGCACGTGGCACTGGTAGCAATCCCGAGATTACTACTTTTGAGGTCCTACTTTTGAATTTAGCTCCTAGTTCCCTAAATTCATCTTGTAGGACCGCATCCCGTTTTTTACCTATATCGTTGGCACCTATATGCACCACGACAACTGGCTGTTCACCCTCTCTCTTCAAAATGTCCTGCACCCGCTCCGAGACATCCTTGACCCTTGAACCAGGGAGGCAACATACCATCCTGGAGTCTTGGTTGCGGCAGCAGAAACGCCTATCTATTCCCCTTACAATAGAATCCCCTACCACTATAGCTCTCCTACTCTTTTTCCTGCCCTCCTGTGCAGAAGAGCCACCCACGGTGCCCTGAACTTGGTTGCTGCTGCTCTCCCCTGATGAGTCATCCCCCTCAACAGTACCCAAAGCGGTGTATCTGTTTTGCAGGCGGTTGACCGCAGGGGACCCCTGGACTACCTTCCTTCCACTGCTCTTCCTGCTGGCCACCCATTCCCTATCTGTCTGTGGAACCTTTATCTGCGGTAAGACCAACTCACTAAACGTGCTATTCACGGTATCCTCAGCATCGTGTATGCTCCAGAGTAAATCCAGCCGCAGCTCCAGTGCCACAATGCGGTCTGTCAGGTACTGCAGGCAGATGCACTTCCCGCACATGTAGTCATCAGGGACACTGAAAGAGTTCCTGACTTCCCACGTAGCACAGGAGGAGCATACCACGTGCCCGAGCTCTCCTGCCATGACATAACCCTTAGATTAACTTAATTTGGCAACAACAATGCTAAAATGTTACTTACTGATAAAGAAAAAGAAAAACTACTCACCAATCACTTAACCACTTGGCTGTGACGTCACCCTTCGATTTCTTTGTACTTTTTTGCCTCCCTGCTGCAGCTGCACCGGCATGCCTTATGTAGGTCTCCCCACGCTGCCGCTCCGCCTCTCCGACGTCCCGCTGGCTCCCGACGCCTGGAGGTAACCAGGAGGGTCGATGAGGGCAGTGCGTATGATGTAGTGTATTTGGATTTTAGCAAAGCTTTTGATAAGGTCCCACATGGCAGACTGGCCATGAAAGTAATAGCCCATGGGATCCAGGGCAAAGTGGCAAGTTGGATCCAAAGTGGCTCGGAGGCAGGAAGCAAAGTGTAATGATTGATGGGTGTTTTTGTGACTGGAAGGCTGTATCCAGTGGAATTCTGCAGGGCTCAGTGCTGGGTCCCTTGCTTTTTGTGGTATCTATCAATGACCTGGATTTTAATGTTGGGGGTATGATTAAGAAATTTGCAGATGACACTAAAATAGGCTGTGTGGCTGATAATGAAGAAGAAAGCTGTGGACTGCAGGAAGATATCAATGTACTGGCCAGGTGGGCAGAGCAGTGGCAAATGGAATTCAATCTGGACAAGTGTGAGGTAATGTATTTGGAGAGGTCTAACAAGGCAATGGAATACACGTTAAATGGTACGACACTAAAAAATGTAGTGGAACAAAGGGACCTTGGAGTGCAGGCCCACGGATCCCTGAAGGTAGCAGGCCAGGTAGATAAGGTGGTTAAGAAGGTATATGCAATACTTGATTTATTAGTTGAGGCATGGAATACAAGAGCAAGGAGGTTATGCTTGAACTGTATAAAACTGGTTAGGCCACAGCTGGAGTACTGTGTACAGTTCTGGTCACCACATTACAAGAAAGATGAGATTGCACTGGAAAGGTTGCAGAGGAGATTTACAACTATGTTGCCTGGACTGGAGAAGTTTGGCTATGAGAAAAGATTGGAGATGCTGGGTCTGTTTTCTTTGGAACAAAGGAGACTAAGGGGAGACCTAATTGAGGTGCATAACATTGAGGGGCCTCGATAGAGTGTATAGAAAGGACATGCTTCCCTTGGCAGAGAGGTCAACAACCAGGGGACATAGATTTAAAGTAATTGGGGGGAGGTTTAGAGGAGATATGAGGGGAAATGTCTTCACCCAGAAGGTGGTGGGGGTCTGGAACTCACTGCCTGAAAGGGTGGTAGAGGCAGAAACCCTCACCACATTAAAAAGATACTTGGATTTGCACTTAAAGTGCCATAACCTACAGAGCTACAGACCAAGAGCTGGAAAGTGGGATTAGGCTGGATAGCTCTTGGTCGGCCGTCGCGGACACGATGGGTCGAAATGGCCTCCTTCCATGCTGTAAATTTCTATGATAAGCAATGCCTCGATTTCAAAATTCTCATCCTTGTTTTCAAATCCCTCCCTATCTCTGCAATCTCCTTCAGTCTCACAAACCCCATGGTTGGGGCTGGCATCAAACAGGAAATTAGTGACGCGTGCAATAAGGGTACAGCAGTTAATATGGGTGACTTTAATCTACATATTGATTGGGATAACCAAACTGGTAGCAATACTGTGGAGGAGGATTTCCTGGAGTGTATAAGGGATGGTTTTCTAGACCAATATGTCGAGGAACCAACTAGAGAGCTGGCCATCCTAGACTGGGTCTTGTGTAACAAGAGAGGATTAATTAGCAATCCCTTGGGGAAGAGTGAACATAATATGGTAGAATTCTTCATTTAAGATGGAGAGTGACACAGTTAATTCAGAGACTAGGGTCCTGATCTTAAAGAAAGGAAACTTCGATGGTATGAGACGTGAATTGGCTAGAATAAACTGGAGAATGATACTTAAAGGGTTGACAGTGGATAGGCAATGGCAGACATTTAAATATCACATGGATGAACTACAACAATTGTACATCCCTGTGTGGCGTAAGAATAAATAAGGGAAGGTGGCTCAACCGTGGCTAACAAGGAAAATTAGGGAAAATGTTAAATTCAAGGAAGAGGCATATAAATTGGCCAGAAAAGGCAGCAAACCTGAGGACTAGGAGAAATTTAGAATTCAGCAGAGGAGGACAAAGGGTTTAATTAGGAGGGGCAAAACAGAGTATGAGAGTAAACTTGCAGGGAACATAAAAACTGACTGCAAAAGCTTCTATAGATATGTGAAAAGAAAAAGATTAGTGTAGACTAATGTAGGTCCCTTGCAGTCAGAATCAGGTGAATTCATAATGGGGAACAAGGAAATGGCAGACCAGTTGAATAAATACATTGGTTCTGTCTTCACTAAGCAAGACACAAATAACCTCCCAAAAATACTAGGGGACAGAGGGTCTAGTGAAGGACGAACTGAAGGAAATCCTTATTAGTCAGGAAATGGTGTTAGGAAAATTGAAGGGACTGAAGGCCGATAAATCCCCAGGGCCTGATGGTCTGCATCCCAGAGTACTTAAAGAAGTGGCCCTAGGAATAGTCAATGCATTGGTGGTCATTTTCCGATATTCAATGGTCTTTGGTTCAGTACCTATGGATTGGAGGGTAGCTAATGTAACCCCACTTTTTAAAAAAAGGAGGGAGAGAGAAAACTGGGAATTATAGACCGGTTAGCCTGACATCGGTGGTGGGGAAAATGCTGGAATCAATTATTAAAGATGTAATAGCAGCGCATTTGGAAAGCAGTGACAGGATCGGTCCAAGTCAGTATGGATTTATGAAAGGGAAATCATGCTTTACAACAAATCTAGAGCTTTGAGGATATAACTAGTAGAGTGGATAAGGGAGAACCAGTGGATGTGGTGTATTTGGACTTTCAAAAGGCTTTTGACAAGGTCCCACACAAGAGATTAGTGTGCAAAATTAAAGCACATGGTATTGGGGGTAATATATTGACGTGGATAGAGAACTGGTTGGCCGACAGGAAGCAAAGAGTAGGAATAAACGGGTCCTTTTCAGAATGGCAGGCAGTGACTAGTGGGGTGCCACAGAGTTCAGTGCTGGGATCCCAGCTATTTACAATATACATTAATTTAGACAAAGGAATTGAATGTAATATCTCTAGGTTTGCAGATGACACTAAGTTGGGTGGCAGTGCGAGCTGCGAGGAGGATGCTAAGAGGCTGTAGGGGGACTTGGACAGATTCGGTGAATAGGCAAATGCATGGCAGGTGCAATATAATGTGGATAAATGTGAGGTTATCCACTTTGGTGGCAAAAACAGGAAGGCAGATTATTATCTGAATGGTGACAGATTACTAAAAGGGGAGGTGCAACGAGACCTGGGTGTCATGGTACATCAGTCATTGAAGGTAGGTATGCAGGTACAGCAGGCGGTTAAGAAAGCAAAAGGCATGTTGGCCTTCATAGCGAGGGGATTTGAGTATAGGAGCAGGGAAGTCTTACTGCAGTTGTACAGGGCCTTGGTGAGACCACACCTTCCGTATTCTGTGCAATTTTGGTCTCCTAATCTGAGGAAGGACGTTCTTGCTATTGAGGGAGTGCAGCGAAGGTTCACCAGATTGATTCCCGGGATGGCAGAACTGACATATGAAAGCCAATACACAATGTATCATAGACAAAATGCTTCATTTTGTTGCAGCGCAATAGAGCAGGAGAGTAATTCATAGGTCTGGAATTCCCAGCTAATTTAAACGACAAGTTGTTTTGACTATTATATGGGGATTGTTGAAATATTACACTCTAGAATAGAATACTGCATAGGTGAGTCCAAAATGTTACAACTGAATTCACAAATGTGGTAATGGTATGTGTTTCCTTAATATTACCACCAGCCAGACCGCACAAGCTTGAATTCCCTCCTCAAGTCTACCCTTGCATCCTCAGTTGTTAAGGTGATGCCAAATCTTTTTCTCTTCCCTCAAATTCAAATGCAGGTAATGGTACATTACATCCTCAGTTTACTGAATATTTGTTGAGCTACAAGAAATTCAAATTATGCCAGACTGAGGTGAAACTTGTGTGGCATAAAGTTCAGGTATGAATACCGATAGAGAAAATTTTTTCGTAAGATACTTACACACTGTCATACCACAATTTTACATAAAGACCTTTTGGCTTTCCTGCACCCTGATGATTCCTGTGGGCAGGATTTGACCTTGCAGGCACCCATATTGTACTTTGTCGGCCTAATTCAGATGTAGGTTTCTTTATAGGCAAAGTCACACCTGTGTATGATAGATACTAGGCCATAATATCCCAAGTATTTTTCCAAATTACTTTTAACAAGTAAGTGGCAGGTTTAAAAATAAACGGTTAGTGGTATTGAATGAGGAACCCATATTGGCCAGGACTTCAGGAGAAGTTCCTGTTCTTCGTCAAAAAGTGCCCTTGGATCTTTAACATCCACCTGAACCACTGGAATAGGACCTTTCTTTAATGTCTCATCCCATCCAGTAGTCAATCCTCTGGTCCTTTGCCAAATGTGTCTCTTGAAATGTCTGTGTCTTCCTGTCCACCCATGAGTCATCGTGCTGACTTGGTTGATATCTCTTTTCAAGCAAAGTTGTCTCCACCATATCTGTCAGATCATTTGCTCTTGGGATTCCAATGAGGCCATCTGAGTGTCCTTCCTAATGTCCTCAACATATGTGCTATCAAATCTGTTGCTGTCCCATGTCATCCCTTTATCCCTCCTATTAAGTCCACTTTTCCTTCTCATTGAAAATTTGTTGTGCTCAACCTATTTCTAAGAAAAGTGATCCTGCTTGCCCTTCCAGCTACTGCACTGTTATTCCCATATTCATACATAGAATTACATAGAAATTACAACATGGAAGCAGGCTATTTAGCCCAAGCAGTTAATGTTGGTCCACTGAGCAGTCGTCCTAATTCAATGTGCCCCGCCGCCCCCATTTCCATATGCCTTTGTTCCCTTTTCCTTCAACCACCTATCTGAACTATTGTTAAAAGTCGACACCGACTCTGCTCCAATCACTAATTACACAGCCTAATAACCCTTTGTTTAAACAGATTTTTCTAGCTCTATATACTAAATCTATTACAATTTATCTTATATCTATGTCTCATCATTATAGACCCTTCAACTATTGCAATCAGTGGGGTAGATTTTAACCCTCCCCCCCACCCCCGCCCCGCACCGCAACTTGAGGGGAACAGTGTGTGTACAGAAGGGTTAAATTCAACCTGAAGCTGCATCATTTCTTCCTGGTAACATTTTACCTTTACCGATTTTGAAGTTCAACAAGAATCCTGCTGTAAGCAGGGAGGGGCCTAATTTAAATCTAAAAGTCCCGGCCTGATAAAGTCATTTTTGCTGCAATGGCATTTTAACTTTAGTATTCGGGAGTCCATGGGGCCAATCCCAATCACTATGATGGAAGTCATAGACTGGCCAGAAGAGGAGACACGTTTTAAAATGTTACTTTTATGTGAAATCCTTGTGGGCCAGGAGTAGCAGATGTACTCCCCAGGCTTCGCAACGGATCCTTGGGCTTCCCCAGACCCAGCCTTGCCCCTCCCTCCTCCAACCGGCATTGGTGCAGCAACCACCCACCCCCTCCCCCAACACCCCCAGAACTTGCCTTGTGACAGGGATTGTTCTCCTGGGTCCGTCAATCTCCGGTTCCTGCCCCAATTCCTGCTCCCGCCCACCCGCCCTGACATCATTCCCGCCGCGGGAGATAGATTTTAAAACTTTAAAGGAGGTCCATTAGATGTCAAGTGATATATTTAGCAAAGGACCAGAAGGATTGACTGCTGGATGGGAGGAATCATGAAATAAAGGTCCTATTTTAGTGGTTCAGGTGGATGTTAAAGATCCAAGGGCACTTTTTGAAGAAGAACAGGAACTTCTCCTGAAGAATCAATTTGGGTGGAGCTAAGAAACAGCAAGGGGCAGAAAACATTGGTGGGAGTTATTTATAGGTCCCCAAACAGTCGCTGTAATATCGGGCAGAGTATAAATCAGGAAATTAGAGGCACATGTAACAAGAATAATACAGTAATCATGGGGGACTTTAATCTACATATAGACTGGGCAAACCAAATTTGCAGTAATACTGTGGAGGATGAATTCATGGAATGTGTACAAGATAGTTTTCTAGATCAGTATGATGGGAACCAACTAGGAAACAGGCTATTTTAGATCTAGTATTGTACGATGAAAAAGAGTTAATTAATAACCTTGTAGTAAAGGGGCTGTTAGGGAAGAGTGACCATAATATGAGAGAATATTATATGAATTTTGAAAGTGAATTAGTTAAATCTGAAACTAGGATCTTAAATTGAAACAAATCAAACTACGTAGGTATGAGGGGTGAGTTGGCTAAGGTAGATTGGGAAACTATATTACAAGATATGATGGTAGTCAAGCAATGGATAGCATTTAAAGAATTAATATATATTTTACAACAAATATACATTCCTTTAAGGCACAAAAACCCCCACAGGAAAAGTGGTCCAACCATGGTTAACGAGAGAAGTTAAAGATAGTATTAGATCAAAGGAAGAGGCTAATAATGTTGCCAAAAAGAGCAGTAAGCCTGACGATTGGGAGGATTTCAGAATTCAGCAAAGGAGAACCAAAAAATTGATAAAGAAAGGGAAAATGGAATGAGAGTAAACTCATGAGAGACATAAAAACAGACTGTAAAAGCTTCAATGGGTATGTAAAAAGGAAAAGATTAGCAAAAGTAAATGTGGGTCCCTTACAGGTTGAAACAGGAGAAATTATAATGGGGAATAAGGAAATGGCAGAAGAAGACACAAAAAACTCTTGGAAATAGTGGAGAACCAAGGGTCTAGAGAGAATGAGGAACTGAGAAATTATTATTAAGTAAAAAAAAATGGTACTGGAGATATTAATGGGACTAAAAGCCATTAGACCTGATGGCCTGGGGTCTTGAAAGAGGTGGCTGTAGAGATAGTGGATGCATTGATTGTCATCTTCCAAAATTCCATAGATTCTGGAATTGTTCCCGTGGATTGAAAGGTCGCAAATGTAACCTTACCACCTTACCATAAGAAAGGAGGGAGAGAGAACATGGAACGACAGACCCGTTAGCCTGACATAAGTAGTAAGGAAAATATTAGAATCAATTATTAAGGACTTGGAAATAATAGGATTGGGCAGAGTCAACACAGATTTATGAACGGAAAATCATGTTTGACAACTCTGTTAGAGTTTTTTGAGGTTGTAACTAGCAGAATAGATAAGGAGGAACAAGTGGATGTGGTGTATTTGGATTTTCAGAAGGCATTCGATAAGGTGCCACACAAGAGGTTATTAAACAAAATCAAGGCTCATGGGATTGGGGGGTAATATATTAGCATGGATTGGTTAACGGACAGAGAGTAGGAATAATTAACAGGTCATTTTCAGGTTGGCAGACTGTAATTAGTGGGATACCTCAAGGATCAGTGCTTGGGCTTCAGTTATTCACAATCTATATCAATGATTTGGATGAGGGGACCAAATATAATATATCCAAGTTTGCTGATGATACATTCCTACCTAACTTTAAGTTGTGAGGAGAATGCAAAGAGGCTTCAAGGGGATATAGACAGGCTCAGTGAGTGGGCAAGAACATGGCAAATGGAATATAATGTGGAGAAATGTGAAGTTATCCACTTTCATAGGAAAAATAGAAAAACAGAGCATTTTTTAACTGGTGAGAGATTGGGAAATATTGGAATTCAGAGGGATCTGGGTGTCCTCATACATGAATCACTGAATTTTAACATGCAGGTACAGCAAACAATTAAGAAAGCAAATGGTATGTTGGCATTTATTACAAGAGGATTTGAATATGAGTAAAATTGGGGCCGAAATTGCCCTGTTGGATCTCCTGTTAGCGCCTCTGGGGGCAGGAAACATTTCACCCTGGGGGGTGGGGGAGTGGCGCTATTGGCTCCCATAAAATTGTACGAAAGTTAATGGAGGCGCTGACATGGTAGCGCTGTGCCCCACTAGTAGTGCCCCGGGCCTCCATACAACCAGCAATGACATCAACGCCGTGCGCGGCAACCCCTTTCCGCCCCGCAGTGGAAATTGGCCAGCGCCCCGTGAGTGATGTTAATGCCAGCGTCACGGGTCGCAAACGGGGCCAACCTCTGCTCTGGGGGCGGAAGTTAAAGTGGGAAGTGTGCTGTGCTGTGCGCCGCCATTTTTCTTCCAGTTGACTTGCCCGTCGGCCCGTTCTTCTTTGCTGTCACATGATCCGGGCCACCGTCGTGCAGTCTTGCATTCCATTTGGGTATCGCGATGTGGCCACGGCACCATGCAGCCTTGGTGGCCCAGTGGAGGCCATCAAACAGACTGCAGAGTTTGCAGCGGCTCTCCCCTTTAACGGAAGGGGAGACGTGTTGAATCACGTCAGCGCTACACGGAGAAGCCATGTAACACTGCCGAACCCGCTCGAGTAGCACCCCTGAACCCGCCCCAACAGGAAATGGAGTGCATGACATTGCACTGCACTTCTTGTGAGGGGCGGTAACTGCAATTTCGCGGCCGGGGTGGGACTTCCGCAGCAGGTGCAGAAAGTTCCGTCCCGACTGAGTTACCACCCCCAAACGAGGCGCTGGTGGGGGGTGGGGGGGGGGGGGGGGCACTGGAGAATTTCGCACTCGAAATGTTTTAATGCAATTATCTAAGACCCATGTGAGACCACACCTGGACTATTGTGTACAGTTTTGGTCTCCTTACCTGAGGAAGGATATATTGCCATAGAGGGAGTGCAACAAAGGTTCACCAGAATGATTCCTGGAATAGGGGGATTGTCCTATGAGGAGAGATTGAGTAGACTTAGCCTATTTTCTCTAGAATTTAGAAGAGAGGTGATCTGATTGAAGCATACAAAATTTCTTGCAGGGCTTGACAGGGTAGACGCAGGGTGGATAAGGAGTCTAGAACCTCAGAATAAGGGGTTGGCCATTTAGGACTGAGATGAGGAGAAATTTCTTCACTCGGAGGGTGGTGAATCTTTACTAGAGGGCTGTGGAGGCTCAGTCATTGAGTATATTCAAGACAGAGATTGATAGACATTTGGATATTAAGGGAAACAAAAAGCCTGCAGAGTTTGCAGCAGCTTTTTCCTTTAACGGGGATAGTGCAGGAAAGTGGAGTTGAGATAGAAGATTAGCCATGATCTTATTGAATGGAGGAACAATCTTGAAGGGCCATATGGCCTACTCCTGTTCCTATTTCTTATGTTCTGTTCCTTCATGATTTCTGGGTGCACCGCCCGCTTCAAGCCCCCCATACCCCAATTCCGTCTCAAGTTATAATCGATACCAGTCTGTATCTATCTGTTTATCTCCATAAGTTTAAACACCTCTATTAAATCACTAATGAAAACAGCCCTTTTTTTTCAAATCTATTACTGTATTTGTATTTTCTCAACAGGCAGCAGCCTAGTGAATTTGTGCTGAACCCTCTACACTGGCTCAACTTCATTCCCCTCGTGTAGGTCCCAAAACTGCACACAACACTCCAACTTTGGACATACTAAAATTTTATTTACATACAACATTACATCTCGACTATTATCTTTCAAATGTCTTGCTATGAAACACAGTAGTCCATTATTTATTGTTTATAGCCTTATCCATTTCAGGTGCTGCTTTTAAGGTCTTATGAAGCTGAGTTCCATAAAACCTCTTCTCTTTCTTGTTACCTAGGAGGCGGAAAAAAACTGTATATGAAGTATACAAATAAAAGTTTGCTATATTGCATTGACAATTTCCAAAACAATAAAATCAGTCACAACTTCTATTGATTTAAAAAAGTCTTCCTTTTCAGAACCAACAGTCTGCACAAACAGGATTTAACAAAAAGGTAAGTCCACAATTTTCCTAAATGGTGTGTTGGATTTAATGGTTTTTTTCTATGTTGAAATAAGAGATTTCCTGTATAGACATGATTTTATTTTACAGGATTCTTTCTGTTTTATATATATCAAATATAGTAGTGACATTACACCTTGCTTGTGTCATTTTGAAATGAACTATGTTTCTTTTGTAATTCTGTTACATATTTTGCTCATAATATTTGATATTGTTAATTCCAGCCTCGTAATGGAAGAAATCTTGATGTGTATTCAAAATAAAAAAACACATCTGAAACGTATGTATATTTGTACTAATAACATTTCCTGGTAGAGTAGAAACAGAAAGTCAACTTATTGTAGTCTAATACTTTCATTTTATAATAAATTGGATATTGAGGGAATCAAAGGATTTGGGGGTAGTGCAGGAAAGTGGAGTGGAGGTAGAAGATCAGCCATGATCTTATTGAATGGTGCAGCAGGCTCGAGGAGCGGAATAGCCTACGCCTGCTCCTAATTATGTTTTTATGTAAATAAAAATGTATTTATAGGAGACTAGAGGGTGCAGTGCATTAACATACTATCCATTCAGCTCTGGGATTTGGGTTTGAATCCAATTCAGACTGATGGGATGAGATGGGATGAAAGCCTCATCTCTTAATTGTCTTTGAAATGACAAACTATGTGAAATGAGTTTGAGCAGTTCCTGGTGCATGTGGGTTCACATCACAGAAGCAGGTTGCAAATTGTCACGAAATTGCAGTCTCATCCAGGAAGGATATAATCCAGAATTTAATGTCGGAAGGAGGAAAGGTGTTCAGGTCTCCATATTTAGTCGCTCTTCAAGGAAACGTTACTCTGAATCTGGCCAAGTATGCTTTTCAAACCTGGGCTAGGGGGCACAATGCTTATACTAAGACTAAGATTCTCCTCTGCAATCCCTCCCGAAATTGGATGGGATAATGGTAGAGAATGAAGGAAAATGTAGGCAGTCAGGCCTACAGCTTCCTGAAAAGGTGACAGTGGGTTCCAGGAAGTGGCAATGAGGTATCCCCATGTATAGAGAAAGCCTTGTCGTAGCCTCAGTCCCTCCATTTGCCCCCAACTGTTACCTGCTGAAGGCTCCGGTCTCAGTTGGGGCCTTTACTGGGTCATTGATTCTGATCTTCAGAGTGCTTCTACCCCTTTAGAACCCTTGCTGGTTTTGCTGCATCCCGAGTGCAGCACTGTCAGGATTGTCCTCTTTGAACTGGCGGGGTCCCGCTTGGTGACAGAACTCCACCCCAAAGAGGAGAATCGTACCCAAGTATCAAAAGTGGAGATGTGTTCCATTACCTTGGTAAGCTTATAAACATTCCAAAACGAAAAGGTCCTCAAAATTCATGGGGAGGGGGCAACACA
Organism: Pristiophorus japonicus; assembly: GCF_044704955.1. Classification (NCBI taxonomy): domain Eukaryota; kingdom Metazoa; phylum Chordata; class Chondrichthyes; family Pristiophoridae; genus Pristiophorus; species Pristiophorus japonicus. Next base: position 128,817,409 of record NC_091986.1, read on the forward strand.
TCCTGGGGAAAAAGTGCCAAAATATGCCTGCCCAGGACCACCTCCACCCATGTTTGTGGGGTGGGGAGATCTTGTGTTTTCCTTGCCAAAGGCTATTGGAAACAGGACAGAATGTCCAGTGGAGATCGTTAGGATGTAAAGCCCTTCTGTAAAGTAGCTGTAGGAGCCCTCCACAGCCTCTTTTATAAGGGAACCCCTTTAAAATTAACTTTGTTCAAAGAAATAAAACTTTTTTTTTAAAGATCCAGGCCACAATGCTGGCATGGACCCCCAGATGGGCTTCATTTCCACATTTTATCAGGCATACCTCCGGTAGGCTCCTCTGAGGACTGGGAATATGAGAAATCCCGATGTAAGGTGTCCCTATTTTGTCCCACTCCCTCCTGCCTTGTTTGGGGGCAGGCAGAGAGTCAACCCCAAACTGACAATACAGGAACTAAACTGTGGTTCTTCCTATGCATTCCCATTGAAGTTCCACTAGGATTGCACTGGATCAGCGGTGGATTTTCAGTCCTGTATTTTTCAAAAAAATCCCTAGAATACGCAGCACAATTGTATAATTATAAAATTAATGTTTTATTGATAAACTGAAGCAAATATTTGGTGTTTTCAATAATAAATTTGGTGATATAATGTATAATATCAAGTTTTATGGCCATAAACTCAGCAGCATAGAGTATAGCTGCAAAAATGCAATGAAATCTAGTGAAAATGGTTTGCATCACATTAATAACCTGATCTGAGGACCTACAGATAATATAAAATTGGCCTGCACTTTTGAAATATTATACAAAAGAGTAACAAGTGTATATATAAAATTTATTTTTATTTACAGATTTTTTTCAAATAACTACTTGGGAATTACTGAAAGATCTCAGAATAGTTACACACTACAATCGACCTCCATCTCTTGAAAGTGTCTAATAATCATCAACTTCAGGCAAACTGTAACTTTGGACAAATTGTGCTAAATCACAATGTTGTAATATGTGAATGAAACTTATGGTTGTGCTTTCTACTGTGAATAATAAATATTTCACACAGCATTTGTTGTCTATTTATGGTACTGATCTGGTTTTGGACCTTCATATTTTCATACAATAGGTTATAGGATCAGCAACACTCCCTGGTAGTGAAGTAACAGATAAGGAATGCTTCAGTCACATGGGTGTGCTCCCTATTTCCCAGTGGGGCACCAGTAAAAATGTAGCTAGGGCTGTATGATATCAGAACAGACATGGGCCGGAATCTTCCCAGCTCAGCAAGTGCAGGTTTGGAGCCAGGACCACTGTCAAAATGGCTCTGACTGGCAGCGGGGTGGAAGTCCGCTCTGAACCTGCCTCCTTGTCAGTTTACCAACTGTCAGGTCTGCGTGCGGATCGTAGACCCGACACCAAGCAGCGGGCCAGTCAATTAAGATGCTCGAGGTAATTGAAAGGATTTTACCCAGGCACTTAGCATTTTGCCAAGCTTTCAATGAGTTAACCGTTCCTCAGGTTTCACGCCAGATAAGTGTGTCGGGTTCTCAGTGACTCTCCATTGCTTTGGCTAGTTGACGGTTGCAGAAGTGGTATAAAAGCTACCATTTCACAGCTGTTCATTTTCCAATGTCAGAAGCTAAAGCCTTCAGGATTTGGAATAAACTTTTGAGCTGTATGCAGTTTGGAATTGTTTGCAGTCAATTCTATATTCATAGTTACTTCCTTGGAGCAGTCTCTCACCATTGACCGATCGTTTGTCATCTCAAACTTACCTGCCATCTATTCGATCAGCATCAGTGCCCTTGAAAAACTCTCATCTATTTACAATGTACAATAATGATTTAGATGAACAAATTGAGTGTAATATCTCCAACTTTGCAGATGACACTAAGCTGGGTGGTGGTGTAAGCTGTGAGGAGGACACTAAGAGGCTGCAGGGTGACTTGGATAGGTTAGGTGAGTGGGCAAATGCATGGCAGATGCAGTATAATGTGGTTAAATGTGAGGTTATCCACATTGGGGGCAAAAACAGGAAGGCAGAATATTATCTGAATGGCGGCAGATTAGGCAAAGGGGAGGTGCAACGAGACCTGGGTGTCGTGGTACATCAGTTATTGAAAGTTAGCATGCAGATACAGCAGGCGGTGAAGAAGGCAAATGGTATGTTGGCCTTCATAGCTAGGGCATTTGAGTATAGGAGCAGGAAGGTCTTACTGCAGTTGTACAGGGCCTTGGTGAAGCCTCACCTGGAATATTGTGTTCAGTTTTGGTCTCCTAATCTGAGGAAGGACGTTCTTGCTATTGAGGGAGTGCAGCGAAGGTTCACCAGACTGATTCCCGGGATGGCAGGACTGACATATGAGGAGAGACTGGATCGACTGGATCTGTATTCACTGGAGTTTAGAAGAATGAGGGGATCTCATAGAAACATATAAAATTCTGACGGGACTGGACAGGTTAGATACAGGAAGAATGTTCCTGATGTTGGGGAAGTCCAGAATCAGGCGACACAGTCGAAGGATAAGGGGTAAGCCATTTAGGACTGAGATGAGGAGAAACTTCTTCACTCAGTTGTTAACCTGTGGAATTCTCTAACGCAGAGAGTTGTTGATGCCAGTTCATTGGATATATTCAAGAGGGCGTTAGATACAGCCCTTACGGCTAAAGGGATCAAGGGGTATGGAGAGAAAGCAGGAAAGGGGTACTGAGATGAATGATCAGCCATGGTCTTATTGAATGGTGGTGCAGGCTTGAAGGGCCGAATGGCCTACTCCTGCACATATTTTCTATGTTTCTATGGTCCTCAGAATCCTGCAACAATCAGCCCCAACACCAACATCGCTAACCACAGCAGCATCACCAGCAACAACACCAACCTTCTCCGCAATCGCCTGATACTGCACAGGGCATCAACACCTGAACACATTGCTGCCAGGGATGGCCTCACCATGGCCACATTTATTTTACTTGATGCTGTGCACCCTGGTTGCCACATGATGCACCAAGTTGGCACCAGCTCCATAAAGCATCCTTGCAATGCCCAAGCTATTCCTTTCACACTCACCACCATTGTGCATGTCTGACCATTGACTACAACTCACTAAGCCACTTCCAAAGGTGCACACAAATCTGTTCAAGAACAAAGTGTTCAAAATAAAGATGTCAATGCTTGACAACACATTAGCAGAAACTCTAGATGAACATTGGCTACAACAGCCAAGTTCCTACCCTTTTGTGTTGTTAGTTGGTATGATTGGACAAGGATGAGGGTGAGTGTGAGGGGTGGCTAGTGAGATGGGGAAGTGATAATGTAGATAGAGAGGGATGGATGGAGGTGCAAGATAAGTTGGTGTAAGGATGTGCAGGAGTAGGGTAGGGAAGGCAGAGTGATGGGAATGTGATGGGTGGCACAGCAGGATGAAGTTGAGTGTGGCTTTGCAGTAACATTTTGTGATCATCTGAGCTTATTGAAAGGTTTACCCCACTGCAGCCTGGTCCTTCTAACAACATCCCTGCTTATGCTCTCCTGTACAATGTGCAATCCTGGGGAGGTCTTTTCTGTCCATTGGAAGGGAAGAGAGCCTCCCTGCATGCTGTGACTCGCTCCATAAGCATCCGAAGGGAGTCATGGGAGATCCTGGGTGCAGCTGTGCACCTTTTGCACAGCACCGCAATGCTGTAGAACACTGACAGAACAAGTGTAAAAAAAAATGTTGGCCATGGTCTCTTTGGAAACCAGCTGATGACACGTCATCAGACCCGCTTCCTGTTAATTGGCCGGGAATCTCGCAGGGCGGGCTTAACAAGCCCCACCAACGGAAAATTGTGTTGAGAGAGCGGGATGGAACCAGGAGTGCGTTCCTCACACATCACCAATGCCGGCCGCACCTGTCTCGCCACTGTTGGTGAAATCGTGACCATAGGTCCCAATCTCCTGCCTCTCCACTGCCTAACTTAATATACTGGTGGTAGGCATCCGCTCATGGCTGATCTGATCATATCTGAAGAAAGAACAATGTGTATCTATAAGGTGAGGAAATTCATCCTTATGGTTAACTATATTTTTTCTTCAGTACTATTTGGTGCTATTCATTCTTTGTTAGCGCACATAGCAGTAGTAGAATTACTGTGGAGCACTGCTCTAATGTTGCTCATTCTGTGAATAAACATTTGGAGTGATTATTTGCAACAGTTATTTGTGGGCACTTCTGCGGATGCGCACCTTGGACTCCACCCCGACATGCTATGCATGCATACAACCGCCCTGGACTCCGCCCTGCGCATGCGCTGACTCCCCAAACCTGAACCGGAAGTGGAGCCTGTATTGTGAGAACCCTGGTGCTGCTGCTGACCACGTTGCTTTGCTGATTTAGACTTGTACCTAAAATATTGCTGTGATTATCAACACAAACATTTTGCGGCCTTCTGCACAGGAGAAAAAAATCGGAGGTAGTGAGAGATTGGGGAGAGAGAGAGACAGAAACCTGGCCAGGGTGGGAGGTCGGCAGAGTGAGAGAGAGAATGGGGGCAGAGTGAGCGAGCTTGGGGGGAGAATGAGAGAGACTGAGGGGGGAGGGAGAGAAGGGGGAGAGAGAGAGAGACTGGGGTGGGAGAGAGAGAGAGAGAGAGACTTGGGGGGTGGGGTGGGGGGGAGGGGGAGAGAGAGAGAGAAAGATACTGGGGGGAGAATGTCTTGTGTGAATATTTTCCAGTACAGTATATGATGCAGTTTCATTCTGGAAACTTTGCTGTTGTGGTCCAGGTTGTTCTGTGGCAAGATAATACTTAGTTACTGTACAGGTAAAGTGTATGAAGGTCCGAAGTACTGTTGATGTGTACCTACTGCAAGGCAGGCAATATTTATAAAGAAGGTCACCTCTTAGTCTACACTTCTTATTCAGTATGGTGCACGGGAAAACACAAAAGAAGATCTTAAAGGAAGTGGTTGCAGAGATAGTGGATGCATTGGTTGTAATCTACCAAACTTCCCTGGATTGGAAAACCGCAAATATAATGCCCCTATTTAACAAAGGAGGCAGACAAAAAGCAGGAAACTATAGACCAGTTAGCCTAACATCTATGGTTGGGAAAATGCTGGAGTACATTATTATAGAACCAGTAGAGGGACATTTGGAAAAGCATGATTCAATCAAGCAGAGTCAGCATGGTTTTATGAAAGGGAAATCATGTTTGACAAATTTGCTGGAGTTCTTTGAGGATGTAATGAGCAGAGGGAACCAGTGGATGTGGTGTATTTGGATTTCCAGAAGGCATTTAATAAGGTGCCACATAAGAGGTTACTGCACAAGATAAAAGCTCACAGTGTTGGAGGTAATATATTAGCATGGATAGAGGATGGGCTAACTAGCAGAAAACAGAGAGTCAGGATAAATGGGTCATTTTCCAGTTGGCAAACAGTGACTAGTGGGGTGCCACAGGGATTGGTGCTGGGTCCTTAACTATTTACAATCTATATCAATGACTTGGATGAAGGGACTGAGTGTAATGTAGCCAAGTTTGCTGATGATGCAAAGATGGGTGGGAAAGCAAATTGTGAGGAGGACACAAATAATCTGCAAAGGGATATAGACAGGCTAACTGAGTGGGCAAAAATTTGGCAGATGGAGTATAATGTGGGAAAATGTGAGGTTATCCACTTTGGCAGAAATAATAGAAAAGCAAATTATAAATTAAATGGAGAAAAATTGCAAAGTGCTGCAGTACAGAGGGACCTGGGGGTCCTTGTGCATGAAACACAAAAAGTTAGTATGCAGGTACAGCAAGTAATCAGGAAGGCAAATGGAATGTTGGCCTTTATTGCAAGGGGGGTAGAGTATAAAAGCAGAGAAGTCCTGCTATAACTGTACAGGATATTGGTGAGGCCACACCTGGAGTACTGCATACAGTTTTGGAATTAAGTAAGGATATACTTGCATTGGAGGTTGTTCAGAGAAGGTTCATTAGGTTGATTCCTGAGATGAGGGAGTTGACTTATGAAGATAGGTTGAGTAGGTTGGGCCTATACACATTGGAGTTCAGAAGAAAGAGAGGTGATCTTATTGAAACAGCTGAAACATTAAGATAATGAGGGGGCTCAAGAAGGTGGATGCAGAGAGGATATTTCCACTCATAGGGGAAACTAAAACTACGGGAGCTAGGGCTAGATTTTACACTTTTGTGATTATCGCCAAAAATGGGCGTTATTTCTGGCGTGGGCAGTAAAAAAGGGTTTTCAGATCGCTGGCTTCTCGCCCATTCTAAAAGCACCTAGTCTCCATTTTTTAAAATGGGCGTTACTGTGAGCGATATGAAACCGGCGGTAGCGTTAAATTCTTTTGCCGTAAATTGTCGCCATCCTTAGCAACGGTGTGGCATCGCTCGATTCCTGTGATTCTGGAGGTCAAGGGTCACCATGACATGCACAGAAGAGGAGACAGAGAGAGAGGGAGCTCAGAGGGACTGAAGGCATGTGTGGGTGTGGTGTGGCTGCTTTGGGAGGAAGGAAGGAGACTTTAGAGCTTCGCAGCAAGTAGGGAAACAAAAATTAGATGTTACCAGCCACATATTTGCATGAATTTGGCCTCTCATGGAGAGAGAGGAGGAGGCATCACAGCACACTGTGGAGACTGACGCTGGAGAGAGCAGTGAGGTGGGAGAGGAGCACATTGGAGGGCGCAAAAGAGCGATGAGGTTCTCGGACGAGACAAATACCTCCCTCCTGCAGGAGGTCGAGTTACGCTGGGGTGATTTGACACAGGGAGGGCATGGGAAGCCCACCCCAAAGGCCTACCAGAAGATATGGACTGAGATAGCAGAGGTGATCTCGTTGGCGACCAACAAGGTTCGTGAGGGCAACCAATGCCGCAAACGATGGAACGCTCTTGTGGGATCCGCAAGAGTAAGTATTACATTGATTTACATGGACTTAAGTATTTATATAATTTGATTTGTAACAGTCATGAATGACTATCATCAAATGTAAGGTCTTTCACTTTTACGAGGAATGTTTTACTCAAAGCCTGAGGTCACAGTGCACGACTTTAAGTAAAGAATGATAATTTTCATAATAATCATGATTACATCTGTCGGTTATGTGTTGTATCAGTCTTTGTGACAGTACCTCGCAATGATATCACGCAATTCTGTCACCTTTTACAGAAGAAGCCATCAACGATGAGGTCCGTGCAGAGGCGAATGGGTGGGGGGCCACCAGTCCCCAGCGACATCACTGAGATGGAGGAGCGGGTGCTCGCACTCGTGGGGAAGCATCCCCGGACAGCCACGGACGCATCTGCAGACCCCGAAGTGATGCCACGTGCGTAAAGTTTACACCATTGCGTGATGCAAAGTCAATAGATGCCACACCCACTCATTTCCGAACAATAATATATGACAGATGATTTCTAAAATTGTCATAGAAATAATGATGGCCTAATGAAAATCATTGCAATGCACAATGTGTTGATAGTCATAAAATGTGATGCCTGTGATGATTTTGAGAGCGGTGGTGCCTTTGTCATTCATATGCTGTGTGTAGCGCTGGGCTCAGCTTGTGACCCTAGCACCCGCTTCTCCTCTCATAACCTCATTTGTGTTTTGCAGCTCAGCCAGCAGCGCGTCCCAAGAACATAAGAACATAAGAACATAAGAATTAGGAACAGGAGTAGGCCATCTAGCCCCTCGAGCCTGCTCCGCCATTCAATAAGATCATGGCTGATCTGGCCGTGGACTCAGCTCCACTTACCCGCCCACTCCCCGTAACCCTTAATTCCCTTATTGGTTAAAAATCTATCGATCTGTGACTTGAATACATTCAATGAGCTAGCCTCAACTGTTTCCTTGGGCAGAGAATTCCACAGATTCACAATCCTCTGGGAGAAGAAATTTCTTCTCAACTCGGTTTTAATTTGGCTCCCCCGTATTTTGAGGCTGTGCCCCCTAGTTCTAGTCTCCCCGACCAGTGGAAACAACCTCTCCGCCTCTATCTTGTCTATCCCTTTCATTATTTCAAATGTTTCTATAAGATCACCCCTCATCCTTCTGAACTCCAACGAGTAAAGACCCAGTCTACTCAATGTATCATCATAAGGTAACCCCCTCATCTCCGGAATCAGCCTCGTGAATCGTCTCTGTACCCCCTCCAAAGCCAGTATATCCTTCCTTAAGTAAGGTGACCAAAACTGCACGCAGTACTCCAGGTGCGGTCTTACCAATACCCTATACAGTTGCAGCAGGATCTCCCTGCTTTTGTACTCCATTCCTCTCGCAATGAAGGCCAACATTCCATTCGCCTTCCTGATTACCTGCTGCACCTGCAAACTAACTTTTTGGGATTCATGCACAAGGACCCCCAGGTCCCTCTGCACCTCAGCATGTTGTAATTTCTCCCCATTCAAATAATATTCCCTTTTACTGTTTTTTTTTCCCAAGGTAGATGACCTCACACTTTCCAACATTGTATTCCATCTGCCAAACCTTAGCCCATTCGCTTAACCTATCTAAATCTCTTTGCAGCCTCTCTGTGTCCTCTACACAACCCGCTTTCCCACTAATCTTTGTGTCATCTGCAAATTCTGTTACACTACACTCTGTCCCCTCTTCCAGGTCATCTATGTACATTGTAAACAGTTGCGGTTCCAGCACCGATCCCTGTGGCACACCACTAACCACCGATTTCCAACCCGAAAAGGTCCCGACTCTCTGCTTTCTGTTCGCCAGCCAATTCTCTATCCATGCTAATACATTTTCTCTGACTCCGCGTACCTCTATCTTCTGCAGTAACCTTTTGTGTGGCACTTTATCCAATGCCTTTTGGAAATCTAAATACACCACATCCATCGGTACACCTCTATCCACCATGCTCGTTATATCCTCAAAGAATTCCAGTAAATTAGTTAAACATGATTTCCTCTTCATGAATCCATGCTGCGTCTGCTTGATTGCACTATTCCTATCTAGATGTCCCGCTATTTCTTCCTTAATGATAGTTTCAAGCATTTTCCCCACTACAGATGTTAAACTAACCAGCCTATAGTTACCTGCCTTTTGTCTGCCCCCTTTTTTAAACAGAGGCGTTACATTAGCTGCTTTCCAATCCGCTGGTACCTCCCCAGAGTCCAGAGAATTTTGGTAGATCATAACGAGTGCATCTGCTATAACTTCCGCCATCTCTTTTAATACCCTGGGATGCATTTCATCAGGACCAGGGGACTTGTCTACCTTAAGTCCCATTAGCCTGTCCAGCACTACTCCCCTAGTGATAGTGATTGTCTCAAGGTCCTCCCTTCCCACATTTCTATGACCAGCAATTTTTGGCATGGTTTTTGTGTCTTCCACTGTGAAGACCGAAGCAAAATAATTGTTTAAAGTCTCATCCATTTCCACATTTCCCATTATTAAATACCCCTTCTCATCTTCTAAGGGACCAACATTTACTTTAGTCACTCTTTTCTGTTTTATATATCTGTAAAGACCACAGAGGCCAGAAGGTGGGGGTGTAGGACCTGACTCTCCGGACGATCCTACGTCTGGTGCTGAGGAGCTCCGATTCTCGCCCGTCAATCCACTGGGTCTGTTCTCCACGGATGAGAGCGCGGACTTCGAGGAACCTGCATCACCACGTTCCAGAAGTCATTCCACCCCAAGGCCATCAGTGGTCCTCCAGTCATTCCCGTCACCAGCCCCACGCACCTCTCCACAGGGCAGCCCATTTGTCCCCAGGACGGCGGCAACCCCGCGGAGGTGTCATGGACGCGGCAGATCTGTTCCACGAGCGCCACATGAGAGCGGAGAGATGGTACAGTTGTCCAGGAGGACTGTAGACATTGGTGACCAGCTCATCGAAGCATTGGGGGACATATCCCAGCTGGCCGCCATGACCGAGTACATTCCATGGATGGCGGAGGCATTGGATGCGATAGCCAGGAACACTGCTGGCACAGGCCTCCCAGTGGTCCCCGAGCGCGGCACTCCACCCCTAGGTTCCATACCACCACTGCGAACGACAGATGAGAGCAAGGACCAAGATCCTGCTTCTGCATCAGTGAATGTTACCACCTCGGCACCCCCCGCTCCCGTACCCGTGTAACCAACCCATCTGCCTTCATCCCCCCCTGCACCGCCTGAGGAGCTCCTCGACGACAAGGCGCCATGGAGCGAGGAGGGGAGGGGTGGAGGTGGGGAGAAGAAGGGGAGGGCGGAAGGAAAGTGAGGTGCATGTCCGCAGGTGATGGCTTTGTTATATCTCCATCTGGGTGTATGCAATTTGTTGTAAAGTATGAGGGCTGGGGACTACCCTCCTGCTTTGCCTTTGTATTCTGTGTTGCTGGACATGTTGAACATTTGATTGATGTCAATGGTGGAAAAGGTTTGGGGTGAGCGGGGATTGGGTGTTATTGCCTGTGATACTTATGATGTCAGACTAATGTTGGTATAATTTTTTTTTTATTGAACATAACCTTGTTGCATATTGTCTCAGATAGCTGGACCATTACACACTGGTGATTCTTTAACATGGAAGTGTTAAATAAAACTTAACTTCAATCAACGTAAATTTTAACTGGCACCAAGGTGATGGGCACCATTGATGTCTGAGCTGCACACACACAGCAGTGTGTCAGCATTGTCACTCACATCAACGCTCTTTCAGGCAAATCGTTCAGATATCAGCTCCTCACGTAAGAGTCTTGCAGCTATGTAGCCACCACGGGCCCTTTCCTGCGCTCCGGAAGATGTCTTGGGCATGGTTGCATAGCCAGCCTGATTGTCTGGCCCTAGATCAGTGTCCAGCCCCTCGTCATCCTCTTCCTCTCTCTCTTGAGGTGGAGCATCAGTGCCTTCTGGCAATTCTTGGCCCCTCCTGATAGCCAGGTTGTGCAGCATGGAGCACACGACCACGAATTTACCTACTTGCTCAGGGTTGTATTTTAGCTCCCCTCCGGAGTGGTCAAGACATCTGAAGCGCTGCTTAAGCACAGTTATTGTTTGCTGGCCCCATTGCATTGAAAGTATAATAGCGATTGATCAGAAGCAATGATTTTCTCACTAAAATACACCTACAGTATACCCCCAATAATCCAGAGTCTGAAAATATGTCTGTTGAGATGGTCACTTCACCTGAGAAGAACTCCAGAGTCAATGCAAACTCCCCCGAAGTTAAAGCAGCCTTTTGAATGAAGCGACCTGCGATTTAAAAAATGGCAGCCACACCGCTGGCGTTCATTCAGAACAGTTCCACTTTTTCTGGGTGGTTTTTTGGGCAAGCGATATTGTGGGTGATATGTGTGCGAGGTGGTGAAAGTGACGGTGGCCGATCTCCTGGGCGTTAGTTTCGCCAAATGTGCTCTTTCCGACAAAATAAGTAGGCGGGCGGCATTATTGAATCTCAGCGTTAATTCCGTGCAGAAAGTAGCGCTGGGTGATATTATGGCCATTGATTCCGCCCCAAAAAAGTGGGTGGGCGGTAATATGTTTTACTGGCGTTAAGCACATGGGGAAAGTAACGCTTGCCGATAAGTTTCCTAAAAATGTCCCTCAGTTTCCATTTTGTGCCAAAATGGGCGATATATGGGCATTAGATGTCATTTCAGCAGTAAAATGGGCGTTAAGTGGGCTTTAAGCATGCAAAAAAAGTGGAGGTTCTAGCCCTGAATCTCAGAATAAGGGGCCGCCCATTTAAAACTGAGATGAGGAGAAATTTCTTCTCTGAGGGTTGTAAATCTGTGGAATTCTCTTCACTAGAGAGCTGTGGAAGCTGGGTCATTGAATATATTGAAGGCGGAGATAGACAGATTTTTGAGTGATGAGGAAGTAAGGGGTTATGGGGAGCAGGCAGGAAAGTGGAGCTGAGTCCATGATCAGATCAGTCATGATATTAAATGGCGGAGCAGGCTCAAGGGGCCATATGGCCTACTCCTGTTCCTATTTCTTATGTTGTTATGTTCTGATGTTAAGAAAGGCACTAGCCACTGTCATTAGCAGATACACATATTTTGGCTTCTGTATCCCACTCCAGACTCTCTTATACACAGCTTCTTGGGATAATGTCAGCACAGTGATCTGCAGTACCTCACCACTGATAGCTTTGTGTACCTGATGATCGAATGTTGTTTGGTTTTCTTCTTGACATCAGAAAATCTGTTCTTCACTTTCTATTACCTGCCACCGGTGATGATTTCCTCCTCAGCTTATTTTCTCAAATTTAAATTACTGGTGTACATCAAGGCTGAATAAATTGCCCACCTAGCCATTATCTCTTACAGAATCAAATTCACCACTGTGTCAGGGAAACATGCAATTCTGCGTGTTTTCTCCATCCTGGCTCTATTTCCACTTTCACTCAACACATTTGTATTGGTGAAAAGTTTGTTTCTTGTAAGAGCGAAGAGGTTCATTTCCTGCTTATTAAGTTGCTGAACTGTGATAATCAAAACTGTTATTGGGATAATGATGAGAAATACATTGTACATAGTATTCCCATCATGTTCCCTTTATTTCAATTTACCTGCTTGTATTTGGATGGATATATTAATTGCCTGGTCACTTTTGGTGGAAAACCCCAGAAGTGGCAATGGTGTTAAACTCGTTCTTTTCTGGACTTTGAGACACTTTCTAAAGTAAAATTAAAAATCATCCTCAGAAATACTCATATTTTTAAAAAATTGAAATAAAAATGAAATACTAAAAGAAAAAAGGCCACTGATTTATGTTTTCACAGAAAAATGGACACTCATAGAATTAGCTCCCCAAAATTGTAAATGAGTAGTTCTGTAATACAATGCATGGAACATGACATAACAGTCCTACTACAACATAGTGTTTTCTCCAACTCACCATAAGTAATACAATGGAAGATTTGCTAATACTACAACAACTACTTGTATTTATATCATCATCATCATAGGCAGTCCCTCGGAATCGAGGAAGACTTGCTTCCACTCCTGAAGTGAGTTCTTTGGTGACTGAACAGTCCAATACGAGAGCCACAGACTCTGTCACAGGTGGGACAGATAGTCGTTGAGGGAAGAGGTGGGTGGGACTGGTTTGCCACACGCTCTTTCCATTGCCTGTGCTTGATTTGTGCACGCTCTCGGCATTGAGACTCGAGGTGCTCAGCGCCCTCCCGGATGCATTTTCTCCACTTAGGGCGGTCTTTGGCCAGGGACTCCCAGGTGTCAGTGGGGATGTCGTACTTTATCAGGGAGGCTTTGAGGGTGTCCTTGTAACGTTTCTACTGCCCACCTTTGGCTCGTTTGCCGTGAAGGAGCTCCGCATAGGGTACTTGCTTTGGGAGTCTCATGTCTGGCATGCGAACTAGGTGGCCTGCCCAGCGGAGCTGATTGAGTGTGGTCAGTGCTTCAATGCTGGGGATGTTAGCCTGAATGAGGACACTGATGTTGGTGCGCTGGTCCTCCCAGGGGATTTGTAGGATCTTGTGGAGACACCGTTGGTGATATTTCTCCAGCGACTTGAGGTGTCTACTGTACATGGTCCATGTCTCTGAGCCATACAGGAGGGCAGGTATTACTACAGCCCTGTAGACCATGAGCTTGGTGGCAGTTTTGAGGGCCTGGTCTTCAAACACTCTTTTCTTCAGGTAGCCGAAGGCTGCACTGGTGCACTGGAGGCGGTGTTGGATCTCGTCGTCGATGCCTGCTCTTGTTGATAGGAGGCTCCCAAGATATGGGAAGTGGTCCACGGTGTCCAGGGCCACGCCGTGGATCTTGATGACTGGGGGGCAGTGCTGTGTGGCGAGGACAGGTTGGTGGAGGATCTTTGTCTTACGGATGTTTAGCCTAAGGCCCATGCTTTCGTACACCTCAGTAAATACGTCGACTATGTCCTGGAGTTCAGCCTCTGTATGTGCGCAGACGCAGGTGTCATCCACGCACATACAGAGGCCTAGAGGCCCAAGAGTCCTCCTCAACCGTCTTCTTCCCATGGCCGAGAAACACCTCCTGGAGCCACAGTGCGGATTTTGTCCCCTACATGATTTTGCAGTGCGACAGCTACAGGAAAAATGCAGGAAGCAGCGCCAGCCCTTACACATGGCCTTCTTCGACCTTACAAAGGCCTTTGACACTGTCAACCGCGAGGGTCTATGGACCATCCTCCTCCATTTCGGATGCCCCTAAAAGTTCATCACCATCCTCCGCCTGCTCCACGACGACATGCAGGCCGTGATCCTTACCAACGGGTCCATCTCAGATCCAATCCACATACGGACCGGGGTCAAACAGGGCTGTGTCATCGCCCCAACCCTCTTCTCAATCTTTCTCGCTGCCATGCTCCACCTCACAGTCAACAAGCTCCCCGCTGGAGTGGAACTAAACTATAGAACCAGTGGGAACCTGTTCAAGCTGCGCCGTCGCCAGGCCAGTTCCAAGCCCGCCCCAACCTCTGTCGTCGAGTATTTATATACCACCTTTAATGGAGTAAAATGTCCCAAGGTGCCTCACAGGAGTGTTCAAAGACAAAACAAATAATAAGTTTGACACCGAACCACATTAGACGAAATTACGGCAGGTGACCAAAAGCTTTGTCAAATGGTAGGTATTAAGGAGCATCTTAAAGGTGGAAAGAGAGGTAGAGAGGCGGAGAGATTTAGAAAGGAACTTCCAGAGCTTTGGGCTCAGGCAGTTGAAAGCACGGCCACTGATCGTTGAGCAGTTATAATCAGGAATGTTCAAGAGAGCAGAATTTGAGAAGCACAGATATCTCAGGGGTTTATGAGGCTGAAGGAGATTACAGAGATAGGGAGGGGCGAGGCCATGGAGAGATTTGCAAACAAGGATGAGAATATTGAAATCAAGGTGTTGCTTAATCGGGAGCCAATGTAGGTCAGCGAGCACAGGGGTGATGGGTGAATAGGGACTTGATGCAACTTAGGACACGGACTGCCGAGTTTTGGATGACACCAAGTTTACATAGGGTAGAATGTGGGAGGCCAGGCAGAAGTGCATTGGAGTAGTCAAATCTAGAGGTAACAAAGGCATGGATGAGGATTTCAGCAGCAGATGAGCTGAGGCAGGGTTGAAGACGGGAAATGTTTCGCAGGTGAAATTAGACGGTTTAGTTATGCCGCGGATTTGTGGCTGGTAATTTCAGGGTCAAATATGACACCTAAGTTGTGAAAAGTGTGGTTCAGCCTCAGACAGATGCTAGGGAGAGGGATTGAGTCAGTGGCTAGGGAATGCAGTTTGTGGCAAGGACCAAAGACAATGGCTTCGGTCTTCCCAATAATTAATTGGAGAAAGCTTCTGGTCATCCAATACTGGATGTCAGACAAGCAGTCTGACAATTTAGAGACTGGAGGGGTCGAGAAAAATGGCGGTGAGCTAGAGCTGGGTGTCGTCAGCGTACATGTGGAAACTGATGCCGTGTTTTCAGAAGATGTTGCCAAGGGGCAGCATATAGATGACAAATACGAGAGGGCCAGGAATAGATCCTTGGGGGACACCAGAGGTAATGATGCGGGAATGGGAAGAGAAGCCATTGCAGGTGATTTTCTGGCTATTATTAGATTGATAAGAATGGAACCAGGCGAGTGCAGTCCCGTCCAGCTGGATGATAGCGGAAAGACGTTGGAGGAGGATGGAGAGGTCAACCGTGTCAAAGGCTGCAGACAGGTCGAGAAGGACGAGGAAGGATAGTTTACCTTTGTCACAGTCACAAAGGATGTCAAAAGCGGAAACCGATTGATTGGATTGAAACATGGAGTTACGGAAAAGATGGGCACGGATTTGGGAGGCGACAACACATTCAAGGACTTTGGAGACGAAAGGGAGGTTGGAGACGGGGCGGTAGTTTGCAAGGACGGAAGGGTCGAGGGTTGTTTTTTTGAGGAGAGAGGTGATGACAGTAGATTTGAAGGAGAGGGGGACAGTACCTGAGGACAGAGAGCCGCTAACAATGTTAGTTAACATAGGAGCCAGATAAGAAGTTGGGCGATCAGCAGATTAGGGGCATAGGGTCAAGGCAGCAGGAAGTGGGTCTTGTTTTATATATATAAACTTGTATTTACTCTGTACAGCCACCAGAGGGCTCATCCCCTGGAGTCTCAAGGGATCCCATAATCCCTTGGGAGCACAGGTATTTAAGGAGGCCTCACAGGTTGGAGAGGCGCTCTGGAGACCTGCAACAAAAGACTAAGGTCACACATACTTTGAGCTCACAGTGTTCAATCTGACTCTTTCTCCATACATAACAGGTCTCATGGAGAAGATGAGCATGGAGAAGTCAAGTGGGAGATCAGAGAGAAACTGGAGAAATATGCGAGTTTAGGGCTAGGGCAGGGGGGAACCTCAGAGGAAGTTTGGCCCGGTGGGCTAGGGGAAGGAAGGGAACTTGCAGAGGCAGCTGATCGGATGGTCTCAATCTTTGAGACAAAGAAGTCCATGAGCTCCTCGCACTTATTGTTGGAGGTGAGTGTGGTGGAGACAGGGGAGAGGGGTTTAAGGAGATGATTAGCGGTAGAGAATAGTAGCCGGGGGTTATCTTTGCATTCCAGAATGATCCTATAATATTGAGCAGTTTTGGCAGACAAGGTTAAGACCTGATAATGCTTTATATGGTCAAGGCAGACCTGGCGGTGAATGGCTAAACCAGTTGTCCGCCACATCCATTCACATCTGTGCCCCTTGGACTTGAGGGAGCGAAGGTGAGGGCTGTACCACGGGGAACAGCCAGGGTGAGAGAGAGTAATGGTTTTAATAGAGACTAGGGCATCAAAGGTGGTGGTGAGGGTGACGCCCTCAAAGGTGGCGCCCCCTTGCGGAATTGGGTGGGGGTTTTGCGGAGCCACTACGAGGTAGCACCTCCCTCCTGCCACACGCGTCCCGCTCGGCTGCATGCGGCGATGATGATGACATCGCCATGCGTAGCACTCAAATATAGCACCGGAAGTGCATTTTATCCACACACCCTCACTTAGCGCCTGGTGGTGACAACAACAACTTCAGCTGTCGAGTTGGAGTCAGGAGTCAGCCTGAGCAGCACTAATTAAAGGCGTCATCTTGAAAAAAAAAATTCCGACTATTACTCTGCAGCTTGCTAACATATAGGCAGAGTGGCTGGTGGACAGATCACAGTGATTTTGACTTCAAGGACTGTTCTGCCTCCTAACTATTCCCCTGTATCATTCAGGGCAGATTTCAAATCACAACATTTATCTCTGTTGGGGCTGTGTTGGTACTCAATCATCTGCTTCGACGTCATCGTCGGAGATTACTTAGGCGAAGAAAAAGGCGGAGACAAATGCAGAGACAAAGGCATAGAGAAAGGCATAGAGAAAGACAGAGAGAAGGACATGGGGCAAGACAGGGAGAGGCACAGGGAGCAGCACATGGAGAGGCACATGGAGAGGCGCGGGGAGGGGCGTGGGGAGGGGCGTGGGGAGGGGCGTGGGGAGAGGCACGGGGACAGGCGCGGGGAGAGGCTCAGGGAGAAAGACAGGGAGAAAGGCAGCAAAATGTGGCCAGAGGGAGAAGGCCAAACAGGGCTGGCAACAGGAGACCTTACCCTCTCAGGATATTCCAGCAGCAGTTCTTGTTGTGTATGCAATAACTGTTAGACTGAGTACTGTTTAACTCCAAGAGGTATGACCTTGGCTCTGTTTTATGAAGTCCCAAAGTGAATAATATACAAAATGGCTGGCCTTTTATACTTGGGCTGCACACACGTGCGGGCAGCCCAATGGCCTCCAACAGTGACGCCATCTAGTGGCTAGTGATCCCAAAAGCACATACATGACAATACCCCCTTCTGAGATAGTAACACAGTGTTTACAAATTGAGATGGTCAGGTATTTTATGCTCCCAGGTTGACCGTCTCAGTTCAACTCAAGCCTTGGATGAGTATTCAGTCTGTTGTGACCGGTGGCTGGGTGGCTGACCTGGTGGGAGTGGCAGTGGACATGTCGGGGATTGAAAGTCCATGTTCACTGATGACTACTGAGTCCTCTGATGACTGGGGATAGGTTGGTTGGTCGCCGATTGTCTCTTCCTCCGATTGTTTCAGTTCGTCTGTGTCACAGCTTTGTCTGATCCAGATGTTTCCTGCATGTTTGCCCATTTTTGAGCTTGACAATAAATACTCTGTTGCCCTCTTTGGCCATGACAGTACCAGTGATCCACTTGGGACCTTGACCATAATTCAGAACCTATACAGGATCATTTACAGAAATATCGCGTGACACAGCTGCGCGATCATAGAAAGATATAAACATAGAAAATAGGTGCATGAGTAGGCCATTCGGCCCTTCGAGCCTGCACCACCATTCAATAAGATCATGGCTGATCATTCACCTCAGTACCCCTTTCCTGCTTTCTCTCCATACCCCTTGATCCCTTTAGCCTTAAGAGCCATATCCAACTCCCTCTTGAATATATCTAGCGAACTGGCATCAACAACTCTCTGCGGAAGAGAATTCCACAGGTTAACAACTCTCTGAGTGAAGAAGTTTCTCCTCATCTCGGTCCTAAATGGCTTACCCCTTATCCTTAGACTATGACCCCTGGTTCTGGACTCCCCCAACATCGGGGACGTTCTTCCTGCATCTAACCTGTCCAGTCCCGTCAGAATTTTATATATTTCTATGAGATCCCCTCTCATTCTTCTAAACTCCAGTGAATACAGGCCCAGCTGATCCAGTCTCATCTCATATGTCAGTCCTACCATCCCGGGAATTGGTCTGGTGAACCTTCGCTGCACTCCCTCAATAGCAAGAACGTCCTTCCTCAGGACCAAAACTGAACACAATATTCCAGGTGAGGCCTCACCAAGGCCCTGTAGAGCTGCAGTAAGACCTCCCTGCTCCTATACTCAAATCCCCTAGCTATGAAGGCCAACATACCATTTGCCTTCTTCTTCGCCTGCTGCACCTGCATGCCAACTTTCAATGACTGATGTACCATGACACCCAGGTCGTGTTGCACCTCCCCTTTTCCTAATCTGCCGCCATTCAGATAATATTCTACCTTCGTGTTTTTGCCACCAAAGTGGATAACCTCACATTTATCCACATTATACTGCATCTGCCATACATTTGCCCACTCACCTAACCTGTCCAAGTCACCCTGCAGCCTCTTAGCATCCTCCTCACAGCTCACACCACCACCCAGCTTAGTGTCATCTGCAAACTTGGAGATATTACTCTCAATTTCTTCATCCAAATCGTTAATGTATATTGTAAATAGCTGGGGTCCCAGCACTGAGCCCTGCGGCACCCCACTAGTCACTGCCTGCCATTCTGAAAAGGACCCGTTTATCCCGACTCTCTGCTTCCTGTCTGCCAACCAGTTCTCTATCCACATCAATACATTACCCCCAATACCATGTGTTTTAATTTTGCACACCAATCTCATGTGTAGGACCTTGTCAAAAGCCTTTTGAAAGTCCAAATACACCACATCCACTGGTTCTCCCTTGTCCACTCTACGAGTTACATCCTCAAAATATTCTAGAAGATTTGTCAAACACGATTTCCCTTTCATAAATCCATGCTGACTTGGACCGATCCTGTCACTGCTTTCCAAATGTGCTGCGATTTCATCTTTAACAATTAATTCCAACATTCTCCCCACGACTGATGTCTGGCTAACCGGTCTATAATTTGCTGTTTTCTCTCTCCCTTTTTAAAAAAGTGGTGTTACATTAGCTGCCCTCCAATCCATAGGAATTGATCCAGAGTCGATAGACTGTTGGAAAATGATCAGCAATGCATCCACTATTTCTAGGGCCATTTCCTTAAGTACTCTGGGATGCAGACTATCAGGCCCTGGGGATTTATCGGCCTTCAATCCCATCAATTTCCAAACACCATTTCCTGACTAATAAGGATTTCCTTCAGTTCCTCCTTCTCGCTAGACCCTCGGTCCCCTAGTATTTCCAAAACATTATTTGTGTCTTCCTTCGTGAAGACGGAACCAAAGTATTTGTTCAATTGGTCTACCATTTCTTTGTTTCCTATTATAAATTCACCTGATTCTGACTGCAAGGGACCTATGTTTGTCTTCACTAATCTTTTTCTCTTCACATATCTACAGAAGCTTTTGCAGACAGTTTTTATGTTCCCAGCAAGCTTCCTCTCATATTCTATTTTCCCCCTACTAATTAAATCCTTGCTGACTTTGTCTTCTATATGCAAAATGATCATTCAAGTCAGGGTGTACAAGAGATAGCTTGGTCTTAAGACTTCTCTTCATCAGTAGTTCAGCAGCCGAGACCCTGATAAGCGTGTGTGGTCTTGTCCTGTAACTCAGCAGTATGCATGACAGGTGGGTCTGCAGTGACCCTTGGGTTACTCATTTCATACTCTGCTTTATGATTTGGACAGCACATTCTGTTTGCCCATTGGATGCAGGTTTGAATGGTGCTGATCTTACATGTTTGATACCATTGTGTTTCATGAACTCTTGAAATTCCTGACTGGTGAAGCACGATCCGTTGTCGCTAACAACGATGTCAGGCAGACCATGTGTCGCGAACATGACACTGAGATTCTCAATGGTAGCTGTGGATGTGCTGGATGACATGATGATACACTCTATCCACTTCGAATATACATCCATCACAACTAAAAACATCTTCCCCAGGAAGGGACCTGAAAAGTCTATGTGGATCCTGGATAATGGTTTGGACGGCCACGACCACAGACTCAGCGGCGATTCCGCTGGTGCTTTGCTGAGCTGCATGCAAGTGTTGCACTGATGCACACATGATTCCAGCTCAGAGTCAATTCCCGGCCCCAGTATATGAGACCTGGCGATGGCCTTCATCATTGCAATGCTGGGATGTGTGCTATGTAGCTCACATACAAGTTTCTCTCTCCCTTTCTTGGGCATAACAACACGATTGCCCCAGAGTATACAATCCGACTGAATAGATAGTTCGTCTTTGCGACGAATGTAAGGTTTGGTCTCCTCGCACATGTGCTTGGGTATGGCAGACCAATCACCTTTGAGGATGTAACTCTTCACCACTGATAAAATCAGGTTCTGGCTGGTCCAGGTCTTAACTTGTTGAGCCGTGACAGGGGTTCCTTCACTCTCAAAAACATCCATAACTAACAATAGATCCACCGGTTGTGGCGTTTCCACCTCCGGTGTGACAACGGCAGATGGCTCAAAGCATCGGCACAATCCTCGGTGCCAGGTCTATGGCGAATGACATAATCATAAGCGGATAATGTCAGCGCCCACCTCTGGATGCGGGATGAAGCATTGGTATTGATACCTTTGTTTTCAGAGAACAGTGAAATGAGCGGCTTGTGATCTGTCTCCAGTTCAAACTGAAGACCAATCAGGTACTGATGCATCTTTTTAATCCCATACACACAGGCTAGTGCTTCTTTCTCTACCATGCTATAGGCTCTTTCCGCTTTAGACAAACTTTTTGTAGCATACACGACTGGTTGAAGTTTACCCGACTCATTAGCTTTTTGGAGTACGCAACCAATTCCATATGACGAAACATCACAGGCCAATACTAAACATTTATGTGGGTCATAATGTACCAGCAGCTTGTTAGAGCAAAGCAGATTAGTGGCTTTCTCAAAAGCTCTGTCTTGAGACGCACCCCACACCTAGTTGTCGCCTTTTCTTAGCAGCATGTGCTGTGGTTCTAATAAGGTGCTCAATTTAGGTAGGAAGTTACCGAAGTTGTTGAGTAGACCCAGGAACGGACATAGCTCCGTCACATTCTGCAGCTTGAGTGCATTCTTGATGGCCTTGGTTTTCGCGTCCATGGGCCTGATGCCGTCAGCAGCAATTTTCCTCCCCTGGAATTTGACCTCTGGTGCCATGAAGACACACTTCAGTCTGAGTCCTACTTTGTCCAGACGATGTAGAACCTCTTCCAGGTTGTTCAGATGTTCCTTGTAGTCACGACCTGTGATCAGGATGTTATCTTGAACCACGACGGTTCTGGGAACGGGCTTCAGTAGACTCTCCATGTTCCTCTGAAATATTGCTGCAGCCGAGCAGATTCCAAAAGGCCACCTGTGATAAACAGTCCTTTATTCGCGTTAATGCACGTAATCTCTTCGACGTCTCGACCAGCTCTTGTGTCATGTAAGCTGATGACAAGTCCAGTTTGGTGAACGACTTCCCCCTCCCCCCGGCTAGCATTGCAAACAAGTCATCAGCCTTCAGTAACGGGTACTGATCCTGTTTCGAAACCCTGTTGATCATAACCTTGTAGTCTCCACAGATTCTGACTGTGCCATCACTTTTCATCACAGGAACAATGGGGCTGGCCCATTCATTAAATTCAACCGGTAATATGATATCTTCACGCTGGAGTCTGTCCAGTTCGATTTTGACCTTCTCCCTCATCATATATGGAACTGCCCGAGCTTTATGATGGACGAGTCTTGCATCCGAGTCCACGTGGATCTGCACCTTGGCTCTCGTGAAGTTGCCGATGCCTGGTTCAAACAGCGAGGGGAACTTGCTCAGTATTTGGACACATGTATCTTTCGCCGACGACAATGCTTTGATGTCGTTCCAATCGCATCTGATTTTTTTTCAAGCCAGTTCCTGCCGAACAGTGTTGGGCCGTTGCCTGGGACAATCTATATCGGTAACTCGTGACCATCATACAACACTTTAATTGTGGCACTGCCAATCACCGTTATGAGTTCTTTGGTAACGTGCGCAACTTGGCACAACTGGGTTCAGCCTGGGCCTCACAGCATTAGTATTCCACAACTTGTCGAATGCCCTCTGGCTCATTGTCGATTGACTCGCCCTCGTGTCCAGTTCCACCGCAGGTAAAGGGTACACAGCCAGATAGGGAATGGGTGACCAACAGGAAGAGCAGTGGTAGGGAGGTAGTGCAGGGGTCCCCTATGGTCAACCCCCTGCAAAACAGATACACCACTTTGGGTACTGTTGAGGGGGGTGACTCATCAGGGGAACACAGCAGCAGCCAAGTCCATGGCACCGTGGGTGACCCTGCTGCACAGGAAGGCAGGAAAAAGAGTGGGAGAGCTATAGTGGTAGGGGATTCTATTGTAAGGGGAATAGATAGACGTTTCTGCGGCTGCAACCGAGACTCCAGGATGATACGTTGCCTCCCTGGTGCAAGGGTCAAGGATGTCTCGGAGCGGGTGCAGGATATTTTGAAGAGGGAGGGTGAACAGCCAGTTGTCGTGGTGCATATAGGTACCAGCGATATAGGTAAAAAAATGGGATGAGGTCCTACAAGACGAATTAAGGAGCTAGGAGCTAAATTAAAAAGTGGGACCTCAAAAGTAGTAATTTCAGGATTGCTACCAATGCCACATGCTAATCAGAATAGGAGTTGCAGGATAGCTCAGATGAATAGCTTGAGGAGTGGTGCAGAAGGGAGGGATTCAAATTCCTAGGACATTGGAACCGGTTCTGGGGGAGGTGGGACCAGTACAAACCGCATGGTCTGCACCTGGGCAGGACCGGAACCAATGTCCTAGGGAAAGTGTTTGCTAGTGCTGTTGGGGAGGGGTTAAATTAATATGGCAGGGGGATGGGAACCTATGCAGGGGGACAGAGGGATGTAGAAAGAGGGCAGAAGCAAAAGATAGAAAGAAGAAAAGTAAAAGTGGAGGGCAGAGAAAGGCAAGGCAAAAAGCAAAAAGGGCCACATTAAAGCAAAATTCTAAAGGGGCAAAGTGTGTTAAAAAGACAAGCCTGAAGGCTCTGTGCCTCAATGCGAGGAGTATTCAGAATAAGGTGGACGAATTAACTGCGCAGATAGTAGTTAATGGATATGATGTAATTGGCATCACGGAGACATGGCTCCAGGGTGACCAAGGCTGAGAACTCAACATCCAGGGGTATTCAATATTTAGGAAGGATAGACAGAAAGGAAAAGGAGGTGGGGTGGCATTGCTGGTGAAAGAGGAAATTGACACAATAGTAAGGAAGGACATTAGCTTGGATGATGTGGAAATGTGGAATCTGTATGGATGGAGCTACGGAATACCAAAGGGCAGAAAATGCTAGTGGGAGTCGTGTACAGACCACCAAACAGTAGTAGTGAGGTTGGGGACAGCATCAAACAAGAAATTAGGGATGCGTGCAATAAAAGTACAACTTTAATTTACATATTGATTGGGCTAACCAAACTGGTAGCATGCGGTGGAGTAGGATTTCCTGGAGTGTATTCGGGCTGCTTTTCTAGACCAATATGTCGAGGAACCAACTAGAGGGCTGGCCATCCTAGACTGGGTGATGTGTAATGAGAAAGGACTAATTAACAATCTTGTTGTGCGAGGCCCCTTGGGCAAGAGTGACCATAATATGGTAGAATTCTTTATTAAAATGGAGAGTGACACAGTTAATTCAGAGGCTAGGGTCCTGAACTTAAGGAAAGATAACTTCGATGGTATGAGACGTGAATTGGCTAGAATAGACTGGCGAGTGATACTTGGAGGGTTGACGGTGGATAGGCAATGGCAAACATTTAAAGATCAATTGTACATCCCTGTCTGGAGTAAAACTAAAATGGGGAAGGTGGCTCAACTGTGGCTAACAAGGGAAATTAAGGATAGTGTTAAATACAAGGAAGAGGCATATAAATTGGCCAGAAAAAGCAGCAAACCTGAGGACTGGGAGAACTTTATAATACAGCAGAGGAGGACAAAGGGTTTAATTAGGAGGGGTAAATAGAATATGAGAGGAAGCTTGCTGGGAACATAAAAACTGACTGCAAAAAGCTTCTCTAGATATGTGAAGGGAAAAACATTAGTCAAAACAAACGTAGGTCCCTTGCAGTCAGATTCAGGTGAATTTATAACTGGGAACAAAGAAATAGCGGACCAGTTAAACAAATACTTTGGTTCTGTCTTCACGAAAGAAGACACAAATAACCTTCTGGAAGTACGAGAGGACCGAGGGTCTAGTGAGAAGGAGGAACTGAAGGAAATCCTTATTAGGCGGGAAATGGTGTTAGGGAAATTGATGGGATTGAAGGCCGATAAATCCCCAGGGCCTGATAGTCTGCATCCCAGAGTACTTAAGGAAGTGGTCCAATGGATTGGAGGGTAGCTAAGAAATGAGGGAGAGAGAAAACGGTTAATTATAGATCGGTTAGCCTGACATTAGTCGTGGGGAAAATGTTGGAATCAATTATTAAAGATCTAATAGCAGCACATTTGGAAAGCAGTGACAGGATCAGTCCAAGTCAGCATGGGTTTGTGAAAAAGAAATGCTTGACAAATCTTCCAGAATTTTTTGAGGATGTAACTAGTAGAGTGGACAAGGGAGAACCAGTGGATATGATATATTTGGACTTTCAAAAGGCTTTTGACAAGGTCCCACACTAGAGATTGGTGTGCAAAATTAAAGCACATGGTATTGGGGGTAATGTACTGACGTGGATAGAGAACTGGTTGGCAGACAGGTAGCAGAGAGTCGGGATAAACGGGTCCCTTTCAGAATGGTAGGCAGTGACTAGTGGGGTGCTGCAGAGCTCATTGTTGGGACCCCAGGTATTTACAATATACATTAATGATTTGGATGTGGGAATTGAGTGTAATATCTCCAAGTTTGCAGATGACACTAAGCTGGTTGGCAGTGTGAGCGTGAGGAGGAGGCTAAGAGGCAGCATGGTGACTTGGACAGGTTAGGTGAGTGGGCAAGTGTATGACAGATGCAGTATAATGTGGATAAATGTAAGGTTATCCACTTTGGTGGCAAAAACACGAAGGCAGAATATTATCTGAATGGTGACAGATTAGGAAAAGGGGAGGCGCAATGAGACCTGGGTGTCATGGTACATCAGTCATTGAAAGTTGGCATGCAGGTACAGCAGGCGGTGAAGAAGGCAAATTGTATGTTGGCCTTCATAGCTAGGGGATTTGAGTGTAGGAGCAGGGAGGTCTTACTGCAGTTGTACAGTGCCTTAGTGAGGCCTCACCTGGAATATTGTGTTCAGTTTTTGTCTCTTAATCTGAGGAAGGACATTCTTGCTATTGCTATAAAGGTTCGCCAGACTGATTCCCGGGTTGGCAGGACTGACATATGAGATGAGACTGGATCGACTGGGCCTGTATTCACTGGAGTTTAGAAGGATGAGAGGGGATCTCTAGAAACATATAGAATTCTGATGGGACTGGACAGGTTAGATGCTTGAAGAATGTTCCTGATGTTGGGGAAGTCCAGAACCAGGGGACATAGTCTAAGGATAAGGGGTAAGCCATTTAGGA
The DNA here is from genome assembly GCF_044704955.1 of Pristiophorus japonicus. Taxonomy (NCBI): domain Eukaryota; kingdom Metazoa; phylum Chordata; class Chondrichthyes; family Pristiophoridae; genus Pristiophorus; species Pristiophorus japonicus. The sequence continues at coordinate 128,843,575 of NC_091986.1, forward strand.
CTGAGATGAGGAGAAACTTCTTCACTCAGAGAGTTGGTAACCTGTGAAATTCCGTGCCGCAGAGAATTGTTGAGGCCAGTTCATTGGATATATTCAAGAGGGAGTTAGATATGGCCCTTACAGCTAAAGGGATCAAGGGGTATGGAGAGAAAGCAGGAAAGGGATACTGAGGTGAATGATCAGCCATGATCTTATTGAATGGTGGTGCAGGCTCGAAGGGCCGAATGGCCTACTCCTGCACCTATTTTCTATGTTTCTCTGTTTCTATGATACCGGCACCCCATTTAATTTCATGTCGATCATTATCGGTTTGCTCTTAGTTAGGAACAAATACAGTCCATACACTTCCTCCTCTGGTATCTTGGATTGCGAATCCGGATACGCGCTAGTCTGACCAACTTCCTCCACATGGTGTGCCGCAGCACGCTTGCTCATCTGCGGACACTTGCGCACTCTCAGACAGCCTTTGCAACAATATTGCTTAAATCAGCACTGCTGGTACCAGTGATTTCCCCCACTACGCCAACACGGAGCAATTGGATGCATTCCCGCTGGCAGTCTTTGGGAATCCACAGGTTTCGCTTATGCAGTCGGGTAGGCCCTGCCATGCGCCGCTCTGCCGAACGCCAAATCAATCATATTTACAGTACATGCCAAGTTTCGATTTTTCACTGATATCTGCTTTAGACTTCTATCCGTCGTCATGTATGACTGAGCGATCATGATGGCTCTGTTCAAGTGCAACGTCTCCTCCGCCAATAGTAGAGGATCACCTAGTGATTGATGCCGATTACAAAGAAGTCCCACAGCATGTCTGCCAACACAGCTCAGAACTTACACGGTCCCGCTAGACATCTCAGGTCGGCAACGAATTCCGCCTCCGCCACATTCTGGCCCTCTGAGCGAACATGCGTGTAAAATCTGTATCTCGAGATGATGATGCCTTCGTCTGGCTTAAGGTGGTCCTGTACCAGTGTACACAATTCTTCACACATCTTCTCTGTTGGACTCACAGGCAGGAGTAGATTCTTTATCAGACCATAAATTTTTGGACCACAAACCGTGAGGAACACCGCCCGGCGCCGATCTGCGTCACTGACCTCCTCCATTTTGTTGGGCACGAAGAACTGGCTCAAACGGCTCATAAAGTCTGCCCAATCTTCTCCTTCCACGAATCGCTCCAACAATCCAATTGTGCTCATTTTTGCATGCAAGTGTTCTTGTTGCGTGGTCGCTGAGGCATGAGTCCGGGGATCGGCAGAGGCCTATAAAGGCCGCAAGAGGCAGCGGGAGTTCGTGGTCGCTGAGGCGTGAGTCCGGGGATCGTCAGAGGCCTATAAATGCCGCGAGAGGCAGCGGTAATTCGTGGTCGCTGAGGCGTGAATCCGGGGATCGGCAGAGGCCTATAAAGGCCGCGAGAGGCAGCGGGATTTCGTGGTCACTGAGGCGTGAGTCAGGGGATCGGCAGAGGCCTATGAAGGCCACGAGAGGCAGCGGGAGTTCATGGTCGCTGAGGCGTGAGTCCGGGGATCGGCAGAGGCATAGAATGGCTGCGAGAGGCAGCGGGAGTTCGTGGTCGCTGAGGCATGAGTCAGGGGATCGGCAGAGGCCTATGAAGGCTGCGAGAGGCAGCGGGAGTTTGTGGTCGCTGAGGCGTGAGTCCGGGGATTGGCAGAGGCCTATAAAGGCCGTGAGAGGCAGCGGGTGTTCATGGTCGCTGAGGCGTAAGTCTGGGGATTGGCAGAGGCCTATAAAGGCTGCGAGAGGCAGCGGGAGTTCGTGGTCGCTGAGGCATGAGTCCGGGGATCGGCAGAGGCCTATAAAGGCCGCGAGAGGCAGCGGGAGTTCGTGGTCGCAAAGGCATGAGTCTGGGGATTGGCAGAGGCCTATAAAGGCCGCGAGAGGCAGCGGGAATTCGTGGTCGCTGAGGCATGAGTCCAGGGATCGGCAGAGGCCTATAAAGGCCAGCTTGTGCAGCTACAGGGAGAAGGCAAAAAAGAAGTAGAAAGAAAACGAAAGGTGAAGTCACAGCCAAGGGAGTAAGTGATTGGCTGGTGATTGGTAAGTAGTTTTTCTTTTTCTTTTTATATCAGTAAGTAACCTTTTAATATTTTTGTTGCCAATTTAAGTGTATCTAAGGGTTAACTCATGGCAGGAGAGCTCGGACACATGTTATGCTCCTCCTGTACTATGTGGGAAGTCAGGGACGCTTCCGGTGTCCCTGATGACTACGTGTGCGGGAAGTGCATCCGCCTCCAGCTCCTAACGGACCGCATTGCGGCACTGGAGCTGCGGGTGGATGAACTCTGAGGCAGGCATCCACGATGCTGAGAATGACGTGAATAGCACATTTAGTGAGTTGGTCACACTGCAGGTAAAGGGTACACAGCCAGATAGGGAATGTGTGACCAACAGGAAGAGTAGAGCAAGGAAGGTAGTGCATGAGTCCCCTGCGGTCATCCCCCTGCAAAACAGATACACCACTTTGGGTACTGTTGAGGGGGATGACTCATCAGGGGAGAGCAGCATCAGCCAAGTTCATGGCACCGTGGGTGGCTCTGCTGCACAGGAGGGCAGAAAAAAGAGTGGGAGAGTGAGCGCGAGAGGAGATTCAATTGTAAGGGGAATGATAGGCGTTTCTGCGGCCGCAATCGAGACTCCAGGATGGTATGTTGCCTCCCTGGTGCAAGGGTCAAGGATGTCTCAGAGCGGGTGCAGGACATTCTGAAAAGGGAGGGTGAACAGCCAGTTGTCATGGTGCATATAGGTACCAACGATATAGGTAAAAAAATGGGATGAGGTCCTACGAAACGAATTTAGGGAACTAGGAGCTAAATTAAAAAGTAGGACCTCAAAAGTAGTAATCTCAGGATTGCTACCAGTGCCACGTGCTAGTCAGAGTAGGAATCGCAGGATAGCTCAGCTGAATACGTGGCTTGAGGAGTGGTGCAGAAGGGAGGGATTCAAATTCCTGGGACATTGGAACCGATTCTGGGGGAGATGGAACCAGTACAAACCGGACGGTCTGCACCTGGGCAGGACCGGAACCAATGTCCTAGGGGGAGTGTTTGCTAGTGCTGTTGGGGAGGAGTTAAACTAATATGGCAGGGGGATGGGAACCTATGCAGGGAGGCAGAGGGAAATAAAAGGGAGACAGAGGCAAAAGATAGAAAGGAGAAGAGTAAAAGTGGAGGGCAGAGAAACCCAAGGCAAAATACAAAAAGGGCCACATTGCAGCAAAATTCTAAAGGGGCAAAGTGTGTTAAAAAGACAAGCATGAAGGCTCTATGCCTCAATGTGAGGAGTATTCGGAATAAGGTGGACGAATTAACTGCGCAGATAGCAGTTAATGGATATGATGCAATTGGCATCACAGAGACATGGCTCCAGGGTGACCAAGGCTGGGAACTCAACATCCACAGGTATTCAACATTTAGGAAAGATAGACAGAAAGGAAAAGGAGGCAGGGTGGCATTGCTGGTTAAAGAGGAAATTAACGCAATAGTAAGGAAGGACATTAGCTTGGATGATGTGGAATTGGTATGGGTGGGGCTACGGAATACCAAAGGGCAGAAAACGCTAGTGGGAGTTGTGTACAGACCATCAAACAGTAGTAGTGAGGTTGGGGACAGCATCAAACAAGAAATAAGGGATGTGTGCAATAAAGGTACAGCAGTTATCATTGGCGACTTTAATTTACATATAGATTGGGCTAACCAAACTGGTAGCAATGCGGTGGAGGAGGATTTCCTGGAGTTTATTAGGGATGGTTTTCTTGACCAATATGTTGAGGAACCAACCAGAGATCTGGCTATCCTAGACTGGGTGATGTGTAATGACAAGGGACTAATTAGCAATCATGTTGTGCGAGACCCCTTGGGGAAGAGTGACCATAATATGGTAGAATTCTTTATTCAGATGGAGAGTGACACAGTTAATTCAGAAACTAAGTTCCTGAACTTAAGGAAAGATAACTTCGACGGTATGAGGCGTGAATTGGCTAAAATAGACTGGCAAAGGATACTTAAAGGGTTGATGGTGGATAGGCAATGACAAACATTTATAGATCACATGGATGAACTTCAACAAGTGTACATCCCTGTCTGGAGTAAAAACAAAACAGGGAAGTTAGCTCAGCCGTGGCTAACAAGGGAAATTAAGGATAGTGTTAGATCCCAGGAAGAGACATATAAATTGGCCAAAAAAAGAAGCAAACATGAGGACTGGGAGAAATTTAGAATTCAGCAGAAGAGGACAAAGGGTTTAATTATGAGGGGGAAAATAGAGTACGAGAGGAAGCTTGCCGGGAACATAAAAACTGACTGCAAAAGCGTCTATAGATATGTGAAGAGAAAAAGATTAGTGAAGGCAAACATAGGTCCCTTGCAGTCGGACTCAGGTGAAATTATAATGGGGAACAAATAAATGGAGTGGACAAGGGAGAACCAGTGGATGTGGTGTATTTGGACTTTCAAAAGGCTTTTGACAAGGTCCCACACAAGAGATTGATGTGCAAAATTAAAGCACCTGGTATTGGGGGTAATGTACTGGCGTGGATAGAGAATTGGTTGGCAGACAGGAAGCAGAGAGTCTGGATAAATGGGTCCTTTTCGGAATGGGAGGCAGTGACTAGTGGAGTGCCGCAGGGATCAGTGCTGGGACCCCAGATCTTTACAATATATATTAATGATTTGGATGAAGGAATTGAGTGTAATATCTCCAAGTTTGCAGATGACACTAAACTGGGTGGCGGTGTGGGCTGTGAGGAGGATGCTAAGAGGCTGCAGGGTGATTTGGATAGGTTAGGTGAGTGGGCAAATGCATGGCAGATGCAGTATAATGTGGATAAATGTGAGGTTATCCACTTTGGTGGCAAAAACACGAAGGCAGAATATTATCTGAATGGCGGCAGATTAGGAAAAGGGGAGGTGCAATGAGACCTGGGTGTCATGGTTCATCAGTCATTGAAAGTTGGCATGCAGGTGCAGCAAGCGGTGAAGAAGGCAAATGGAATGTTGGCCTTCATAGCTAGGGGTTTTGAGTATAGGAGCAGGGAGGTCTTACTGCAATTGTACAGGGCCTTGGTGAGGCCTCACCTGGAATATTGTGTTCAGTTTTGATCTCCTAATCTGAGGAAGGACGTTTTTGCTATAGAGGGAGTGCAGCGAAGGTTCACCAGACTGATTCCAGCGATGGCTGGACTGACATATGAGGAGAGACTGGATCAACTGGGCCTTTATACACTGGAGTTTAGAAGGATGAGAGGGGACCTCATAGAAACGTGTAAGATTCTGACGGGACGAAACAGGTTAGATGCGGGAAGAATGTTCCCAATGTTGGGGAAGTCCAGAACCAGGGGACACAGTCTTAGGATAAGGGGTAGGCCATTTAGGACTGAGATGAGGAGAAACTTCTTCACACAGAGAGTTGTTAACCTGTGGAATTCCCTGCCGCAGAGAGTTGTTGATGCCAGTTCTTTGGATATATTCAAGAGGGAGTTAGATATGGCCCTTACGGTTAAAGGGATCAAGGGGTATGGAGAGAAAGCAGGAAAGGGGTACTGAGGGAATGATCAGCCATGATCTTATTGAATGGTGGTGCAGGCTCGAAGGGCCGAATGGCCTACTCCTGCAACTATTTTCTATGTTTCTATGTTTCTATTGCCTCGCCGCCAAATGTTGTGTATGCAATAACTGTTAGACTGAGTATTGTTTAACTCCAAGAGGTATGAACTTGTCTCATCTTTATTAAGGCTCAAAGTGACTAATATACAAAATGGCTGGCCGTTTATACCTGGGCTGCACACACGTGCGTGCAGCCCAATGGCCTCCAACTAGCCATCTAGTGGCTAGTGATCCAAAAGCACATATATGACAGTTCTCCGACATCAATTTCACTGAAGTTTCAAAGACTGCGCTTCAGCAAGGACATAGTCACAGAGTTTTGCCTTCTTCAGCAATCAGATCTCCTTCCTCAGACCAGGGTGAGGGCGGCTCTCTTAGTGGCAGTCAAGATCACCATCGCACTCAATTTCTGCGCCATTGGTTCCTTCCAGGGAACGAAAGGAGACATCTCCAACATCTTCCAGTTTGGCGTCCATCGCTCCATCCGCGAGGTCACAGATGCTCTGTACAGAAGGAAGAGAGACTATATCTTCTTCCCCCATGACCAGAGAGAAGCAGCACGAGTGTATATGTGGGTTCGTCAGGATAGTGGGATTCCCCATGGTGCAGGGTGCCATTGACTGCACCCGCGTCGTTTTACGGGCACCAAATCTCAATCCTGAGGTCTTCCGTAACTGCAAACGCTTCCGCTCACTGAATGTGCAGCTGATCTGCAACACACACACCGAATCCTCATTGTCAATGCTCGCAGCAGCCATGATGTCTTCATCCTGCACCAGACCAGTGTGCCATCTTTGTTGCAGCTAGCACATTCAGCATTCAGCTCGCGGCTAGCTGCTCGGAGACAAAGGCTATCCCCTGTCCACCTGGCTCATGACTCCCCTCCGCAACCCCAGCACTCATTCAAAGAGAGCTGTGCCGCCACCAGGAACATTATTGAGCAGACCATTGGAGTGCTGAAGCAACAGTTCTGCTGTCTTGACCGCTTGGGAGGAGTTCTCCAGTACTCGCCTAAGCGGGTGTCCCTATTCGTCATTGGCTGCTGCATGCTGCAGAACCTCACTCTCATGAGAGCATATCCATTGCCACCTGGCATAGCTGCACCACCTGAGGAGGAGGAGGAGGAGGAGGAGGATGAGGAGGAAGAGGAGCAGGAACAATAGCGACGGAGGAGGCAGCGAGTCCATCGCGATTCTGCAAGGGAGGTCCGCGACCGTCTCATCAGAGTTCAGATCCAGTGAATTCCATCCCACTTCCCTGGCCCTCTGGATGCCCCTATGACCATATCCATTTTCCCTTCCACTCCAAAGCGCCAAAACTGAAATGAGAGGCAACAGCAAACAATAAAATTACCAATCTAAATATATATCAGAACAACAAACACTTACATAATGTATTTACTAATCACCCTTGTGCATTTCCTTATATTCCCTATTTGCTTTAACTAATCTAGTGCTCCACCACAGTGTGTCCCCTGTGACTGCAGCATGGCTGGTGGAAGGCTGCTGTGTGATAGGGCCAGAGACTACAGATGGCCTTGCAGGACGCCCTCGACCAGCTGTAGGCTGCACTACCTCAGGCTGGGCAGTGGCAGTCTGGGCTGGCTGCATGACGGCCAGCGACATGTGCAATGGCAGAGTGGCAGTGGTGGGCTCAGGAGTACTGTCATCCTGAGAGAGGACAGCAGGTTCCTGCTCCACTGACCCAGTGTCATTCTCCCGGGACAGCACCTCAGCATCCCCAACAGTCTGCTGGAGCACAGTGCGGTGGGCTGCTGCGACACCGTGAGTTCCTCGGTGGACTGTGGTGGACCCAGCAGCGATGGCAGTAGGCAAAGCATGTGTGGCATTCAGCTGAGACTGCATGAGAACAGTCTGAGAATCTATGTCAGCACTCACTGACTGCATGACAGCACTAAGACGTTGAGTTGCTTCCGCCTGTGATGCAATGGAAGCTGCCACATCGCCCATCACATGCGTCATGAGGTCTGGATCCGCACAGTCTCTGGGAGTCCACCATCGTCTGCAGACTGGCAACGATGGACTCCATGGTGAGCGCAGAGCGCTCTGCAATGCTGAAGGCGGATTCCTCCACACTCCGTACCACTGCCGCCAATCTCAGGCATGCTTGACATTGCATGTCAGAGTGCATGGACATCATCCTTTATGTGAATGCCTCCCCATCGAAGTCCTCATCTGAGTCCTGTAGAGCAGAACTCTCCCTCCGGGGAGAGGGCTCCCAAGGTACCCTTTCCCCTTGGTCTTGCTGCAGCCCTGTAGGCCCCAGTGCATCTCACAGTGCAGACCCCTCTACTAGCATAACCTTTAAGGAACGCATAGTGCCAGTATCTGAGCTGGTGCCTGTGGGTGATAGAAGCAATGATGCAGTGCTTGGCTCCTCCTCCTCCTCCTGCTCTTCATCCTCTTCCTCTCCCTCCAGAATGGGTAGGGGTAGGGGTGGGGCAGGGTGCGGCGGGCTCAGGTGCAGGATGGACAGCTCCTGCCTGGTTATCTGAAAGCAGAAATGGCACAAGACTCGCATTAATGTGAGGGTAGTGGGGCAGGAATGGAGCAAGGAATGCAGGCAGTCTCAGGAACTGGAATGTGATAAAGCATTCTGGTGTGAGGGGGAAGTGGTATGAGAGAAGGAGAGGGGATTGGAAAGTGATAAAGCCTTCTGCAGTGCGGGGGGGGGGGGTGGGTGGTGCAGGGGGATGGTGGGGAAGTAGTATGAGAGAAGGAGAAGGGATAAAGATAACATTGTTGCCCCCAACAGGGTCAACGCCTCCGCCGGCTACAGCACCCACCACCTGCGGGCCCATGAGCCACAACACTCGCTCCTCCACGTCAAAGAGGTTCCCCTCCTCCAGTCCTCTGCTGTTCCCATCTGATATGTGTCACTCCAGCCTGCAAAAGAAAGGAATTTGTGTGAGTAAGAGTCCAGCTATGTATGTGGAATATATGCCTGCCATGGTTGAATAGCTGTGAATGTAGGCACGACATGAGATGAGGATGTGAGTGTGACTCTCTGCAGATGCTTGGTGGATGAATGGTGTGGAAGTGCCGGTTTGCACAGTGTGCGCAGACAGAAGTTAAGAGGCTGGTATGGAGGAGGTGCAGCAGCTTGTACTTTCCTTTACCACCCGACTGAGGTCGTTGAATTTCTTGCACACGTGGTGAGTGTTAGCGTTAGTGTTTTCTCAGAAGAATCACTCAACACTCAGAGTCGGTTCCAATGCTGATGCGGCCTTTATTACGCTTAGCGGGGAGGAAATCACAAGACTGAGTCCAGGCTTCTCTCCACAGAACAAAGGGTTACATTCACTTTTATATGTTTCACAACAGTTACAAACAGTTTACTACAGTTACACAGCCCATCACGGCTGGACACAAGCCAATCACAACGATTATAGATTACCTATAGGTTCTTTTAACCCAATAGAATTCCCCTTATGTCTCAGGAAGCATGTGTTCGTCTCTTGTCAGCTTGGGCTGATTGATATAGGTTCTCTCACTAGTTCTTTCTTCTTGGAGAAATAATTGGTTTATAACCTTGTTTACAGGAGATGAGTTCTCTTATCTCTTTCTTCCTGGGGAATTAATTGGTTTATGGCCTTGAATACGGGAGATGGGTTCTCTCCTCATTATTCTTATCCTGCATCCAAGGCATTCCTATAGTGGGCCTCACAGGGTTATTGCTCGGTCATTGAACATTCAACAGTTCACAGCTTGACTACCTGATTTCCCATCATGCCTGGGCAGCCATTTTATGTGTGGCCACTTTAAACTTATATGCGTTTAGATATATCTAGCAGGTGCCTAATGCCTAGTATTCTGGTAAATTCTAAAGGTGCCTACCTCCTTTCGGTAAAGGGACTAGTCCTAGTCCCCTTTTAACCGACCATTCGACCTTTATTAGATTTTGTGCACGGCCCGGTACTCCCTGCCTCAACGTGCTGGCCAGTCACGCGGTTTCAGGAGTCCCGGTTGCTTAAATCGAATTGACAAAGGCCAAATCCTCCTGCCCCCTTACAAAACAGGCTTGTTTAGTATCCGGTGAATGGTGATTTGTCCGTCTTCGTTGTGCGTGGTGTCTGCATGCCTGGCAGGCCATTACGCCCCATGTTATTGCTAAGATCAATTGTATCCCGACCAGTATATGTGAAATTATTCGAATCCATGGGTGGATGTTCACATTTATTCCCCAGTCCCAGACCTTTCTCCACCAACTCTGACTTTGTAAGTCTACCTCGGTATCTTCTTCCAGTACTTTGATTTTAGTTTGTAGTTGGTGGTAGAGCTTTACGGATTGACCCACTCTGAGCCTCAACTCTGGTAATACTTTGGTTAGATGTGGGATAAGGACCTGATCTGGTTCGTCATAATCCTGTAAATGATCACGGAGCTGATCGGTTACCTCAATAACTTCGGACTTCCGGCGCCTAACCTGGGTGATATGCGCTTGCCCGATCGCGACAGGTCGTAGTGGTGTAAAGCAAAAGTCTGGCTGTGGTATAGGGCACTGCAGGTCATTATACTGGAATGAACGCTCAGTAGTAGAGACGCAGTATCTTCCCTTCCCTCCGTAGCCTGCCCTCGCGAAGTGCATGTGTGCGGGCACTATTTCTAGTACACACCCGTCGGTTTGGTTAAACCCGCACTCGTCTAGCTCCCCTCGGCCCACCGGGTGAGGGCATACTGTGATTTCCCCCTTTTGCTTGCAATCTGCTAGGGAAATCCTGGTAAGTATGTTGTTTCGACGAACGGCAGAGGTGGTGGTCAGGTAGTAGCGTATGGAGACATTTTCCCGTATTATTCCGATATTCTCTCGTTGGTATAGGGGGAACGGCCCTGAGTCCGGCGTGGCTATAGGGATCATCAGGACTATCCCTATCCCGGTAGTCCTACCCATCTGGCAATCTGGAATTGCTGGGTATACTCTGGTCAGTCCCTTCAGAGTACAATTATCCAGTGTCCCCCTTTGGTTAGCCAACTGAGCTAAATGTGAACTGTCTATCCAATCGGGTACTTCCCCGCGTTGGATCTGGTCGAGATTGTGGCGGATCTGTCCCACCATCCACAGACCATAAGCTTGACAGAGTTGCCCCTGTCTTTGCTTTCCCTGTATCTTCCTGTTCTCTATCAATGAGGTGATTGATGGTTCTGGTGTGAGCTTCCAGGACTGAGATGCCATCCAGCTGGATTTTGACACCCTCCTTTCCTAGGTTGGCTTGGTCTTCCTGGTTTTGCTCCACCCTTTCCAATAACCCCTTCATCACCCCTCTAAGCTGTTCCACCCTCTCATTTAATCCTTGTATGTCTATCGAATTCACTATGGAGGTCCCTGTATTGAAAACGGTAGCAACATCATTAACTATTTCCCTCTTCATCCTGGGGGCTAACCCCTGTCCCCGGAACCTACTGGCACCCATTGCATCGGCAGCCTGCTGCATTACAACTTTACTTAATACATTGTACATCTTCCTTGACTGTTCTGTACAGTATTCCGGCATCTGGATGCCTGAAATATTGATCAGAACAGGCACAATTTCATGTTTAACATTATCATACAACAGTTCCCCCTCGTTGTACATTACAATCCCATTCTCTGGTTCCTTCGTAGTTATGGGACAAGGCAGTTCCTCAGGCAATGTAGTGATTCTTATGGGGCGCGGTGTCGGAGGGGGTGAGAAACATACATACAATGATATTGCAGCCGCCCCCGCCTCCTCGTAATACCCACACAGCCCCATTCCCTTCTTGCGGATGACTGATTGCTGGGATTGTCCCGGAGGTGCGCAAATTATGCCGAAAGTACATTCATCAGGCCCTTTGACATCCCTCCGTTTAATGCATCTGCTCCTTATACCCGTGGAGCACTGTACACATACTCTTATTCTTATTAGGATTCTTATTAGGATTCTTATTAGGATTCATTTGTAACCATGCATTAAAATAAGTCCTGTCCTTGCTCCAGTCCTTGGCTGCTGGGATGCACATACCGTCTGTTAAATTAAACAAGACTCCATAGTTCATGTAGTTGTTTATTTCCAGCGTGCTCTGCTGTCCGTCGGTGTTGCCCAGGGTACGTGCATGTCGCAGGGCTATCCATATTACGAGTAGCGCCTTTCGTATTCCCATTCCGGTAATATTATCTGTAATTTTAAACAGACGGCCTGGTCGTCACCAGGGGTTAAGTTTTTTGCTCTACGAGTGTCCCTGTCACCCTGCAAAATCAGAAGTACAAGGTTATAATCGAACCATTTCGAGCTGAATCTGTAGGCGTGCGCCCGTGTCTTTACCCACTTAAATATTACCCAAACTCCTATTATGACCAAGGCCAAAGCTATTCCTCCAAACATCGCTATCTGCTTTACCGTTAGGTTGGGTTTGTGGACTACACCTACCCACCGTGGGGTACATTGGCTCTATTGCCAGAGGTGATGGTGCTATGGCTGCGCACTGCACTATCCGTCTCGTCCCGTTATCTCTTCCAGCCTCTTTATCTTAGCTTTTAACTCTTCAATTTGTTTTATTGAGTATCTATTTCTTTATTGTATCAGGCAAGTATTATTACATAAGCTAGTTCTGTTTTTATTTTTGTTTCCTCTGTTAGGTGAGTCTTTTTTTTCTATTAAGAAATCCAAATTAATATGTTCAGTATAAAACGGCTGTCAATGGAAAGGGTTAACTCCTTTCCAGGTTTGTAAGAAGACCTGATGTCATTACGTGACTTCACGTAATCATCTGAAAAAAAGTCTTTGTGCCTTCAAAACTGGCTTCGAAATTAGGAATCCGTTAAAAACAGCATAAATCATTAGAGTAAACTCCAATGTTTTCTTAACTTCTAATTCAAGTACTTGCCAAAGAATTTTTTTTTAAATTGTTTTAAAACAAGACCACACATACAATAGCAATTTTGTTTACTGAAATTCAATTCTGTTTTTTTTTTATTTCTCTCTTTCTCCTCGTTATCTTCAAAACCCTCCTGCTTGTTTAAACTGTTCGGGACATTTTTGATAAACACTGTCCATTTTGGAAATCTTTTCAAACTGCATTGAAACTTTTTCATAATTTAAAATTCGAATCCATGTAGAGTGTTTTTTACTTATTCCAATTTTTTTTTTCCTTCTAATTAAACCAATATCTTTTTCACAGCAAACATCAACTAGTATTTAGTAAGTTATGTCTTTTTCCATTTAGTCCGTTACATCTTTTTTTTTTCTTTCTTCAAATTAGGTTTTGTATTTTACACGGAGGGTTCGTAACTCCATAAAGTTGTTAATTTAAAATCATTTGTTTACTTTCAAAGTGGCGTCTTTATCTTTTTCTTTTTCTCCATAACTGGAATGGAATCCAGCTTTGAGAGTTTGAGTGCTGCCTTTCGTTATCTCAAAATGCTCCAGTTTCAAAGTCGTTACTAAAGCTTGCTGTTTTTAACATTTTCCAAAAGTCCCTTTTATACCTTCGCAGATAGCTCGCCACTCGCCCAGAAGTTTGACCTGATCAGATTTAATTTAATAATTTTTTTTTTTGAATCCACCTCAGTATTTTCTGTGCCTTCTCTGAATATCTCAAAATCCCAATTCAAACTTTGTAATTTCAATCTTTATTTAAAACTTTTTTTTTTTGCTAGAAGCTCTTTTTTTTTAAAGCATTCTTTATCTCATTCCGAGACTAAATTTATGTCTTTCAACCCAATCAATCATTGCATGTTTTCTTTCGGCAAGTAAGTGAGCGTGTCAAATAAATCTTTTGCTCAACAAACCTATCCTTTATTTGTTTATTTTCCTAGCTCCGTAACTTATCATCCGAATAAATCCACACCTGCGTTTCTAACTTAAATGTCTTAAAACTTCCCACATACAGGACAACATTACAAAGGGTTAAAAAAAGACTTTCACTCTGTTTCTAAAATAAACAGACACTTGCATTCCTCTTCCAACCAGGCTTTCGGAACATGAAAACATAAAAAAATTCATTCTGCAGTCAAAAATCACACAGACACTTCTCACTCAACGATCAGACATTTACAACAGTCTCTCTTCTTGTTTTGGCCGGCTCTATTTTTGGATCCATGACCTTTCAGGGAATTCGTAGTTTTATCGAAATAATTCCTCACATAACTAGTTCCTGAGGATTCCACCCTGCTTTAATCATTTTTTCAATTAGCTTCTTTTGTTTTTCCGCCAGGTGGCGGGTAAGCGATCCTTCTGGTCCCCACTCGAGTTTACTTGTTTTCATGGCCATTCCTGGGTAGGACTAGTACCGTTAGGAATCTACTCTCAGAGGTCCGCTTTCTTTCTAGCGCGACTTGTAGTAAACTGTCTCTTGGCTACTGTCAGGTCACAAGTTCTGCTGTTACACAAACTTATACAATTCTTAAAAACGCGCTTAAGCAATTCCCGCAGTGCTCTACGTATCCTTAACGACTACCTACCACCGCTCGGCCCGTTGGTCCGACCCTGTTCACAGGTTTGGATTCCGTTAGCCGCTGTACACCGCTTGGTTCTACCCCGGGGTATTTCAAATTACATTACTGGGTCCGGAAGATGTCTCTCGGTATCACGATCCCACGGTCTAAGTGTGTTCCCTACGCCTACTTGGTTCCTGGCCGTCACGTGGGACAAAAGTCCTCTTAATTCAGGCTCAGGCTAGGCGTTTGAGATATTAGACCGTCTCCTCGTGTCGATCAACCAACTTCCACCTTCCGCACCCTTTATACTTAAAAATCGTTTTTTTTTTTACACTCACCCGGGTTTTTCCAAGGGCGTCCAGCGACTCCGGGAAATCCCGTCGACTACGCCACTGTTAGCGTTAGTGTTTTCTCAGAAGAATCACTCAACACTCAGAGTCGGTTCCAATGCTGATGCGGCCTTTATTACGCTTAGCGGGGAGGAAATCACAAGACTGAGTCCAGGCTTCTCTCCACAGAACAAAGGGTTACATTCACTTTTATATGTTTCACAACAGTTACAAACAGTTTACTACAGTTACACAGCCCATCACGGCTGGACACAAGCCAATCACAACGATTATAGATTACCTATAGGTTCTTTTAACCCAATAGAATTCCCCTTATGTCTCAGGAAGCATGTGTTCGTCTCTTGTCAGCTTGGGCTGATTGATATAGGTTCTCTCACTAGTTCTTTCTTCTTGGAGAAATAATTGGTTTATAACCTTGTTTACAGGAGATGAGTTCTCTTATCTCTTTCTTCCTGGGGAATTAATTGGTTTATGGCCTTGAATACGGGAGATGGGTTCTCTCCTCATTATTCTTATCCTGCATCCAAGGCCCTGGGCCTCACAGGGTTATTGCTCGGTCATTGAACATTCAACAGTTCACAGCTTGACTACCTGATTTCCCATCATGCCTGGGCAGCCATTTTATGTGTGGCCACTTTAAACTTATATGCGTTTAGATATATCTAGCAGGTGCCTAATGCCTAGTATTCTGGTAAATTCTAAAGGTGCCTACCTCCTACAACAGTGAGGCTTCTCTGCACCATAGTGCTGGCCGACAACTCCTGGGCCCTCTCTTGCCACATGGCACAGAAAACCTGTGGTGATGGTCTCCTTCCCGATACAGGGAACAGGGACTCCCTCCTGGTCTCGAGTGCCCCCACCAATGTCTCCAGAGCCACATCGTTGAATCCTGTAGCCCGCTCCCTTGAAGGGGAATCACCAGCAGTCATTTCACTGGCTTCCTCAGCTCCATAGGTCAGTGACTGAAGTTCAGCAATGCTGAAAATGAACAGCAGCACGTTCAAATGACCTCCCCTGTAAGAGCCAAATGGAGCTGAAGTCAAAGATTGAAGGCTGATTGCTGAATGGAACTCAACTGAAATAAAAACAGAGAATGTTGGAAATCTCAACAGGTCAGGCAGCATCTGTGGAGAGAAAAATAAAGTTAACGTTTCGGGTCGACGAACCTTCATCAGAACTCGGCTGAATTTGGGTAAGTAGCTGTGAATAGAGCCCCTGCAGCCATTGGCATCTCATTTACCGCCTCCCCCCCGCCTTCACTCCTGGGGCAAAACCGCCCAATTTCACACAATTTAGCAAGGCATTTCACTGGGCGCTAAAGTTTCTAAATTAAAAATTTATTGCCCCAAACGAGGCGCTGCTGAATTTTGCCCCCTAAAGTCAGTGTCAGCTGTGGCTCAGTGAGTAGCACTCTCGCTTCTGAGTTAGAAGATTGTGGGTTCAAGTCCAACTCCAGGAACTTGAGCACAGAAATCTAGGCTGACACTCTAGTGCAGCACTGAGAGAGTGCTGCCCTGTCGGAGGTGCCGTCTTTCGAATGAGATGTTAAACCGAGGCCCCATCTCTTAGGTGGACGTAAAAGATTCCATGGCACTATTGCGAAGAAAAGCAGGGAGTTATTCCTGATGTCCTGGCCAATATTTATCAGAATGATTATTTGCACTCATTTCTTGAGCATCCTCTGCGCTTGCACACCCTGGAATCCGCCCCCGACACCTATGCATGTGCAGGCTCCTCGAACCTGACACCGGAAGTGGGGCCTGTATTGTGAGGAGCTGTGCTGCGTGGAATTGTATCACATGTGCCGAACTTTTGGATTATCTTCAGGACTTTTGCCTCGAATATCGTTGTGATTATCGAAAAGAACATTTTCGCGGCCTTCGGTGGGAGCAAAAACATCGGAGGTGGGGGAGAGAATGGGGCGGGGGGAAGACAGAGAGAGAGACAGGGGGCGGAGAGAGAGAGAGGCTGGAGGGAGAAAGAGAAAGACTGGGGGGGAGAGAGAGGGAGGGAGATACGGCAGGGAGAGAGAGAGAGAGAGAGAAACTGGTGGGTGAGAGAGAGACTGGGGGGGAAGAGAGAGAGAGAGTCTGGGAGGTGAAAAAGAGAAACTGGGGGGCAAGAGAGTAAGAGAGACTGCGGGGAAAGAGAGAGAGACTGCGGTGAGAGAGAGAGAGAATGGAGGGGAGAGAGAGAGTGGGAGGGGGTAGAGAGAGAGAGAGACGGGGAAAGGGGGAAGAGAAACTGGGGCTGAAGAGAGAGAGAGAGAGAGACTGGGAAAGGGGGGTAGTGAGAGAAAGAGGGACTGGGGTGGGGGGGGGAAGAGAGAGAGATAGAGAGAATGTGGCGGGAGAGAGAGAGACTGGGGGAGGGAGAAAGAGACACTGTGGGGGGGTGGGGAAGAGAGAGAGAGAGAACTGGGGGGGCATGAACTTGGGCTGGGGGGATCAGGAACTAGGGCTGGGATGGGACAGGAACTTTGGCTGGGGGGTGGGGGGCATAACTTGGGCTGGTGGAGGACTGTGGGAGAGAAAACATCGAAGGTGGGTGTTATGTATTGATGTGTGTATCGTCCTGGTACCTTAAATGTAATGTAAGCACAATGCTACGCCACAGAGGGCGCTGTGGTGGGAAACCTGGAAGTCCCTGCAACAGGCACTATAAAAGGCTGACCACCACACCTGAGAGACACTCTGGAGCTGAACAATAAAGGACGAAGGTCACAGCAGTTAGATTTACACCAGACTGTGTGGAGTCAGTGATTTGTGTGCTACATACACCACAGTGGGAGAGAAAATGGGGGGGGGGCGGAGAGTGAGACACTGAGAGGAGGATCGAGAGAGAGAGAGACACTGGGGTGGAAGAGAAAGAGAGCGACTGTGGGGGAAGAGAGAGAGACTGAGAAGAAGCAGAGAAACCCAAGACAAAAAACAAAAAGGGCCACTGTACAGCAAAATTCTAAAAGGAAAAAGGGTGTTAAAAAAACAAGCCTGAAGGCTTTGTGTCTTAATGCAAGGAGTATCCGTAATAAGGTGGATGAATTAACTGTGCAAATAGATGTTAACAAATATGATGTGATTGGGATTACGGAGACGTGGCTCCAGGATGGTCAGGGCTGGGAACTCAACATCCAGGGGTATTCAACATTCAGGAAGGATAGAATAAAAGGAAAAGGAGGTGGGGTAGCATTGCTGGTTAAAGAAGAGATTAATGCAATAGTTAGAATGGACATTAGCTTGGATGATGTGGAATCTATATGGGTAGAACTGCAGAACAGCAAAGGGCAAAAAAGGTCAGTGGGAGTTGTGTACAGACCTCCAAACAGTAGTAGTAATGTTGGGGAGGGCAGCAAACAGGAAATTAGGGGTGCATGCAATAAGGGTGCAGCAGTTATAACGGGTGACTTTAATATGCACATAGATTGGGCTAACCAAACTGGAAGCAATACGGTGGAGGAGGATTTACTGGAGTGCATAAGGGATGGTTTTCTAGACCAATATGTCGAGGAACCAACCAGGGGGGAAGGCCATCTTAGGCTGGGTGTTGTGTAATGAGAGAGGATTAATTAGCAATCCCATTGTGCGAGGCCCCTTGGGGAAGAGTGACCATAATATGGTGGAATTCTGCATTAGGATGGAGAATGAAACAGTTAATTCAGAGACCATGGTCCAGAACTTAAAGAAGGGTAACTTTGAAGGTATGAGGCGTGAATTAGCTAGGATTGATTGGCGAATGATACTTAAGGGGTTGACTGTGGATGGGCAATGGCAGACATTTAGAGACCGCATGGATGAACTACAACAATTGTACATTCCTGTCTGGCATAAAAATAAAAAAGGGAAGGTGGATCAATCGTGGCTATCAAGGGAAATCAGCGATAGTATTAAAGCCAAGGAAGTGGCATACAAATTGGCCAGAAATAGCAGTGAACCCGAAGACTGGGAGAAATTTAGAACTCAGCAGAGGAGGACAAAGGGTTTGATTAGGGCAGGGAAAATGGAGTACGAGAAGAAGCTTGCAGGGAACATTAAGACGGATTGCAAACGTTTCTATAGATATGTAAAGAGAAAAAGGTTAGTAAAGACAAACGTAGGTCCCCTGCAGTCAGAATCAGGGGAAGTCATAACGGGGAACAAAGAAATGGTGGACCAATTGAACAAGTACTTTGGTTCGGTATTCACTAAGGAGGACACAAACAACCTTCCAGATATAAGAGGGTTAGAGGGTCTAGTAAGGAGGAGGAACTGAGGGAAATCCTTATTAGTCGGGAAATTGTGTTGGGGAAATTAATGGGATTGAAGGCCGATAAATCCCCAGGGCCTGATGGACTGCATCCCAGACTTAAGGAGGTGGCCTTGGAAATAGCGGATGCATTGACAGTCATTTTCCAACATTCCATTGACTCTGGATCAGTTCCTATCGAGTGGAGGGTAGCCAATGTAACCCCACTTTTTAAAAAAGGAGGGAGAGAGAAAACAGGGAATTAGAGACTGGTCAGCCTGACATCGATAGTGGGTAAGATGATGGAATCAATTATTAAGGATGTCATAGCAGCGCATTTGGAAAGAGGTGACATGATAGGTCCAAGTCAGCATGGATTTGTGAAAGGGAAATCATGCTTGACAAATCTTCTAGAATTTTTTGAGGATGTTTCCAGTAGAGTGGACAAGGGAGAACCAGTTGATGTGCTGGGGCCCCAGCTGTTTACACTGTACATTAATGATTTAGACGAGGGGATTAAATGTAGTATCTCCAAATTTGCGGATGACACTAAGTTAGGTGGCAGTGTGAGGTGCGAGGAGGATGCTATGAGGCTGCAAAGCGACTTGGATAGGTTAGGTGAGTGGGCAAATGCATGGCAGATGAAGTATAATGTGGATAAATGTGAGGTTATCCACTTTGGTGGTAAAAACAGAGAGACAGACTATTATCTGAATGGTGACAGATTAGGAAAAGGGGAGGTGCAACGAGACCTGAGTGTCATGGTACATCAGTCATTGAAGGTTGGCATGCAGGTACAGCAGGCGGTTAAGAAAGCAAATGGCATGTTGGCCTTCATAGCGAGGGGATTTGAGTACAGGGGCAGGGAGGTGTTGCTACAGTTGTACAGGGCATTGGTGAGGCCACACCTGGAGTATTGTGTACAGTTTTGGTCTCCTAATCTGAGGAAGGACATTCTTGCTATTGAGGGAGTGCAGCGAAGGTTCACCAGTTTGATTCCCGGGATGGCGGGACTGACCTATCAAGAAAGACTGGATCAACTGGGCTTGTATTCACTGGAGTTCAGAAAAATGAGAGGGGACCTCATAGAAACGTTTAAAATTCTGATGGGTTTAGACAGGTTACATGCAGGAAGAATGTTCCCAATGTTGGGGAAGTCCAGAACCAGGGGTCACAGTCTAAGGATAAGGGGTAAGCCATTTAGGACAGAGATGAGGAGGAACTTCTTCACCCAGAGAGTGGTGAACCTGTGGAATTCTCTACCACAGAAAGTTGTTAGGCCAATTCACTAAATATATTCAAAAAAGAGTTAGATGTAGTCCTTACTACTAAGGGGATCAAGGGGTATGGTGAGAAAGCAGGAATGGGGTACTGAAGTTGCATGTTCAGCCATGAACTCATTGAATGGCGGTGCAGGCTAGAAGGGCCGAATGGCCTACTCCTGCACCTATTTTCTATGTTTCTATTTCTATGACTGGGGGTGAGAGAGAGAGAGAGAGAGAGACTGAGGGTGAAAGAGAGATATTGGGGGAGGGAGAGAGAGTGGGACGGGGTGGGAGGAGAGAGATGGGGGGAGGAGAGAGACTGGGAGCAGAGAGAGAAATAGAGAAAGAGACTGGGGTGGGGGGGGGGGTAGAGCGATAGAGAGACGGGGGCGGGGAGAGAGAGAGACTGTTGGTGGAGGAGAGAAAAAGAGACTGGTGGGACCAGAGAGAAAGAGACTGGGGTGAGGGGGAGGGGAGAGAGGGAAACACTGGGGGTGGGAGAGACGGAGAGACTGGAGTAGGAGACAGAGAGACACTGGGTGAGAGACAGAGAGAGACTGGGATGAAAGAGAGAGACTGCGGGGTGGGGGGGTGGGGAAGAGAGACAGACAGAGAGAGAGAGAGACAGACACACAGTTGGGGGGGAGGAGAGAGAGAGATACACAGCCACACAGTTGCGGGGGAGGAGAGAGAGAAAGAGCGAGAGAGACACAGTTGGTGGGGAAGAGAGAGAGAGAGAGAGAGACACACACAGTTGGCGGGGGGGGGGGGGAGGTGTTGCATATGTCGGCACCTTTAGTAATGACTCCACGAGGCAGGGTATGATACTTAAACTGTGTAGACCTGCAGTCCTTTATTTGTAACTCCTGAGTGAGAACAACAAGCTATGTGTTCCTTTTTATACTGGGTTACCTGCAGTGTGCAAGTAACCCTTAGGTCTCCAGCAGCAGCACCCTCTGGTGTACAGACAAGGTGTGTACAGTGTAAGGGTACATTCAGTGTTGCATAACAGTGTTACAGACATCACACAGTAAATAGGCATGCATACACAACAACACTTCCCCCTCTAAGTATTTTTCATATCCTATTGTTATGCCCAGGGGAGGTGATCAGTAATGGGCTATGGGAGGTTGTGGTGAGGATTGTGTGGTTGCCAGGTGTGACCCCTGTGCTTGAGGCTGGCCTCGTACGTTTCCCCTCCCTCACACACAAACCAAGTGAGTGTTACTGTTGTGGGATCCCTCTGGGGGTTAGCCACGGCAGCAGTGGATGGTGTGTATACACTGTGATGTGGGTAGTTGTGGGCAGGGCCACAAGACTGGGTGGGCTCCTTGTCCACCAATTGGGATGAGGGTCAGGTCATCCCAGGGTTTGCCAGGGAAGCTGGAGGGTATTGGCCTCATGCTCCTGGTGTTGGCCCTGATGGCCAGGGGTTTTAGGGCTGATCTGGTGCAGGTTGCCATTGGTGGTGGCTGGGCTGCCCATTGACCACTGTCCCTGTAGTGGGTCTGCTCCCACTAGCTGTGTGTGTCCTGCAAGGGGCATCACATTCGTTCCAAAGGTCCAGGCTACATGGTCAGGTAGCCTGCTGGACCTGGAGGTCTCCCACAGGGGGATTCCATTGGCATCAGCCTGGTTCCTGTAGGACCCAATGTCCTTTGGCAGTGTCCTACCGGTATACATGACACTTTGGCTCTGATCAGTCAAGCCTGCATTATACATTCTAGCATTTGCATCACTTTTGGGTGTCCTGGTTTCAACAGACATGGTTACATTAGGCATTTCACATTCTTTATCATTATTGTTAAGCATAATAAACTTGTTCTTAACCTTACTGACACCTGCATTCATCTCATTAGTCACATTAGTTAAACCAGCATCACAATTCATGGTTACATTGCATAAATTTTCATACTTGCATCCTTTAATTGCATCTTTAGATTTAAAGTCCGTGTACTCAAATAGTTGAAACTTCCCCTTTAAATGTTTTTGGTACTGGTCTCCTTTAAGGGAGTCTTCAAATCCGATTGGCCGCTCAATGTCACATGATGCTCCTCCGTGTTCACTCGTGGCATGGCGGAGGCCATTTTGATTACAGGTTCTGCTGCTTGTGGTGCTGCAGCCATTTTCTGGTCTTGCTGCAGGTAGGCTGTTGTGCTCTTTTCTTCCACAGGTTCGACCCTGGACATCGGGAATCCATTTCTTTCGTCGATGTTCACCTCTTGGAGTGCTGCCCTGGCCCGGAAAGTGGAGTTTGTCTCCTCGGTCTCGGAGATTTTGCCGGGGTGCTGTGGGCAGTCGAGCTGGACAGTGGAACCTCCAGTTTAACCAATTCCTGTCCAGCAGCGAGGGACCGTCGCCGGCTACAATCCACAGGGGGAGTTTGTTCAATACGTCGCCCTGGGAGACCTGGACATCTACACTGCCAACGATTTGGATTTTACCTTTGGTAAAGGTGAGCAGCTTTGTCTGTACAGGAGATAGTTTTGGTCGAGTGGCAGGATTCATCCAAATTTTTTCAAAGGTCATTTGGCTCATCACAGACTGGCTCGCCCCTGTGTCGATCTCCATGGAGACTGGGACCCCGTCGATGTCCACTTTCATCATCCACGGAGAACTTCTGGTGGAGCAGGTAAAGATTCCATACTCTTCTTCCAGGGTCCTCTTCATCTGTGTCGGAGCCCCGGTGATCAGCCAACTCATTAGAGACGTGGTGAGTACAGCCTTTTCTGCACATTCTCCGAAGGTGCCCTTTCTCTTTGCAGCCTTTGCATGTATAGTCTTTGTAGCGGCACTGGTGGGCCCTGTGGTTTCCTCCACAGCGCCAGCACGGGGCCATCCGGTTTGCCCCATGTGATGGACGCAGGGTTGTGGGACTCGGGGCAGCATTTCTGCCTTTAGAAGTATCCATGTGGTGCACTGCGCTCGCCGGTTTAGAGTCTTGGATCAGTATTCACCTGGAGTCGCTGGCCGAAACCATGTAGGCCTGGCTCACTTGAATTGCTTTCTGTAGGGTGACCGTGATGTCAGCCGAGAGCAATTTGTGTAGGAGGCCTTTGTGGCCGATTACGATGACAAATATGTCCCTTAGTGCTTCATTAAGGTGGTCGCCAAACTCACACGGTGCAGCTAGTCTTCTTAAGTTTGCAGCATACTTGGCAATTTCTTGGCCCTCAGGTTGCCGTAAGTGTAGAACCGGTGCCTGGCTGTGAGGATGCTTTCTTTCGGTTTTAGTTGTTCCTGTATGATTATTATAAGTTGCTCATAGCTCTTGGTGGTTGTCTTCTCCGAGACTAATAAGTCCCTGACGAGACCGTAGATGGTGGGCCCACAACTGCTAAGCAGGATGGCCCTGTGTTTGTTCGGTAGTGTAGCCGGTGTGTCCCCGTCCAGGTTGTTGGCTATAAAGAAGTGTTCCAATCTTTCCACAAAAGTGTCCCAATCTTCCCCCTCTGTAAATTGCTGAAAGTTGCTGAGGTTAGACATGTTGAGCGTATAGTTCGTGACCTCGTATTCCCGTCGCCAGTTGTGGGGTATGTAGGCACCTTTAGTAATGACTCCACGAGGCAGGGTATGATACTTAAACTGTGTAGACCTGCAGTCCTTTATTTGCAGCTTCTGAGTGAGGACAGCAAGCTGTGTGTTCCTTTTTATACTGGGTTACCTGCAGTGTGCAGGTAACCCTTAGGTCTCCAGCAGCAGCACCCTCTGGTGTACAGGCAAGGTGTGTACAGTGTAAGGGTACATTCAATGTTGCATAACAGTGTTATAGACATCACACGGTAAACAGGCATGCATACACAACAGGAGGAGAGAGAGAGAGAGAGAGACACAGTTGGGGGGGAGGAGAGAGAGAGAGAGAGAGACACACACAGTTGGGGGGGAGGAGAGAGAGAGAGAGACACAGTGAAGATGGATCACGTTTTTCTAACCCCACCCCCATTACACCCACACCTAATTTCTCGGAGAGCACGGTGTGTGTGACAAGGGTCATCATTGGAGTGGATGAAATCCAGAAATCACGACACTGTTATTCACCTCAGACCCAATAAACCTGTTAACAATCCGTGACCCATGCACAATGCCCCATTTCTGGTGGACGGGGCTGGGGTGGGGGGCATGAACTTGGGCTGGCGGGGGATCAGGAACTCGGACTGGGATGGGGCATGAACTTCGGCTGAGGGGGTATGAACTTGGCGAGGGGGGGGCAGAGAGAGACTGAAGGAGAGAAAGAGCGAGACTGGGAGAGAGAGAGGACATGGGAGAGGGGACTGGAGGGGAGAGGGGGAACTCTGAGAAGATGGATCACATTCTTCTAACCGCACACCATTACACCCACACCCAATTTCTCGGAGAGCACAGTGCATGAGTGCCAAAGGGTATCATTGGAGTGGATGAAATGCAGAAGTCACAACACTGTCATTCATCTCATACCCAATAAACTTATTAACAATCCATGACCCACGCACAATGCCCCATCTATGGCGGGTGGGACGGCGGTAAGGTCAGGAACTTGGGCTGGGAGAGGGTCAGGAGCTTAGGCTGGAATGGGGTTGGAACTTCGGCTGGGGGGGGCATGAACTTGGGCTGGTGATGATCTATGGGAGAGAAAATATCAGAGGTGGGAGAGACAATGGGGGAGGGAAGTAGAGTGAGCCACTGGGAGGGGAGAGAGAGAGACAGACAGACTGGTGAGAGAGAGACTGGGGGGAGAGAGAGCGAGACTGGGGGAGGCAGAGAGAGAGAGAGAGAGAGAGACTGGGGAGGCGGGAGAGAGATAGAGACTCGTGGGGGAGGAATCAGAGAGACTGGGGGGAGAGAGAGCGTCTGGGGCGGAGAGAGAGAGAGAGACTGAGGGGAGGAGGAGAAAGGGAGACACTGGGGGGGGGAGAGAGACTAGGGAGGGGAGAGAGGTAAATTGAGGGGAGAGTGAGAGAGACTATGGGGGGAGAGAGAGACTGGGGTAGAGAGAGAAAGAGAGAGACTGGGGAGAGAGTGAGAGAGCCTGTGGGGAGAGTGAGAGAGATAGTGGGGCAGAGAGAGAGATAGAGACTAGGGTGAGAGTGAGGGGATGTGGGAGAGGGGCTGGGGGTGTGGGTCATGAATTTGGGAGGGAGGGGGTTCAGTAACCTAGGCTGCAAGGGTCAGGAATTTTGGCTGGTGTGGGGGCATGAACTTGGGCTGGAGGTGGGTCAGGAACCTGAGCTGGGATGGGGCAGGAAGTTTGGCTGGGCAGGGGCATGAACTTGGGCTGGTGGGGGTCTGTGGGAGAGAAAACATCAGAGGTGGGAGATAGAATGGGGTAAGGGGAGAGAGAGACTCTGGGGAAAGAGAGAGAAAGAGACTGGGGGAAAGAGAGACAGAGACTGGGGAGTGAGAGAGAGAGACTGGGTGGGGGAGAGAGACGGGGGGGGGTGAGAGGTGGATTGGGAGGGGGGAGAGAGAGGGAGACGGAGGTGAAGAGAGACTGGGGGTGGAGAGAGAGAGAGAGAGAGAGAGACTGGGGAGGGGGGAGAGTGATAGAGAGAGAGACTTGGGGGGGGAGGAGACAGGGAGATTGGGGGAGGGAAGAGAGAGAGAGACTGGGGATGAGAGAGAGGGAGTGGGAGGGGGGAGAGAGAGAGAGAGAGACGGGGGGAAAGTGAGACTGAGGCGGAGAGAGAGAGAGACAGAGAGACTGAGGAGGGGGAAAGAGAGAGACTGGGGGAAGAGTAGAGAGAGAGAGAGAGATAGTCTGTGGGGCGGGGGGGGGGGTGGAGAGAGAAAGACTGGAGTGGGGGAGGAGAGAGAGAGACTGTGGGGGGAAGAGAGAGAGACTGGGATGGGGGAGGAGAGAGAGAGAGTCGGGGGGAGGCGGGGAAAGAGAAAGACTGGGGGGTGTGAGAGAGATACTGTGGAGGAGGGAGAGAGAGATTGGGGGAGACAGAGAGGATCTGGGGGCAGAGTGCGAGAGACTTGGAGACAGAGAGACTGGGGAGAGCGGGACTGCCGATGGGGAAACAGAAAGAGTGGGGCAGAGAGAGAGATAGAGACTGAGGGGAGAGTGAGAGACTGTGGGGAGAGTGAGTGAGAGAGTGGGGCAGGGAGAGATAGAGACTGGGGGGAGAGAGAGGGGACGTGGGAGAGGGGAGAGAGGGAACTCAGGGAAGACGGATCACGTTCTTCTAACCTCACCCCCATTACACCCACACCCAATTTCTCGGAAAGCATAACATGTGTGTGACAAGGATCATCATTGGCGTGGATGAAATCTGGAATTCACGACACATTCATTCACCTCATACCGAATAAATCTGTTAACAATCTGTGACCCATGCACAATACCCCATCTATGGCGGGCGGGGCAGGTGAAGGTCAGTAACATAGGCTGGCAGGGGTCAGGAACCGAGGCTGGGAGTGTCGGGAACTTCGGCTGGGGTGGAGGGCATGAACTTGGGCTGGCCGGGGGGTGGGGGGGGGGGAGTTGGCGGTGATCAGGAAATTGGGCAGGGGTGGGGCAGGAATGTCAGCTGGGGGGGCATGAACTTGGGCTGGTGGTGGTCTGTGGGAGAGAAAACATCAGAGGTGGGAAAGAGAATGGGGGCGGGAGGGAGTGGGAGGGGAGAGGGACTAGGAGGAGGGGCTGAGAGAGAGAGAGAGAGACTCGGGTGGGGAGAGCAAGAGACTGGGGGTGGGGAGAGTGAGACTGGGCGGGGAAAGAGAGAGAGAGAGAGAGAGAGAGACTGTGGGGGAGAGAGAGAGAGACTGGGGGGGGGGAGAGAGAGAGAGAGAGAGAGAGACTGGGGGAGAGAGTTAGAGACTGGAGGAGCGGGCAAAGAGAGACACTGGAGTGGGGAGAGAGAGACTGGGGGGAGAAAGACTGGGGGGAGAGAGAGAGAGCGAGACTGGGGGGAGAGAGAGAGAGCGACTGGGGGAGAGAAAGACAGAGGCTGGGTGTGCTGGGAGAGAGAGAGAGACTGTGGGGCTAGAGAGATATAGAGACTGTGGGGGTGAGGGGAGAGAGAGACTGTTGGGGGAGGAGAGAAAGAGAGACTGAGGGGATCATAGAGAAAGAGACTGAGGGGGGTGGAGGAGAGAGAGGGAGAGACTGGGGTGGGAGCGAGAGAGAGAGACTGGGGGTGAGAGAGAGAGAGAGAGTCTGGGGTGAGAGAGAGAGATTGGGGGGAGAGAGAGAGAGTGGGATGGGGAGAGAGAGAGACGGGGGGGGAAGAGAGACTGGGGTGGAGAGAGAGAGAGAGAGAAAGAGAGACTGGGGGAAAGAGAGGGAGAGACTGGCGCGGGGAGAGAGAGAGACTGGGGGGGAGAGAGAGAGAGACTGGGGGGATGAGAGAGAGAGAGAGAAACTGGGGGGGAGAGAGAGAGACTGTGGGGGGCTGGGGAGAGAGAGAGAGAGAGACTGCTGGGGGAGGTGAGAGAGAAACCGGGGGGATGAGAGAGAGAGAAACTGGTAGGGAGGAGAGAGAGACTGAGGGGGGGAGAGAGAGAGAGACGGGAGGGGGGAGAGAGAGATTGGGGGAGAGAGATAGAAACTGGGGGGAGAGTGAGAGAGACTGGGCGGGGAGAGAGACTGGGAGGCGGGCAGAGCGAGACTGGGGGGGAGAGAGGGAGAGCAACTGGGGGGGAGAGAGACAGAGACTGTGGGGAGGAGAGAAAGGGAGACTGGGGGACTAGAGAGAAAGAGACTGGGGGGTGGGAGGAGAGAGTGGGAGAGACTGGGGTGGGCGAGAGAGAGAGACTGGGGGTGAGAGAGAGAGATTGGGGGGAGAGAGAGAGAGAGAGTGGGACGGGGAGAGAGAGAGAGACGGGGGAGGGGTGTAATGTATGTATGCCTGGGTTTACCTGCCACCAGGGGAACGACCGTTGGAGGTCATTGGGCCACAGGCACACACGTGCAGCCCTTGTATATAAAGAAAGCCTCCGTGTTTAATCCTCACTTTGAGAGCGAATAAAGTAGAGTCAAGTCGCACCTGATTGAGTTCACGGTACTAAGCCGATTGAGTTATTGCATACGCAACATTTGGCAACGAGGCACAATACGAACTTTCACATACAAAAAAAAAAATGAGCACCATTGGAATCCTGGAGTAATTCGTGGAGGGAGAAGACTGGGAGGATTTTACAGATCGCCTCGACCAGTACTTCCTGGCCAACAAGATGGATGAAGACGCTGACGTCGTTAGGCGCAGGGCGGTTTTCCTCACGGTTTGTGGTCCAAAAATCTATGGCCTCATAAAGAATCTGCTCTCACCAGTGCGTCCAATGGAAAAGACCGATGAGGAATTGATTCGGGACCATCTCAAACCGAAAGAAGGCATTATTATCTCGAGATATCGCTTTTACAAGCATGTTCGTTCTGAGGGCCAGGGCGTGGCGGAATTTGTTGCCGACCTGAGACGTCTCGCTGGGACATGTAAGTTTGGTACCGCGTTGGAAGACATGCTGCGTGACGTCTTTGTAATAGGCATAAACCACGAAGTGATCCTGCGGAAGCTGCTGGCTGCAGAGACGCTGGATCTGAGCAGGGCCATCACGATCACCCAGGCTTGCCTGACCACGGTCGATAGTACAAAGCAGATATCCTCTCAGAGTTAGAACTCTACGGCAAGTACCGTGCACCAGATTGTGTCGTCGGTTTACAGAGCTGCACCTGGCAGGGCCTACCCGACTGTGTTTGTGAAACCTGTAGCTGCTCGAAGTCCGCCATTGGGCACGAATCCGATTTCACCCTGTTGGCATTGTGGGGGCAATCATCAACCTCATCAGTGCCGTTTCAGACAGTATATTTGTAGAGGCTGTGCGAAAATGGGGTACCTTCAGCAGATGTGTCGTAGCTCATCAAGCGTGCTGCGACACACCACGTGGGTGATGATGACCGATCCGGAGCGGATCCAGCAATGCAACCCGAGATACCCAAGGAGGAAGTGTAGAGTGTACATTCGTTCCTGACAAAGAGCCAACCGATAATGATTGAAGTAAAATTGAATGCCGTGCCGGTATCTATGGAATTAGACACAGGTGCGAGTCAGTCAATTATGATCCAGAGGACTTTCGAAAAGCTGTGGGACACCAAGGCCGTGAAACCCAAGCTGAGTCCAGTAAATGCAAAATTGCATACCTACACCAAAGAGCTCATACCAGTGATCGGTAGTGCAGCAGTAAGAGTGTCGTATGATGTGGCGGTTCATGATCTATCACTGTGGATCGTTCAGGCAATGGTCCAACGCTGTTCAGCAGGAGTTGGCTCGAAAAAATAAAATGGAACTGGAACGATATTAAAGCTTTGACATCGGTGTATGACGCTTCATGTGCTCAAGTGCTGAGCAAATTTCCCTCGCTGTTTGAACCGGGCATCGGCAACTTCACGGGAGCCAAGGTGTGGATCCACCTGGACTGGGATGCAAGACCCGTCCATCACAAAGCCCAGGCAGTCCCGTACATGAAGAGGGAGAAAGTCGAAATCGAACTGGACAAAGTCCAACGTGAAGGGGTCATTTCACCGATCGAATTTAACGAATGGGCTAGTCCCATTGTTCCTGCAAAAGAGTGATGGCACTGTCAGGATTTGTGGAGACTACAAGGTTACGATCAAGCGAGTTTCGAAACAGGATCAGTACCCATTACCAAAGGCTGATGACCTTTTTGCAACGCTAGCCGGGGGAAAGTCGTTCACCAAATTGGATCTGACGTCGGCCTATATGACACATGAGCTTGTCGAATCATCGAAGAAACTTACATGCATCAATACACATAAAAGGCTGTTCATTTACAACAGGTGTTCTTTCGGAATTCACTCGACTGCAGCCATATTTCAGAGAAACATGGAGAGTTTACTGAAGTCCATCCCTAGAACTGTGGTATTCCAAGACGACATTCTGGTCACAGGTCGTGACACTGCCGAACACCTGCACAACCTGGAAGAGGTTCTACGTCGTCTGGACAAATTGGGGCTCAGGCTGAAATGTTCAAAGTGTGTCTTTATGGCACTGGAAGTCAAATTCCTGGGAAGGAAGATAGCTGCAGATGGCATCAGGCCTACGGACTCGAAAACAGAGGCCATCAAAAATGCACCCAGACCCCAGAATGTGACAAAGCTGCATTCATTCCTTGGTCTTCTCAACTACTTCGGTATTTTCTTACCTAAATTGAGCACATTATTAGAGCCACTACACATGTTGCTCAGAAAAGGCGACAACTGGGTTTGGGGTGTATCTCAAGACAGGGCCTTTGAGAAGGCTAAAAATCTGCTTTGTTCCAACAAATTGCTGGTACATTATGACCCGTGCAAGCGTTTAGTATTGGCTTGTGACGCTTCTTCACATGGGGTTAGTTGCGTGCTCCAACAATCCAATGAGTCGGGCAAACTACAACCCATTGCGTACGCGTTGAGAAGCATGTCTAAAGCGAAATGAGCCTATGGCATGGTAGAGAAAGAAGCTTTAGCCTGCGTATATGGGGTTAAAAAGATGCACCAGTATCTGTTTGGTCTTCGTTTTGAGCTTGAAACTGATCACAAGCAGCTCATATCTTTGTTTTCAGAGCATAGAGGTATCAATACTGTTGTGTATCTATAATATAAGTATACTCCCTGTACACTCAATGTACAGTTACATAAGACGACTGGATGTACCTTCACACTGTATATACTATGCTTGTGTTAATTCCCGGATTCTTTTACCTCAATCTGGTTCAGTAAAATTACTGAGTCGAATACCTCTTGTGCTTTGAACAAAGCAGTCTTTATTACCGGCCAGTAAGACCTATCAGACAGAAGATATACTCTCTGGATAGAGCGTACACACTCCCTACGGATAGGTGAAGTTACATCGTAAAGCGTTAACAGTTATACAGTTTTGAAATCAGATAACAAAATACAAATGGATTGACAGTCTAACTCAGCCACTCATTAGTCAATCTATATGAGATGTTCTTCTTGAAAGCTCAAGTATTGCCTCCAAATGTTTCAATCTAATGGTGTGACTATTTACTGAGACCTTGCAATTCTGCAGATGTATTTCATGTTACAATTATATATTATTGGCAGGATTAGTGACTTGAAACCTTGAGACAGACTGTTAGCTATGCTGATGTTGCACTATTTGCAATCTGACATTCTCCCAGCTATTCTTCCATGGCTTATACATTTTCATATATCCCATTTAGAAACATAGAAACATAGAAACATAGAAACATAGAAACATAGAAAATAGGTGCAGGAGTAGGCCATTCGGCCCTTCTAGCCTGCACCGCCATTCAATGAGTTCATGGCTGAACATTCAACTTCAGTACCCCATTCCTGCTTTCTCGCCATACCCCTTGATCCCCCTAGCAGTAAGGACCTCATCTAACTCCTTTTTGAATATATTTAGTGAATTGGCCTCAACAACTTTCTGTGGTAGAGAATTCCACAGGTTCACCACTCTCTGGGTGAAGAAGTTCCTCCGCATCTCGGTCCTAAATGGCTTACCCCTTATCCTTAGACTGTGACCCCTGGTTCTGGACTTCCCCAACATTGGGAACATTCTTCCTGCATCTAACCTGTCTAACCCCGTCAAAATTTTATATGTTTCTATGAGGTCCCCTCTCATTCTTCTGAACTCCAGTGAATACAAGCCCAGTTGATCCAGTCTTTCTTGATAGGTCAGTCCCGCCATCCCGGGAATCAGTCTGGTGAACCTTCGCTGCACTCCCTCAATAGCAAGAATGTCCTTCCTCAGGTTAGGAGACCAAAACTGTACACAATACTCCAGGTGTGGCCTCACCAATGCCCTGTACAACTGTAGCAACACCTCCCTGCCCCTGTACTCAAATCCCCTTGCTATGAAGGCCAACATGCCATTTGCTTTCTTAACCGCCTGCTGCACCTGCATGCCAACCTTCAATGACTGATGTACCATGACACCCAGGTCTCTTTGCACCTCCCCTTTTCCTAATCTGTCACCATTCAGATAATAGTCTGTCTCTCTGTTTTTACCACCAAAGTGGATAACCTCACATTTATCCACATTATACTTCATCTGCCATGCATTTGCCCACTCACCTAACCTATCCAAGTCGCTCTGCAGCCTCACAGCATCCTCCTCGCAGCTCACACTGCCACCCAACTTAGTGTCATCCGCAAATTTGGAGATACTACATTTAATCCCCTCATCTAAATCATTAATGTACAGTGTAAACAGCTGGGGCCCCAGCACAGAACCTTGCGGTACCCCACTAGTCACTGCCTGCCATTCTGAAAAGTACCCATTTACTCCTACTCTTTGCTTCCTGTCTGACAACCAGTTCTCAATCCATGTCAGTACACTACCCCCAATCCCATGTGCTCTAACTTTGCACATCAATCTCTTGTGTGGGACCTTGTCGAACGCCTTCTGAAAGTCCAAATATACCACATCAACTGGTTCTCCCTTATCCACTCTACTGGAAACATCCTCAAAAAATTCCAGAAGATTTGTCAAGCATGATTTCCCTTTCACAAATCCATGCTGACTTGGACCTATCATGTCACCTCTTTCCAAATGCACTGCTATGACATCCTTAATAATTGATTCCATCATTTTACCCACTACCGATGTCAGGCTGACCGGTCTATAATTCCCTGTTTTCTCTCTCCCTCCTTTTTTAAAAAGTGGGGTTACATTGGCTACCCTCCACTCCATAGGAACTGATCCAGAGTCAATGGAATGTTGGAAAATGACTGTCAACGCATCCACTATTTCCAAGGCCACCTCCTTAAGTACTCTGGGATGCAGTCCATCAGGCCCTGGGGATTTATCGGCCTTCAATCCCATCAATTTCCCCAACACAATTTCCCGGCTAATAAGGATTTCCCTCAGTTCCTCCTCCTTACTAGACCCCCCGACCCCTTTTATAACCGGAAGGTTGTTCGTGTCCTCCTTCGTGAATACCGAACCAAAGTACTTGTTCAATTGGTCCGCCATTTCTTTGTTCCCCGTTATGACTTCCCCTGATTCTGACTGCAGGGGACCTACATTTGTCTTTACTAACCTTTTTCTCTTTACATATCTATAGAAACTTTTGCAATCCGTCTTAATGTTCCCTGCAAGCTTCTTCTCATACTCCATTTTCCCTGCCCTAATCAAACCCTTTGTCCTCCTCTGCTGAGTTCTAAATTTCTCCCAGTCCCCAGGTTCGCTGCTATTTCTGGCCAATTTGTATGCCACTTCCTTGGCTTTAATACTATCCCTGATTTCCCTTGATAGCCACGGTTGAGCCACCTTCCCTTTTTTATTTCTATGCCAGACAGGAATGTACAATTGTTGTAGTTCATCCATGCGGTCTCTAAATGTCTGCCATTGCCCATCCACAGTCAACCCCTTAAGTATCATTCGCCAATCCATCTCAGCCAATTCACGCCTCATACCTTCAAAGTTAGCCTTCTTTAAGTTCTGGACCATGGTCTCTGAATTAACTGTTTCATTCTCCATCCTAATGCAGAATTCCACCATATTATGGTCACTCTTCCCCAAGGGGCCTCGCACAACGAGATTGCTAATTAATCCTTTCTCATTACATAACACCCACTTTACTGTCCTTAATTCCATATATTCCGTTCAGATATCCACATCCCCCCTTTTATCATTCTATGATAACATTTAGGATCATTCTATGAGTATTGCATTGTTGAGTAGTTCTCTAGTTTGTTGGATCATAACCCGGGAACCCTTGACCACAAGAGGGTCTGCTAACCTTGTCATTGCTTTACAGCAGAGGTTAAGGCAACCAACAATCAAACAGCAGGTAATTATTATGAGGAGAACAATTGCCCCATGTATTAGATAGGATCTCCAAGATCCACCCAGAAACCAATCAAACCTGCTAAGTTCTTTTGCTGGTGTGGATAACTTTTTCACCTCCCTCCTTATGTGATCGGCAAGGTGGGTTATGTTTTCTGAACTATCAGAATGTAAGTGCAACATTCAGATCCTATCAGGGCACACGTTCCCCCTTTCTCAGCTAACAGGTAATCGAGGGCCATTCGGTTTTGTAATGCTACGGTCCTTATCGCTACCATTTCAGCTGTGATGCCCTCCAGAGCCTCAGCAGTGCGGTTAGCTACCTGTTCCAATATCGTTTCTTTGAATCCATCTAACAGTCTCAGTTAGGGTCAGGGGAATGGTGCGCAAAGGAATTCCCCCTTTGGAATGTATAGGGATATGTGAACACACCCAGCATCTAGTGAAGTGCCGTTTTTCCGCATAAACGTAAGACATATACAAAAAGGTGTTTACATGGAGCTCTCGCCTTTGTCTTCCTTCCCGTGCACCAAAACTGTCATATATCAACACTATTATGCAGACAGTAGCATACAGACACAGTCTCATCTTATAAATAGTCCAATTATTTAGCTGATAAAAAGAGTTCTGTTTTCACGTTTCCCCTCAGGTCTCCGTCAGTGTATTTGGCTGTCTGACAGGTAAGAGTTCAAACTGATCCTCCTTCAACTGCCTTGTTCAGCTATAGGGAGGAGGAGATCTGGAACAGAAACAGGAATTAGACTAACCAGCAAAATTTGTTTAAATGGTGATGAGCTTGCAGTGGTGCAGGTAAACCCAGGCACTTTTCCCCTCAACCTTGGCTGCAGTGGGGGTAGTGAGTGACACCTAAAAAGGCCCCTCCTATTGTGGCTATAATCCCTTCCGAATCCATACTTCCCTGGTGCCACGAGGGACAATTCGGGTAAAACTGGGAGGTCGAGGTGAGCATCTTGAACCTGGTTGTGAACTAGTCGCAGAGCCTGAGTCAGAGAAAGAACATAGGTGGTCATCAGTCTAGCTGAGATCTCATATCTAGGAACAATTTCCCTCATTAACACCTTAACAACAGTCTGAGTCTTATCGTCCAGGTTAGGGTAGGCTTCAATCCATCTGCTAAACACATCTACTATTACTAACACATATCTGTAACACTGAACTTTTTGCAACTCAATGTAGTCCAACTGAAATGTCTCAAAGGGACCTTCGGGTAGGGGCGTTTTACCCCAATCACAGGGAACTCCCTTCCCTGGATTATGTTGCTGGCCAACCAGGCAACGACTACTGATGTTCTGGGTGAGCGCCTGGAGTTTAGGGTGCCACCAAGTAACCAAAAGTGTGTCACTCGTGGTCCTTGCTCCACAATGAGTAGCAAAATGCAGACATTCTATAACCCATGAGGCCAACTCGTCAGACATGCAAGTCTGTTCCGCAGGAGTGGTCCAGAGTTTAGAAACATTGTCATAAGTACATGCATAATATTTCCACAACAGTTTATCTTTTTCAGGAGCGTCCCCCTGTGCTTTTATAACATCTTGGATGGTTGGCATTGGTTTTTCCGAGGCTAACTTATCCTTCGCAGGATTTTTAGTCTGACTCATAATTTTGGGCACTACCATCTGTTGGTCACGAGAGGCCTGTTTGGCCTCTTGGTCAGGACAACGATTCCCTATATCAACCAGAGAATTTCCGGTAGTATGGGCGGTACATTTGACAATGGCAATGCGTTTGGGGAACATGAGGACTTGCAACAAATCAGATACTAACTGTTTATGAGATATCTTATTCCCCTGTGAGGTTAGAAATCCCCTATTTTTCCATAATTGTCCGAAATCATGCGCCACCCCAAAGGCATACCTAGAGTCGGTATAGATATTGACTTTGAGATCTTTGGCCAAGATACAGGCTTGGGTGAGGGCGAATTGTTGAGCAGAATTCCAAGACCTGATTCTCCTGGTTTACTGTGGCGTATCCTGAGATTCGTGTATCTTCTGGATTAATAGAAGTACTTCCGTCAACATACATAAACAATCATGACTGGGTTCTTCCTCATCTTGGGGTGGCTCAGTAAGAATACAGTCTGGATCTTCCATCAACTAAATCTTCCCTGACTGATGTGGCCTCTTAAATTAAAGATAAGCAATCATGACTGGGTTCTTCCTCATCTTGGGGTGGCTCAGTAAGAAAACAGGCCGGATTAATTGCAGTACAGTGCCGAAAAGTCAGTTTAGGATTGCCTGTGATTTCAGTGGGTTCTGTCGGATAGAGGGCCAGTCCACATTGCCCTGCACTGGGATCTCAATTAATGGGAGTATAACCCACTTGGAAGGGGTCCTCTGCCCACACATGAGGATCCACATAATCAGGTATGTCCGAGCCAGTATTTTCTCGGGGTCCCCATTAAATTGGACTGTTCGGCCATGTTTTACGATTTGCACATCCCGGCTGGTAGGGTCAGCCTCATCTATGGCCTTGCGTACCATAACTCCCAAATCTTTAGCATGGTGAGGGGCTAATACTTCACGAGCAATATGCGGTGCCATTGTTAGGGGCTGTTTCCACAGATTCTTATCCACTTCCACAAAATCTGCCTCTCTTTCCAGTCCAGTCACTCTAGCCCTTCACTTCCCCTTCGTGATCCTGATAAAAGTTCTGCAGGTCCTGATTCTTTCCACTGGGATCGTATGCTAGGGTCACGTGATAGGGTGCCTGCGGCAGGTCCAGAGACCACCACTGAGGGGTTCTAGTGGTATAATACTGCCGCTTAAGGGTTTCCTGTTTTACAATAATCCCATTATCTCCACACTCCAAATGCAACTGGAATTTGCAAAGGAGGTCTCTAGCCATCAAGTTACAGTCCAGATTGGTTGTGATAACAACTCGATGTTACACCGATTCTTCCTGGTAACCCATTTTAACCGGTTCTGACACTGGGAATGTCGAGATTTGTCCCAGGAATCCTGAAAGTTCCTGTGTTTCAGTAGAAGCAGGGAGTTTAAGCTTTGATTGTACAGAAGACATGAAGGCTCCCGTATCTATCAAAAAGAGTTGCCACTCATTCAGAATGGGTTCGTCGTCCGGGGAGGATCCCTGCACAATCAAGCTGCGTAGTCAATCGGGGGACAATTGACCAAAGGGGTTGTTCTGGGAGAAGTTAGTGTAAGATCCTCCTCTCCCCCCTTGCCCCCCTCCTCTTCCTCCTCTTCCTTTTCCATGCTGACGGTAGGGGCAATTTTTATTCCAATGTCCTTCCTGCCCACAATTAAAACAGTCAATTCCTCTTACCCAGTCCCGGCCTCTTCCCATACCATGCCGGGGACAATAGGGAGGTTTATTAGCAGGGCTCGGGCCGTTTGGTTGTTTAGTATAACCGTATCCTTGCTTATCCATCCAATCCTGTATGCAACACTGCGGTTCTATTGATCCTCCCTCCCGAGATGGCTCTTCCTTTCTAGTCACGTATTCAGTCTTGACCCGGGTTGGGGGCGCACCTCCCCCCTCCCCTTTCTTTTTCTGCCAATAATATCTAACTGCCCTTTCCATCTGTCCGGATAGCGTGAGCAATCAAATAGTTGTTTGAAGATCACAGACATCTATAGAGAGGTGGTCTGCAGCTTGTTGTGCATCAGGGTTTGGCATTGGTCTGACAGGGAATTGGTGTCGGGACTTTGGGATCTTGGAAATCATTTCTAGGCCGGAGGATGTTTCAGAGCTGTCTGACTGCTTGACAGTTCTGCGTCTCGATCGGCGGGGGTGTTTGCTATGTCTTTCACAACTTGGACTGGTAGGTTGACTAGAAGATTTACGGGACTGTTTGTGATGTTGAGATATAGTTCTGCCCTTTCGAGTGTGAGATCTGGTCCTTTCGGCTATATTGCCTGTGAACTGGGGATCCGAATCGCTATCAGAGGATGAGGAGTCAGTTTGGGTTTGTTGCTTTGGTGATATGTGGTTGTTCCTAACTCTTTTTACCGGAGTGTTAGGTGGAGGGTGTTGGGAAGAGGACTGGAGCAAGAGGCCAGGGGGTGCGGGAGGCGCCGTTGGGCGCTGAGTCAGTGGCCACTCATCAATTTCATCATCAGCCTCGGTTAACACAAAGCCAGCCATTTTAACTTGTAGTTGATCAATACCTTTCTCAGAGGTCCCAGAGGATCTCTTAGCAAGTTTCTCGTGCGCACATTCATTCTTTTTTTTTAAGACGTCTACAGTTTTAACATGTGTTCCCTCTGTCAATGCAAGTCCTAATTTAATAGCATTTGTTTGTCAACTCGATAGAAGTGATGCATCTTTTAATTTCTGACAATAATGTCGCCAGGTTGCAATTAAATTTTTTTTATCCCCTTTTCCTCGTCCCCTTCTCCAAATTAATCCCTGTGCTTTTTTTTTTACCTCTACGCTTCTAGTGTCACTTAGAGGCCACTGGTCATCCCCTAATAATTTGTTCAGGGCTCCTGATAATTTTCTAAAGTCTTCAGCTCTTTCAGGGAATTCCTCACATAGCTTTTGTAGCGGATTATCCGCATCCGTGGTTTTATCCAACTGATTACCCATTTTCACACTGCCCCTCGTATTACTGTGTCGCTACGCGTTCGTGTCGTCATGCAATTTAAACAAACTTAAAAATAGACACAGATTTTACAGAACTAACACTGACTTTAACTAACTCCAAATAACCAAACTTTACTAATGCTAACACTTACCCGCGTCGCCGCGCGATTTCAATACTAAACTACCACGTCGCCTCGCAGTTCACGTCGCCGCGCAATCCGCGTTGCCTCGCAGTTCACGTCGCCGCGCAATCCGCGTCAACCCGTGGCTCGCGTCGCCGCGCGAGTTAAGATTCTTTAAACTTTAAAAGATAAACAAGGACTTCTAACACTTACCCACGTCGCCGCGCGGTTCGCGTCACCGCGCGATTTACAAAATAGACAAAGACTTCTAACACTTACCCGCGTCGCCGCGCGGTTCACGTCGCCACGCGATTTCAATACTTAAAACTTTACTTAAAACTCTAAACACTTTAAAACTTACAGACATACTGCCATTAGCACTGACTTTCGCGATTCGCGTTGCTGCGCCTCTGCGTCACTACGCGTCGGCGTCACTACGCATTTACGTCACCGCGCGTCTACGTCACTGCGCGTTGACGTCACTGCGCGTTCGCTTCACTGCGCGTTTACGTCACTGCGCGTTCGCTTCGGCCCTACCTTCCGAGTTGCTGCGGGGGTTTTTTTTTTATTCAATCAGAGCCTAGACGGGCCAAGTGATATACAAGGTCGACGTCGTACCTGAGTTGAACACCTATCTTCTATTTAAATCCCCATTTTATTCCCTGTGAGCCTAATTTTCTAATTTTGATTTCTTATGAGCCTCAATTAATTTCTTTTAGTCACCAAATTTCCCTATCCTTTCGCGTTACTGCGCAGTTTAAATTCAATCAGTCAATGAAAGCCCTAATTTAATGGAGTTTTTCTGCCAACTGGACAGGATTTTTTTTTTTTACTGCAGTGGAATTTTTTCCATAATTTTTTTTTTTAGCATCTATTTAGTACGTTACTTTTTTTTGTATAACTAGAAAGAAGTCTGGCACGTAGGCTGTGGACTGCTTTTCGTTATCTCAATTGTTCCAGCCTCAAGGTCGTGTTATTTAATATTTTTTTTTTAAATCCTTTTGAATCCATCTCAGTTGTTTTGCTGTGCCTTCTCTGAATGTTTTCTTTCAACAAGTTTTTCTTTTTTTTTTTACCACCGGGACCATGTAATTTTTTCTTTAACAAACCTATCCTTTGTGCATTTCCTGGCTCCGTAACTTATCATCCAAATATACGTAATTCAATAAGGTTCACACTCTTAAACTTCCCACATACAGGACAACACTATGAAGGGTTAAAACAAACTTTCATTCTGTTTGAGATAAAACAAACCACGACTCCCCGGCTTTTTTTTTTTACAGTAAAAGTCACAGAAGTATTTCTCATTTAAACAGACATTCACAAGAGTCTCTTTTCTTTCCTATTAATTTTTTTTTTGGATCCATGATTGATCATCTATCCCTATCTAGCTCTAACTATCTTTCCAAGTCGCCGCTTGGTTTGCGTCATCGCACAATTTCCCTATCTCTATCCCTATTCTAAGTTTGAAAGGTATTCACCAGATTGTCCTGGATCTCGTTCAGACACTACCTGAGAACCAGCGAGTGGCTAAACTTTCCTCAGACTTTTGAAACCGGGGGAAACTGGAGCAGTATTGAAATCATACTCACTCCAGTGGCCATTTTCCCCTCGTCTCGTCCAAGGCTAGTCTGGCTCTTAATTCGCAAGTTTTCGGCAGTCGTCCGTTGAGATCCCACTTCTGACACCAAATGTTAATTCCCGGATTCTTTTACCTCAATCTGGTTCAGTAAAATTACTGAGTCGAATACCTCTTGTGCTTTGAACAAAGCAGTCTTTATTACCGGCCAGTAAGACCTATCAGACAGAAGATATACTCTCTGGATAGAGCGTACACACTCCCTACGGATAGGTGAAGTTACATCGTAAAGCGTTAACAGTTATACAGTTTTGAAATCAGATAACAAAATACAAATGGATTGACAGTCTAACTCAGCCACTCATTAGTCAATCTATATGAGATGTTCTTCTTGAAAGCTCAAGTATTGCCTCCAAATGTTTCAATCTAATGGTGTGACTATTTACTGAGACCTTGCAATTCTGCAGATGTATTTCATGTTACAATTATATATTATTGGCAGGATTAGTGACTTGAAACCTTGAGACAGACTGTTAGCTATGCTGATGTTGCACTATTTGCAATCTGACATTCTCCCAGCTATTCTTCCATGGCTTATACATTTTCATATATCCCGTTTACTTTACTGTCCTTAATTCCATATATTCCGTTCAGATATCCACATTTGTACCACCAGAGGGTGCAACTGGTGGAGACCTAGGGGTCACCTGTACTCCACAGGTAACCAGGTATAAAAGGGAGCTCATCATGCTGTACCCTCACTCAGGAGCTGCAATAAATGCACGAAGGTCACCACAGTTCAAGTACAATGCCTTACCTCGTGGAGTCATTACTAGAGTGCTTACAGACTAATACTGATGACGAGATTACGAATTTCCACGTGAACAATGGCTAACCTTGGCAACTTTCAACAATTCGCCGAAGGGGAAGATTGGGAGGCCTTTGTGGAAAGGCTCGAACACTTTTTCATTGCGAACGACCTGGCGGGAGACAACCAGACCTCGCTGGCTGATAAGCGCAGAGCTATCCTGCTCAGCAGTTGTGGGCCCACCGTCTATGGCCTCGTCAGGGACATGCTAACCCCAGAGAAGACAACAACCAAAACATATGAGGAGCTCGCAACGCTGATACAGGAACAGCTCAAACCTAAGCGGATGACTCATCCCCAGGACTCTAACCCGGTAAGTACTGTGAACCGACTGGTGCCTTTTAGATGCAAGGCTGCTGCTGAACGCAGTCTCTCTCAGGGTAGAGAGAACAGAACCCCGAGTCCTGCAACCCTGAGTCCGCCACATGGGGCCAACCGGCCAACCCCATGTAGGCGCTGTGGAGGAAATCACAGGGCCCACCAGTGCCACTATAAAGACTATACATGCAAAGGCTGCAACACGAAGGGCCACCTCCAGCGAATGTGCAAGAGAAATTTTACTCACCGAGTCGATGAGGAGTTGGTCGATCATCTGGACTCCAGCGATGACGAAAAGAGAGAGTCCTTGAGGCAGCTCAGCCCCACGAAGAGAGATACGGAGTGTTTACCTGCTCCACCGAGAGTTCTCCGTTGAATATGGACGTTGAAATCAATGGTGTTCCAGTTTCGATGGAGGTGGACACAGGGGCGAGCCAATCGCTGATGAATCAGGCAGCCTTTGAGAAACTCTGGGACAATCCAATCAAATGACCTAAAATGATCCCAATCCAAGTGAAGCTGCTCACCTACACAAACGACACTATCCTAGTCGTTGGCAGCGTGGATGTCCAGGTGTCCCATGGCGGCGCGATGCACAAGTTACATTTGTGGATCGTTGCTGGTGATGGTCCAACGCTGCTCGGAAGAAGATGGATGAAACAAAT
Organism: Pristiophorus japonicus; assembly: GCF_044704955.1. NCBI lineage: Eukaryota > Metazoa > Chordata > Chondrichthyes > Pristiophoridae > Pristiophorus > Pristiophorus japonicus. Next base: position 128,885,322 of record NC_091986.1, read on the forward strand.
CCGTTGGAGTTGGGAAAACCTCCAGGCCCCGGCGATCGACGTCCTACGCGGCCCCGAATTTGGATCAAGCTTAACACCTGAAAAACCAATCGCCCAACTCGACTGTGTGGAGATGACTCAGACCACTCAACCCAATGACGAGATGATCCAGCCCAAACGACCCGACCGCACCTTCCAGGCTCCAGTGGCAGGACTCCGGAGGAAGAAAATCGGCGCAGAAGGCAACTTCCGTGGCAGAACCTGGGGAGAAAAGGATCATAGAAACATAGAAACATAGAAACATAGAAAATAGGTGCAGGAGTAGGCCATTTGGCCCTTCTAGCCTGCACCGCCATTCAATGAGTTCATGGCTGAACATGCAACTTCAGTACCCCCTTCCTGCTATAGAAACATAGAAAATAGGATCACCGCAGCCTACCTCGTGGAGAGAAGAAGATGGCACCCACACCACGAGGTGAAGCACCTGAAGTAAAGATGGCGGCGGCCAGACCACGAGGGGCAGCATTGAGGGAGCAACACGGGATGCCGAGCAGCGAACCGGATTGGGGTAAAGATTGCAAGGCCTTTTTAAAGGAGACTGGCAACCCAGCATAATTAAAGGGACAGTTCCACTCTTTATACAGCGATGCCAGTGATACATATGCAAGCGATTTAATTGACAAATTCAAGTATGTAAATGTAACTAACCGTGTTAAGTTGGGCAATTGCGGTCGGAACCAATGTATTATGACAGTAAATGAAGAAATGATGTGCGATGCCGGGTTCTACATGTCCGCTGACAAATCCAAGGGCAGCCTCCCGTCGGAAACATCCAGGTCCAGCGGGCTACCCGATCATGTAGCCTGCGCCTCCGGGACCAATGTGATGCCCCAGGGAGCGTGGCCACACAAAGAGGGAACATACCAGCTGCCAGCGATCAGCGGACGGCAAAGGCACCACTACCGGTACCCTGCCCCTGATCGGCTCTACCTCTCTGGCTTTACCAGGGCCAGTACCGGGAGCAAAAGGCGAGCACCCTCCAGCTCTCCCAACGGGACCTGGGATGACCAGGCTCCCACTATCGCTGAAGGGCAGCAGGGAGACACTGCAGCCCTCAAAGGAGGACAGGGAGGCCACACACTCCTATGGCTCTACCCACCACTAGGCAATGGCAAAGGCCCTGAGACTCATCCAGATGAGCGGTCCAAGCTCAGCTGGCAGGGAGCGCCATCAGACAACCTGGACACAGTCCGGTCACTCTGGAACTAGCGTTTTCACCCACCTGCATCCACACAACCCAAGGGCAAGACTGTGATACCACGTATGTACTTTACCATAAAATGTATTTGTTCCACTACTGCAGAAACCTAACTGTGATGTAATTAATCCTATGTTTTTTTTTGTTCTTTCTGTACATTATGCACATGCAGGTGTTGAGCCACACTCATGGTCTATGTATGGGTGGTGGGGGGAAATGGATGTATGTAGCCATGGACAGACATGGATCACACCCAGAACCCACTCAACCCCCACTGCAACCTCAAACTGTCCACTGCTGACCATTTCCCAATGTTGTGGCAATAAGGACTTGGGGGTCAACAGGGAGAGAGCCAAGCCAAAGCATAGACAAGATCCAAGGACTTTGGGCACTCAAGTCTAGGACCAGAGCACACAATGCAAAGGCCAGTGGCACAAGACTAAGAGGAGAGTGAAGTTGTGTATATATAATATAAGTATACTCCCTGTACACTCAATGTACAGTTACATAAGACTACTGGATGTACCTTCACACTGTATACACTATGCTTGTACCACCAGAGGGTGCAATTGATGGAGACCTAGGGGTCACCTGTACTCGAGAGGTAACCAGGTATAAAAGGGAGCTCACTATGCTGTACCCTCACTCAGGAGCTGTAATAAATGGACTAAGGTCACCACAGTTCAAGTACAATACCTTGCCTCGTGGAGTCATTACTAGAGTGCTTACAGACACAATAAATACCAACGCGCCGTCCTGCATCCAGAGGTGGGTGCGGACATTATCTGCCTATTATTATGTCATTCACCATAGGTCTGGCACCAAGAATTGTGCCGATGCATTGAGCCCTTTATCGTTGCCCACGCCGGAGGTGGAAACGCCACAGCCCGCAGACCTACTGTTGGTCATGGATGCCTTTGAGAGTGAAGGGTCGCCTGTCACTGCTCAACAAGTTAGGACCTGGATCAGCCAGGATCCGATCTTATTGGTTGTAAAACGTTGTGTCATTAGTGGTGATTGGTCGGCCATTCCCAGGGAAGTGTGTGATGAGACCAAACCTTACAACCATCGCAAAGATGAACTATCCATTCAATCTGATTGTTTGCTATGGAGTAATCATGTTGTTATGCCCAAGAAAGGCAGGGAGAGCTTTGTACTGGATTTACACAGTACCAATCCCGGTATTCTGATGATGAAGGCCATTGCCAGGTCTCATGTTTGGTGGCCTGACATTGACTCTGATTTGGAATCATGTGTACATCAGTGCAATACTTGCATGCAATTAAGCAATGCACCAGTGGAATCTCCGCTAAGTCTGTGGTCGTGGCCATCCAAACCATGGTCGAGAATCCACTTCGACTATGTGGGTCCTTTCCTGGGCAAAATGTTTCTGGTGGTGGTAGATGCGTTTTCCAAATGGATAGAATGTGTAATCATGTCATCCAGCACATCCACAACCACCATTGAGAGCCTTCGTGCCATGTTCACCACTCATGGTCTGCCCGACATCATTGTGAGCGACAACGGATCGTGCTTCACTAGATTGGAGTTTCAAGAGTTTATGAGATTCAATGGTATCAAGCACGTAAGGTCAGCACCAATCAAACCCGCGTCCAATGGTCAAGTAGAGCGGGCCATCCAAACCATCAAGCAGAGTCTGACAATAAGCACCCTGTTACCCTCCTTGGCAGTAACAGTGCCAGTGGCCCACTTGCGGCCTTGACCATAATTTAGCACATACACTAACTCACGTTAGTAACTCACGGTTCTTTGCAGATTCGCTTGTCACACATACTGCTTAGTTACAGGACGAGACCCCACACACTTACCGGGGTCCCCCCTGCTGAACTGTTAATGAAGAGAGGTCTCAAGACCAGGCTCTCGCTTGTCCACCCTGATCTTAACGATCATGTCGAAAACAGACGTCAACATCAGCAGTGGTATCATGATCGCAGTGCCATGTCACACGACATCTCTATTAATGATCCTGCGTAAATGCTGAATTATGGTCAAGGCCCCAAGTGGGTCACTGACACTGTTACAGCCAAGGAGGGTAACAGGGTGCTTATTGTCAGGCTCACTAATGGGCAAACATGCAGGAGGCACATTGATCAGACAAAATTGCGGCACACAGACGAACCGGAACAGCTTGAAGAAGACACCATCAATGACCAACCGATTCATATTCAGCCATCAGAAGACCCTGCTGTTGTCAATGAAACTGGACCTTCAATCCCCGACATGCCATCTCTTTAGATCGGATACCCAGCCTCAAGTCATGAATGGCTGGGAGAGCTCACCCAGATCTGGAATTAAACTGAGATGATCAACTAGGGAGCGGAAAACCCCAGACCATCTCAATTTGTAAATAGGACTGATACCAAGATCTTGGGGGGGGGGGAAATGATGTAATGTATGTATGCCTGGGTTTACCTACCACCAGGGGGAGCGACCGTCAGAGGCCATTGGACCACAGACACACACGTGCAACGCTTGTATATAAAGAAAGCCTCCATGTTTAATCTCCACTTTGAGAGCTAATAAAGTAGTCAGGTTGTACCTGATTGAGTTTACAGTATTAAGCCTATTGAGTTATTGCATACGCAACAGGGAGGGAGAGAGACTGGGGACAGAGAGAGAGAGACTGGGGGAGAGAGAGAGAGAGAGGCTGGTGGGGGGGCGGAGAGAGAGACTGGGGGGAAGAGAAAGAGAGATTCGGGGGGTGAGAGAGAGAGATTTTAGAGGGGGGGAGAGAGAGAGAGACTGTTGGGGGAGGAGAGAGAGAGAGAAACTGGGGGGACAAGAGAGAGAGAAACTGGGGGGGGAGGAGAGAGGGAGAGAGAGTCTGGGGGGACGAGAGAGAGAGAGAGAGACTGAGGAGGGGGAAAGAGAGATTGGGCGAGAGAGATAGAAACTGGGGGGAGAGTGAGAGAGACTGGGGCAGAGTGAGAGAGACTGGGGAGAGTGAGAGAAAGAGTGGGGCAGAGTGAGAGAGAGAGTGGGGCAGAGAGATAGACTGGGCTAGACTTTCCACTGATATCGCTACGGCCCATATCTGGGCGGTATTTCTGGCGGTAGTGGATGTCCCACTTTTAAGAACCGCCGGAAAACCGCCCATTTTCAAAACCGCTAGTTTGGGCTTTTTTGAGGGGGGTGAGCAGTGGCAATAGCGGTATCAAGTGGACGGTCGCGGTCTTTATCATCGTGCAAGGCCAGCGCCCCTAACAACCGGTGTTCTGCGCATGCGCTATTTTTTTTTCTGCACTGCATTTTTTCCGTGATTTACGGGGTCAGGGGTCACCTGCGCAGACGAGGAAGGGAGGTGGAGAGAGAGAGATAGACAGACACAGAGCAAGTGGAGAGTGGCTGAGCAGATTATTCGAAGATTTAAACCTTATTACCAATTTAAAACATTTTACATTTGCAATCGATATTGAGGTGGGAGTGATGAGCGATGTGGCTGAGGTGGAAGGGAGGAAGGGGCCAACGCTGCCTTGGTCCACGAGGTTGAGACGAGGTGAAGCCAATTGACCCGGGGTGGACGTGGGAAACCCCCCCCCCCCCCCCAGTGTTTACCAACGTATATGGGTGCAGATTGCTGAGGTGGTGTCGTCGGCCACTCATGACTATCGAGAGCTGAGCCAGTGCCGCAAGCACTGGAATTACTTCATTGCGTCTACGAGAGTAAGTACTAACTTTAATATCTTAAATAACTGTAATCATGCACTGACTCATTACTTAAAATGTAAATCTGTCAGATTGTATTTAAGCTTGGTAAGCTGGGTAAGCTTGGTGTCATGCATTACTTCTGTAATGTATGTACATAAGGTCTGCCCACCACCAGGGGACACTACCGTCGGAGGTCCTAGGGTCATAGGTACACTCGTGCTGGGCCCGGTATATAACCTGAACTTCGTCTTTGTATCTTCACTTCTGGAAGCCATTAAAGACTGACCAGGTTACACCTAGTCATTGGCTCACAGTACGGAGTTCATTGTATCATTTCATACACTACAACTGGCGACGAGGCAAATACAAACCCACGCAAAAGTATGGCGAGCACAGCACGATCGAGTGCTGTTGAAATTCTTGAGAGATTCAATGAGGGAGAAGATTGGGGATATTTCACAGATCGTCTTGACCAATATTTCATGGCAAACAACCGAAACAAAGAAGAGGATGCAGGGAAGCGCAGGGCAGTTCTTTTCACCGTCTGTGGCCCCACGATTTATGCACTCATCAAAAATCTGCTCTCACCCACTCTTCTTACAGAAAAGGATTACAAAGAACTGTGTGCTCTAGTTCGGGAGCACCTTAAACCCACGGAAGGAATCCTCATATCTAGATATCGCTTCTATACGCACGTTCGTCCAGAAGGCCAGGACATAGCGGCATTTGTTGCCGACCTGAGACGTCTTGCAGGGCCTTGCCAATTTGGGCCTGCGTTGGAAGACATGTTACGTGACTTTTTCATGATCGGGGTCAACTACGAGGCGATCTTAAGTAAGCTGCTGGCTGCGGAGACGCCAGACATCAGCAAGGTCATCACCATCACCAGGCATGTCCACGCAAAAAACACGAAGCAGATATCGCTACAAAACAGGAACTCTATGGCAAGTACTGTGTACAAAATTATATTGAAGGCAGGCAGAGCTGCACATGGCAGGGCCTACTCGACAGCATATGCGAAAATGGGAGCCGCTCAAAGCCCGCCATTGGGCGCAAATCCGAGCTCAACGTGTTGGCGCTGCGGGGGCAATCACTGACCCCGTCAGTGCCGCTTCAGGCAGTATGTATGCAGAGGGTCTGCGAAGATGGGGCATCTTCAGCGGACATGTCCGCAGCGGAGCAAGCGAGTTGCGACACACCACGTGGATGATGATCAATCAACGTGGATCTGGCGATGCAGCCCGAAGCATTTGAGAGCTCCAAGGAGGAAGTGTATAGCATTCCTAACAAAGAGCCAACCGATAATGATGGAGGTAAAATTAATCGGTATGCCGGTATCCATGGTATTAGACAGGGGTGCAAGTCAATCGATATGAGCCAGAGGACTTTCAAAAAGCTGTGGGAGACCAAGGCAGAGAGACCCAAGCTGAGTCCGATAAATGCGAAGTTGCGTACCTACACCAAAGAGCTCATACCAGTGATCGGTAGTGCAGCAGTAAGAGTGTCGTACGAGGAAGCAGTTCATGATCTACCGTTATGCATTATCCCGGGCAACGGTCCATCGTTATTCATCAGGAGTTGGCTCAAGAAAATAAAATGGAAATGGTATGATATCAAAGCTTTATCATCAGCGAATAATGATTTGTGTGCTCAAAGTACTGAGAAAATTTCCCTCACTGTTTGAACCAGGAATTGGCAGCTTCAAGGGAGCCAAGGTGCAGATTCCCCTAGGCCCAGACGCAAGGCCAATCCATCACAAAGCCAGGGCAGTCCCGCACATGATGTGAGAAAAGGTCGAGCTCGAATTGGACAGGCTACAACGCAAGGGGGTCATCTCACCGGTCGAATTTAATGAATGGGCCAGCCCCATTGTTCTGGTGTTAAAGAGCAATGGCAAGGTCAGGATTTGTGGAGACTACAAGGTCACGATCAATCGAGTTTTGAAACAAGATCAGTACCCACTACTGAAAGCTGATGACCTGTTTGCAATGCTAGCCGGGGGAAAATTGTTCACCAAATTGGATCTAACATCGACCTACATGACACAGGAACTGGTTGAATCATTAAAGAAACTTGCGTGCATCAACACACACAAGGGACTGTTTATTTATAACAGGTGCCCTTTTGGCATTCTTTCGACGGCAGCCATATTTCAGAGAAACATGGAGAGCCTATTGAAATCCATCCCCGGGACCGTGGTGTTCTAAGACAACATCCTAGTCACAGGTCGTGACACTGCTGAGAATCTGCACAATCTGGAAGAGGTTCTGCGTCGTCTGGACAAAGTGAGACTCAGGCTGAAACGTTCGAAGTGTGTTTTTATGGCACCAGAGGTCAAATTCCTTGGATGAAAGATTGCTGCAGACGGAATCAGGCCTACAGACGCAAAAACAGAGACCATCAAAAATGTGCTCAGGCCCCAGAATGTGATGGAGCTGCGTTCGTTCCTGGATCTTCACAACTACTTCGGTAACTTCTTACCCAAATTGAGCACAGTATTAGAGTCTTTGCATAAGCTGCTCAGGAATAGAGTTGACTGGGTTGGGGTGAACTTCAAGACAGAGCCTTTTAGAAGGCTAGAAATCTGTTGTGTTCCCATAAGCTACTGGTACTGTATGACCCATGCAAGCGTCTAGTTTTGATCTGTGATGCGTCGTCCAATGGGGCCGGCTGCGAACTCCAGCAAGTCAATGAGTCAGGCAAACTACAACCAGTTGCATACGCGTCTCGAAGCATGTCCAAGGCAGAATGAGCCTACGGCATGGTAGAGAAAGAGGCTTTAGCATGTGTTTATGGGGTAATAAAATGCACCAGTACCTGTTTGGGCTTCGCTTCGAGCTGGAAACCAATCACAAGCCGCTTATATCGTTGTTCTTGGAACACAAAGGTATCAATACCAATGCGTCATCCCACATCCAGACTTGGGCAATAACATTATCTGCCTATGATTATGACATTCCCCCTAGACCAGGCACCGACAACTGCGCTGATGCATTGAGCTGCTTACCGTTGCCCACACTGGAGGTGGAAACATCAATGCCCGCAGAGCTACTCATGGTCATGGATGCCTTTGAGAGTGAAGGGTCGTCTGTCACTGCTCAACAAGTTAAGACCTGGACCAACTAGGATCCGACCCTATTGGTTGTAAAACGTTCTGTTCTTAACGGGGACTGGTCGACCATCCCCAAAGAAATGGGTGATGAAACCTGTAATGTCTGTAAGCTTGTAATGTTTGTGGCTCCACACTATGAATGTGGACGTATTGTGTACTGCAACTGCATAGTTAATAGGAGGTGGGTGGAGTGGATTGACCCATCCACCTCCACGGAGGTGTGTGGGGTTGCTGACCCATCCACCTCCATGGCACGAACCTGGTATTGCAGTACTTCCAGGAATGGTGCAGTGGCTCTCGGCCTTTTGGCTAAGAGCATCGGCGCAGAGTGATCCTTGATGTGTGCAAGGTGACCTCTGGCGTTTGTGATTTGACAAAGAATTAGAAAGATTGGCTATGAATAAAAAAAATAAAAAAACTGCATAGTTAATAATAAACAGAACCAGGCAGATTTCCGGAGGCTTCCAAGAGAGCTGCCTGACAAGTTGGAAGCTGTGTGTGCTTGTGCTCTGTGACTATATTACATTTGGCGGCGAGATGGGATTTTTCGGATGATTTACAGCTTAAATTTTGTTGGGGAAGGATTCAGCCAGCCGACAGAGAGACTTTGGAAGTTTCTGTCTTTGGAAAAAGCTACAAAATCCGAGGTAAAATGCAGCACACGGTGTGAACAGCTAGACATTAAAATGGCAGGTGTAATCAGACATTTGGGGGAATATAGACACGACCGGGAACATTTTAAAGCGTATGTGGATCGGCTAGAAATGTATTTCATTGCAAATAACATAATCGAAGTTCCAGACAATGCAGTCCAGAACCGGGCTGTGTTGGAACGTAAGAAATCGATCTTCTTATCGGAGGCGGGTCCGGCATTATACGAAACCCTTGTAAATCTGCTTGTGCCTGCCGAGCCAAAGGACACAACGCTTAAAGAGATTTTAATGAAGCTGGAGCAGCACTACAACCCCAAACCGTTAGATATTGCTGAAAGCTATCGTTTCGGGATTCAGAATCAAAAGACGGATGAAAGTGTCAGTGATTACATCATAGCATTAAAAAAGCTATTGATGCACTGTAATTTTGGAAACTTTCAAAACCGAGCATTACGGGATCGTTTTGTTTGTGGGGTGAAAAATGATGCGATCAGAAGGAAGTTATTGATGACGATGACTTGACTTTTGAGATTGCTTGTCAGACAGCGAGGTCGATGGGCATGGCCGAACAATATTCCCGAGAATTAAATAATAATTACAGTCGTCAGTCAACCGAGGTAAATCACCTGTAGATTCAAGGTAAAAGATGGTGGGGGCCCAAAGTCTCAGAAACTGGAAATTCTAACAGAGCGTCAAAGTCGTGCTATAGATGCCTGGGACAACACATTGCTCAAAGTTGTCCATACGTGAAGGCAGACTGTTCCTTCTGCAGAAAGACTGGGCATCTTGCGAAGGCATGTCAACTGAAGGGTAAATCAGTTTTTAAAGCTATGAGTCCGGCATTCAAAGCTACGAGTAGAAATACCAAGAGACTACATAGCATGGAAGAACAACAACAGGACGAGGAGATGTTAGAGTTACACATCACCAGGAGCACGAGGTTAACGGACAGCGATTTGGAAAGCATCAAAATCCACATAGATGTTGCGGGATTCAAGATACCAATGGAAATTGACACGGGTGCGTCTGTGAGTGTAGTACAGGAGTCACTGTACCTCGACAAATTGCGTGGCTACTCGGGAGAGAAAATTCCTGTAGTAGGTCATATCATCATACCGGTGAAATATAAAGATCAATTTCAGAACTTGCCTCTAATAGTAGTGAAAGGAGACAAGCCTGCCTTAGTAGGAAGAAATTGGTTGAGCTCACTGAAGCTGGATTGGAGTAAGCTTTCTGTGTGGAAGCGAGATTTTCATCAACAGATGAGGTTATCAAGAAGTATCCGAAGGTGTTCTGCGAAACGGGCAGTCTGATCCAAGGCTTCAAGGCGAGTGTCGGGGTACAGAAGGACGCTAGATCAGTTTACTACAAGTCACGTCCCATACCATATGCACTCAAGGAGAAAGTTGAGCAAGAACTCAAAAGACTAGAGACTGAGAACATTATTTGTAAGATAGATCGATGTAATTGGGCTACACCCATTGTTGTTGTACCTAAGTCCAATGGTAAGGTAAGATTGTGTGGTGATTATAAAGTAACCGTAAACCAGGTTCTGGAGGGTAATGTCCCCAATACATTGCCAAATATAGAAGATTTGTTCACAACACTGACAGGTGGGGGGGGATCTGGATCTTACGATTGCCTACTTACAGCTTGAACGAGATGAGGAGTCCAAGTCATGTTTGATATAAATACTCATCTAGGCCTATATTAATTTAATAGGCTACCGTTTGGAGTGTCTTCCAACCCTGCCATATTCCAAGGGGAGATGAACCAGATTTTGCAAGGAATTGAAGGGGTAGTATGTTATTTGGATGACATACTAATTTCAGCACCAAATAGGCAAATTCATAATTACATATTGAATGAAGTCCTCAAAAGGCTAGAGAAGCACAGAGTAAAAGTGTCTGCTCATAAGTGTGAGTTATTTAAAAACTCAGTGGAGTACTTAGGGTACAGAGTAGACAAAGATGGTTTACATCCAACCATGGAAAAATTGGATGCAATTAGAAATGCACCCACTCCCAGGAATGTCACTGAACTTTCGATCATTCTTGAGTCTTTTGAACAATTATGGGAAGTTCTTACCAAATTTGGCTACAGTATTACATCCACTGAATGAACGATTGAAAAAACAGGTCCATTGGAAGTGGTCAAAAGAATGCGACACAGCATTCAGGAGTGTAAAAGCAAATTGGTAGAGAGCGCCATGTTAGTTCACTATGACATATCTAAGGAGATTAAGCTAGCATGTGATGCCTCTGCGTTTGGAGTTGGGGCAGTAATCTCTCATGTATTAAGTAGTGGGGAGGAGAGACCAATTGCTTTCGCTTCACGTACTCTCAGTGCCAGTGAGAGTAATTATGCGCAAATTGAAAGGGAAGCTTTGGCATTAATTTTTGGGGTCAAGAAGTTTCATAAATACTTGTATGGTCATAAGTTTACCATCGTTACGGACTATAAGCCCCCAACAGCAATCCTCCATCCAAAGTCCCCAGTTCCAACATTAGCTGCAGCCCGAATGCAGAGATGGGCTTTGATTTTGTTAGCATATACATATGATATTGAATACAGACAATCAGCTGATCACAGTAATGCTGATGCAATGTCTAGATTGCCTTCCCCATCACAAGTTACACCCGATAGGGAAGAAGTGTTTTATTTTTCATACATTGATGAACTGCCAGTCACAGCTGAAGAGATTGGTAGAGCAACCAAACGTGACCCAGTGATGTCAAAGGTGTATGAGTATATTGCAAATGGATGGCCAAACCATGTAACAGACAAAGATACACATCCATTCTTCATTCGTAGGAATGAATTATCAGTCGATAAAGATTGTATCATGTAGGGTGCAAGAGTGGTTATACCAAATAAATTCAGTTCCAAATTATTAGGAGACCTTCATGACCAGCACATGGGAATGTGTTTGACCAAGAATTTTGGACGCAGTTATTTATGGTGGCCAGGTCTTGATAAAGATATAGATATAGAGTACATCGTGAGTCAGTGTACGACATGTCAATCGGTAAGCAAGCAACCACCACCAGTACCATTACAGCCATGGAAATGGCCTCCCAGGATGTGGCAAAGGCTACATATTGATTTTGCTGAGTTCGAAGGACAACAATTGTTCATTGTGATTGATAGACATTCGAAGTGGGTTGAGGTGTTTCCAATGTGGAAAATAACAACAAGTAAAACATTGGACATTTTACAAAAATTATTTTCTTTATTTGGCCTCCCTGAAGAAATTGTTTCGGATAATGGACCACAATTTCGTTCAGAAGAATTTGCACAATTCACGGGCAAAAATGGTGTGAAACATACCAAGGTTCCACCATACCATCCTGCTTCGAATGGTGCAACAGAGCACACTGTACAAATTGTAAAACGTGCCCTCATAAAACAAATGTTAGATCCAAATCCAAGGAAACGACAGTTGTCATTGGATCACAAATTGGCTCATTTTTTTGATTACATATCGAAATACTCCTCATACAACTACTGGTAGAACACCAGCTGAGTTGTTCCTCAAACGACAGCCACAAACCAGATTCTCATTGTTAAAGCCAAATTTGGCACAGTCCGTAGAAGAGACACAATTTTGACAGAAAGAGAATCATGATAGAGGTAGAGTAAAAGAGAGAAGTGTGAAATTAAACCAGAAGATGAGAGTGAAGAACCATCACCATAAATAGTTAAAGTGGTTACCAGGAAGTGTGGTGAAGATATGTGGTCCTTGCACATATTTGGTAAAGATGTTTGCTAATGGACAGGTTAGGTTTGTTCATATTGATCATATTTTACCTACAGACATGGAAGGAGTTGAAGGTGAGAATGATTCAATTATTTCTGACTCATCAGATAGTTTTGATACACCAGTAGCAAATCCTAAATCCAATGTACTGGAAACAAATTCAGGAGAGAATCAGAATGAAAGTCTGAATCCGAGTCAGGAAAACAAAGAGCCTGAAGTTAGAGTGAGTTCAAATGAAAATCAAGGAAATTCCGTGGAGGAAAATGTTCCTCAGGATGGGCCTCGAATGTGTGTGAAATCGACACCATGTTTGGAAGGTTCTGTTCGAGAATGAAGGTATCCTCTTCGAAACAAAAACAAGTGGTAAAGTTAAATTTGTAAATAAGGAAAAAACACATTTATATCCTGTGTTATGTATAAACATGAAAGTTATGTATGATGTTTGTTATGATGGCTTCTTCATTAAGGAGGGAGAAGTGTAATGTCTGTAAGCTTGTAATGTTTGTAGTTCCGCACGGTGGATGTGGATATATTGTGTACTGTAACTGCATAGTTAATAATAAACAGAACCAGGCAGATTTCCGGAGGCTTCCGAGAGAGCTGCCTGCCATGTTAGAAGCTGTGTGTGTTTGTGCTCTGTGAATATATCACAAAACCAAACTGTACAGCCATCGCAAAGATGAGCTTTCCATCCAGTCCAACTGTTTACTGTGGGGTAATCGTGTTGTAATGCCCAAGAAAGGCAGGGCGAGATTTGTACGGGAGTTACATAGTACGCATCCCGGTATTGTCATGATGAAGGCCATCGCCAAGTCCCATGTTTGGTGGCCTGGCATTGACTCGGACTTAGAATCATGCGTGCATCAGTGCAGCACTTGCATGCAGTTAAGCAATGTCCCAAAGGAAGCTCCGCTCAGTCTGTGGTCATGGCCATCCAAACCATGGTCTAGAATCCAAATCGACTTTGCGGGCCCCTTCCTCGGTAAAATGTTTTTTGTGGTGGTGGATGCATACTCCAAATGGATAGAATATGTGATCATGTCATCCAGTACTTCCACTGCCACCATTGAGAACCTGGGAGCCATGTTTGCCGCACATAGCCTGCCAGACATCATTGTCAGCGACAACGGACCATGTTTCACGAGCCTGGAGTTTCAAGAGTTCATGAAACGCAACGGCATAAAACACATGAGTTCAGCCCCGTTCAAACCTGCGTCCAATGGTCAAGCGGAGTGGGCAGTTCAAACCATCAAGCAGAGCCTGAAACGCGTAACTCACGGTTCCTTGCAGACACGCCTGTCACGCAGACTGCTCAGTTACAGGACAAGGCCACACACGCTCACCGGGGTCCCACCTGCAGAACTATTGATGAAGAGAGGCCTCAAAACCAGGCTCTCTCTAGTCCATCCTGACCTTAACGATCATGTCAAACCCGATATCAACGCCAGCAGTGGTATCACGACCGCACCGCAGTGTCACGTGACATATCTGTAAATGACCATGGGTACTTAACCATGGTCAAGGGCCCAAGTGGCTCCCAGGCAATGTTACGGATAAGGAGGGTAACCGGGTGTATACGGTTAAGCTCAAGAATGGGCAGGTGTGCAGGAAACACATTGATCAAATCAAGCTAAGACACACTGACAAACCGGAACAGTTGGAAGAAGACACCGCGAGCTTAAACGACCAACCAACTCACGTCCAGTCATCAGAAGAACCCACTGTGGTCAACGCCCAGCCCCAAGCCATGAGAGACTCAGAAAGCACTGGGATTGTACTGAGACGGTCAACCAGGGAGCGAAGGGCTCCGGACCGTCTGAACTTGTAATATGGACTTGTGCCAAAAATTGGGGGGGGGTACGATGTAATGTATGTACATAAGGTCTGCCCACTACCAGCCGTCAGAGGTCCTAGGATCATAGGTACACTCGTGCTGGGCCTGGTATATAAACTGAACTTCACCTTTGTATCTTCACTTCTGGAAGCCATTCAAGACTGACCAGGTTACACCTAGTCACTGGCTCACAGTACGGAGTTCATTGTATCATTTCATACACCACAACTTCCTATCCACGATATTAATACATTGCTTTTCTGAACTTAGATGTGTTCATCATGCATCAATTGCATCCTAACGGGGGTATTAGCATATAACATATAACGTTAATGGGACATTGATGAAAAGCATTGGCAATGGCTAATTGTGGATGTCTGTCTGTGTGTTCTGTACTCGTAACTGGGCAATTAGCTTAAACCATGCTCTTGTCATCTTTGCAGAAGAAGATATCTTCCAATCGCGCGGAATGTTGGCGCACAGGAAGAGGGCCAGCAGAGTTGGTTGAATTGAAACCTGTTAATATTCCGTGACCCACGCACAATGCCCTATTTCTGGCGGGCGGGGCGGGGATAAGGTCAGGAACTTGGGCTGGCCGGGGA